>NC_138166.1:102642524-103842524 GCF_964165515.1 Mesoplodon bidens | reverse complement strand
GGGAAGGCCCCCAGGGCACCCCCCAGCAGAGCAGGAAACTAGGGAGCTCACCTGGGAGGAGGACACCATGATGTGGTAGAACTTCCCCTGCCCCCCCTGCGGGATTGCTCGGACAAAGAAGAACTTCCGGCCGTCCTTGGAGAACACTGGCTCTTCGTTCTGCGGACGAAAGCCATCGGTTAAGTCTACAGACTGTTTTGAGGGGCTGAACCAGGATAAACTACATTTTGAGATACACTTTCCATGTAATTGCCAATGAGAGATACAGCTGAAAGGCTAAAGGCTGTGTGGGGCCTTGACTCTCCTCGGGAATCACCAGTCAAACCTCCAGTTTCCTCAGAAAATAATGAGGAATTCAGAGGCAACTGCCCAGGCAGAGGCAAACACACGGGCGGCCCCTGGTTCACAGGACACCCAGCTCACCCAGCCAAACAGGAGCTCAGCACTAGGAAAGTGCAGGGCTGGGCTCCCCGCTTACCTGTGGCCCCTGCAAAATTCTCCAGGCACATTTTTTTTAAAACCATTTTTAAAAACGGAAACATAGTTGATTTACAATGTTGTGTTAGCTTCAGGTGTAAAGTGATTCAGTTATATATATATATATATATTTTTTCAGATTCTCTTCCATTATAGGTTATTACAAGACAGTTCCCTGTGCTATACCGCAGGTCCTTGTTTATTTATTTTATACATAGTAGTGTCTGTATACTAATCCCAAACCCCTAATTTATCTGCCCCCCCAACCCCGCTATCTCCTCTGGTAACCATAAGTTTGCTTTCTATGTCTGTGAGTCTATTTCTATTTTGTAAATAAGTTCATTTATATCACCAGGGCTGTTTACTATCTATCATAATTCTGAACAATCACAAACCTGATGTTGCCTAAAAATGAATTCTAGTCTTTCCATGCTGTCTTTTGTTCTTTTATTTAATGAGATCCACCTCATACTGAATAGCCCACCAAGGAGACAAGAGGAAAGAAAGAAAACGCCCCCAGCCAACAAGGACAGATTCTGCACGTTCTAGGACGCAGGTGAGAGCACACGCTATTCCCAGGGACTCACTGGGCTTATTACATGGCTTCCAACGAGAAGGAAGTTCCACACGGGCATTCACTAGATGGCACATGCTTGCTTGGACCTACTGTCACTTTTCCCTGGAAGCAAAATCAGCATTCCCAGTTTTCCCTGGGGGGAAGGATTCCAGGCTGCATTCAAAGCCAGCGCCTGTAGCATGTTGCTGCATCTTGGCCTGGCCCTCACCCCCAAAGCCGAGAAGCCACTGCTCAGCCCCCAGCCACCCGCTGTGGGTTGGCTGTCGCCTTAATAGGCAAGAGGGATTGGCGTCTCAGCCTCTAGGAAGCTCCAGCTTGAAAGTTTCCATCCGTGAACACCGATTAGTTGGCCACGATACACATTTTCTGATTCAAGGAGCGCCACGCTAACGTGAATGAGAACAAACGGTAAATAAACCCCAGCTGGCGCGAGGGAAACTCATTTCCCTGCAGTGAATGAATACATGCAAATATGATATGCCCAGAGAAATAAACCAACATGTGATTAAAGTGACATTTCATCTTCATGAATATTTGCAGTAAAATGAAACCTTTAATCTGCAAATATTTATTTTTCTATTTAGTGTTGGAAGTATGGTATTTAAAAATAGAGGAAATGGAAAAACCAGCAGCAAATCTGGCTTTTTAAATGTACTTTTATTTGCCAACTGCAGGATGGATACCGCAATACTGCTTCCGTTTTTTTGGGAAACATTTGTACTTTTGGCAGAGAAATATACTATGAGTAAATATAATAAATAATTAATTCAGGCCTGAAACATTGCTTTTACACTGACAAGGACTCAAGCATTGCAATGTCATCTTTACATTGATCCTGGGAACATTCCACAGCCAGCAGGTGAAGGACCAGCCTTTGAACCCCTCTGAGACTTGGTTTCTCACGTAGTAGATGTATATTTAGTGAAAAAGTGCAATGACTTTTGACTAGGAGACCTGGATTTTAATCCTGGTTCTGACTTTCCTGGATTTGAGGAGAAGCGTTTCTAGCCCTCTGGGTAACAGGGCATTTATCATACCAGGCCCTGCCTGGTTTCTCCAACTCCAATCGAGCAGATCTATGAAGAATGAGTCCTTTTTATTGGTGAAAGACTTTCTGTGAGCTATTTGTAGACTTTCTGCCCATTCTTTCTATGGTTCAGATACATTCATCTGGTCAATCTCCCTGCCTGAATTTTGAAATCACAAAACCAAAATTCTGGTTAAAGAAGATTGTCAGAAATTGACCTGCGGGAGTGACTCTTTAAACACAAAGATGGGTCCTAGGTTCTACCCCAAATGGCCTCGGGCCTGCAGAGCCCCTAGTGGACCTGCCCCAGGACAGACTTTGAAGGTCACGGCAGCAGTGATGGTGTGTGTGTGCCGGGGGAGGGGCTGCCTATTTCTCCAGAGTATTCCCAGAGGAGAGGGAACTTAGTGGGTCTTCACCCTCTTTTTGTGGGCTCGTGGGGGATCTTTGAGAGGTCCACGCTGAGGCCTAGGAAGGAGATGGGAGGAAAACACGGGGGGGGGCGGGAAGAGAGGCTCAGACCACGGCCCCAGGACTGCCCTCGCCCACCCCCGTTCCCCTGGCAACGAGCACTCAGAAGACCCCATAATCTTGGCGCCCTGGGTCTCCCCAGGGTCAGCAGAACCGTCCAGACCCCAGCCCTCTCCTCCGCTGATGCGGCCCTGGGCAGCGGGGTGAGCCCTGCGGCCCCTTTGTGATGACGTGCATGAAGTGGCTGTCAGCAGCTTCCCCGGCGGCAGATGGCAGGTTGGCCTAAAATAAATTCCTAACTCGCCCCCCAGGACCTCGCAGGGTCGTGAAGGATGCAGCAACAAGACAGCTTATTTTTGAAAGAGGGTCCACAGATTGCTTTGTGAAAGATCTCTTCAAAAGGAACGTCATGAGAAACTGTTTGACACCGGGTTTCCTACTGACCACGGCGCTGAAGGAACAGATGGAGACGCGGGCTGAGCGGTGCTCGGCGAGGGGGCGCTCCGTGGGGTCCTGTGCCCGCCTTGGGGGCGGCTGGCACCCTGTGCCGCTGGCTGGACTTTGTATTTTTCAAAGGCTGTTTAAAAAATGTTAGCTGTTGCCTAATAAGTGCTTTAAAGTTTACATATTAAAAGTGTAAGAATTATACTTTTACTTTCTGCTGGTTTTTAAGTGCTGACTTGATTTTGTTTGGAACGACCTGGTTTCCCAAATCCAGGCTGCCTATCCGGTGCTTGGCTGGTGTTCTTAGGTGGGTGACAGGATGTGTGCTCCGAAAATACACAACAGTCTTGCCCACGGCGGTGTCTCTGTGTCCTGTCCGCAGAGCTTACGAGGACAACAGCTCGAGGCCCAAAGCACAGGTGACCAGTGGGGACATGGGTCCCATGAGTGCCGGACAGGAAGGCAGGGGCAGGAGGGGACCCTCTGACCCTGGCTTTCCCACAGCCCTCTGCCCCGTGAGAAACAAGCCGCTGGCTGCTTTGGTAAGTCCACCCTCCCTCCTCCAACTCAGACACAGACCGCACGTGGCTTGAGGCCCAGTCCTGCAGCCGGGCCTCGGGGCCCCATGCATGCCCAGCCCCAGCCCTGTGACGGCCCTTCCACACGCCCTGGGGACACAGTCTAGGACTCCGCCCACATTCCGCACTTGGGGATCCGTGCAGCTCTCTCCCTTTCTACACCAAGACATCTTGGAGAGCCGCTGCTCTAGCGGATTCATTTCTTAAAAAGTCGAGCATGACACAAACTAAAACATGTTAATACAAGTGAGCCCTTCACGGCATCCAGCACATTCACAATGTCGGGCAACCACCAGCTCTGTCCAGTTCCAAACCACTCCCATCACCCCCAGTTGAGCCCAGCCTCCATTAAGCTGTTACCCCCCACCCCAGATTCCCAGCCCCTGCAGCCACCGAACAGCCTCCTGGTTGTACTTTTGCTGACTTGGGCATCTCTCGTAAGTGGAGTCACACGGCGGGCGGCCCCCTTTCACTCAGCATCGTGTTCTTGGCAGGACTACTCACAGCACCAAAAGGCAGAAGCAACCCGAATGTTATCAACGGATGAATGAACCGTGGTACGTCCACGCCGTGGAACACCGTTCCACCAGAAGGTGGCTGACATGCGCTCTGTGGAAGTGGTGGATTCTTGTTTTTGAAATCCACAAAGCCTAGCATGGTGCCTGGTACAATCCATACGTATTAGCTGAACAGATGACTACGTATATAATGGATTTTTTTTCTGACTCTTTCATCTCAACGTCTTTGGCATTTTGTGTGGCTATAAGAGGAACGTCATATTACTTCTGATACTTGTGCTTGTATCATTGGTCCAGGTGGCATTCAAGAACTTCTCAGTGGAACTCCCCAACGAATACTTTAAGACGCCCAAGCACAATCTCATTCTGGATACTTCTCAGCATGGACTTGGCATCCAAACTTGGACATAGGAAAACCAAAGTGGCCACAGTGGGCACTCCTCTTTTGTATCAGGCTGGCACAGAGCAGGAACAGGACATATTTAAAAGCAATCACGCCCACTGATGAGGGCACCACCCCTGAGATAATTGATGGGAGGCTGGGCCAGATTGCTGATTCCACAGATAACAGAGGTGCACACAGAGTTTCTAGAATGTTCTTGGAGAGCCACTGGGAACAGTCGCACTGTCCAGCTTCAGTTCCTTCCCATAAACGGAATCTGTCCCATCAATAAAGAAGCACACCCGTGCCCTCTCCACCATCATTCTGAGACTCAAACCCGATTAGATTTTTCCCACAGAATTTTCAGACAATTTTCATCCCATTCAGTAGGATAAGAAGGAAGTGAGCTTCCAAAACTTTCCACCTGTGCTTTCTAACCTCAGGGTGTGGAATGAGAAAAAAATAATTGAAGAAAGAAAATACCAGAGTCGAGAGTTTCATTTCTTGTGTGGGTTTAATTTTTCTGTCAGGGTGAGCACTGCAGGTCTCCTTTGATTCCCTCCAGTTCCTCAAGCCTGTTTCATGTGCATCCCTTATCCGAGGCGGGGACGGGAAATTCAGGGGAGGCTCTAAAGTCAGGTCCCCAGGAAGACTCAAGCTGAACCGCACGGAATCCACCTCAAAGGAGGCATCCACGACCCACGCCGAGAAAAACAGGAACGTCAGCCCTGTTCCATTTTCTTTGACTGAAGTAGGTTAAATCTAGGCAACTTGTTTGGACTCATCCTTTCAACACACCAAAGGGACATCGCCTAACTGAGAACTGAGATCTCACTGAGCACCGCATGTTCTCAAGAGCAGGGATTTTCCAGCCCTCTTCCATGGAGGCCACAGTTCTCCAGCAGTGCTGGGGCCGCAGGGAAGCCAGGTGGGCTGAGTGGCTCTGCTGCCCCCAAGAGCCTCACGCGCACGCACGCATGTGTGTGTGTGTGCACACGTGTGCACGTGCGTGTCTACCTGGGGCTTCCTGTAGGATTTAACGTGAGAAGCCGTGTTGTAAACACCGGGAAAGGACCTGGTGGCTGGTGTAGGCGGACAGTGTGGGATTTGCATGCGCAATAGTTACCTGTCTGTGGAGCCAGGCTTCACTTTCATCCTCGTGTTTCTGAAACGAAATAAGAGCATTAGAGAAAGGAGTTTTCACACGTATTGTGTCTGCGACCAGCAGTGCAGAAACAATTGGATTCCCCTCCATGGTAGTTGCACAAGCTCAGGAAGGGGGCCGGCCCTGCTCTGCCTTGTCTCATGATGTGGCTCAGAGCTGAGCACGGGTGTCCCCGAACAGGAAAAATGTCACTCTCCCAGCAATGAGGACAAATCCACGGGGGGTGTGAATCCTTTGGAAGGTGCTGCATTTCTACCATTTGGTGGTCACCCCTGACCAGACACATGCCCGTCAGACGGTCACCAATGACCACACACGCGTCCACTAGATGGTCGCCAATGACCATCTAGTGGCATGTGCCCATTTAAAGGCAAATCTCAGGTGCTGCATTAGTTTACAAATTTGTGTGCATGCGTTCATGTGTGCATGTATGTGTGCATGTGCGTGGGTGTCTGTGTGTATGTGTGTCAAATTTCCAGTTCACAACAATCCTGGCAGACCAAAACATTAAAAGGACTTAAAAAGCAAATGAAAAGTAAATCTCAGAGAGCTGTGTGGAAAGACATATAATGGGAGACCAAACACACCAACCAAATCACCAGGAATTGCTATTCAGCCGCATGGGCTGTGGACCTGTCCCTGGGGCAGGTCTGTTCTTTATCTGTGGACTCTAAACATGGGCAGGCTGGAGTTTCACTGCTGACCCCGCAAGACTGGGGGTGCAGATGCCAGAAGACCTGGGCTACGAGCCATTCCCAGCTTCCCAGCCGCGAGTCCACTCTTTCCTTCCTTCCCCTCAAGAAGCCCATCAGAATAACCTGGAATCTGCTCTAAATTGTATTAAAAATCGAGTAAATCACTGGCCCACTGAGAACACTGGTCTCAGCAACAGCTCACTGCGACTCCCCTCAAGACCGTCATTGGGCCGCAGGGTCAGAGCTGCTGTCTGGGGCCCCGAAGTCACAACACAGCTGCTCTGCAAGCCTTTCTCCTCCTCAGTTGGGAAATAAAAATTTAGGGCCCAAAAAGAGTTTCTGAGAGAACTGCCTGGGTTTATTAACTGATTTTAATGGATGTTTCTTTACCCAACACAAGGAGCCCTGCCCCTTGGGGCTCAGGGATCGTGGATGACACGGGTTGCCGGGGGCAGCCCGCCTGAGGGGCCGAGACAGCCGTGGGTCACTCCCTTGCTTCGCAGGGCTGCCAAGCCTCTCTTTAGATTTTCGTTCCTCCTTGTCTCCCCTCCCTTTGCCCCCTGTAACCACCCACTAAGTCAGCCTGAGGCCCTAGGAACACACTGGCCTCACCGGTGACTTTCAGACATGGTGCCGACCATCCAGGGTACCAGCTGGCTCTGGTCAGTGAGGGATAGAGAGGCTGAAACGGCCAGGCCAGGTTGCAGTGCCGGGTCCTGGGGCCTCAGGCCGGACCCCGCCCCTCTCTAAACGTCAACTGGAAAATGAGAAGCAGCCCCTGTGTGAAGTAGCTGTGGGCAAGGATAAAGGGAAGTGAGAGCTCTGTGAGCTGGGGGCTGAGAGGATCAGCCCCACGTCTGCAGAAGTCCTCAATTCAACCACAAGGTGACACCCAAACAGAGACCCACATGCAGGCTGCACCTGGACCAGCCGGGAGCTGAGTGTGTGTGTGGCTCAGAGATGACTTTCATGCCCGGGGATGCTCCCTGCCATCCAGTTAGCCCCTCCCCCATACCTTGGTGCAGACCCCAGTGGTGGCATCGCAGAGGGTGAGGATGGACACGTTCTGTGCCCGGCTCAGCCAGTTCACGGCGACCTTGGTGCTGGTGGCCCACTTCACCATGGTGACGTAGTACTCCCTGAAATCACGAGATGCATGGTGAGCAGTGATGCAAGGCCCTCGGGGACCAGAGACACCGGCCCAACCTGGACACTGGGCCAATGTGGGGCGTGTGGGGTTCTGAGACGGGGGTCTCAGGAAAGTGCGCTGCCGATGAGCCCCCAGGGGAGGCCCAGCAGGAACCGGTGCTGGAATAAGCTGGCGGGGGTGTGCTTCTCTCCCAGCTGCCCCCCAAGAGCTGTGTGCCCCTGCACCGGGCCAACACCCAGCCGTCCGACCTGTCCCCTGGGGCTGGCCTGTGCTTCTGCCCTTCGGGTTTTGTAAGTCATGCTGGGCATCGCTGCCCACTGACCTGGCTTTCTCGTCACGGTCCAGCCAGATCGCAACTCCACGTGGCTGGAAGCAGTGAGGATGGCTCTTGAGAGGCCGTCAGAGCAAGAGCCAGGAAGGGCTCCGAGAAAGGGGCCCCTCAGGGAAGGTTAACCTATAACTCCCCATTCCCCTCCCCGCAGGCCGAGCTGGGGAAGCCTCAGTGTTCCTTTCCCTCAATTCCCAGGGGCATTCTTGAGCTAATTAGGGAAACTGGTTCATGGCTTTGGGCGCCCGGTGGACTTGATGTAACACCCTAGATGTCACGCACTCGTGTTCACCCAAACCTGAACACCCCACAGTGTACCCGGTGGTGGCGGGGGGTGGGGGGGGAGGGTACTGGGGCTCCCAGTCCTTAATTGAATTACCCAGAGCCCTCCAAGAACGGAATTTTTAGGAAAAAATGTACACTTAAGAGTTAGAAGGAAATGACGGAAAATAACTGCACAAAAATAATATCCTCAGGTGAATTCTGAGACTGTTCTTTCTAGAGGCCCAAGAACACATGCTTCACCGCCTGCCCCGACTCTATCTGTAATGAGATCTCATGTTCAGAATGATGACTTCATGTCTGACAAGATCCTTTATCGCTAAGATGCAGCACGTTCACTGGATGATGCCGGGCCAGCTGGAAGGAGAACCAGTAGTTCAGTAATTATTGTGAACAGAAGAGTCTAAATAACCAGGCACTTTCAAATAGGCTTTAGCTAACCAGGGGGTTAAATCGCCGTGGCGCCCATTTCTCGAATCTACCTGTTAATCACAGTTGTTGTTAATTTAACCAAAGTCAAGAGCACGTGGCAAACACGGTGGTGGAGGCCTCTGAGCCGTGGGGCGGGGAGGGTCGGGAGGGCAGGCCCTGGAGCAAGAGACACAGGCTCCATGAATTCGCTGAGCACATGGTGGAGAGTCGTTCAGCGCAGTCCAGCTTTTACGCTTTTCCACCTTCTCGATTTCTGTGATTTTCTGAAATCCAGCTGTTTCTGTTCTTACCATCTGCTCTGGGGACCTGCATGTTTACAGGATCCCACCCTGTCCTCTCACGGCTCCTGCTCTGAAAGTAACACATCCTTCTAGCGGCTTCTCGTGGCTCCTGCTTTGCTTGCCACTTCACCGCCGGGAGGACTGGAGCCATGTCTCTAACGACGGGATGGGACCATCCGCCTGCGTGTCTGCAGACATGAGACATGTCCGGTCTGTGCCCAACCCATGCTGTACATGTAACACTTTTAATTTTTAATTAAGTCATAGATGGGCTCTACGCCCTGTCAGACAGACACTGAAGAGGACCTGGCACTGAAGGGCCTGGTGGATGGACCCCAGTTAACTCCCGTTTTTGGATCTGTTTGACGCAGATGTTCCTGTCCAGGTGTGATATGAGGTTACGGAGACAGGCTGCACTTAAATACATCCCATCTGGATGAAATCAAGGAAGGCAAAGTCCGGTCTCCCAGGATGACTTTTTTTCTGTGGCCTTCATACGACTGATAATTCGGGGAGTCCCTCATCTTGTTTCCATTTGCTGGAAATATTTCTTCGTTCTTTGCCTCCTTCTCATTTTTATGGTGTTCTTTTGCATAATCTTCATTTAGGCCAAATATGAAAGAAGAGGTTATTCTGACATGTTAAAAGGTGAGGCTGACTACATTCGCTGCTCCCGCGATCGGTGTGAGGACCACAAACAACGGGGCTTCGCGGTGGGAGGGAGATGCGGCTCAACTCCAAACACAACAAGGGAAAGTGTAAACCTCCTTCCAAGGAGCAGGTGGGGGCCAGTGGATGGACGGTTACTAAGAGGAAACATCAGGGATAAAGGGGCTTCTGGCCAAACTTTCTCTTGCTGAAGGCAGGCCAAGTGGCCAGACAACCTCTGGGGGAGGTGGGGCTGAGAAAGGTGATCAGACATTGAGGGTTGGAGGATCCTGGCTGCAAGTGGGTGATGCAAACACACCTGGAAATGTGAATGTCAAGGCCTGTTTGCAGAGAGGATTCAGAGGAGCTGGACTAAAGTTTGGTCCAGAAAGAGACAGTCAGTGATTACACACTATTCTCAGTGTTTCCATGTCCTAACTCGATATGAGAACCATTGTAACTGGAAATAAAGAGATGAATGCAAACCTTCTCTTTCTGGTAAGAAACTCCTGAGTGACACCTTTGGAGCGAATCACACAAGAGCATCACTGAGCTGTGAGGCTGGCCCGGGGGTGGGGCTGGGCTGGTGGCACCAATGCAGTCATGTGGCCAACTAACCACTTTATTGTTCATGTTTCAAGTTGCCGCCAGAAAACAGGGAGATGCAGTGGCAAGCCTGCTTCACGGAGCTGGAGAGAGTCAGGACTGTCACCCTGCAGAGGTTCGCTACTTTCTAGAAGTTTCCTACTTCCTAGAAATGCAACCACATGCCCAGTTAAAGTGAGTGCTAGAGCCTTGCTCTCTTTTTTTACTTTCCTAATTTGTAATATGGGACATGATTTACAGAGGAAAAAAATAATTGTACTGCAAATTAGGACAGTTAAATGTGGACCGACTTTGCCTAGTTCAGTGGAACCTTGGCCAGGCTGTGGACTGTCAGCTGGACGAAGGGGTGGGATGCAGCTTCCTGCAGGGGCTGGGAGAGCTTTGCTTCTACAACTAATACATATAGAACTTGAATCCTCGGTTCCTTCATCTGTGTAGCAGGAATTTCACAGAATTTGGATGGCACCTTTAGAGACTTTTATGGTGATGAAATATAAAGAGAAATATATTTTTAAAACTCTTGAAACAATAAAAATCGTTCAGGACTCTGTAAAGATGACATGATAACCTCGCCGAGAATAAGTGGTGCTTCAGGGCCTTTGCTTCCAATTGCATTACCCTTCATCAAACACCTTGGGAACGTCTCACCTGACCTGCCTTCAGAACGACACAGCCATACAGGTCTCATTACCTGTACAGCAACATCTCGTTTCTAAGCGATATTTCCTAATTCTGTGAGTGGTGTCACTGACTAGACTTGGTGCCAAACAATTTTTGGTTATTTTAAGTAATCAAGTCTGCCTGCCAAGATAAAGCAGTGCCAAGAATAAGCTGATTTTGAAGGTGCGCTCGCAGCTCTTTGGTGATGAGGTGTAGACCCTCACAGAGAAGCGATGCTTTGGATGGAATGACATTCTTTTGCAACGTAAGGCTTCGTAGCCACACCATATGTTAATGGAAAGGAAAATAAAACAGGGATTCCCCTAACGAAGGTTTCCCTCAGCAGAAAGCCTAGACTGGAGGAAGAGAAGGTCTCCTGGTTCCCAACACATTTTCCATCTCCCTAACTGCAAAGCTGTTAGACTCTGACTCTAAGGCCCGTGGGGAGGGCCCGGGCCAGGCCCGCGTCGCGTTCCCGCTGACTGTCTCAGGGAGGGCCTGTCTGGCGGCCCCACACGCCACACGGTCATGTCAAGTGTAGACTCCACAGACACATGCAGACGCCACACACACTCACATCTGGTTAGCAGATTGGAGTCAGCCTTGACCAACTTTGCGTTAAATGTGCCTATAAATACACAGAAAGGTGAAAAGTCATAACGTCACTAAAAATGAACGTTGAAAGCCTCCGGCTGTAACACAGATGGAGGTGGACGAAGTTTGGTTGCCTGAGTTTGCTTCACCGTATGAAGCAGCCAGTGGGCAGCAGGAGGAAACTGTTTTTCTCTTCCCCTTTGTCTGATCCTCAGAAACGCTGGGCTGGCACAGCCAGAAATCTGGGGAGCCAGACCTTCACTACCTTGGTGCTAACAATATCATAGTTTGTCATGGACACTAATTGACTTAGAATGTCCAAAAAAAAAAAGATTCCAAAAAGGCAGAGAAAAATCTCAACTCAGCCCAGCAGAGGCACCCAGATAGATACAGGTCAGACTGCACCTTCCCGAATTCACCCGAGAAGGGTTCAACCAGCACCAGAGGCTCAGGGAGCGGAGCCAAACATAACCTTCACGTCTTGTCTGTTGCCAAATGTCAGGTGTGGGTGGATCTCTCCTTTCTGAGGTGGGGAACTAGGAAGGTCAGACTAACAATACAGACGAGAAGGGGAAATCATACTAGAAATGCACAAGAAGGACATGACTATAAAAATATAGGATGAGATCAAAGAGGTGACATGAGGGGACTAACGAAACTGAAATTGAAAATTACAGAAATGTGATCCAGAGAAATCAAGGAAAATTTGGGAAGCTCCCCCAGAAGGCAGAGGAAGGGGTCCCAGAGGAAGAGGGAGGATGGCAGATGATCCTCAAATCTGAGAACGTAAGTGCTCCTCACGGAAGAACCAGAGTGATGGGAAGAGAGGCAGTCACCAAAGACAGCATGAAAGATGCCTACATAGCTAAGACGTGAATATGCAGATTAAAGGGTTTTCATACTCCAGGGAAACTAACAGAACACCTGAAAACATTCTGACAGACTCTTAGAGATCTGCCACAACAATCCAGTAATAAGCAAATAAGTTTTGAGAGACGATACAAATTTATGCTGATCTCAGATTTCTCTGCTGTTCTGGGTCTAATGGTATTTAATACCTCAATGTCTTTTTAACAACCAATATCTTCTTGTTTAAAGTATATCTTCTACTTGAATATACCAATTCAAAAATTCAAAAAATTAAAAGCAATTCAAAATTAAAGGTTCAAAATTAAAAGCTTAATATGTAAGAAGATGATCTCTAAAACCAATTCATCCATAGCCAGTCCAAAACTACTATCAATTTGATTATGAATTTGAATGAAAATATGGAAAGTAATTATTAAGTGATAAAAATAATATCAAATAAAATAAATATTAGGTGAATATTTCATAGAATTATAAACATTTGGTAAATCTTTTAAGGAAGATTTAAAACAAAGGTAGCGGACTTCCCTGGTGGCACAGTGGTTAAGAATCCGCCTGCCAATGCAGGGGACATGGGTTTGAGCCCTGGTCCAGGAAGACCCGACATGCCGCGGCACAACTAAGCCCGTGTGCCACAGCTACTGAATCCATGCTCTAGAGCCCGCGGGCCACAACTACTGAGCCTGTGTGAAACAACTACTGAAGCCCATGCGCCTAGAGCCCATGCTCCTCAACAAGAGAAGCCACCACAATGAGAAGCCCGTGCACCACAACAAAGAGTAGCCCCCACGCGCCGCAACTAGAGAAAGCTCATGCACAGCAATGAAGACCCAACACGGCCAAAAAAATACAATTTAAATAAATTAGAAAAAAAAGATTTTTTCTTAAAACAAAAAACAAACAAATAAAAACAAAGGTAGCACCCATCACAAATGATGAAACAAAGAGAACATTTAAGATACAGGAACACAAACATGCTACATGTCTGGAACAGGAAACTAAACATGAGAAACTTTCAAAATAATCATCAGTTTTCGGAGACCTGAATTGATTAGATTTAACCTTCATGCGGGTAGAGACTGAACCCACTTCATTCCTTTCTATTTCTTCAGCACCTTGTCTAATGCTTCACATGTGGTAAATACTTAATATTTTTTAAAAGAATGAATTTAATTCTAACAGAAAGACCAATGAGCTTCTTTTCTGAGAGGGGCGCTTCTAATAAAATAATTCTACAGTTCACATATAAGGAGAAATGTTCAAAAATGGCCAAGATGATTTTAAAAGGAAGATTAATGAGAGGGGATTTATACCAAAAGCTGCTAATGATACAGTATAGACTTTTTACTGGTGTAACAATCAGTAGATCTACAAGTGATGGACAGCCTTAAATCACAATGGTTTACATGAAAACAGAAAAGTTTATATAAGAATTTAAGATAGCAGAAGGAAAGAAATCATAAAGATCAGATCAGAAATAAATGAAAAAGAAATGAAGGAAACGATAGCAAAGATCAATAAAACTAAAAGCTGTTTCTTAAGATAAACAAAATTGATAAACCATTAGCCAGACTCATCAAGAAAAAAGGGAGAAGACTCAAATCAATAGAATTAGAAATGAAAAAGGAGAAGTAACAACTGATGCTGCAGAAATACAAAAGATCATGAGAGATTACTACAAGCAACTATATGCCAATAAAATGGACAACCTGGAAGAAATGGACAAACTCTTAGAAATGCACAACCTTCCAAGACTGAACCAGGAAGAAGTAGAAAATATGAACAGACCAATCACAAGCACTGAAATTGAAACTGTGATTAAAACTCTTCCAACAAACAAAAGCCCAGGACCAGATGGCTTCACAGGCAAATTCTATCAAACATTTAGAGAAGAGCTAACACCTATCCTTCTCAAACTGTTCCAAAATATAGCAGAGGGAGGAACATTTCCAAACTCATTCTACGAGGCCACCATCACCCTGATACCAAAACCAGACAAAGATGTAAGAAAAAAGGAAAACTACAGACCAATATCACTGATGAACATAGATGCAAAAATCCTCAACAAAATACTAGCAAACGGAATCCAGCAGCACATTAAAAGGATCATACAGTATGATCAAGTGGGGTTTATCCCAGGAATGCAAGGATTCTTCAATATACGCAAATCAATCAACGTGATATACCATATTAACAAATCGAAGGAGAAAAACCATATGATCATCTCAATAGATGCAGAAAAAGCTTTCAAGAAAATTCAACACCCATTTATGATAAAAACCCTGCAGAAAGTAGGCATAGAGGGAAGTTTCCTCAACATAATAAAGGCCATATATGACAAACCCACAGCCAACATTGTCCTCAATGGTGAAAAACTGCAACCATTTACACTAAGATCAGGAACAAGACAAGGTTGTCCACTCTCACCACTCTTATTCAACATAGTTTTGGAAGTTTTAGCCACAGCAATCAAAGAAGAAAAATAAATAAAAGGAATCCAAATCGGATAAGAAGAAGTAAAGCTGTCACTGTTTGCAGATGACATGATACTATACATAGAGAATCCTAAAGATGTTACCAGGAAACTACTAGAGCTAATCAATGAATTTGGTAAAGTAGCAGGATACAGAATTAATGCACAGAAATCTCCAGCATTCTTATACACTAATGATGAAAAATCTGAAAAGAAATTAAGAAAACACTCCCATTTATCACTGCAACAGAAAGAATAAAATATCTAGGAATAAACCTACCTAAGGAAACAAAGGACCTGTATGCAGAAAATTTTAAGACACTGATGAAAGAAATTAAATATGATACAAATAGATGGAGAGATATACCATGTTCTTGGATTGGAAGAGTGAATCAACATTGTGAAAATGACTCTACTACCCAAAGCAATCTACAGGTTCAATGCAATCCCTATCAAACTACCACTGGCATTTTTCACAGAACTAGAATAAAAAATTTCACAATTTCTATGGAAACACAAAAGACCTCGAATAGCCAAAGCAATCTTGAGAAAAAAAAACGGAGCTGGAGGAATCAGGCTCCGTGACTTCAGACTATACTACAAAGCTACAGTAATCAAGACAGTATGGTACTGGCACAAAAACAGAGATATAGATCAATGGAACAGGATAGAAAACCCAGAGATACACCCATGCACATATGGTCATCTTATCTTTGATAAAGGAGGCAAGAATATACAGTGGAGAAAAGACAGCCTCTTCAATAAGTGGTGCTGGGAAAACTGGACAGCTACATGTAAAAGTATGAGATTAGAACACTCTGTAACACCATACACAAAAATAAACTCAAAATGGATTAAAGACCTAAATGTAATGCCAGACACCATCAAACTCTTAGTGGAAAACATAGGCAGAACACTCTATGACGTAAATCACAGCAAGATCCTTTTTGACCCACTTCCTAGAGAAATGCAAATAAAAACAAAAATAAACAAATGGGACCTAATGAAACTTAAAAGCTTTTGCACAGCAAAGGAAACCATAAACAAGACCAAAAGACAACCCTCAGAATGGGAGAAAATATTTGCAAATGAAGCAACTGACAAAGGGTTAATCTCCAAAACATACAAGCAACTCATGCAGCTCAATATCAAAAAAACAAAAAACCCAATCCAAAAATGGGCAGAAGACCTAAATAGACATTTCTCCAGAGAAGATATACAGATTGCTAACAAACACATGAAAGAGTGCTCATTAATCATTAGAGAAATGCAAATCAAAACTACAATGAGGTATCATCTCACACCGGTCAGAATGGCCATGATCAAAAAATCTAGAAACAATAAATGCTGGAGAGGGTGTGGAAAAAAGGGAACCCTCTTGCACTGTTGGTGGGAATGTAAATTGATACAGCCACTATGGAGAACAGTATGGAATTCCTTAAAACTAAAAATAGAACTACCATACAACCCAGCAATCCCACTACTGGGCATATACCCTGAGAAAACCATAATTCAAAAAGAGTCATGTACCAAAATGTTCACTGCAGCTCTATTTACAATAGCCAGGACATGCAAGCAACCTAAGCGTCCATCAACAGAGGAATGGATAAAGAAGATGTGGCACATATATACAATGGAATATTACTCAGCCATAAAAAGGAACGAAACTGAGTTATCTGTAGTGAGGTGGATGGACCTAGAGACTGTCATACAGAGTCAAGTAAGTCAGAAAGAGAAAAACAAATACCGTATGCTAACACATATATATGGAATCTAAAAAAAAAAAAAAAGAAAATGGTCAGAAGAACCTAGGGGCAAACAAGACGGGAATAAAGATGCAGACCTGCTAGAGAATGGACTTGAGGATACGGGGAGGGGGAAGGGTAAGCTGGGACAAAGTGAGAGAATGGCATGGACATATATACACTACCAAATGTAAAATAGATAGCTAGTGGGAAGCAGCCGCATAGCACAGAGAGAGATCAGCTTTGTGCTTTGTGACCACCTAGAGGGGTGGGATAGGGAGGGTGGGAGGGACGGAGATGCAGGAGGGAAGAGATATGGGGACATATTTATATGTATAACTGATTCACTTTGTTATAAAGCAGAAACTGACACACCATTGTAAAGGAATTATAGTCTAATAAAGATGTTTTAAAGAACTAAAAAATTAAAAAAAAAATAAATGAATAAAAGAATTTAATATTTAATAAAAGTGTCAACCCAAATCATTGGGGAAAGGAAGACTTAATAAATGGTGCTGGGAAGATGACTTATTAAAAAACAAAAAAGCAAATAAAGAACAAGTGTGTGTTTCTAGAAAAAAGTGCCATAAAATATTAATAGAGCACTGCTTCTCTCGCAGGGATTAATGTGCCGTCACTTCTTGGTTTTCCAAATTCTGGCAAAGGTTCTAACAGTTGTGTGGCAATAAAGGGCAAGGGAGCGAAAGGCCTGCTTATCTAGTGAAAAAAAGAGCCCGCGATTAACGCTGGCATTTTCCAGTGACGTTTATTCCATGGATTAAGCTGGAGCAGAAAAATACTTTGAGAGGGAAATTAAAAAAAAAAAGATGTTCTTTAATAGAAGCCATCGTTGAACAAACTGAAATGACACCAAATACCAAATGCTGCTGGGATCAAGTGTACAGCTCCACACCTGAGATGCACTCGGAGCAGCCACATAATTGTACAAAAATATCTGCAGGCAGATTGCACTTTGCAAAATACAGGAATGGTGTGACTGTAAAACAAGTCACTATTTGATGTATATTTCCATAATTTCACTTTCAACGTAGGAAGAGGCCACGTGACCTTTCCCTTCTGTCTGAGGTGAGGCTACCACGCAGAGCCAGATGTCGGGATGAGGAATGAGAGGGGGTGGCGTTCAAGGGACTGTGGAGGCCTTACTCAGCAGTTTACATGCTTCGAATGTGAAGGGAATCCTCTGAACTGGAGAAGTGTAGATACATCTCAAGGCACCCCTTCTCCAGCCTGTCGTTTCCACACACTCAGCATCCACCCACCTCTTTGTTCACCGGTCTGTCCCTCCCTCCATCCATCCTCCATCCATCCACCCACCCACATACCTGACCTGTCCACTCAGTAGAATATAAATTAAGCACCTGCTGGGCACCGAGACTCCCAGTGCCACTTGGGGAGATGCTGGATGCCATCCTTGTGCCTCTACAGGCCCCCTGCATCTCTCCCACCCTGTTCTGTGCTGGGGAGGGGCGGGCTCACCTGCACAGGTGGCTTCACGGGGCTCCGGCTGCCCCGTGGACGCACCAGCAGGAGCTCAAAGCCTGGGAGAAAGGGAGGGCGGGTACTGATTCCACTGCTTCCTGTACACAGTCCAGCCGCTACTGTCGGCCTGCCCCACGGGGCTGTGTGTCCCTGAGATCCGGGCGCTCCTGCTTCCCTTGCCCCTCCCGACCTGGGACAGGAGCAGGGACCCAGGCACTGCAGTGCCTGCTGGGCTTCCTCCCCGACACCCTTTCTGCACAGAGCCTTGGTTAGATGCGGTGGGAATGAATCCCTTCGTTTCCTGCTGGGACACTGACAGTACAGAGATAGAGGCCACAGCAGCCCTCTGACCACAGCTGTCCTTGCCCGGAGTGCTTCACTTGAGGTGCAAGCAACAGCTGAGGTGTCCACATGCCCAGGTAACATCCTGAGCCCTGATGGACTCCGAGCCAGAAGGGTCCTGAGATGCCAAGGATCCTTTTGCAGACCAGGAACCTGAGGAGTGGCCTCTGGGCGTAGGCAGGTCAGGCGGGCGCCCAGTCCTCTGCAGGGCTGGCCGGCCCCGCCAGGCACTCTCTCCACGACACCACTTTCTCACGAGGGTGCCTGCGGCGGGGCTACACTGAACTCTGCGAGGCCTGCCGTCAAGCCCCACGTGGAGAGCCACTCGGCTTCTCTCTGCAACGCATACCTTATCCACGTCCCTCCCCTCAGATCCCACCACCTCCACCCTCGCCCTGTGCTGGCTACAGGACGATCACCTCCCCCAGGCCCACTGCCCCATCTCAGACCCGCCCCTGCAGTGCCCATCCTCGTCACACAGCCAACCGAGGGCTCCTTTGCCCGCTGCCCGCCCCGGGCCAGACCTGCCAGGCCCCCCTACTCCCTTCAGGTCCCTGAGCTCTGCTCACACCAAGCCTGAGCAAGCGCACCCCCCGAACATGGACTGCGCCCCTACAGCTTCTCCTGGGGACCAGCTGACCACAGGGGGACGCTTCCCTGCACCGCCCCACTGGTCATTTCCCCCGCTTGTCCTGCTTCCCCTCCCGAGGTTCAGCCCAGCCCTGTGACCCTCCTTCTTTACCCTGTAAAAGAAAACCTGCTCCTGTTTGACTGTGAGATGCTCACAGATTTCCGAGATCGGAGTGTCCTCCCCATCACAGTGGGCCTTCCTCTGAGTCCTCTGCCTAGCAAAGTCCAGACTGTTTTTGGACACAGTCACACTTCAGTATGTTGATGCTCCCAGGTGAAGGGCCGTCAGCCCTGATAGTCAGTGCTTTAGACAGCACGTGGGCTTTTGCCCCTCAAATGACAACCGGGGGGGCGGCCGCCTCTGTGTGTGCAGGGATCCCTACGAGTAGCTGTCACAGACGCATGACCCACTGGGAAGGAAAGAACCATGTCGGGCGGCGCTCTGAATATTTCAGGCTAAGACAGAAGACCCAGGAGAAGGGACGGGTCCACTAGAGACCATTTGTAATTCAGCTCAAAAGACCCAGTGACACAGCTATTCTCTGACTTGTAATCAGACCCTGGGGAGAGGGGAGAAAAGATTTATCCAAAAGCCCAGCAGTAGGGATGGGAAGAACTCAGTCCCTAGGAGACCCCACCTGCCAAGGGTGAAGAAAGCTGTCTTCCATCCACTCATCAGTCTTTAGGGGTGGGACTGTATCCCGTTCCTCTTCGGAATGTCTAGCTCAGAGCACTAGTTCTGAGAATGAGGTACAAGTGGACACAGTCGGTGGTGGCAAAGGGTCTGCTTACAGAGATCCTGGGAGCTAGGAGAGCTTGAACAGGCAGAGCAGAAACAAATGGTACCCCAAAGGACACCAGATTTGGAAACCCGGATTCCAGGCCTGGCCCGTGAAGAATCAGCATGATTCTGAGCAAGTCACCTGCCTTCTGGGGGTCCTCTCGCCTCCTCTGTACATTGTAGAGGAAATGGAAAGGAAATAAGGGCAGCTTTCAGAGCCCTTCCAGCCCCAGAGGCCCAGCAACAGGCAGCTCTTTGGAGGGTGGGCGTGAGGGACTGGCCTGCTCGGGGGGCAGGTGTGAACCCCACTCGTTCATGCCTCAGTGCAGGCTGACACATTTCAAAACAAGGCGGCAGGCGAATTTGCCAAATCCCACTCTCCTGCAGCTGCCATCCACTCTGTGTGGATTTGCCAACTGCGGCCCATGGGGAAAACCTGTACCTGTCACTACGCCCTCTGAGTTTGCTGTCATCTGGCTCACCCAGCCTTGTGACAGGGCCTGAAAATCCTGTCCGGTGTGTTGCTGACATCTTCGAATGTCAACACAGTTCTGCTGGCTGATAGAGCTTGCTGGCCAATGGAGGGCTCTTACGTACGGGGACGGGAAGGCAGAGGCTCGGATTATTTTTCTGATGTCTCCTGCTCTGTGTAAGTCTGCCGAACACTAATCATTCCTTGCATATCTAGTGACAGTGTCTTCAGGACAATCTAGCTGCCCCTTCAAACACAGACCACAACAATGCAGAACATGTGTTCTTCACCAGAAAGTTGTTTATCTGGACATCCAAGATCAGATTTCCAGGCTTCTGAAGCACTGGACATTTTGACTGATGAGAACATGGAAACCTGTGATCAACAGTAACACTGAGAATCCCCTTTTCAATGCATCAATAGAATAAAGATCCGGCATTTCTCCAGACTGGAGCTTCCATGTTTCTGCCCTCACCACAAAGAGCTTCTTGCCCTCATGGATAATAAAAAGCACACCCTGATCTGATACCGTCAACACAAAAGCTGTCTGGTTGAGCCAATCCCCTTCAACTGCTTCCTAAGAAGAACTTATTTGAGTATTTCGGTACCCAGGTCATTACTTTAACACATGAGGTAATAACAGAGCGAGGTCTAGCTCTGTGGGTATTAGAGATCATTTATGCATTTGTAATTCATCCCTCAAACACTTTCAAATAAATCTGGAAATCAAATTCAGATAAAACAAGTATCTTCCCACAGACTTTAATATAAAGACAAAAGGCTAGATTAGAAATATGTTAGTAGGATGGCAGATTCAGGGATGGAGGTGGGGGACAGTATCTTTAATTTGAAAATGAGTTTCCACACACTAGAAGCCCCTTCGCGGGCGGAGACTGCGGGTGGCAGAGGGGGAAAGCTTCGGAGCCGCGGAGGAGACCGCAGCCACAGGGGTACGGAGGGCCAAGCAGAGAGATTCCCGCACAGAGGACCGGTGCCGACCGCCACTCACCAGCCCGAGAGGCTTGTCTGCTCACCCGCCCGGGCGGGCGGGGCTGGGAGCTGAGGCTCGGGCTTCAGTCAGAGCGCGCTGGCGGCGTGAACACAGCCTGAAGGGGGTTAGTGCGCCACGGCCGGCCGGGAGGGAGTCCGGGGAAAAGTCTGGAGCTGCCGAAGAGGCAAGAGACTTTTCCTTCCCTCTTTGTTTCCTGGTGCGCGAGGAGAGGGGATTCAGAGCGCTGCTGAAAGGAGGCTCCAGAGACGGGCGCGAGGCGCGCCTGAAAGCGCGGACCCCAGAGACGGGCGTGGGACGCTGGGGCTGCTGCTGCCGCCACCAAGAAGCCCGTGTGCGAGCGCCGGTCACTCTCCACACCTCCCCTCCCGGGAGCCTGTGCTGCCCGCCACCGCCACGGTCCCGGGCTCCACAGACAACATCCCCGGGAGAACGCACGGGCGCGCCTCGTGCTGACGCAACGTCACGCCGGCCTCCGCCGACGCACGCTCGCCCCGCCTCCGTGCCCCTCCCTCCCCCGCGGCCTGAGGGAGCCAGAGCGCCCGAATCAGCGGCTCCTTTAACCCCGTCCTGTCTGAGCGAACAACAGACGTCCTCCGGCGACCTACACGCAGAGGCGGGGCCGAATCCAAAGCTGAGCCCCGGGAGCTGTGCGAACAAAGAAGACAAAGGGGAATCTCTCCCAGCAGCCTCAGAAGCAGCGGATTAAAGCTCCGCAATCAACTTGATGTACCCTGCATCTGTGGAATACCTGAATAGACAACGAACCATCCCAAATTGAGGAGGTGGACTTTGAGAGCAAGATTTATGAGTTTTTTCCCCTTTTCCTCTTTTTGTCAGTGTGTACGTGTATGCTTCTGTGTGAGATTTTGTCTGTATAGCTTTGCTTTCACCATTTGTCCCAGTGTTCTGTCTGTCCCCTTTTTTAATTACTTAAAATTTTTTTTCTTAATAATTATTTTTTATTTTAATAACTTTATTTTATTTTATCATCTTCTTTCTTTCTTTCTTTTTTTCCTCCCTTTTATTCTGAGCCGTGTGGAGGACAGGCTCTTGGTTCTCCAGCCAGGAGTCACTGCTGTGCCACAGAGGTGGAGGAGCCAAGTTCAGGACACTGGTCACCAAGAGACCTCCCAGCTCTACATAATATCAAATGGCAAAAATCTCCCAGAGGTCTCCATCTCAACGCCAAGACCCAGCTCCACTCAAAGACCAGCAAGCTACAGTGCTGGACACCCTATGCCAAACAACTAGCAAGACAGGAACACAGCCCCACCCATTAGCAGAGAGGCTGCCTAAAATCATAATAAGGCCACAGACACCCCAAAACACACCACCAGACGTGGACCTGCCCACCAGAAAGACAAGATCCAGCCTCATCCACCAGAACACAGGCACTAGTCCCCTCCACCAGGAAGCCTACACAACCCACCAAACCAAACTTAGCCACTGGGGACAGACACCAAAAACAATGGAAACTACGAACCAGCAGCCTACGAAAAGGAGACCCCAAACACAGTAAGATAAGCAAAATGAGAAGACAGAGAAACACACAGCAGATGAAGGAGCAAGACAAAAACCCACCAGACCTAACAAATGAAGGGGAAATAGGCAGTCTACCTGAAAAAGAATTCAGAATAATGATAGTAAAGATGATACAAAATCTTGGAAATAGAATGGAGGAAATACAAGAAACGTTTAACAATGACCTAGAAGAACTAAAGAGCAAACAAACAGTGATGAACACCAAAATAAATGAAATTAAAAATACTCTAGAAGGGATCAATAGCAGAATAACTGAGGCAGAAGAACAGATAAGTGACCTGGAAGATAAAATAGTGGAAATAACTACTGCAGAGCAAAATAAAGAAGAAAGAATGAAAAGAACTGAGGATAGACTTAGAGACCTCTGGGACAACATTAAATGCACCAACATTCGAAATATAGGGGTCCCAGAAGAAGAAGAGAAAAAGAAAGGGACTGAGAAAATATTTGAAGAGATTATAGTTGAAAACTTCCCTAATATGGGAAAGGAAATAGTTAATCAAGTCCAGGAAGCACAGAGAGTCCCATACAGGATAAATCCAAGGAAAAACACGCCAAGACAAATATTAATCAAACTATCAAAAATTAAATACAAAGAACAAATATTGAAAGCAGCAAGGGAAAAACAACAAGTAACACACAAGGGAATCCCCATAAGGTTAACAGCTGATCTTTCAGCAGAAACTCTGCAAGCCAGAAGGGAGTGGCAGGACATATTTAAAGTGATGAAGGAGAAAAACCTACAACCAAGTTTACTTTACCCAGCAAGGATCTCATTCAGATTTGACAGAGAAATTAAAAGCTTTACAGACAAGCAAAAGCTAAGAGAATTCAGCACCACCAAATCAGCTTTACAACAAATGCTAAAGGAACTTCTCTAGGCAGGAAACACAAGAGAAGGAAAAGACCTACAATAATAAACACAAAACAATTAAGAAAATGGGAATAGGAACATACATATGGATAATTACCTAAATGTAAATGGATTAAATGCTCCAACCAAAAGACATAGACTGGCTGACTGGATACAAAAACAAGACCTGTATATATGCTGTCTACAAGAGACCCACTTCAGACCTAGGGACAGATACAGACTGAAAGTGAGGGGATGGAAAAAGATACTCAATGCAAATGGAAATCAAAAGAAAGCTGGAGTAGCAATTCTTTTATCAGACAAAACAGACTTTAAAACAAAGACTATTACAAGAGACAAAGAAGGACACTATATAATGATCAAGGGATCAATCCAAGAAGATGTAACAATTGGAAATGTTTATGCACCCAACATAGGATACATAAGGCAAATACTAACAGCCATAAAAGGGGAAATCGACAGTAACACAATCATAGTAGGGGACTTTAACTTAACACCCCACTTTCACCAGTGGACAGATCATCCAAAATGAAAATAAATAAGGAAACACAAGCTTTAAATGATACATTAAACAAGATGGACTTAATTGATATTTATAGGACATTCCATCCAAAAACAACAGAATACACATTCTTCTCAAGTGCTCATGGAACATTCTCCAAGATAGATCATATCTTGGGTCACAAATCAAGCCTTGTAAATTTAAGAAAATGGAAATCATACCAAGTATCTTTTCCGACCACAACGCTATGAGAGTAGATATCAATTACAGGAAAAAATCTGTAAGAAATACAAACACATGGAGGCTAAACAACACACTACTTAATAACCAAGAGATCACTGAAGAAATCAAAGAGGAAATCAAAAAATACCTAGAAACAAATGACAGTGAAAACACAGCTACCCAAAACTTACGGGATGCAGCAAAAGCAGTACTAAGAGGGAAGTTTATAGCTATACAAGCCTACCTTAAGAAACAAGAAACATCTCAAATAAACAACCTAACCTTATACCTACAGCAATTAGAGAAAGAACAAAAAAACCCCAAAGTTAGCAGAAGGAAAGAAATCATAAAGATCAGATAAGAAATAAATGAAAAAGAAATGAAGGAAATGATAGCAAAGATCAATAAAACTAAAAGCTGGTTCTTTGAGAAGATAAACAAAATTGATAAACCATTAGCCAGACTCATCAAGAAAAAAGGGGAGAGTATTCAAATCAATAGAATTAGAAATGAAAAAGAAGAAGTAATAACTGACACTGCAGAAATACAAAGGATCATGAGAGATTACTACAAGCAACTCTATGCCAATAAAATGGACAACCTGGAAGAAACGGACAAATTATTAGAAATGCACAACCTTCTGAGACTGAACCAGGAAGAAATAGATAATATGAACAGACCAATCACAAGCACTGAAATTGAAACTGTGATTAAAAATCTTCCAACAAACAAAAGCCCAGGACCAGATGGCTTCACAGGTGAATTCTATCAAACATTTAGAGAAGAGCTAACACCTATCCTTCTCAAACTGTTCCAAAATATAGCAGAGGGAGGAACACTCCCAAACTCATTGTTTGAGGCCACCATCACTCTGATACCAAAACCAGACAAAGATGTCACAAAGAAAGAAAAGTACAGGCCAATATCACTGATGAACATAGATGCAAAAATCCTCAACAAAATACTAGCAAACAGAATCCAACAGCACATTGAAAGGATCATACAGTATGATCAAGTGGGGTTTATCCCAGGAATGCAAGGATTCTTAAACATACGCAAATCAATCAACATGACACACCATACTAACAAATCGAAGGAGAAAAACCATACGATCATCTTAATAGATGCAGAGAAAGCTTTCAACAAAATTCAACACCCATTTATGATAAAAACCCTGCAGAAAGTAGGCATAGAGGGAAGTTTCCTCAACATAATAAAGGCCATATATGACAAACCCACAGCCAACCTCCTTCTCAATGGTGAAAAACTGAAACCATTTCCACTAAGATCAGGAACAAGACATGGTTGCCCACTCTCACCACTATTACTCAACACTGTTTTGGAAGTTTTAGCCACAGCAATCAGAGAAGAAAAAGAAATAAAAGGAATCCAAATCAGAAAACAAGTAGTAAAGCTGTCACTGTTTGCAGATGACACGATACTATACATAGAGAATCCTAAAGATGCTACCAGAAAACTACTAGAGCTAATCAATGAATTTGGTTAAGTAGCAGGATTCAAAATTAATGCACAGAAATTTCTTGCATTCCTATACACCAATGATGAAAAATCTGAAAGTGAAATTAAGAAAACACTCCTGGGCTTCCCTGGTGGCGCAGTGGTTGAGAGTCCACCTGCCGATGCAGGGGACATGGGTTCGTGCCCCGGTCCGGGAAAATTCCACATGCTGCGGAGCGGCTGGGCCCGCGGGCCATGGCCACTGAGCCTGCGGGTCCGGAGCCTGTACTTCGCAATGGGAGCGGCCACAGCAGTGAGGCCCGCGTACGGCAAAAAAAACCCAACAACAACAACAAAAAACCCACTCCTATTTACCACTGCGACAGAAAGAATAAAATATCTGGGAATAAACCTACCTAAGGAAACAAAAGAACTGTATGCAGAAAATTATAAGACACTGATGAAAGAAGTTAAAGATGATACAAATAGATGGAGAGATATACCATGTTTTTGGATTGGAAGAATCAACATTGTGAAAATGACCCTACTACCCAAAGCAATATACAGATTCAATGCCATCCCTGTCGAACTATCACTAGTATTTTTCACAGAACTAGAATAAAAAATTTCACAATTTGTATGGAAACACAAAAGACCCCGAATAGCCAAAGCAATCTTGAGAAAGAAAAATGGAGCTGGTGGAATCAGGCTCCCTGACTTCAGACTATACTACAAAGCTACAGTAATCAAGACAGTATGGTACTGGCAGAAAAACAGAAATATAGATCAGTGGAACAGGATAGAAAGCCCAGAGATAAACCTACGCACATATGGTCACCTAATCTTTGATAAAGGAGGCAAGAATATACAGTGGAGAAACGATAGCCTCTTCAATAAGTGGTGCTGGGAAAACTGAACAGTAAAAGAATGAAATTAGAACACTCCCTAACACTATACACAAAAATAAACTCAAAATGGATTAAAGACCTAAATGTAAGGCCATACACTATCAAACTCTTAGAGGAAAACATAGGCAAAACACTCTATGACATAAATCACAGCAAGATCCCTTTGGACCCACCTCCTAGAGAAATGGAAATAAAAACAAAAATAAACAAATGGGACCTAGTGAAACTTCAAAGCTTTTGCACAGCAAAGGAAACCATAAACAAGACCAAAAGACAACCCTCAGAATGGGAGAAAACGTTAGCAAATGAAGCAACTGACAAAGGATTAATCTCCAAAACATACAAGCAACTCACGCAGCCCAGTATCATAAAAAAACCCAATCCAAAAATGGGCAGAAGACCGAAATAGACATTTCTCCAAGGAAGATATACAGATTGCCAACAAACACATGAAAGGATGCTCAACATCACTAATCATTAGAGAAATGCAAATCAAAACTACAATGAGGTATCATCTCACACCGGTCAGAATGGCCATCATCAAAGAATCTACAGGGCTTCCCTGGTGGCGCAGTGGCTGAGAGTCTGCCTGCCGATTCAGGGGACGCGGGTTCATGCCCCCGTCCAGGAGGATCCCACATGCCGTGGAGTGGCTGGGCCCATGAGCCATGTCTGCTGAGCCTGCGCGTCTGGAGCCTGTGCTCCGCAACTGGAGAAGCCACAGCGGTGAGAGGCCCACGTACCGCAAAAAAAAAAAAAAATCTACAAATAATAGATGCTGGAGAGGGTGTGGAGAAAAGGGAACACTCGTGCACTGTTGGTGGGAATGTAAATTGATACAGCCACTATGGAGAACAGTATGGACGTTCCTTAAAAAACTAAAAATAGAACTACCATACGACCCAGCAATCCCACTACTGGGCATATACCCTGAGAAAACCATAATTCAAAAAGAGTCACGTATCAAAATGTTCATTGCAGCTCTATTTACAATAGCCAGGACATGGAAGCAACCTAAGTGTCCTTCAAAAGAAGAATGGATAAAGAAGATATGGCACATATATACAATGGAATATTACTCAGCCATAAAAAGGAATGAAACTGAGTTATCTGTAGTGAGGTGGATGGACCTAGAGACTGTCATACAGAGTCAAGTAAGTCAGAAAGAGAAAAACAAATACTGTATGCTAACACATATATATGGAATCTAAAAAAGAAAGAAAGAAAGAAAGAAAATCATCAGAAGAACCTAGGGGCAAGATGGGAATAAAGATGCAGACCTACTAGAGAAAGGACTTGAGGATACGGGGAAGGGTAAGGGTAAGCTGGGACAAAGTAAGAGAGTGGCATGGACGTATATACACTACCAAATGTAAAACAGATAGCTAGCGGGAAGCAGCCGCATAGCACAGGGAGATCAACTGGGTGCTTTGTGACCATCTAGAGGGGTGGGACAGGGAGAGTGCGAGGGAGGGAGATGCAAGAGGGAAGAGATATGGGGACATATGTATATGTATAACTGATTCACTTTGTTATAAAGCAGAAACTGACACACCATTGTAAAGCAATTATACTCCAATAAAGATGTTAAAAAAAACAAAATAAATAAAATAAAAAATAAAACTCAAAAAAAAATTGAAAATGAGACATTCCTTCTATCCCAGATGAAAACTACTGCTCTCGAGAAGGGCTTTTCCACATTGGCCATATTTCTGAATCACCTGAGGAGCTTCTAAAAAACCCCAAACCCAGGCCACACCCCTGATGGAGGAAACTAGGAAGGAGAGACTTATAGAAATTGTCTTCTATCTTTGGGCCACCTGAAAGTTTAAGCACAAAGTGAAACACAGTAGATCTGAAAACTCTTGAACAATGATATGAGTGGTGGGTTAGGTGTCCAGAATCTTGAGTTCAAGCCTTGGTTCTATACCTAATTAAAAAAGCAACGATGGGCAAGTCAGGTGGTGGTGACGGCGGTTGTCGTGGTGATGGAGGTGGTGGTGATGGTGGCAATGGTGGTGGTGATGATAATGATGGTGATGATGATGGTGGTGACTGTGATGGTGGTGGAGGAGGTGATGGTGATGGTGGTGATGGTGGTGGTGGAGGTTATGGTGGTGGTGGTGATGATGGTGGTGGTGGTAGTGATGGTAGTGGTTGTGAGAATGGAGATGGTGGTTAATTGTTGACGGGGGTGGGGCTCAGGTCATTAGGAATGAAGACCCTGTTTTTCTGTGATGTTTCCATTGCTCTGATGACCTCTGTCTTGCCCCTAATCCTGAATAAAGGCTTGCACTGGATCCAATATACCAGTCTCTCAGGGAGTCCATACTTCCTACAGATTGGGCAGACAGAAGCTGCCTTTCCTCTCGAGGTCAGAAGGCGGTGCATCACGGGCAATGCACTTGTACGAGGAGCCTGGAGGCAGCGGTGCCCCTGAGAGGGCAAGCTTCCTGGGAATGTGCACAGTTAGAAGCAGCGAGCTGCACACACACACATTGATGCGTTAGGTCTTTACAGAGTCCCGGGTGAAAAAAGAGGCAACAGATCCACACAGATGTGCACACACATCTATGTTTGTGTGTCTGTATCACAGTGCCATGTGTGTAAAGTTAAGTGCGCACACACACGCAACAGTACATTTTACAATCACTGATGGGGAAAAGGCTGCTCAAACACATTTTAAATCGGTGCCTAAGAGGTGGGGGAGCATGAGGGTAGAGAATGAAGTTGAAAAGCACAAATACACTAGAGCTCTTGCACTGACCAAGGAAGGTGTGCCCTGAACAGGGCACATCTAGATCTTGGTGCTGGAGAGTAAAGTGAATACACGGAAGTGAAATAAAATAAAAGTGAGGGGTGGTGGGTGGGGAGAGGCCGTCGCTAGCCCGGAAGCATCGGGGACACATCGCCCGCTTCCCTTCTCAGGTTCTGTGAACGACCCCCTGACGACCTGATGCTGCCAGGCAGTCAGGACGGGCACCCCGGGCCGGCGGCTGGACTGCATCTGACGGGGTGTTTGTAGGAGAATAGAAACACACATCAGCGTAGTGCAACACGTCTTCAGCATGATCCTGCTGGGGATCTGCTGCATCTTAATTCAACACCCAGCTCAGCAGCTCCGCAGAGGCCCGAAGAAATCAGCAAAAAACAACTGCTTTTGTTTTTATCAGTGCAGCTGGGCTTCTCCGTGAAATGGTAAACACTGCAGGACCCGCGGGCATAATGCTTTCCACTTAGATTCTTCCACCCACAGGAGGAGCTGTGCTTGCGCCTCCTGGAGAGGCTTGGGAGGCGTCACCCCCGTCCCCTCGGCCCAGTGCCACTGGGGTCACCGTACTTAGTTCTCTTTGGTGGAACCCTTCTCCCAGGTGGCCTCAGCTCTGCTCTGGCATCGTGAGTGGCGGGGCTGCGTGTGACGCCCTCCCTGGCACTCGCCACCCATGCTCCCGCCACGCTGCACACGACCACTGATCACGAGGCGCCGCGGTACCTGGACTCGAGCCACAGGCGGAGGGGCCATCACGGGCCTAACCCACCACCTGGCATGTGCCGATGCCAGTAGGAGTTTCCCAGGGCAAGGATTTGGGACCCGGTCTTCATCTTCCCCTGAGAACTCTTGGAGGGGAGCTCAGGCTGGTTGACAAGCAAACAACAGAGGACGGGAACTGAATGCCATAAAGGTGAGACGGCTGACAGAGGAAACGTCTGACTTCTTCCTCTCGATGGCTCTGACCAGCCTGCCAAAAGTGACCCCTGGCCTTCCAGAACTCTCTGCATCTTTCCGTGGAGGCTGTGCAGGGAGGGAGGGGTGACCCCACCTGGCTTGAGTTCAGGACCCCCCTCAGGCTCTGTGTGGATTCAGACCCATCCCTTAACCTCGGGGTCCTCGCCCCCGACTCTGTGGAATGGGAGAAGGTGGGACCGACTGTGTGAGGCCCCCAGGGGACACAGCCACCAGCCCAGGGGACAGGACAGCCACGCCCTTGCTCCCGAGGGCAGGGCAAAGGGAAGGACAAGGGTGGGAGCAAGCCAGCAAACAGAGACGCCCACTTTGCAAGGAGAAAAGGAGAATGTAAATAGCCCTGGGATCACACACAGTTTTATAATTCAACCCACAACCACAACTGGGCCTCACCCCCCAACCCAGGAACCACCTTGCACCCTCCAGGGTCCTGGAATATCCCTCTAGCCATGTCCCAGTGCGGCCAAATCCTGCCTGGGCCTCTAAGCCCTCCTCCTCCCCCTGACCCTCCTCCCTGGATTTCTCACCCCTTCAGCAAAATTCTGAAAAGAACTGACGCCTATTTTGTGGCACTTACGTTTTTACTGTTACATATTTCTTTGTTTGTCCCTGCCTAGATCTTTGAGGACATTATTTAGGTCTCCTTCCTTTTTCCATCCCTCCACAAAGTAAGTGTCTTATTTTTACCTTTTCTAGGTTAGTTCCTTTAGTGTTGAAGGAAACCAGAATACGTCACCCCGAATATGCCTTTTTGACATGAAAATTATTTTGAGCTGAAGGCAATTAGGAAGAAGCAAACCCAAAAATCTCCCCCCTTTCTGCCTGAAGGCAGGAAATAGTCTCCTTTTCCTGGAGACAGATTCTTATCGGCCCAGAGATGCACCGCGGAACCTGCAAGTACACCTTCCTCCACTAGGTCCTCTGGTTTATTTACCTTCCCACGGCTGCCGCCCCTGGAACCCTAAACCTGCTTTCCTTGTCCTGTTAATTCTCTATGAATTTATTGTTCCTGGTTGAAGATGCTGTAAAAGCTGTAGTTGTAAATCGATGCTTTGAGCTGTTTTTTGTTGAGATTTTTTCCAGGTGATGTGCACCGCACGCGTGAATGAACTGGGTTTTTTTTCCTCTTGTTAATCTGTCTTGTTGTGAGAGTCCCAGCTGAAAAACCAGGATGGGTAAAGTGTGGCCTCCCCTACGGCATCCTGTATGAGACAGCAAGATGTCAGCAATGGCTAAATATTTTTAAAGTTTTGGTTCTTAGAAAAGTACCAGGATAACCAAAGAGATCCATATCTTCAAGAATCCTACTGAAATAGGATGTTTGTTTTGTTTGTTTGTTTGTTTTTAACGTGTGTATACTGCAGTTTTATTTCAATTGCACAAAGTTCACGTGTAGGAAATTTAAATGAAATAGTAAAGTAAAAGTAGCAGAGAACCAAAAACTCTAAAAAGGAAGTACACCTGAAGCATAAGAACTCAACATTCATTGGTGTTTCACCTTCAGTTTTACTGACACTTGATGCTTGCACATTTTGAAACAAACTCTGAGATCATGACGACTGTTCTGAAGAGATTTCAGCACCAGCACTAAGATCTGTACAGTCAGTTGGTTTGCAACTGACGTGTTAGCCATTTACATAGTGTACAGGACAGATTTGTCACAGGTCAGATCATCTTCCTGTAATTAGAAAGGATCCCCTAAACTGCACTCAGCTTAAGACATCCAATGTACAAGCACACGGAAACCATCATAATAATGTGGCTCCAATGAAACAGGATTTTACTGGCTAATTTTTTTTTTTGCGGTACACGGGCCTCTCACTGTTGTGGCCTCTCCCGTTGCGGAGCACAGGCTCCGGATGCGCAGGCTCAGCGGCCATGGCTCATGGGCCCAGCCGCTCCGCGGCATGTGGGATCTTCCTGGACCGGGGCACGAACCCTCGTCCCCCGCATCAGCAGGTGGACTCTCAACCACTGCGCCACCAGGGAAGCCCTTTACTGGCTAATTTTAAACTTAATTTGCCCATTCAGCAAAGGTTTACCAAGCTTGTACTACACGCCAGGCCCTGCTCCGGAACTGGAGATCGGGCTTTGCGCAAAACAGGCAAAATCCCTGCCTCATGGAGTTTTATGTTCTAGGTGATGGGCGGGGAAGGGACACAGGAATAAAGTGTGGGGAACATCCTGCTGGGATTCCTTCTGTGAAGAAAACTAGAGTGGGGCGGGGAGGGTGCTGGCCAGGACCTAGAGCACCTGCGGGCCAGCTGTGTGGAGGAGCTTTGTGGCAGAGCCAGGCCCCGGCCACGCCCGGATAAGGGGTGAGCCCTGCAGACTTGAGGAGGGTGGGGGGAGGTGGAATAGAGGCTAGCAGGGCATTTGGGGCTTTTAGGCCACTGTAGGAAGTTGGGCTTTTACCCCGGAGAAAACGGGAAAGCGCAGGGAGTTCTGAGTGGAGGGCGCAGCGATCTGACGCGGTTCAGGAGAGGCCCTGGGGGGCGGAAGGGGAGACGGGACAGGGGAGCCACCATTGGATGCTGCTACATGGGAGAAATACCCTGTGAAAGACACACAGCGAAGTCAGAGGCCTGAGTGCCAGAAGGTCGCTGCCCTGAGCAGAGACGGGAAGGCTGCCCAGAGCAGGTTTCCAGGGGGAACGCGGAATTCCGTTTTCACTGAGTTCACTTTGGGTTGCCATTTAGAGACAGAGAATTTCTCTGAAACCTGCAAAGGGCAAACGAGATGGCCGCGTATCTTCCCATGCAACGCCGGGCTTGGCTTGCGATGGCCTGCACACCCCTGTTGGGGCAGACGTCTCCATGGATTTTTGTTTGGTGGGTCAGATACCCCCAAGGTTACAGTTTAGGGCCCCGGGGTATCTGTAACCCCAAAACTTAGCCTTACATCTCTTTGTCAAACTGTCCACATACACCTAGCTTATCAAATGCCTTTTGGACTGGTTCTAACACTACACTGGTTCCCTTATCAATTAATGAGTTAAATAAAATCTTCAACACACGCTCATTTACTTTGCCTGAGAATCACAACCTGGCCAGTTTAAGGGAGATGTTGGGCCGGCAGTTAGAAATGGACCTGAAGTTCCAAGGGCAGGCAGGGCAGGGCTGAGTTCCAAAGGGCAGTGTTGTCGGCCTACAGGCAGGGTTTACAGCCTTGAGATGGGATGACAGCCCTGTGCTGCGTGACTTATCTAATATTCATAGTCACCCACAAGAGCAAACCTTTTTATTACTAATATTCATCCCCATGTTGCAGCTGAGGAAACAGAATGGAGCAGGCGAAGAGTAACTTGCCCAAGAGCACAGAACTGGGATCTGGACCCAGACAGCCGGCTTGCGACTGAGAACCAGTGGTTCTCAGTCTGGGGCATCTCTGACCATCACGCGGCATCCACTGGGGGAAGGCAAGGATGTGGCTGAGGTCCCCACGATGCAGAGGGCAGCCCCCATAGCAAAGGATTCCCCTGGCCCCAAATATCGGCAGGGCAGGGGCAAGAAAGCCTCAGACTTGGGGGGCCTCCTCTTCCAGGCCCCCCACTCGACATGCCCCTTCTCAAGCCTGCAATCCTTCACTTGCTTATAACCATTCATTCAAGGCCTATCCTTCCCCTACATCGTAACCTCCGTGTTTCATTCATGCTAAACTCTCAGTCTAACGGACGCAAATAATCAACACTCGATAAATGGCTGCTCACGTTGACTGCATGATCTCTGACAGATCTGCGCTCACTTTGAAAAATCCCAAGGCTGTGACAGAGAAGGAGATGAGAAAGCGTGACATTAAGATTCTGCGATTTACACTGCATAGGAAAAGCATCACCACGTTTAGCTTAGGAAACTGGAGAAGCAAAAAACCTGAGGCCCGCGTCTCAACAGCCCTGACGGAGGTGAATTTTTCATTGTCCTTGAAGCTAATCAAGCCTGCGGAAACAGCATCACCAAATGGACTAAACGAGATTTTCAATTAACTCAAACAGATGGCTTAAATTTTCCAGGTGACTTTCCATATTAATTCAGAGAGTTTGCTGGACCAGGCCCCAGGAGGCTTGGCACGGATGGAGCTGGAAGAAAACAATGAAATTCCTGGGTCTTCGGCAGAGAAGACAAAGCAATAATCGCAACGTTTCTTCTATCCCAGCAAGAACATCATCAGACAAATTGATTCGACGCCCCGACCAGTGCACACTAAGGACCTACTCCCCTAGGAGGGGCCGTGGAGAGTCAGGCCTTGGGTCCAGCTGCATGAGAAGGAAGGCCGCTCCAGGGCGGGGAGCGAGAGGCAGTGGGCAGCCCTGGGCTTGGTCTGTCCACCTGAGGACCTCACAGCATTTTACACATCACTGGAGACAGAAGAGCTGAAAGAACCTCGGCGGAACCCTGCAGAGCCCCCAGGCAGACGGGTCCTGCCAAGGACAGCGGTGGAAGCCACCACAGGAGGAGTCCACGCCATCACGGACCAGTGGATCCAAGTGCCCGTGTGCCTCGCCCTGAGCTGGGCCTGTGGAGGAGTAAGAGTGGCTGAGGCCACGGCTCCTGCCCTTCCGGAAGCTGCCAGAAGCTACTAATAATGTAGAGCTTTGTAACTGAATAGTGAAGACTCAGGCTGGAGTCATGGCAAAATGTGGGCTGGATATTTGCTGACCCTCAGAAGGGATCATTCTCAACTTAACTGGGCCCACGTATAGACTTGCAGATCTATAAACGGGTGGATTCTGGTGCCATTCCCTTCTCCTTCTGAGTCTCCCATCAATATTCTCAACAGAGCGAGGTTTAACGCTGATATAAGTGGACTCTGGAAGTATAACCAGTCCCCAGACTGCTTGAACTTTGGGACAGGATGAAATTGATATTCAGACCCCTTCACAAAGATAGATTTTACTCAGTTCTTTTGATTAGGAAATAAAATCCACCTACAGCCCTTAATAACAGGAGAGTTGCCTTTGTCAACATGTTCCACCAACTACACGGTTGTTATACCAACTGGGAGATTTGGTTTATTGGAACAGGATTCACCTCTCAGCTCCTGGAGCTGGCAAAAGACACTAACGCTCTAAAATAATGCTCTGAAAATGGGGCGCCATTCACAAGAGGTCCGATTACATGGGTTTTCTTGGAAAGACTGCAGCTGTTCATCCGAGGGATGCCCTCCAAAGTCTGCCACGTGCCAGGCCATGTGCTCCCTCTGGACGTGGGTGGTGGACCAGTCCTACCTGCCCCCCACCGCCTCCGAAGCCCAGCCTCCAGGGAGGAGAATCTGGGCCTGACATAAGGCAAGAAATAGTAGCATTGGTTTGACTGGTGTTCCTTTCCCAGAAAAACCAAATCATAAACCAGTAAGGAAAATTTTAGAAAATGTACCTTTTTCTTGGATGTTTAGATTAGCAGGAAAATAAATCTGAGCCTAAAGAGACCATGTAAATGGACAATGGTTTCATTATTATCGTCTTAACATAATTGAGGAAAGGGTGCAAACCTCATCCGTGGATCGTCAGGCGGCATCATCTCCAGGTCGTGCGTGGGTCCACTTAGGCCAATGACGTGCAGGGAGATACTGGGGTTTTCACATCCAGCCTGGGAAGTAAAAGGGGACAGAGATGTGAGTGAGCCGCCTCCTGCCTGGACTGGCCTGGGCACTAAGTCTGGAGGAGATTCACAAGAGGCTCAGCGTGGGGAGGACAGAGTCCTTCAAGAGGAAGCTGCTCATCCCTGCTCCCCCTCCCTGGACAAGCACGGGCCTGCCAGGGCAGGAAAGACAAGGCTGCTGGGCCTGACGGCCCAGGCTCCTCTGCCCCCACAGACGGAGATGCTGGGGTGAGGGAGGGACTCAGGCCCACACAGGGCAGGCATCAGATGGGTCATCAGCTTAGGTCTCCGATTTGGAAGTGGGCATCTGAATTCTGTTGGCCAGAACACGCTGACTTTCTATTAAAACGTGAAACCCCAAATCCTGAGCCATCTGGGCTTTATAATTCCAATTTCAGAGCACCTGTCCCAGAGTTCCCTGTAAAATCAGGGGGCCTGTACCTTTCTGGATTTCAGGTCATTACATCACTCCTGGGTTGGGGGGCTCTCACAAAAGGATTCACCAGGGAAACCATTCCATTTCTAGGTGATCTCTGGCTTCCAGCCTCCTGAACCGTGAGAAATAAATGTCTGTTGTTTAAGCCACACAGTCTGTCGTGCTTGTTACGGAGCCTGAGCTGACTGATACACCTGGTGTTTCCTTTCTCTGGCTTGGGACTCTGGGGACATCACTGGCCTCACTTGGACGTTGTCGCCTCTCTTGCTGCAAACTGTAGGCTGGCACGTCCCATACTTCTGGTATACACGGCACGTGGCATCAGCTCCCAGAGCCCTCTGATGGCTTGGAAGCCGAGGCCCAGGGCTCACTGGCAGAGGCTGGAGGGGTCCTTCCAAGGCAGCCCTGGGTGGACATGGGGACCCTGTCACCAGGTGGGTGCAGGCAGAGCTGCGTCCGCTCTCTTGGGCACCGGCCTCTCTCCAACTGAGTGGGCAGTAGAGGTTGCGGCATCAGGCCCTCCCTTCATGCCAGGACGCTGTGATTTGCTAACAAAGCGGGCTTTAGCTATCCGTCCCCTGCCCCACTCCTGCAGCCTTGCTGTTCTGCTGGCTTTTTGTGGGAAGCAATTAGAAACAGTATGGGTCAGAATATGACCAAGGACAGAACAGCCCAGGCCCAGGGGACTAGGCACAGACAGGGGTCCTTCTGACCTCCCAGAATTTAAAAAAGGAACTAGAGGACAGGGTGCCCCCGAGCGGGCAGTGTGAGTTTTTGTCTCCATGGACTCACAAGGGAGGTAATGTATTTTGGTTGCAATGAAGCTTAGACAAATGATTAACGGTAGTTGCATTATTTAAAAGAAAGTAAACCTGCCGACAAATTCAACTGAGCAAAAGTGGGAATTTAATGCAATGTAATGGGAAATAATCTTGCTCTGTTTACTGCACTGCTCATAACACATCTGATTATCACAGCTCCACGGTGGGAGTCGGCTGGGCGGGGGAGCTGATGAATAACGCAGAGCTGCCCTGCGGCCGCTTCCCGCCTACCTTGGGGTAGTGGTAGGACTTCACGGTCGGGTAGGCGGAGCCGGTGTAGGCGGGCAGCTCCATGATCGGCACCCGGGAGTCGTTGATGGTGGCGTAGGCGAGCCGCGTACCATCTGGAGACCACCAGTGGGCAATGTGGGTCTTCAAAATCTCCTCTAAGGGAAACAAACAAAGCAGAGGACTGTGGAGCACGGATGGAGCATCGGCCAGTGCTGCCCGGGCACCACGGGAGCTGGACAGGAAATCACGAGCCCCTTCGGGGTCATTTAACTTCTACAGCCTCTGAGGAGGCTTCCCTGTGCCCGGGATATGCCTTCATCTCAGAGGTGCCTGGTCTGACCACCAAACCCTAGCACAGCAAACCCAATCAATCAAACCCAGTCACTCAAGGCCCAACCAAACAGAGGCTAACTGTCTAAAAACCATTTTGGGGGGCACAAATTTGAGTATGATGAGCCCAGCAAGTCCTTTCTGATTGACTTATTATTGTTCTGTTGTGGGTTATTATTTTAAGATGTCAGAAAAACAGAATTAGAGGAGATACATTCACTCTGAAGCAGGGCACACCCAGGCAGAAGCAAGTGAGGAAGTAAACTGTGTTGCAGGTTGAATCCCAGAAAACCGACTTGCAGGAGATGCCGCGGGGTCGTGCCGGCACACAGACCCCCTTGCGCACAGCCGTGCAGGAGGGGAAGGCGTTCAAAGGCCAGCAGGCTCCTCACTGTGAGGCACGGAGGTGGTTTCACTCCACACGGCAGAAGCACAGAATGGCCTTCTCTTCTACGGATCCGAAGAGGAAGCAGCAATCCTCTCAGGCTTCCACCGGGAGCACCCAACACTCCTGCCCGCCCCGAAGAGTCTTGGCTAATTAGAGTTTTGACTAGGGGTGAGTGCTGTAGGGTCTGTCATCTATTCTGGAAAGAACAATTCTACTGCGTCTTTGGAACAAGCCAAGAGAAGACACTTCCCAGGTACAACTCATTAGAGTGCGAGGGTCAGAGGAGCATCTCGGTGAGAAACAGCTCTAAGGTCGGCGGATTCCTCCTTGTACACGCTATGTAGTTTTATAAACTAAATCCCCCTAGGTTTGTTTTTAAAAGAAAGATCAATACAGCTCTATAATCACATACTGTGAGTCCCATTCACTGGTCGTTATTAGGTGGAGACCATAAACCGGCTCTGTGAGCCTGTGGTGACAGAAAGGTAACTGAGGCGCCTGAGAAAACAGAGTGAGTGCATCAACCACACAGGGAATGACGTGAATCGGAGTAGAGACAAGGGGTGATGGCCAGCGGAGGGAAGGGTCACAGAGATGAGAGAAGCAAGGCAGCAGGCCAGGAGCTGGGCCAGCCTGACGGCCCGGCCAGGGGGCACGGGGATCTGCCGGCTGCAGGATGGGGACGGCGGGGGGCAGGGGGGCCGGGGGCAGGGCCGCGTCAGTCAGGGCCCTGCTGCAGTGGCTACAAAAGCATCCCACAGCCAAGTTCAGGACTGAAAGTGGGGCACTGCAACTCCTTCTCCCGGGAGACGGGCCGCCCAGGCAGTCTGTCCCTCCATCACTGGCTGCACTGGCCTGGTTTCTTAGTGGGACAAGCCCCCAAGTTGCGTGGGGCCTGCAGCAGCAATGCTAGGAGTTATTCCCTTCAGAAAGTGCTGGCCTCCCTCTAAGTAAGTCTCCCTGGCCCTCCGCGGGCTTTCCTCCAGGCCTGCCGGCAGCCTGCAGGGACCCTGACCCAGTGTGACCCGGGACCAGCACCAGACAGTGGAGTCTCATCCACCACGAAGCCCCTGGCATATCTGACTTCCCATCACCCGGACGCGTCCCAGGCCAGCCTCACAGCTGATCAGTGAAGGACGGTGAAGGGGCCCCGAGTCCCGGGTTCTGCCCATCCTGCCATCGACCGCGGAGGCCCCGAACAAGCCCCCAGCTGTCAAACAAGGGGCACAGCGGCTGCCTCTAACACGTCCTCCCTGACAGCGGTTTGTGACCTTGCGGCATCCGAGAAACGACTCAGAAGCTTCTGCAGAGTCGATAAAAACCCAAAGGTCTGCTGAGGGGGGAAAGATAAAAAAGGAAGTCAGCCAACTCTCCATTGCTTGTAATTTTCCAATGTGTTTGGCGGCCGGCAAAGTGACTTTCAGGTGCGGGTGTGGAAGGAGGTGATTCAGAAATGACTTTATCCAGCACCACCTGATTGTCTGGCCGGCGCACGTGGGACAGTGAGCAACAGACTCCAGCAGATGGCCTGCTGGACAAAATAGGCACCATTCACCATGCAACTTTTGGGTGATTCTGCTCAATGGCGTCTGTGCTGCAGGGCTGGGAGGGCGGGGACATCAGGGCATGAGGGGAATCACTGGGAGTGAGCGGGACACGAGGGGCAGAGGGCCAAGGAGGTGGCGTCCGCCTGAAACCAGCTGCGCGAGCCTGGCCACGGCTCTCACGGCACATTCACTCACAGCCAGAAAATCCCCACAGAGAAGCGGTGGGGGCAACAAAGGCTTCTAGAGGAGGCAGCATTGCACAAGAGCAAGCAGACAACACAGGCCCTGCTGACACAGCTCTTCTGAGGCTTCTCCTTGACCCCGAGCGACCTCCAGAAATGGGAGGGACAGCAAATCAGCAGCCTTGGGGGGTCCTGCCACCTTCATCCCCAGACGGGCCCAGGGGTGCAGGAGGGCACTGCCAGCTTCTCATCCACCTGTCACGTGCCCACCTCATTTCTAGAACTTGCCCTCAGACCAAAAGGAAACGCTCCTGCTTTGGTCTGGTCAGTGCAGGGCAGGGGGTCACACATGCAGGGGTGAGAGAGACAAAATCAGGGGAGAGGGAGGCCTGATGCTGGGCTGACAAGTACCATTTCTGTCCCTTCTGTCAGCGATGCCAGAGTATTTCCACTGAGCTCAGTGCACTGCTCAGAGGACACAGATGCAGAAAAGGACCACAGGCTTCAGACAATAAATGTGCTGGTCAGAAGGGAATCTGGAAACCACACAGTTCAGGGATGACAAGTATCTGGTGTGTGTGTTGGCAAATGTTCCTTTCAATTCCACCCCACAGCAAGATGATCACAAATAAAAAAGAAATTCCGCCATGCCAAAGGCCCGGGCATACACAAAGGGCGGCCTCCGTTTATTTTCCCCAAATGCCCTTTAACACATTGTTCCTTGGTGTTTTTATTTTCCTGTGAGTTAGCTGCTCATTAAAGAGATAAAGTAAGGATAAGAAACGATGGGGAAAAGGATTAGGCAAAGGAGGCCGTGACATTTTTGTGTTCACTGAGAATGTCCCTATTCTCCAAATGTTTTCTTCAGGCTTCTAGCTTCATGAGGCAGTTGGCTTAAATGCCATGAATCAAATTAGTTTATGGATAGAGTTTTGCAGGGGAAAAAAACCCATTTCATCAACTAAATTAACTGCATGAACGCTTGGCTTGGAACAACAGGAGAAACTTGCCTTTCTGAACAAGTACAAATAACTCGTGAGAACGGGAGGATACAGCTTTCCTTCCACCTTCCCTGTCCCGTCCAGGGACCTTCTCAGAATCAAGTAAGAAAGATACATTTGGGGACATTCACGTGAAGAGGCAGAAATGTTTATCCATGCAGCTGAAGCTCACAGCAGGATCTGGGCCATTTCCCTCATTTCTTGTCATCGTATCTCAGAGAAGCCAACTCTACTCTGTGAATGTTGTCATTCACGCCACACACGTTAAGGGAATATCCATATCCGGAAGGACAAAATCCCCTTCGGGTTCAAGGTGATGAAGGCCAGTCCAGCCAAGAGGAGGAATTCTCGAGTTTTCCAGATGCAGAATAAGAGGGGGCCCCCAAGGTCGGTCCACCACAGTTGCCCGGAATCACTTAGGGAGGTTCTCAGGGAAACGCAGGAATGGTGGGTGCTTTCTGTTATGGCCACTCGGGCCGCTCCAGGCAGCACAGTCAGTGTATACTGGGGTGGGGGAAGGGCACAAGCCCCTTTTAAGCAAAAGCTCTGCGGGTGACTTCCGTGTACTTGCCAGTTAATATGTCACATCTGATCAAACAGGCACTGCATTCTGGAAATGCACGCCTACGGTCTGCTGACAGAAAAATGTCACCTGCCATTTCAGTAAACAAAGGATGCTGCTGCCTTAAAGCCACCAGCCACTGCAGCCCGCGGTGTGCCCTGAGGGGAATTCAGGATGGAGAAAAACAGGATACTGGCCCTAGATCGTGATGATGCCGATCTAGGAATAATTTCAGTGAGACCAGGCTCCTGCAACTTCCCATACATAGAAAAGCCCTACAACCATGAACTTGAGACGTCTGGTTTTTGTGACTAGCAGTACTTTTTTGTTATTTGATCACATGACTTTTTTCAGCAAAAACTCCTGTACATCCTGGTTCCTCCCTTTCCTCTTTGGAACAGTCCCTCCGAGCTCGTTGAGAGGCTGTCTCCCAGGCTACAGTCCTCAGTAAGGTCCCTGATTAAGACACAACTTGCGTCTTTTAGGCTGTGTGTTTTTTTCAGTTGAAAGTCTTATTAGCATACAGGAAACAGGCTTCCATATTACTGGGGGGGTGGTATACCTACTTGAACAGAAAAAGAATAGGTTCTGCTTAAAAGTTCGTTGTAGGTTGAACTGTGTCCCCCTAAAAGACATGACATCCTAATCTCTGGTACCCATCAATGTGACCTTATTTGGAAATGGGGTCACTGCAGATGTAATTAAGATGTACATTAAGATGAGGTCGTACTGGAGGCGGGCGGGGGCCCCTAATCCGATATGACTGGTGACCTCATGAGGAAAAGTAAAGAGACACAGAGACAGACAGGGGACAATGCCAGGTGATGGCAAAGGTGGAGAGTGGGGTGATGGGTCTACAAGCCAAGGAACAGCAAGCGTGCCACCACCAGAAGCTGGAAGAGACACCCTGATTTCAGACTTTCAGCTTCTAGAATTGGAATGATACATCTCTGCCGTTTAAAGCCATCTGGTTTGTGGTCTTTTGATATGGTAGCCCCGGGAGTCCGCACAAAGTCATGACTGTACTGGCTGCCATAGAACCAGCTCCTTGCTGGGAGAATGCTGGTAGGAGAGAGTCAGCTGAATTCTGCCCTGAAACTCAGCAGGGTGAATTTCTAAGCCAGACCTGACAAGGATGGGGGGTGCCCGCTGGCCTGGGCCCTAACAACAAGCTGGGCTGGACCTGGCCTCCTCCGCCCCCGGCGCACACGCACACACACATTCACGCACTCACACACACACGTCTGATGCTGAGTGTGCTGGGCTGCATCCTGCAGGCCCTGGCATGGACCGTCGCAGCCTCCAATGGGCAGATCGAGTTGGCTTGTCTCAGCTTCCACCCAACGTGCTGGGGACCTGCGGTGACTGGGACCCTTCCTGAATCCCAGTCAGATTCAAGGACACTTTTTGGTTTAACGCATGTCTAACACGTGCCGGACCCTGTTGCAAGTACTTTGCGTGAAACAACTCATCTACTGCTGACAGCCCTCCTGGTGCTAGATCAGTCGCTCCTCTTCAGATCCAATCGCCTGCAAGTACACGCCGAGGTTCCGCCCACCCTCCCGGACCGGACCTGGCGAGTTACTGCCGAGCACTCCCCGCACAGTCTTCAACCAGTAGAGTCACCAGCAATCACCACGGGGACACAACAGCAGCAGGAGTCTCAGTGTCAGGCTCGGGGTCGGAGCCACAGCCCGAGGCTTCCTCGCTCCTCAGACGGCCGGCTCTCCTGCCCGGATGCCTCTCCCGCCCTGTGCTCCCCCGAGGCCCCACCACGCCTCCACCGTGTCTGCTCACGGCGGGCAGAGAAACCTCCACCGTCCTTCCTGAGCCTGATGATCAACAAGTAAATGTGCGTCTGAGGGATGTCATGTTTTATTCTACAGCCTTCACCCTCGCCACATACTTCACTTGCCTTTGCTAATCTTGGATACTCCCAAGAACCCTGGATTAAGCCCCTTTTTACAGCTGAGAAACTGGAGGTTGAGAGAAATTAACTTGATGGAGTTAAAGACTGAGGGCTCAATACATCCTAAACCCTATGCCAGAGCATGGGAGAGATGAAATTCTGTAGTCTGAAATGTAGTAAACAAAATATGACCACCACTCCCACCCCTCACCCAGCTGAGCAGAAACCTCAGGAGTGTAGGGGTTGGGGACACAGAAGGTCTCTTTCTTTTGGGGGAAATTAGAGAAAGCTCTTGGGGAGGTGGCACGTGACCTGTTCCCCCAAAATCCATCCTTTCTTTTAGGAAAGGAAGCAAAGAATCACAGCTGGGCACATGGTCTTCCAGAATAAAGACCCTTCCCCGCCTCCCGTGTGTAGCGGGGGGAGGTGTGAAGTCCGGTGTGACGGCGGGAACTCTTGCCCGTGGGCTAGGTCAGAAGGTCTGAGTAACTCCAGGTCCTCCTTTAAAGGAAAGGGGGGGCCGCTACTGACTCTTCCCTGCCCTGCTGGCTGGAGAGCAGACACGAGGTGAGACTTTGTAGACCAAGCAGGTGGCAAACGCCATAGTATAGACCTAGGGGGGTCCAGAGTAGGTCACAAAGTTCCTGAGGTCCTCAACGTCAGACAAACCCACGGAGTTAGAGCTGTAGGTCAGTATCACTCAGAAGTATGAGACAGAACGCCAGCCATCTAGGGGGTCTGCAAAGGACCCGCGCCCAGGAAAGGACACTCGCTCATCTGTCTTCCGACAGCACTTTAACAAGGAAGAGAGACTTCTACTTCCATTCGCAAGCTGAGGCCGGACCTGCAATCCCCCAGGGGGCGACCTCTGCACCAGATGCCGGAAAACGAGGGTCCACAGGGGTGATGGAGGGTCGTGCAGACCTGGAAGGGCGTGGGGAGAGGCAGCGGGGAGAGACGGTGGGTACCGGGAGGCTGGGGACAGAGGCAGGCTTGCGTCTCCCCGACTGCTGCAGCCCAGGCTTCCCCAGGCCGACAGGCCGCACGGGACGGGGTCTGGCTGAAAAGAACCCCAAGGCAGACTAGGGGCCGCAAACATGAGACAGAAGGGAAACGAGAGGCTTCGGAGTCCTCTGGGGAACCTGCTGCCGTGTTCTCTCAGGGCTCTTCCGATGCACGTGCTCCTGCAGGACCGGCTCCTGCAGCCTCATCTTCCTGGGGCAGGCGGGAAGGCCAAGACCCATTTTTATCAGGAGCAGAAGGCTAAATCGGACCACGCACACACATTTCTATGAGCTGTGCAGCTCGGGCTGGGGGAGGGGTGCAGAGACACATCTACATTCTCTCTGCGTTTCTGAATGGCCAGAGGTCACAGACAGCCCCGCTGCCGGCACGGCAAGACTAAGCATGCTCATCCTCCTGCTTTCAATTCAGTTGTCTGCCATTTCCACACTCTAGTTATTTCCCTGTATCTGATGCTCCAGCTCACCACTGGGGCGGGCCGGCCACACCATGAATTCCCTGCTGCCTGGATTTTCTGTCGAGAATGCAGTAGTCAGGAAGCAGACTGTGTTTTCTTAGAGGTACAATGTAAATTCATAGACTGCCTCCAAAAGCACAAAGTAAGATGTTCCTGAATTTATAATTGCTGAAGAAGTGGCTAGACCGTCGCCTAAAGCAAGAGGTTCACAGGAGGCCTTCTGTGTCTATGGCTTCCAAACCCTCAGGCTCGTAAGCTTGACCGATTACCTTTTATGGTTTTTCCCGAGGCCCTGTAGGCTCCCGTGCCACACCTGGTCCATGAATTTAACTACCGGGTGGACTTATGTCGGGGGAGACCTTAGGGTGCACAGCCACTTGGGAGTAGACAAACCTCAGAGGCATCTTCCAAGGCTGAACCCATAAAACCCTCCTGAACAGCATTTTTGGGTTATTAATGCTCTTTGTTTCCCTGGGGAATCATTTACACCTTAGTATAAATTCCTCTACTGAGCTCGACACCTTGCTTAGTGTGGCAGACAGTATTTTCCAAAATTGGCCCTGGCAACATTTCTGGGACTTGACGCTCTCCCATTAATAAGAGGTGAGGCCTTGGTCCCTTCCCCTGAACCCGGAGAGGTCCTCTGCAGCCGATGAACCAACAGGATGCAGCAGAAGTGACGTATGTGGCTTCCGAGGCTGGGTTGTGAGAGGCCGTGTGCTCCCGCCCCGGGCTCTCTCTGGCCTGGGCTGCTCCCCGTCGAGACCACCCACCACACTGCGGGAAAGCCCAGTCACGTGTCAGATGTCCCTGCCAGCACAGCCTGGGGCCCAGCTGGCAGCCAGCATCAGCCATGGGACACCTGAGGGAGCGCACCTTCAGGTGGCTCCAGCCCAGCCTCCCAGCTGGTGCAGAGAAGAGAGGAGAGCTGTGCCTGCCAAGCTCTGCCCACCTTACAGGGGCCACTGTTTAAGCCTTTGTATTTGGACCACTGAGAACAGCTTCAGCTAAGAAAAGCTTTGAACAGAAAGACGGCTAGGGGAGGAGGCAACCCTGGCTGGTGTGCTGCGCTCCTGTTCCTGCGTGGTCCTCCTTCTTCGGGTTTTCCCTGCTCTCTCCTCCCCACTTTCACCGTGGGCACTGGAGGGAGCGTCCAGCACGTAGGCCGCTGCCCCCTATTCACCCGCTCCACACCCGGGCAGGGGACCATGTGTCAGAGATGTTCATTCATCCAGCCGTCCACCCACTCATCGCTCAGTGGATAAGCAAACGTCTAATACAGCAGACAGAGGACACGCTCAGTGCTGGACACACAGAGAAACTGGCTCTTACGACGGCCTTTCAGTGACTCGGAAATGAGAAGCACGTTTGCTGACTTGTACCCCTCCCCGGAGGAAGCACTTTAGAACAAAGCTGTCAGCCTGAATTCAAGTTTATTTTTGAAGTAGGGGGTCCCAGCGTGGGCCTCGGCCAGGATTCAGACAAATGTGAGGAAGGCAGGAGATGCTGCTAAGAGCTGGATGTCCCGAGACGGGGAGGGGAAGAGCCAGCCGGTCTCTGGTCTCTGTGCTGGTCCCGTGGCCCGGCCCTGGGGGCAGACCCTTGCCTCCTAGGGCCTCCTGCCGCTCCCCAGTGCTGGGCAAGAAGGCAGCCGCTCCTGGACAGAGGGCCCCACGCTCCTGAGCCGCGTGCCTCCTGTGTAGGTAGATTCCCGCCCCGCATCCCCTCCCTTACTCTAAATTCCCATGCTGGTGTGAAGGAGGCATTAAGGTCCTAATCAGGAAGATAATCAAGCGATAATCACACACATGCAAACATCAGGGGCCCTGAGCTGGAGGGTGTGCTTTCCGGGGAGAAGAAGCCAAATCTGAAGAACTCGCAGGAAGGTGAACCCGGCAGGGACACAGGCCGGTGGCTGGAGAAGCTGAAGACACAGGGCCCCTTCTCAGGCCCAATCTTGTGCTCGTTACCAGAGTTTTTTTCTAAGGAGGGTCCCCCAAGTCACATGAGCTTTGGGCCCCACAACAGTGAGAAATGTCCTAGTAGAGAGAAAAGTGACTTTTGGAGAAAAATCCACACAAAAATAGCATCACCTAGGAAAATGGTTTCCACCTGCTACTCCGGAGGCCACTTGCCATCTCGGGGAGACCCGGACCCCAGCTCTGATCCCGCGGCTTTGGGCCTCTCTTCCTTGACTGTGAAATCAGGGGTTTGGCTTACGTTACTTTTTCCCAACCTTTCTGAATACGAGCATACCTCCTTACAGGAAAACACTGCACAGTCCACATTTTAATCCAGTTTGAAATAGTCAACGTGTCTTTTAGAATAATCTGTATTTCGTACATCACAAGAGCACCTGCACATATTGGACGGACAGTTAATTGTACGGTGGCATACAGTTTATTTGGTCCCATGGACAACCAGGCGCGGGCATGGATTCGCAGACGCCCCGACCAGGCCCCACGGCCCATTTTCCCCCCCTGACTTAGATGTGGACGGAACTTCCTTTGAGCAGGTTCTAGAATGTCCACCACCAGACAGAACACCATCCTGTTTCCTGAGCTCCTGGCAAAGTAACCAGCAGCCACGAGCAGAGGGTGGCCAAGGCTGCGGCAGGCTTTGTCTACTGGAAATCTGTTAGTCTAGACCAGCCGGAAGGCAGGCCCGGCCGTGGCGGGTGCACTCGGGGTGTGGCGGGAGGCGCAGAGCAGACCTGGCGCTCGGTGAGGACACGAGCTCGGCCCCCTGCTCCTCGGCCCCGGCCTCTCTGAGCATCTCCTGATCTGCCCGCCGACCTGCCCACAGAGGACCTGGAGGTGGCCTCCAGAGCTCCAAGGCCGCTGGCGTGCTGGTGTCAGTGAGTGGGGCCGCGGGCCCTTGTTCAAGGTCAACATTCCTGCCTGTGTACCCAGGACCTTCCCCCAGTGACCACGCTGAACACCAGCTCCTCGAGCGCTGCGATGCACGCTCTGGGGTAGAGAAGAGACTCAGGGAATTGGGTTCTGCCTTAAGGATCTCACACGAAAGGGAAAACCTTCCCAAGGACCAGGAAAAAGGAGACCTGCACATGAGCATGTGGCCTCCCTCATCCTCAGGGTGGGTGGCCACAGGAGGAAGGGGCTCGTGCTGCAGAATGACTTTGCCTGCATTTAAAAAATCATGCAAGACCCCAAGCAATGACGGCTTGTCGGCCCAGCGTCAGTTGTGCGCTGTCTCTGGCTGGGGAGGTCGGGTGCAGGAGAGAAGAGGGAGCCTGCGTGAATGGGCTGGGCTTCTGCAGACACCACGTGGATCCCTGCAGGGCAGTCACTTCCCCAGGGGCTGCAGGGGAGGGGTGGGTGAGGGCGGGGGAGAGGCTGCACGTGATCCTTGGAGGGACCAGAGGTGGACTGGGAGGACGGTGTCGGCCGTGGTGGCAAACCTCGTTTTCCTCTGTTCTGCTCTAATGTTCAAGGAGTAGCACGTGTGCTAAGTCAGGTATCACACGGTGCTGACCACTGGGTGGCGGTCGGACGGGAGGGTGACTCTGCCCATCCCCGAAGGCCTCCTGGAGAGGGACCTGGAGGGAGCCATGTGCACAGCATCCTGCCCTACACACGTCGGCATGCGGTGCTCAGGAGGATGGACCCTGGAGCTAGACTCTTGAGCTTCACATTCTGGCAGGGCCACTCACAGGCTGTGTGACCTTAGGCAAGCGACTCAGTCTTTTGGTGCCTCCGTTTTCTCATCTGTAAAATGGGGATGATAACAGTATCTACCTCACTGGGTTGTTGTAAGAGTTATATTAGTTATTATACATAAATACACTAGCAAGTCCTGCACAACATCTGTTGTTATCATGGAATGCACATCAGCCTGGGTCTTTGGAGACTGGTCGTCAGGGTCCCACCTGAGGGAGCAGAAGCTCAGACGGAAGGTGAGCCTGGACCAAACTGATGTGGCCACTGTGGCACGGCCCTGTGTCTGGTGTGCCCGGGCACCTGGTGACAGAACCAGCTCGCCAGCAGGGAGACCTCACTGTCGATCACCCTCACCGCTGGTCCTGGTAATTGGAGGAGAGAAAAAGCAAATGGCTCACGCTCCCTGGAGGGCCCTGGCGGGTTATCGCTGCCTGGCGGGGAACAGCAAGCCTCAGGGGATACACTAGCTGCTCAGGGCAAGAAGCGTTGCTGCTTTTTCATTGTTCATTTTGTAAAGCGCCTGCAAAAGTTATACTTCCTGCAACAAAACAACCCCAAACCAACCCCCACTGAACTCCTCCCCACTTTTCTTTTTTATAATTAATAAGACCTTGGCGAGGATAGTAATGCTAGGAAGACAGGGCCGATCCAGGCAAAGTGAAGAAGAAAGCGGAGGTTACCTCGTCTGGCAGCCCTGACACAGACAGCACTTCACTGTGACCCCTCCTCTAACCCCAGGTCCGGGCCAATCATTCTTTCCTTCTTCCCATCAAAACTTACAGGCAAAACGTTCACGCGTGTGTGTCCACGTGCGTGCGTGCGTGTTTCAGTAAGTTTTCATTTACCCCTCCAAACAACCACTCCAATTAGGTACCATTATTACCTTTATTTTTCCCTTAAGGAACTTAAAGGGATAGAAGTTTAAATAATTGGCTCAAACGACACAGCTAGTATGTGAAAGGAGTGTATCTGTGGAAAATACTGAAAGAGACATTTATTTGGTATCTTCCCATCTCCATTCTGCTTTTCCTACCACTCTCCCACCCCAGCCCCAGTGCCCACCTGTGATTTTGGATCCCGTGTGTGCCACTGAACATGAAATGAGAATGAACTTGGTCAGCAGATCTCAGATCATCCCCCCCCGGTGCTACACTCTGCAAGGCCAACTGCCAGGTGGTCAGGCAGCCCTGGAGAGAGCCTGCCATTTGTGCCCTGGCGTTGACCAGCAATGGTTTTAAGTTCAGCTCCTGAAATGTGTCCCATTTAAAGGAGAACGTTCCACCACAGTACTCTTGGATAGTAACTTAATAACCTATAATAGTGATTGGTTGAGGTAAAATGTATTATCAACCCTACAGTGATTTTTAATTTCCTTAGACAGTCGTATTTTTCTTCCTGGTATTTTGCCAAAGCTGATCATCCTGTTAATAATATTCACAAGAAAGTTATAAGTGACTGACATTCTGAAATTGGAATTTTAATTGGATAGTGACTTAACTACCAACTGACATTTACCACCGCTTGTATTTATGAAGAAACCGTTTCTTAAAAGTGCTGACTCTATGTTGTCCTCTTCTGAAAGTTAGAATTTTTCACCACAAAGCAAAATTAGAGCCTTAAAATTATAGGTAACATTTATTTTATACATTGACTTCAGGTTTAAAACTAGAAAACGAGAATATTTCCTTTTAGGATGCACTGCAGAAAAAGCTCATTACATTACATATTTTCAAAGAAAATCCTAACAGAGCAATAGTCACCTTAATCAGCCTGAGACAGTCTGCATAATTATTTCTTAATATCAGTGAAAACGTATTTTAAAAATAATGGATATCAAAAACAATGTGTATCAGGAAATTAGGTCTCAAGTTTTTGTATTTCTTTCTAAAAAAGAAAGTTAATTACCTGTGAATTATAAACAGCACTCGGAACAGTTTCCATACCTAACTGCATCAAATTATGAAACAGTCTTGGTTCTATTGTTCAAAGAACGAGAGGCTGCCTTTCGACTTGTACAGATAGGTGCTGACTAGGGAGACACAGCTCAGAAGTTCGGTGTGAACGAGGGGAGGGGGATCCTGGTCACCCCAGGTACGGTCACACCGTGGTGCTGCGCTGCCTTTAGCGTGGACGGGAGACTGCAAAGCAGGCAAATCCCCGAGCTCAGGGCCAAGCCACTGCCCACAGCCCACCCCGTCCCCACCTGTTCCCGCCCCCTGAATTTCCCGGGCCTGCACCTGGCCTCAGCCTGCAGTCGCTCAGTGTGCCTCGGGCTGAAGACGTGAGGTCCCAGTTCCAGGTGGGAAGGTGAGCTGTCCTCTGCCCCAAGCCCAGACCACGTACCCGAGCAGAGAGTTCTTCCTCCGAATCCAGCTGTGCCCATGGAGGGGAGAGGACGGAGAGGTGGTGGCGATGGTCTGGGGGAAGCCCCCACTTCCCCACCCCTCCCCTCCCCCTCCCCCCCCAACCCCTTCCTTTGAAGCAGCCAAGGTGGTTGCCATGGACGGCCTGAGCGGGAGGGCTCCATGGATTTCACACGGGGACAGTCCTGGGGGGTCAACAAGTGTGTGCTGGTACTACTTGCACACCCAGGCCCTCCCAGGCTGGCCCCCCTGCACCCCGCGGGCACCTTCGTGTGCCCGCGTATAATATTACGCCGAATTACTGAACAATGACACAAGTCCCATAAACCCCCACTAAGTCCTGTTTTGTAACTTTGGTAACCCAACAATTTAGGACTACATTTTAGTTCTACAGTGTTCAGAGGAAGGAAAGGCAAGATTTAGAGGCGGGGCTGGACGAGGGGGAGGGGAGGCCTTGGCAGAGCGGGATCAGGTCGCCCCTGGGGAGGCCTCCCACCTCCTGTGTCCAGAGCTGCTCAAATCCAGTGAGAAAGACACCCCAGGCCAGAGGGCAAACCGCCCACACGGTGCGCGGCACACAGTGAGTCCTCAATAGATGGCTTGAACTGGACTAAAGAGAGGTGATCAGAGCGAAGGGGGCCCATCCCCTGGGGCCACGTCCGTCCACAGTGCTTCCCCTGCCTTAGATGTGGACCCTACAGACTTCCCCGGCTCTCTAGCCCAGCCTGCGCGTCCAGGCCCCGTGACAGCCTGAGATCAGAGCAGCACCGACAGGGCATCGTCCCGCACAAGTGTCCTGCAAACAGGAAATGCTCCGCAAGTGTGAACGTGAGAACCACCAGTGGTGGTGCCACAGGAATACCCCCGACGGCCACATGCATGGGGTTTCCCAGGAGCCAGGACGGGGGCTGGGCCGAGCTACCCGTCTTGGTCCACGGCTCACTTTCTGGCAAAACCCCAGCCCTGGTTCAAGGCTGGGCTCTGACTTACGCCGGCACCAGTCTGGCTGCATGTGGCTCAGGGACAACACATAAGCAGGCCACGTGGTTTCACTTCGAGTTCCTGACCTCTGCCTGCAAGTGGGACTAGAGCTCTTCCCCCCCTTTTCCTAATGCACTCCCCCTCCTTCCCTCCTGGGGAACGGTGTCCTACGTGCGCCCTCTTCAGACCTCCTCAGCCCCTCCTTCTTGGCTTAATAATCAGAGAGACTGCCGCCAGCACCCACCACCTCTCCACACGCCCTCGGCCCCAATGATCACGGACAACTGTCTGTTCCCAGCTAAGAGCAACGCCTGCACAGGAGCTCTGGACACCGCACAAGCCTACGGCCAGCAGTTGTCCACTTTCTCTCCTCCGTCGTGGATTCCTCCTCTTCTGCGGGATGGCGCCCGTCAGCAGACACACGACGTGACGCCTGCTGCCTTCCCAGCAACGGCCACCACCCCTCCCACCTGCCCGCCCTTCCTCCCCGTCACCGAAAGCTCCTTGGCCTCCTTCGCTGCTCTCGTCTCACCTCCCGGGGGTAAGGGGACAAACGGGGCCCATACACTATATATCCAAATACCCAAAGGTTATACATAAAGCGACTGTCCTATAAAATTCCTTCTCTCTCCCTACTTTGAAACCTGCCCAGCCGGGCTGACACATGGCACGAGGGGAGAGGCAAAGGATGAGGAAAGACCGGAGGGTGATACGAACCCCCCCAGCCACTCCTGCCTTGCTGCATGCATGGTTCCCCCTCCTCTGCAGCGAGCTCCTGTCCTCACGGCTGCCCCGCTGCTCAGAACCAGGGCCTGGTTGCACCGGGTTGTCTCAGAGAAGCGGGGCGCCCAGGACCAGGCGGCTCTGGAGGTGGGCTCAGCCTGAGAGGTGGCCCCAGCTGAAGGAGCCCTGACGCTGTGTCTATGTTTCAACACATTGTGGCTCCCACGTCCTCTCCTTGGAGGGAACAGGAACCCCGTCCCGCCTCCCCAAAAGCTGCTCACTTGCAGACAGGCTGCCTCTGGCCGTCCTACACCCAGGTGGGGTCAGCTCTGTATGATCAACTGTTTCTGACCACGACCCACCGTCACATATGCACACACAGGCCGGGACCAACGGCTAGTGACACTGCCCGTTCTTACCGTTTCTTATGCTTTCTGATATTTTCTACCCTGTATCATGTTACCCTTTGCATTAAAGTTTCTGTCCCCTTCTGTACCTCCTATCCCAAGACACTGATTTCACGACCAGGCCGGCCCCGCGGTTTGAAAGACTGGAAGTAAACTGAGTTCAGCAAACCTGCTCTTAGGGATGCCGCTCAGCACCCCACCTCCCTCCTCGCCCAACCTGGGCGTCACTGGGGCTGGGCTGCGGTGGGACACTGCTGCCTGGGAGTCATGGAAACAGGTCCATCCAACCAGGGCACCAACCAGCGGGGCCCTGACCAAGCCCTGCAAGCCCTGCTGCTTCTTATTCCTCACCCAGGAGACGGGAAGAGCGTGGCCTGGCCCCCGCTGAGCTCTGTCTGCAATACAGGCGCAGAAAATGCTTCCAACCATCGAAGTCCCGGAGCCCAGGGCCCCTCCCCGCCCCCAGGCATGCTGGCTTTCTGTCTGTGCCCGAGGCCCACGAGCGCCCTCAGTGACGGCGGCAGGTGGAGCACTCACTGTTGAGAACGCTGGGGACGGTCCTCTCCAGGCCCCCGGCCACAAGGAGCATCGTGTGGGCAGGGACAGGAGGGAACTCTGTGGAGACGGGGAGAGGGGCTCTGGGCTGCACCTGCCCCTGAGGGAAGCCCCATCCTGCCTGTGCTTCCTTTGGTTCACGGGACCCCACCGCCCCATTCTGTGGCTTTTCCACACCTGTCACCATCTCCAGAAAGTGAAAGGGAGGAGGCTTTGGGCTCCAGGTGTCTCCCCTTCACAGAAGGCCCCTTAGAGCAGTAAACCAAATGGCCATGACTGTTGGCTGATGGCCTGTGCCCTCTGCCTGTTCACTCTCTTTATAACACTAGATCAATGAATGGGGGTGACGGCGGGCAGTCCCGCCTGGAGCCAAGGCACCAGCATCAACACCGCCTGCAGCTGCAACGTTTGCCGACATGCTACGCACATGTCACCAGAGTGACAACTGCCCACTGTCCCCCACTCCTAGGTCCTGAGCACCGCTGTCCCCTACTGTGGTGGCCAGTGCTAAAAGGTGGGGTGAAGGCGTGCTTCTGGGAGGGTCTTGGACACCCAGGGTCAGAAAGGTGAAATGGAAATTGTTCTATTTGTTACCAACGTGGCATTTTCCAAAAGCAACAGCACAAGTAGCAACAGATGTAACTCGGCGAGAGCCTGACAGATGACCGTGGTGTTGGGTGCTGCACGGGTTACTGCGGGTCCACAAGGCGCCACCTCCCAGCTCCCAGAGGAGGTAGCTGAGGCTCCTGCCCAGGAATTAATTCGCTGCAGTTCGGACAGCGGGTACGTGGTGGAGTCAGTCCAGGGCTGCCGGACCCCAAGACCTGTCTCTTCCCACAACACGACTCTCACCGGATGGTCGACTTCACCTCGACAACTGCAGGTTGGCAACCTTCTGAGAGCCTATGATTTTAGGTCCATTTATGGAGTGAAATGCAAATATCTACACTGTAAAGCAGACAGCGCTAGAAGGCAAATGGAGATCAAGTGGTTCAGGGCCAATTATAGAGCAGCTCTTCCAGGGGGTGAGGTCAGCTTCTCCCTCCCCGGGGCCGACGGGTCTCTGCTCTGGGTGAGCTTGTGATGGCACCCGGGTACCCTTCCCACTGCCTTCTTCTGGCGTGCTCATTCCTAGCTAACCTTCTACACCACCAGCTCTAAGTGGAGCAGAAACTGTGAGGTCCCGCGGCCCTGGGAATAATGCAGGGCAGGAGACAAAACTCCAGTTACGAGGAGCTGACCCTTGAGTTCGAGAAGGGCTCCAGCGGGAGTCCTCGTCCTCTGAGGGAACTCACTTCTAAGATAAAGACGGTATATTTTAGTTGTGTTTTGTAGGATCAGCAGTTCTTTAATGAATCTTCTCAAATTTGTACAATAGTTGGCAGAAAACTTCAACTTCTTTTTAGAGTGAAAAGCAACAGTCACCATGAGTTAATTCTCCCTTTGCTAAGATCCAAACAGCATATGAAAGTCTAAAATCAAGTGAACTCTGCTGTTTCCTCTAATGTTTTTTGGCCAAGTGCAATCCAAAGGAAAGGGGCTGCCAGAATCTCTCTATGAATAAAATAACTGCAGGTAGAACTTTCCAGAAGCCTGAGAAGAGTGTGCTAGTACTTCTGGGGTTGGGGGGATCTCACAAGGGAGGGGCTTTGTTAACAAGCACCCAACTGGATCAGGCGCCAAAGGACATGAAGAGACGGCAGAATCCACTGGGGCTGCGTCCTCACCGCAAACACGGGGCTCCCCCTTTCTCCCACAGGGAGGCTTTATCTCCTGGTCAAGGGACGGGGACTCAGGTTTCCTGGGGGCCTCCAAACCCTACAGAGTGGATCGTCTACAGGTGATTTTTTTGAAGCTGTGCCTCTGGAACTCGGAGGGGAGGTGCCTTCCTGTGAAGACAGGACCCAGCTCAGCACTTTGCCCTGGTCCTCCTCTGACTCTGACCCGCAGAATGTTCTCTGGAGCCTCCCAGCCTCACTTACACGTGCCTGAGCTCAGCTTCTCCCGGTCTGGCTGCTTCTTCTCTCCTTGATAAATGCTGCAGGAAGGACCACATTCACAACCAGACAACACCCTGGGCTCTGGGACTAACAGGCCCCACGTGCCCTGAGCTTCACCGTAATCTAGTGCAACGGGAAGGGCATGTATGTCACCTGTCCTGCTAGTGACCCAAAGCTCACCGTGTGCCAGGTACTGTGACCACCCTACTGACATCCTAGCAACCGTGAGGCTGCTTCTGTGATTCCATTTCACAGAGGAGAAAGCTGAGGCCCAGGGACACGGGCAGCTTGCTCAAAGGGAGTGCCAGAGCCTTGACTGGACTCTGGCCTTGGGGAGTGTGGAGTGGACACCTCCCCAGGGTTGTTCCCCAGACTTGCAGGACGGCAGAGGGTGGGGCTGGCTCAGTGTCCAGATTCCTGGTCCACTGCTCGTCCAAACACTGCCGGGGCATGGCCCACCAGGGGCCGAGCCTACAGCCTGTTTCCCCTGCCTGCCCCCAGCAGTCCGGCAGCTCGGGCTATGGCTCAGCATTTGGAGGCTCCATCCGTCTGGGTCACATCAGTGTTACAGAGTCATCTTTTAATGAGGCAAGATGCAGATCAGAACGGATGCAGACAGTGAGTCAGCGTTTGGGATCATTCCTAAAAAACCCGGCCCCGTGGGTTCTCCCTGTTAACAACTGCCTGCCACCTCCACCCCCGCTGCTGTACAGACTCTGGGGAAAATCAAAGCGCCGGGGAAATGTGGGTCCTGGAAAGCTGCAAAAGACATAAATAACCTGCCTCAAGTATCTGTACTCGGAAATAAATGGCCTCATTCTAAACGCAGAAAATCGTATTTATTCCCGCGTGCATCTGCAGCCTTTTTCTGTCACTAAATATTTTGCCCGAGGTGCCGAGAGCAGAATTAAATGGGGAGTTAAAACAGAAATCGGCGAACGTCAGGCCAGGAGGCACAGGAGCCTTCGCCTCGCCGTGCTCGCAGCCACCTCGCTCATCGGCGCCGTGTGGTGCGCATTACTCTCTGCAAGCAGTTCATCATCATCAGAGCAGCCCGCCAATTCCCGCAGATCAGCACGGGAGAACGGGGCCGACGCACCCCTAGATTCCTGGGATGGCCACCAGGGGGCAGCATCCCTCCCCGTGTCCTCAGGGAGGAGACAGGAGTCTGCGTTTGATTTTTATTCCACGGCATGACCACTCAGATGTTCATTATAACCTTGCTGGCTGCTAATTTGCAGCGTCTCCAAACACCGATAGATCGCCTCAATTCTCCCGTCCTCCTTTCTTTATTCTGGGGGCAAAAAGTCAACAAATGCATCTCCAGTGGCGGGCGAGTTTTCAGTAGGAAATTGTCAAGAAGCTGCTCTTGTAGGGTGGGCACCCAAGGCCTTTGATGGCCCTTTCATGACCACCTGCAAATCCGTCTGCCGTGTAAAAGCAACTCGGCCACTCTCCTTGTCATTGTCCCACGTGAGGGGCAGTGTTTGAGGACTCCAGCGATGCCAAAAGGAGCCAGCCACACTGTGGGCAAAGAAAGTCCTCAAACTTCTGTTAAATCTCTCTTTCTTTGGTAAAATCTCTCTCTGTCTCTTTCTGTCTGTCTCTGCGTTTCTGTCTCTGTCTCAGTTTCTCTCTCTCTCTCTCTCTCTCTCTCTCTCTCTCTCTCTCTCACACACACACACACACACACACACACACACACACACTCCTTCCTCATCTCCTGCTAAATAAGCATCATCTGTTTTAGTGTCATCTGCTTTGGGAGATCTCAGTGCGGGAAAAATCACTTCCTTTTTCCCGATCCTGTTATCATCTGAGTCAGAGTCAGTCAAGCCCCATTACCCAGCGAAGGCCAACTCCCTGGCAGCCTGAAAGGTTTCCTTTACATAGTTTTCAATTCCCCCTTCAGCTTTATGTTCCCTTAATGTGATTTTTCCAGATTCAGTTAAATTTACAATGAAACAAAAGTAATTATATAAAACTCTAGCACATAGAAAGAGACCCACATGGCCCAGCCTGAGTGGAAAGCAGCTGGACATCGTGGCAGGTGGCGAGACCCCTGCCTCACCTGGTCTTCTGCAAATCTCAGCCATGACCACTCAGGACTGTTTCTCATTTCCGGCTTTCAACCCACATGGTCTCCAAGGTGCAGTGTGTTATGCTCCCTGCAGAGTCCAAGGAAACCTTCCTTTGGCCCAGGAACAGAGGGGGACTCCTGGCATGCTGAGGACCTGGGGAGGACTTGCCAGGCGCTGAAGTCTGTGTCTCTGTCCCTAAGTTCTGGGAGCTCTGACCCCAACTCCCTTTAGGACCCAGAGCCTCCTCAGTGCAAGGCAGGTGGAGAGGCCGGAGGCTGGAAGTGCTGCCTGAGTGGAAGCAGCCACGGTGCCAGGACAGGAGGGCACTGCCCGCCCACGCCTGCCGTCTGCACCTGGCTCATGGGAGGCGGGGGAAGCACCACTCGTCAGACTTTCCCCCGTGGTGTAGGCGGGCAACCACGGGTTTTCTAACCATCAGCGTTTCCTCAGCTATTTCATAAATCTCCCCCTTAGGACAAGCTTATGTTGGCTGACATCTTACAGGATCTCAAATCTACAAGCGTGCAGTGAAAAGACAGAAACTGGAGAAGAGACTGGGAACCACGTACTGATAATATCATGAGAGAAGGAAATTTGGAAGATGTTTAAGGAATTAGCTCTTGAATTAATTGATTAGTGGTTGCTTGGTTTTCCGATTTTCATATTTTTACAATCTTAAATCAGAACAGGTCATTCTGCCAAAGTGTCTAACTGGTGCTGAAGATGTGTACCATATGACTCGGATGTGATTAAACACCATCTTGGTGCATGTGGTTCCAGAATCAGTACAGGGCATGGGCCAGGGCTAGGTCTCACAGTATCTTCTCATGGAATGGATTCTGTTACATGCAAATTCCTCACATCTGTGTAGGGACACGGGCACAGGGATTTGTGGGGGGAACCCAGCTGGCGGGAAGCGGGGGGAGAATTAACCGTTAACGGAAGTCATGTGATAGGGACACGAAGAAGTCAGAGAGTGATTAAGACAGTCTGAGCCAGACACTTAAAAGAACTGAAAAAATAAGGGTGCAGAGTGGATCTAGAACCTTCACTGTCCTGAGGGCTGGGCAGGGCCTGCTTCCTTCTTGAAGTGACACCATAACCTCCTGGAAAACCGGGCCCCTTCCCCGGAACATCTATTTAAAACCCCGACACCTTCCGTGCTCCTGTCCCCACAGCTGTTTGGTTTTTCTATGAATAAAGCAAGGGTCAGATGTACGTATTCCTACAAAAAGAACAAGGTGCTGGACGGGTGTTTTCCATTAAGAGCTGCAAGGTCACTTCCGCTTTGGGTACAGCCGGCACCTGGCAGTTTCCCGGCTTGGGTGCCTATTTTCCATTGAACGGATGAGCCATGGTCTTGGGAGGGAGGTGCTGTGTCCCGGGGAGGGGCTGACTCATCAGCTGGAGCCAGAGGGAGCAGATGCTGCTCGCCCTGGGGATGATGGGCCCTGGGCTCTGGGACCTGCTCTGGGGCTCAGAGCCACAAGCGTGTGCAGTGGAGACACGGGGCCTGCGTGTCTGCCCTCGGGGCCAGTGCAGGAGTCACTCTGGGATAACCCGACACCAAGACAGTGACCTTCCCAGGACAGCTCTCCCGCTGCTGGGAGGCTGAGCACGAAGGTGAGGCTGACCTGAGACCTATGCCCTGCAATCGCCCTCCAGGCATGGCCCCAGTTCATAGAATCAGAGGTAAGAGGGCATCTTCTCCATGACTCCACGTCCAGGTGGCTCTGACATGGAGACGCTGAGCAGTCACCTCACCCCCGCCACCCCGCACCTTCCCAAGGGCAGCCCTGAGCCAAGAGGAAAGTTATACTGAAAATGAAAATCTTATAGAAAGAAAGGAAAAAGGGGGTAAAAGGAAGAGAGGAAGGCTGCTTCCCTGAGCGCAGACAGTTTCCCCCAGGGGCAGGGAGAAGGCGGGTCAGGATCCCCTGAGTATCGTACGGTCCTGTCGGGGGAACGGGGTGGAGCAGGAGACAGAGGCGCCCCGTGCTGGCCCCCCACCCTGCTGTTCGCCCCTCGCACCCACCAAGGAAAGCCGCGGACAGGTCAGCAGCTCACCACAAAGTCACCTGGTGCCAATACTGACTTCATGCTGCACGGCATGCTGCACGTCCCGGCACTGACGTTTAAGTACGAAAACATAGCGGGGTGGGGAGAAGCGTTATGGAGTTCACTGCACCATGTTTGCAGACCAGGGAAAAGGAACTAAGGCCCAAAGAGGTTAGGAAGCAGGTACAGTGGCGAAAGAGCAGAGGCAGGAATCTGGCCTCTGAGCCTCAGATGAAGTTGTTTCGAGCACATACAAGCCTGGAGCCTGATGTGTCTCCCGTCAAGCGTTTGCTGTTTGCATTTTGGTGGAACGTATTAACAAACTCTCAATACTAGGGCAAATGGTGTCCCATCATTACGTGATTTAAGGAGGCAGAAAAGACGAAAAGGAATTGGAATTCCCAAGAGCATCAAGATTTCAGCCACCGATACCCAAATTTCATTAAGACTCTACATCAAAAAGATGAAGATGTGTTTATCTTAATCTCACAATCGATGCATAATTAAAAAGCTTTAAAAATATAACCACTGAACATCATATATTATTTATCAAAATCTCTCAGGATTAGGTAATTAATTGTGAGAAACACTTCTCAAGACCAGTGGGAATTCTTCCCACACGTTTAGAGAACGTTTTCCTCTCAGACTTCTCTTATTTCTGATTTTTAAATTTCACACTGAATTAAAGCAATCAGTTATTTTTCTGAGATACTAACAAGGCCCACGCTGGAGTATCAAGTGCAGACTCAGCTTCTGACTCTGAGGCCCCGGGGTTTGCAGTTAACCAAACAGTGTCACAAAACGACCAGCTCAAGGGGGCCTGTCCCTCCTGGGGCCTCTCCCCTGCAGTTGGGTGCTGTCCACTGGGAACCACAGCCATTAATTTACGGAATCCAAGGAGACGCCAAGAAGAAGGCAGCTGGCCACAAGGCACAGGTGACACTGACCAACCTTCCATGGAAGAGGGAAACCCACAAGCTAGTGAGTCTGAGGACTTCCCCCAGCTAATTGAGTGTCAAATAAGGTGAGTCTGCAAGGACAGCCTCCAGCTGTTTCCTGAACGGCCCAAGGCAGGGACATGGCATGTCCGTCTGCAGCAGCTCGCTAACGTCACGTGCACTCTGAGCCGGCAGGTGGCCCTCACCCGGCATCCCCCCTCCAAGGTCCCCACACCTACCGGCATCCAGCGCGGTGGCATCAGCCTTGCAACCACACTGGTCCCACAGCACTCCCTGGCCGCCCTCTGAACCTGACCCTCCATCTCCTCACCGACTCTGAGAGATCCCCCACACCCCTGCAGTAACTCCCCTTCTGCTCTGGTCCCAGACTTGGGGTCTGCTGTTCGCCGTCCAGATGTGGAATCTTCAGTGTTGCCTCTGCCGTGCCTGGGTCTCCTGCTACTGGCACCACTTCCTGGGCCCTGGCACCGAGTCCTGGATAACGAGTTATGAGCAGGACTGCCTGCCAGCGTCACCTGCAGGCCGAGTGTGTAACTGCCAGCGTGCGTCTCTCCAGAACTGAACCCCCTTCTCCACTAGCGCGCTGGGCTGGGCTGCCTGCCCACCCGAGAGGAGGGCGGCCCCAGCAGCCTGGGCCCCTGAGTGACCACGGGGAGCGTGCCCCAGCCCCGCCTCCACCCTGATGCGGGGTGCGGTGAGGGGCATGAGTGGTTCCCCTCGTTCTGAATCAGGGAGGTGGTGTCTGGTTTGCTTTGTTGGTTTGCTTTTGTGATTCCCAGCCTGACCTCAGCTATCCTCTTCCCCCTTCTCTGACCAGGCTTATTTTAGTCCAGGGAGGATGCTAGGTTGCAAAGCATAGGTCACAGGCCCTGCCCTTAGCACTGAACTTGAGGGGAAATTCCAGATCGGAGTTCGAGTATCTGATCTCCCAAAGCTGTTTTCACAGTCAGGGCCCTCACCGCTGGCCCGAGTGTCCCGGGTCAGAATACCGTTCCTTCCTCAGCTGGCACAGCGGTCGGGCCCTAGCTTGGGCCACATCACCTTTTCAGTGGAGAACCTTCAGGGTAACACCAGGAGATTGACCAGCCTAACACCTTATCCCCACAACTGGACAGTCCATTGATTACATAGTTTAAATGGCAACTCTCAGCCTGAATGCTTCCGGGAGGCAATAAGATATAATAGTAATTAAAGTCCAAACCGTATGGTCACCATGGCGATCAGAAGGGTGCTGGGAACATGCAGGGAAACAAGGAGCCATAACGAGGAAGATCACGAGCCGTAAGTCTCTGCAAGCTTCTGCTGGGAGAAATCCAAGGCCACAGCCACGGCCCTTAACCCGCTGGAGATGCTGTGCTTTGAGGTGTCTGGGTCCACCTTCCCGTTAAAGACACCTCCGCCCCTTCATGGCAGACCTCGTTCCATGCCAGGCACACGGACATCTGAGACTTTGCCATGTCCGACAGTAGCCCTGGCGGCAGGGCAGGCAGGCGGGAGGTTTATCCTTGTGAACACTTCACAGCCATGTGCTAATACGCGATCACACGTACTGGCAAGCTCACGTGGTTCTACCTGTGCTCTCACGGATATGCTCTCATCCAACCTCACACCAATTCTTTGGGGAAGGTATCTGAGCTCTTACTTTTCAGGAGAGGGTTCGGAGGGCCAGATAAGATACGTGACTCCCTCAGGGTCACCGGGCGGCTGAGTGGCAGCTCGGGGACTCACACGCGGGCCTCCTGGGCTCTCACATCTGCACTCTGAGGAGCACCTTGCACGGAGCTGGGGGTGTTGAAGGCTGTGGAGCGAGCAGACCATGGTCCACTCATCACTTGGGCATCAATCAAGCCTATTTTTAACCTGCAAGAAGTTAATGCAGCTTTTTATACACACAATGGGCATGTGGTTAGGAGGCCAAGTTGGAACCGCTCACTGGCTGTGTGACCACTGAGAAGTCACTGAACATTGCTGAGCCCAAGTTTCCACAGCTGCGGCAGGATAAGAGCAGCGCCTTCTTCCTGCAGAGGAGTCGATAGATTCATTCCTGTTTAATCGTGTCAGGCGTGCCATGGAAGAAACAGTCCCAGTTAAACATTCCTGCAGTAGGCGAGCCACGGCTGGCACTTTGGGAGCTGGTCTGGAGCTGTCGGCTGCAATCTCACTCCCCTTGGCCCCTGGTAAGGGGAATGCTGCCATTCTTAAAGCCTCACCTGATTCCTTTACCTTTGGGGATAAAAAGTGAAGCTCGTAATTACAATGAGATTAACAGTTCCTGCTTTTCAATAATCAGGTTGTTATTTTTGCTGAAGGAAGTTTGTGGAAGTGGAAGTTCTGATGATGATAGTGAAAAAAGGGAGGCCAGCTGATTCCCTGGGAGGGTTTCTGCATCTGAATTTTGGAGCCAAGGCAGCACCGTGAGGACAGGTAAGCAGTGCCATGTGTAGGGACCGTCACAGTTGGGAGATGTGCTGGCGGGAGAGGTTGTGATGGAACTTGAGGGGCGCAGGAGGAAGTGGAGGGCCCAGATATGGTTGGACTGGTCCAGGGGGCGAGGAGACCCTTGGTGGCCAGTTAGATGTAGGCTGGCCATGACCTTCTCCCCACGCGCCTGACAATCTCATTCCCTGCCTTAGACCACTGTTCTCACGCTGATATGCACAGAAACCTAGAAACCCGAGGACGTCTCTCTTGGGGTCAGAGAAAGCACAGAAGGCAGGAACACAGACTGAAGCACCTCGTCCACCTCTATGTCCGAGCTGAGTGGGTCCCCACTGAACAGCTTTAGCCTTTTCTGTGTCTCTCTACAAGGTAAAATCCACCTGCTACGCAAGTCAAGGTCATTACTACTTCACAGAGCTGGAGGCAAGGGCTGTGCAGGAAACTCGTTCCTTTCACTTACATTAAATACTGAAAGCGCTGAGTTACTGTGCAGAAGGCCCTGCCATCTGGAGCCACTGCTCCACGGCAGCACCTCCCGGGTCCGGGGGCTTTTCCAGAGGCTGATTACATTCAGGCATTTTCGTCATCACTTTGACATTCATATCCTTCTTTAGAAGCCATAGATGAACTGGAATATGATTTTTAAGTATTTAATTTCTACAGGCCATCCTGAAGCACACTTTTTACTGAGGTACAAGATCTTTGGTGCTCATAGGTTAACCAGCTGTCTGGTGTCGGTGACAAGTGAGGGATGTGACTCCAGCTCGGTGACTCTAAATGCAGACAGCAGGTTCCAGGAAGATGTTCATATCTGCACAGACGTCCTCTCCAGGTTGAGTAGGAAGCCATGTACTTCTTATATAACACATTATAGACAGTAACTCATGAGTGAATAGATTTTAACAGTCTTTGAAACCGGTACTGGAGGAGAACGGACTACACATTAGTGCTCCAGACTGCTGGCGATGCCAGATGAGAAAATGAGGTGCGTACATGCTATGTGACTAATTTTTGGAGTTACAAGATAAAGTAACAGTAGTTTTAACAGCAACAGCTGCAGTTTCCTAGTCCCAGGCACTGTTCTAAGAACTGTACACGTATCAGCTCACTTAACTTCCATGATGACCTTAGGGAACACTGATGACCTTTACTCTTGTTTTGCAGATAAGAAGACAGACACAAAGAGTTCAGGACTCACCCAGGTTGACCTAGCTTCCACGTGGTGCAGCTACGATTCACAGGCAGGCATGGGTGCTGCAAAGACCCTGCCCTTTACCACGGCTCTGCCACCCGTACACGAGAGGGCTTTGTAAAGCCAATCACAAGCTTCTGCCCATGTCCTGATAGAGGTTTCCTGGTCTGACCAAGAGTTCCCATCATGTAAATCAGAGAAGTAACCAACACTAAGTCCAAAGAACTACAGATCTGTGCTGTGAATAACAGCATACAGAACTGACCATGATTCTAAGTCCACTGAACTCCTGGCCACGTAACTTTCTTTAAAGCCATCAGCCCAGTGGGAATGATGCACGATGGGCGTGTCAATTCCCTTCATCTACCACCAGCATGCAGTTTGCTAGCAGCTGAAGTGCCCTAACCAGGTACTTCAGGACATTAGCATTTGAAGAACTCAATCAAGAATGTACACTCCAGTGTGTGGCTCTATAAGCTTTGCAAAATATCATGAGCCAAATGTATTTTAGGGAGTTTTAAAAACAGTGCAAGAGGCATTAGAAACACTTTCTCACTGACAAAGATTTGGTGTGCAGTATGTCCTCGACCTACACATGACAGTCCCAGCCGAGGGCTCTTCACTAGAGGCCTGTGGCCACGGGGGATCCCACTGGCTCGGTCCACTGACGACCTGTACAAAGTGGGCAGCGGACACAGTGAGCCTAAGTGTACAAGTCAGCACACACAGCTCACCGAGCATCGAATAAACCACAAGTTTACGTTAAATCCAACAGGCACGTCCCGTGGGAAGTATTACTTAGCAATTTCACTGCAGGGAATTTAGAAAGACTGGGGTGCTCTGGATGATCGGGGAAGGACTCTTTTCTTTACGGGGGAACAGTTCCCGTGGAAAGCACACATATTCAAATCACCCCACAAACCTCCATAAGGGCTTCAGTCGTAATAACATTTCTTCCCATGACAGCCACTCCCCCAGTCAACTCCCTGCCTCCTTGAATAATCCAAATTATAAGGCGTGGAGTCACACCCAAAACAAAGTCAGGAAAGAATTTTAGTTCATCCACCGGGGCCCCCCTGGCCTCTCGCTGAGGCTTCTCAGAGCACCTCTGTGGAGAGAAAACTGTAAGGTCATTAGTGCTGACTCTGAGAGATACTTGAAGAGACAGTGTTAAGAAAAGCAAACAGGCCTCAGCCTCACCCAGGCTTTGCAGCCTCTGGACAAGAGTCTGAACGTGAAGGGCAAGGACCACGTGACCAGGCTTGCGTGTCAAATGGGCAGCTCTGAACGACTCTAGCTTAGCAAAGCTCCCGCGACTTTCATCGCACCAGCGTGAACAGGCTTTCTAGAGCATTCTAAGCTTGGAATCAGGATGCACTGCAAGTGCCTCCACCGGCATCAGCCCTGGGAAGGGGGCCCAGCTGCACCCCAGCTCCTCCACACCAGCCCCAAGTGAACCCGGGCAGTCAGCACGGGGCCGGGGCGGGGGTGCTGGGGGCTCCCGGGCAGGGGGGCAGAGGACAGAGCTCCATGGGGACCATGGCCCACGGGGCAGCCGGCCCTCAGGAGCACCGGGACTCCGGGAAAGGGGAGCAGGCGTGCCAGGGAGGGAGAGCTGAGGGCCGCGCAAGGGCGCCACAGAAGCGTCCGGTCCTCTCGTGCCTGTCCCTCTGGTCACTGTCAACCAGGCACTGCCTGACGGCCTAGGTCCTGAAGCCAAGCAGAGGAGCTGACACCGAGCAGCCAGCAGAGGGCCTTATTCAGCATCACTGCCGCCGACTCTCTCGTGGCGAGGCTGCCCAGCTGAGCAGCCTCCCCGCATCCAATCACGTTTCCAAGTACCACCAAGCTCTGGACTAGTTCAGGGTAAAATTCATCCCGGGGTTTCATCCACACCAAACCAGATATTAAATAAATGCCCTCCAGGCACTTCTCGGCTCTCCCTGACATCGCAGCCTGAGGGCGCCAGGCTGTGCTCTGTGAACACCTTCTCAAGTTCACTGCCCCCACCCTACCTCCATCGGGTCTCAGAGGAGTGGAGGTGACAAGGACTGGTACACACGTGGGGAGAGAGCGGTTCTCAAACGAGCCTGACACACTCCAGCTTTCCACTGGGGTATGAGCCATTTCATGATAATGACATATCACTGAATACTGATATTTATTTAGGATTACGCATATGACTGCTTTGGCAATAGAAGTGTGCAGGTGTCCTAGTTCAGTGGAAACATGTAATGACTTAAAGTTTCATTACTGAAAAATTATTGGCCCAAAATTCTGTGCTGTGTACCACTATACCTCGTGTGTATGCTGGCAACGATGAAAATGAAAATACTGAGTTGGCCAAAAGGTGCGTTTGGTTTTTTCCGTAAGATGACTCTGGTAGTGCTTAGTTATCTTTAACTTCATTCGAAACACTATTGGTAGATTGTGACAGCTTCATATCAGTGTGTATTTAAAAAAGACTTATGAAAATTGGTGAATTTTTGTGTAGCTACTTTAATATTGAAGATGGAAGAAAAAAAGGAACATTTTCCGTACACTATGCTTTATTATTTCAAGAAAGGTGAAAATGCAACTGAAACACCAAAAAAGATTTGTGCAGCGTACAGAGCAGGCGCTGTGACTGATGGAACGTGTCAAAAGTGGTTTGCGAAGTTTCGTGCTGGAGATTTCTCACTGGACGATGCTCCAGGGTCAGGTAGCCCAGCTCAAGTTGACAGTGATCAAATCGAGACATTAACTGAGAAAAATCAACATTATACCACACGGGAGATAGCGGACATACTCAAAATATCCAAATCAAGCACTGAAAATCATTTGCACTAGCTTGGTGATGTTCATCGCTTTGATGTTTGGCTTTCACGCAAGTTAAGCAAAAAAAAAAAAAACTTTCTTGACTGTATTTCCGCATGCAATTCTCTACTTAAATGGAATGAAGATGTTCTGTTTTTAAAACAAATTGTGATGGGTGATGAAAAGTGGATACTGTACAATAATGTGGAACGGAAGAGATCGTGGGGCAAGCGAAATGAACCACCGACAACCACACCAAAGGCCAGTCTTCATCCAAAGAAGGTGATGTTGTATATATGGTGGGATTGGAAGGGAGTCCTCTATTATGAGCTCATTCTGGAAAATGAAAAGATTAATTCCAACAAGTACAGCTCCCAATTAGGCCAACTGAAAGCAGCACTCGACGAAAAGTGTCCAGAATTAGTCAACAGAAAATGCATCATCTTCCATCAGGATAATGCAAGACCGTATGTTTCTTTGATGACCAGGCAAAAACTGTTACAGCTTGGCTGGGAAGTTCTGATTTATCCGCCGTATTCACCAGACATTGCACCTTTGGATTTCCATTTATTTCGGTCTTTACAAAATTCTCTTAATGGAAAAAATTTAATTCCCTGGAAGACACCTGGAACAGTTCTTTGCTCAAAAAGATAAAAAGTTTTGGGAAGATGGAACTATGAAGTTGCCTGAAAAATGGCAGAAGGTAGTGGAACAAAAGGATGAATATGTTGTTCAATAAAGTTCTTGGTGGAAATCAGAAATGTGTCTTTACTTTTAGTTAAAAACCAAAGGCACTTTTTGGCCAACCCAATAATATAAACAAATAGCAGCAACTGGAAAATACAACCATCTCTGCAACACTGGTAACCATGAGCCTTTCATAAAAATTTGGACAATCCAGCTCTTTGCCCATAAGCCTACATATTAGGAGCTTTGCAAAACTGCTAACACTTGCATGGAAGTGCAAATTCTTAACAGAAACTTCCTTTCTGACTTCTCAAAAAGCTAGTAACATCTTTAGTTTCTGGATAACCAACTTTCGTAAACCTTAAAACAGTTTGTAGGACACTTTCGTCTTTATTCCCATATTAAAATCAAAGTTCTATGTAACTCCATGACATCTGCCCAGAAGAGTAAAATAAAGACATGCACTTTGCTTATCAAGATCAGTGTGGCCACCACGAGGCAGGGCATCTGGAAAGTCAGTGAGATACACGGTCTGAGGGTGCAGGCAGTGCCGCGGGTGCAGGCAGTGCCGCGGGTGCATTTCCGTGTGTGGGGCTTGAGTCAGTTAATTGGGGACGTTTCCTACTGAGTGCATGTAAACCTTTGGTCCAGGGATGGAGATTCCTGGCAGTCCCCAGGTCTCCTTCTTCTCTCCCTCAGTCCTCGATATTCTGAAACGCTCAATATGTTCAAAGTTCCTTTTTGGGGAACACAACAAATCAATATGGCATCTGACTGCCAACAAGCCTACGGGCTGCAGGGTGGCTTAGAACTTATATAGCTTCGTTTCTCCTCAGAACTAACATCTCCAAGCGAGTCAGGCCCCCTGCAAATGCTGTCAGGGTATTTTCCCCCCTCATCTTTTTTCTCCTTTTTTTTTTTTTTTTTTTTTTTTTTTAAGGAGCATGTGGAAGTGAAGCAGTTAAGTCACAGATTAGAAAAAGGCAATCTTCAGAGTTTACCTTCCAATTATTAAAAAAGGAACCAAGATTCCCCAGAGCTCTCACGCTCCCAACTTCAGAGATCGAAGCGTCAGCATATGTAACCTTCCAGGGGACAACACTAAGGAGATGAAGCTGCTACATCAACTGGGATTGATTTAGAATATCTGGGGCCCTGTTATCACACCAACGCAATTCTGTGTAAATGCCTTGAGGAAATATTTCTTTTCAACGGATTTGCTGAAGCAAAAGCTTACTTTGACTTGCAAGGCAATGAGCTTTTTATTTTATTAGGAAGATACTAAAACAGACATTCTCCATCTCCTGGCGATGGATTTTTGAAGGAGATTATTCCTAGGGCAGGTCTAGGTCCTTCTAGCCAGGACTTCAGGGACCTCTCTCTCTTAGGGGTCATTGGATTGTTATTGCCCTGATCGCCCTGGAACTTGGGGCCTGCTGCTCATAAGGCTGTTTGTGCACAGGACAGTGGAAGCACGGTAGATATTGGACAGTGACCATTTTGTTCCAGTGACACCCTCGTATGAGCCCAATAAAACCTCAAGGTCGATTCTCCTGGGGCCCAGAAGACAGCTCAGTACCGGAATCTTGGGTGCTCTGAGCAGCAGCAGCCATGCTGGAATAAACATGGGACTTCCAGGGAGACCACACTAAGAGGGATGGCCTAGATGGGTGCCCACATCCCAGCATTCTGTTAGGAAGCCAGCTGCACAGAAATCAGGATGGCAGGAGCCTCTGGAAGGGAAGCTTGGGTTGAGGGGAGACTTGACTGGAAAGGGGCTCGGGGGGTGCTTTCTGAGATGATGGAATGTTCTATATCTTTTTTTTTTTTTTTTTTTTTTTTTGGCCACACCACATGGCTTGCGGGGTCTTAGTTCCCCAACCAAGGATTGAACCGGGGTCCTGGCAGTGCGAGTGCAGAGTCCTAACCACTGGACCGCCAGGGAGTTCCTGGAATGTTCTATATCTTGATGGGGCTGCCCAGTGTATACTTTGTCAAACCCATGAAACTGTGTCTTTATAATTGTGCATTTTACTGTCTACGACTTACGTCTCAATTTAAAAAAATGGAAATCAAGTCAACCTTGTGCTTCAGTGACTTCAGTGAAATCACGATGGGAAGCAGGACTAAGCATACAGGTCTATCCACTCTGTCCTTTAGGATACATAAGCCCCTGCAATGCAGAACCCAGCTTGAGGAATGCACAGCGCTGAGGAAACATGGTATTTTCTGGGCCTGATCATGCCCAGACCCTGTTGGGGGTCCCCTGACCGCCCCCCACCCTTGCCCCAGCCCAGCACAGTGAATTCTTCCTGTGATCATGTGGTCTCAGACCAGTAGGCTGACAAGAGCACAAGCTGTTCATCAGCCCAGTGCTGGGCTGCGTCGGCATCCTGTTGACATCTGCGTTTCCAGAAAGGGGACAGTCCTGCACTTGAACAGTGATACTCCATGATACATCTCCCCTAACCTCGTGTAACCCTGGGCAGATGACTTACCCTCACTGCGCCTCCTCTGTGAAATGTCCATAACAGCACTCATCTCAGAATGCTCTCATGAGGGCGTTATGGACTGGATGTCTGTGGCCCCACAAAATTCACGTGGAAGCCCAAATCCCCAATGTGATGGTGTCTGGAGGCGGAGCCTCTGGGAGGTGATGACGTTATGAGGGTGGCGCCTCCGTGGTGGGGTTGGTGCCCTTCCAGGAGGATGAAGACACCAGAGCTTCCTCCCCATGACTTCCTCTCCCTCCGGCATGTGAGGACACAGGGAGAAGGTGACCGTCTGCAAGCCAGGGAGAGAGCCCACACTAGACACCAGCTCTGCTGGAGCCCTGATCTTGGACTTCCCAGCCTCCAGAACTACGAGAAATAAAAGTTGCTTAAGCCGCCCAGTCTGTGGTGTTCCTTATAGCAGCCTGGACTAACGTGGCGGGTAAAGGAGGTAATAAAAAGCACTAAATGCTTAGCATAGTGCCTGGCAACTAACGGCAATCAATACAGGACTGTTATTGCTACGACGAAGTTGTCATTAATGTGGAGATGGGTTATAAATGCTTAAGAAGAGAGCTTCTCACTCAGCTTTTTAGTCACTTACTAATGCATACCGCTGGAGTCCTCTGGTGCCAGAGGAAAACCAGCAGCAGAAAACGTCCGATGAGGTGGATGCACACAGGCCAGCAGGCCACCCTGACGTGTTTCTTTTGGAAGCTTTACCCTCTGATGTCTTTTCCGGCTCTCCCCTCCCCAGGCAGAACCAGGCACTCAACCTCTCAGAAAGGGAGCAGGAAACCTGCACGTCTGGGATCCTGCCTGTCCCTGGAGCCACCCCCCAGCACAGCACAGGGTTGTGGGATGCCCTGCCCACCTGGCCACCAGGTGAGTACTCAACACCGCAGGCCCCCGAGGGTCGCCTCCTGCTCCCCGAGGCTCCACAGTCTCTTTGTAACTTAGCAGAACCTCAAGAAACGGAGTTTAATTGACAGAGTCGGAGGAAACACCACCACGGCCAACCCCAGTGACGCAGCAGCAGCAGAGACCACAGGAACCAAGCCTCCCACGTCCCGCGTACCTTCGTACAGCCAGTCGCTAAGGCCGTTGTAAATCACGCCTTCCTTCCCAGTTGACACCACACGGATGGCCTGCTTCCCGACGTGTGCACAGTAGTAGATATTGTTTTCAAAGATAAATATCTAATTTGGAAAGAGAAAAAACATAGCGTTAATCAAGGAAGTACTTACAAGCAGGGTGTTCTTTAAAAATCCCAAACCAGCAATGTGGTCTGCATTTTCCTTTGCATTTATCTGACAGAACAGACGTAGTCTCGGGACCCTTTGGAACTCACCCATCTCCAAAATCATCTACATTTAAGGTCAACTGGAGACTCAAACTCCACAGAGTTCACCCAGTGTTATCACTTACCATGACCAGACAATCTGTCTGATACTTTTGGGTATGTTAACATCAAATGGCTTTGACTATCTTAGCAATTGTATTTTTCCTAGGAATTGTGACTGGCGACCTGGGAAGCTTGAAATCTGAGATTTATTCACTCAACATTTATGAAAAGTTACTTAGTGGGCACCAACTCTGTGCCAATCATGGGAGAGCACAGGGATGAATGAGGTGGGACGTATCATGTGCCTTTACTCACAACTCGGTAAAGAAGACAAACTTTAACAGGAAAATGTTCTGAGGAGTGCTGGGAACACGTAATAGTGCTGCTAACTTAGGCCAAAGGACAGGCAAGGAGTCCCTGAGAAAGTGACTGGAACAAAGTTTTTTTATTGTGGTAAAACATACATGACACCAAATTTGCCACCTTGACCACGTTTAAGTGTACAGTTCAGTGGCGCTAAGTGCATTCACACTGCTGTGCAACCATCACCATCATCATTTCCTGGGCTCTTTTCATCCTGCAAAATTCAAACTCTGTCCCCATTAAACACTGATTCCTCATCCCCCTCCCGCCCCCGGCCCCCACCCTTCTGCTTTCTGTGTCCAGGAATCTGACGACTCCAGGGACCGCGTGTAACAGGAACCACACAGCGTTTGTCCTTCTGTGTCTGGCTTATTTCCCTGAGCGTAACGTCCTCAGGGCTCACCCTTGCTGTGGCGCGTGTCAGGATGCTGAGAAACTGGGCTTTAGGCTGAGATCTGAATGGCAAGCAGGATGAAGAAAGGGGGGCTGAGAAATTAGGTTACACGGAGGAAACCGTGTGACAGAGAACCAGAGGCAGGCACGGGCCTGGGGAGCTGGACGAGAGCTCCCTGTGACCGGTCCTGCCGGGCGTGAGGAGGACGGGCAGCAGGAGTGGAAGCCCAGGGGGTGGGGGAGAGGCAGGTGCCAGCCCCCAAGGGTCCGTCCGTGGGCTACAGGACCCCAGAGGCAGCAGGAAGCCCTTGGCAGAAGCTCGGGAAGGGGAGCAACGTGGCTAGAGGCAAGTCTTCTGTGGGCGAGCCCAGGCCCGTGCAGATGAGAAGGCAGGGCAGGAGTCAGCCCGTCGTCAGCTGCGGGGGGGATGGTGGACCAGCCAGGGACAGTGGGGGATGCCCTGGGCGTGGGGAGTGAAGTTGCGGGAGGAGACAGAGTGGTTCCCCAGCCGTTCGCTGGAGCAGCTGGGTGGCCCATGTGCAGCCTGGGGTGCCCTGGAAGATGCTACAGTTCTGACCTTAGGTCAGCCCCAAATTCCCTGGGGCTGGGCGGAGGGTGGGTTAGGTCAGTGGCTCTCGAATTCTGATGTGTATTAGAATGATCTGAGGAGGTCTGACATATCCTACAGCCAGGTCCAAGAGCCCAGCCCAACGGTTAGGATCTAGGGGTGGGATGAGTATTTTTTTTTAAATATTTATTTATTTGGTTGCGCTGGGTCTTAGTTGCGGCAGGCAGGCTCCTTAGTTGTGGCTTGCGGGCTCCTTAGTTGCGGCATGCATGAGGGATCTAGTTCCCTGACCAGGGATCGAACCCGGGCCCCCTGCACTGGGAGCTCGGAGTCTTAACCACTGTGCCACCAGGGACGTCCCCTGGCACCAGTATTTTAAAGAAACACCCTGGGCAAATCCAGTGTGCAACCAAACCTATGAAGCAGTGGCCCAGGACAAATCTAATGTCTCCTGAAGCTCTTAAAGTATAAATTAGCCCATTCTCCAGGCACTGCTCAATTCTGCCCTGTGTTTTCTGTATCTAAATTCTTTGCATGCTACCCCCACAAGGACCTAAGCACATGATGCAAATATCCAATGTCTGTGGCAACTGAGCTTTGTGGACCAAGAACAGGACTCAGTCAGATTTTTTTAAAAAAGGAATTCTAAAAAGAATACTGTCAGCGTCCTTTAAGAGACCAGTGAGGAAGGGTATTTTGCAAGTGTAGGAAACAGCGTACATACTGACATTTTAAACTGAAGGTGCAGAAAGGGCAGTTCCCATAGATGGTTGCCATGGAAGCCTGAACTGACGGCTCTATCAAGTATCAGCCTCCTGCTCGGGCCTCCTGCCTCTTCAAAGATTCACGTCAACCAGGAATGAGGTGGAAAACTTCTAGACACAAGTACACATCCTCATTTAACTTCAGTAGCTGTTCTTACGAGTTTGCCTGAGGGTAAGATGTATTATGAAATTTCAACTTCTTTTATGCGTTCTAAGCCTACAATAAATTTTTGAATCAAATCGGACCGTAGACAATTAATATTCTGAAGAAGTAAAATTTGCTATGATAGATATTAAATCCCTTTTCATCTTGGCTTTATTTTTTATTTTTTATTTTTTTTGTGGTACGCCAGCCTCTCACTGCTGTGGCCTCTCCCGCTGCGGAGCACAGGCTCCGGACGCACAGGCCCAGCAGCCGTGGCCCACGGGCCCAGCCGCTCCGTGGCACGTGGGATCCTCCCGGACCGGGGCACGAACCCGCGTCCCCCGCATCGGCAGGCGGACTCTCAACCACTGCTTGGCTTTATTTTTAATGGAAGGAAAACAAAAGGAAACAAGCTCTAAGGAACAGCGCGTTTTGCTTTGAAGATTTTCACGTCCACAAATGGGGGTCTGGGTTCTACGCAGCTCAGCCACTCCAGGCCCCGCAAGGGCGTCTGCACCATGTGCTCTGGGAGCACAGCGGACCTGCTGCAGGAGCTGAGCCAGCACTGGGCTCCTAGTTGCCTCAGTTTCTTTGTCTGTCAATAGAGATCAATGCAGAACTCAGTCTTAGGGTGGCTATGAGGCTGAGTGAACTGACAACTTGAAAGCACTGAGAACAGCGCCCAGCACAAAGTAAGGGCTCAAGAACACCTATTCTTTTTTGTTTTGCGGTACGCGGGCCTCTCACTGTTGTGGCCTCTCCTGTTGCGGAGCACAGGCTCCGGACGCACAGGCTCAGCAGCCATGGCTCACGGGCCCAGCCGCTCCGCGGCATGTGGGATCCTCCCGGACCGGGGCACGAACCCGTGTCCCCTGCATCGGCAGGCGGACTCTCAACCACTGCGCCACCAGGGAAGCCCCAATAACACCTATTCTTGTTGTGGTTACTATCATCAGTATAAAGGTTTGTTCTGCCTGGAGAGATTATGAGCGGCTTCATGCAGAAGGTGACACCTGAGCTAGACCAGCAAAAATACCCACATTTTCACAGGGTGCTTACGATAAAGCTCAGCTGAAAGACACACGGAGCTAAAGGGGGAGCTCATTATCTCAGGAACCAGGAATGGGATAATTACCATAATTGGGCACAACTTAGCTTTTAGTTCTGGACAAACAAGGCCCAAAGGAAGACATATTGAACAGCTCAGTGCTTGACTGACAGAGAGCAGCACAGCTCCGGTGGATTATAAATGAGAGAACGCTGGACTTGAAGTAGGAACCTGAAGTCTAGTTGGACAACTGGTTGTCCAGCTCTGAGCAGGTTACTTAACCTCACTGAATCTCACGTCCTTCACTACAAAATACGAGGTCGACTGGATGGGCCCTAAGGTTTCCTCCATACTTAACATTGTTGAATCCAAAGGTCTTATGAGCATCTGAGATCAGGAAAAGACGTTTAGCTAATTAATCAGTGATGCTATTACTACACTTGTATTCGAAAGGAGAACTAATTATCATGAAGGCAAAATTCAACATTCACAGTGAACCCAACATGCTACTATCAAGGGGGAAAACAGATTCTCTATATTTCAGCTAAAACCCCCAGTTATCATGTCAGCCTAGGTTTCTTTAACTGACACGGTATAGCGACTGTCCTGATCTCGAGAACACACCCTGGTAGTGGTCACTATTTACTAATTGCTTTTCCCCTGGTTTTCTACTTCCTCTTTTGGGTTACCCCATTGCCTGACCAGGCACAATTTTACTAACACTTCCACAATGAACGAGGATGAACGATCCCGTTATACATGACATTAAGCTTAATTTATAGCGTGAAACAGCACAGTCTGGGTGGTCACGGTAGCACCCACTGGTTCAGCAGCGATCATAAGGAAGCGATGTATTCGTACAGTAAATGGGATGGTCTCTGTTGCAGGCCATTCTAACCCACTGGAAACACTGCACAGTTAACTGACATCACTGGAACACTGAACACAGATATGCCATGTCACCAGAACATGGAAATCCTGTCTCTAAACCTTGCCACCCGGTGAACACACCTTTCGGCAGACTCTGGTGAAGAAGCAAACTGCTGACCGAGAGGTCGGTATGTCTTTGGGAGGCTGGTGCCCATCAGGTTCGTGTGTCCACATGGCTTTAATTTCTGCGTGTACTATGTCACCTCTGGTCCCCTGAATGGTTTCATCAACAGGCCACATAACAGAAAGTCAGAATTACCAACTGTGGCTAACAGATTGGGAAACCCTCCTGCATTCAGAACTTAATGGTCGATTCCCCCTGCATAGAAATTGACCTTCAGGTAACTCTCTGTTTCTATTGCCCTGGACACCTGGTAAGGGTGGATATGGGCTCTAATGGTAGGTGATGCTATTTCTGGTACGTTGCAACCGGTCGAGGAGAACCGTAAACTCTGGGAGGAAGCCGTCGCCGTGACCTCCCAGAGTGCATGATTCCGGTCACCGGGTACCTCCTTCTGGGCACCTGGCAGGGATTCCACCCCCACCCACAGGGGTCCTGTGTACTGAGCTGTCATCAGTGGGGGGACTGGGAGAAGACACTGCTGCACAGCTGTCGGGTGGATGGCCGTGTGGAACGCTGCGGGGGAGGCGCACCCGAGACCACCTGCCGGCCAACGGCTCCTGTCTACACCCTTCTGAGTCCAGCTGGTGCCAAGCGTGGCCTCTGTGGACTTGCGAGTCAGCACATCTGCTTGGCGGACATGAGACCCCCCCCCGCCCCCTGCCGTGGGTGTGTTCCAGCAGCCATCAGGCTCCGAGAATGACCCCTCTTCCCTGGGTTCATGTCAGGAGAAACCGGATGACGGTGGGACTTCTGAGTGGTCACCAGAGTAAAGTTACTGTGGAACAGTTACAAGAAGGGATATTTACCGACACTAAAAGAAGGGAGCAGTAAACAGCGTGGGGCATGTTTCTGAGAAGCAACCTGGCTGCTTGGAGATCACACATCAGTTCGGCCGACTATGAAGGTGGAAAACAGGGCAACAAAAGCCACCAAACCCTGACTCTGCACATCCACCATTATTGTAGAATATACGGGAGAAAGTTAAAATGCCACAACCCTACAAATCACACACATACACAAAACGTGATGATTAAAATACACTTTCTTGTATTTTATTCCCTCCTAGATGAGAGAGAGAGAGAGAGAGAGAGAGAGAGAATGGGAATGTGTGTGTTGGTCGGTGGGGTATAAAACCTAGTTTTAATAAAACTAAAGTCATATAACATATATGGGTTTGCATACTGTTTAGAATCTACATCAGAAATGTTTTTCCATGTCAGTGAGCATTCTCTGAGACATGCTTTTGAGGAGGTATACCATAGTTTATTTAATTATGTCCCTATTGTTTGACATCTATTCTGTTTTTTATTACAATAAAAATGCTCTTGTGTGCATCTTTGTACTTCACTGCACCTCTGACATCTCCCTAGGATAAACCCCTATGAATAGAAATCATGAATCAGGTTCATTGTGCAATAAAAAAAAATGGGTGGAGGACACACACAGTACTGATCATACAGAAGCATTTATATTCATGAAGAACAGAAAGAAATCTTATTACAATGGGAATATTTTGTTTACCAAACTATCAGACTGAACAACAACAACCAAAGTTGCTAAGAATGCTGTGTGCTCTCCCAATGGGGGCAGAGACTGGCTGCATGCTCACAAGAAGTAGTCAGCAAGCCACATCGAAGGAGACTTTTCTTGTGTAGATTATGTGAGAAAGACTGCTGTAAACAAAGTATAATTGGCCTTTTCAAACCGTATCTACAGAACCTGATGACGGTGGAAGCCGTAGCCTCTGAACTAAAGGGGAATAACATACGTGTATGTGTGCTGACACATGTGTTTTCCCCCGTCGACACGTGAAGGTGCTGAGAATCACTCTCCGATTACTCAACGCTCAGTTTCAGGAACTGACCAATTTGTAGATTAAATAAATTCTTTCCTTACTCTGTTTTGCTCTCCCATTCCCTGTTTTGGCCATTTGACTGCTCAACTGGGCAAGGAAGAGAGACCTTCCATTCTTCTAGTTTGTAACTGTGCCTGGAAAATGCAATGATGGGGGGATGGCAAAGCTGTTGATCAAGGAGGGTTTTCCAGATTCTCAGTGGTCCTTATCCAGCTTGGGAGCATCACACCGACCCCACAAACAGGCATGTGAGCACCTCCGATCAGCAAGGCAGGGCGCTGAGCAGTTGCTCAGCAAGCTCTCATCTGACCTGTGCAGGTGGCCAAGACTCCCGAGTCTATTCTGTGTCAGCATGTCATTTCCCCAGTTAATCCATCACCTGAAATTCAGCACACTTGGCTCTCATGTTGGTTCCTGCCCAGGCAGAGGTGGGACGTGGCAAAATTCACTTGCTGTTCTGCCGCTGGATTTTGCCACCCATAAATACAGATAATCACACCTGCCGTGCCAGCCTTGTGGTGTTATTGGGAGGATAAAAGGAGACAATTTTGCTGGAGAAAACCCTGAGGGTTATAAAGCACATTTAAAGGAAATGCACTATTAGCATAATAAGCATCATCAGCCCGTTGGATCCTTGCTACGAGGACACCGTTCTTTTTTTTTTTTTTTTGCTCTACGCGGGCCTCTCACTGTTGTGGCCTCTCCCATTGCGGAGCACAGGCTCCGGACGCGCAGGCTCAGCGGCCATGGCTCATGGGCCCAGCCGCTCCGCGGCATGTGGGATCTTCCCGGACCGGGGCACGAACCTGTGTCCCCTGCATCGGCAGGCGGACTCCCAACCACTGCGCCACCAGGGAAGCCTGAGGACACCGTTCTAACAGCAGGGTTCTTTCAGCTTCTCATGTCAATACTGCCCCCTCTGCCCTTTCCACCAAAAATCAGTGGAAGACATTACATCACATTTTGATGCAGTAAACTAATTCAGGATTTAATGCCAAAGAGCAGAGTTCAGTGCCAAGAAAGAGAAAGTCCTGTACATAATCTAAAACCATTCTTCTTGTCAGAAAGTACTCACATTTTTCATCCTTTCAAATGTCAACCAAAATCAAGAAGAAACATCTGAAACATCACCATAAAGACCCTCCCCTCAGTGTAGCCCTTAAATGGTCAAGGAAAAGCTTCCTTTTCAGAGTCACCCACTGAGATCCTGAGAGAAAAAGCTCTCAGGATCCCTCTCACTTGATGAGTCCACATTTTAACTTGGAGAGTTCAGAAATGTTATTTTTTCAAAGCTGAGGAAAAAGTCCCTAAATGAAATTATGCTCCTGAGGAGTTGATGGCCGTATTCACTGTCGCCTGTGATATGGGAGCTGAGCAATTTCATCTCGACCACAGAGACGTGAGGCTCCTAACGCACCCAGGACCTCGGGGCGGGGCCGCGTCAGGGAAGCAGCGAGCGGGTGCCTGGCCTGAGAACGGGTGCGAGCACCCTCCAAGCCCTCTCTTCTCCCCGAGGGCCTCTGAGCTGCGGGGCTGCCCACGGACGGCCTGGTCAGGATAAGAAGTGCTGGGAGGGCCAAGTGCTGTAAGGCCAGGTGACAGGGCCCCCGTCTGGCCTGGGCTTGGGGTCGCCTGAGAATGGCTGCTGAGCTGGGATGATGTGGAGGGTGGGCAGCAGCCGTCGGGGGGAGGAGGGGCACAGGGCACCGCAGGGGAGAGAGGCCTCTGTCCGTCTGGGCAAATGGGGCGGCCCGTGTGGAATGAGGGCCGGGGGGCCAGGTCAAGGCAGGGAGTGTCGGGGGTGAGGCTGGAAAAGGGGCCGGGGAGCCGTGCAGGTCCCACAGGCCACGTTACTGACTGCGCTTCCTTCTAAGGGCAGCGGAGCACCTGGGGAGCTTTGGTGGCATCATGGTCGCTGGCTGTTTTAAGAGAGCGAGTGAGAAGATGGTGCTGTGTTTTCCATGACACCCTGTTGCCGTGTAGGGGGCGGGGCAGAGGGCAAGGGGTCCCGGGGGATGGTCCAGAGGGACAGTGGAGGCTTGAGCGGTGTTGGCCCAATGGTGGGGCTGCAGTGACAGCGGTGGGTTTCCAGGGCGCGGTGCTGCCTGGACACAGGCCAAGGGAAGGCAGGTGTGAAGGAGTCTCCTGATCTGACACAGGCAAGTGGACGGACGGAGGTGCCCCCGGGAGTCCCTGGAGGCAGGGCACGGGGGGAAGCCATGAGCCCACCTAGACACGGGGAACAGGGCAATCAAGTGGCATGGCCCCTGGAGAGTCTCAGGCTGGGGGTGGGATGAGCAGCAGTTATTCTTACTATGAAAACAGCTCGTCAACCCTGAATGAACTTGAACCACCATGGAATCTGCCTGTGCGGGCCACGGCCGCCTACTTGTCCTTCCCTCTTGTGTCTTTAGCTGGCACCACAGCCCCTGCCTGAGAGCCTGCACTGTCCACGGCAGCGCCTGGACGGGGCTGTCCCGTCCCTCAGGCAGCCCAGTTCCCTGCTCCGTGGGGACGGGCACTATCAGTGTCACCAGGAAATGCCACGGAAGAGTCCACCGTCTGGGATCAGCATTAACCACTGAACGAGGTGCCTTTCTTTAGAGGGTCTGGGGGGGAAGGCCACTTCAAAGCCACACAAAGGGCCTCTCGCAGGGCCTTTCAGGCCGTGTGGCAACCCCTGGAAAGCCCCAGCTCCCTCCACAGGGCACCGCCTCCCGGGCTGAGCTGAAGGCAACCCTCAGATGCGCTGTAACCACCAGCACAGCGACAGCTGCTCTGTGGCTGCACGCTTATTGCACCAACAAAAGGACGACTGGATTTACTGGGTTACCTGACTTAGGAGAATATTTGCTTCTATTCTACGCCTGGATGTTGCGGCTGAGCACTTCGCGGAAATCTCCACTCTCCATTTACCTAGTTTGAAGTCGTCCCTCGCCCATATCCTGTGGCTCTGGGCCGTCTGTGAGAGCCACTTTCTGCCCTGGACACCAGCACGGACAGTCGCCCAAAATGATGCACCTTGTCCGTTGGAAGAGCCAGGATTTGGGCCGAGGCAGCGCGACTCCGGAGTCCGTGCTCTGTGGCCTCTCACTGTCTGGACACCCTGCTATTTTGTACAACTGAGGAGCAGGCTCAGAGAAGCTAAGCTTTCACCCAAGGTCACAGAGCTGCTTAGTGACAGAATGAGACACGAACTGCTTAAGCCACATGCCCGTGATCCCAGCGCCAGCAGTGACAGCGGCGTCTGGGAGCCCACGAGAACCCTGGTCGCGAGCGTCAGGACCCTCCGCAGACCAGACGAGTGTTAGCGGGCCCCCCGGTGACCCTGATGCACACCGCAATTTGCTGCTTCTTCCAGCTGAAAATCATGAACAATTTTGAGCAACTCTGCCAGTGAGAATGGCTGGACCGCTGGGCCTTCGTGGGAGTGGGTCTGAAAACTCTCTAAGAGCACTGAGAGAAATGACAAATGTACTGACTGGCAGAAATCAGTCCGAGGCGCTCTCTCAATCTTTTTATACCGCAGTTAAATTCAAGCCTCATTGGTTGCCAAACATAGTCTTCTGACTCCAAAGAAGTGAATGAATTTTCCAGTATCTTCCTAAGGGGATGAAAAAATCCATTTTTTTCTTGGTAAGTTTCCAGGCTTTTTTGTATACAGTCCAAATATAAGGCCAGCAATGCTGCCACTGAAACATTATTCGGACGTCCCTGGCTGGACCACCTAGATCGTACCAGGTACTTTAACTGTGCAGTGTTTGCTCTGAGGGCACACTGAAGCCACTAACACCGTCCCAGACATGCCAGCTCAGCCCTCTCAGACACATTCCCTCCGATGTTGCCCGGGTGACTGGTCTTAGGACTTTATTCTCCAAGGTGATGGGATAAACAGCCGACCTCTCTTCAGCCACTAGGGGCTCATTATCTGGTCTGTAGATTATTCACGGTCTTTGAAACTCCCCTTTCTTTTGGCTCTTCACCTCCCAGCTTGTTACTGCTCCCCAGCATCTCCCCAGAGGGTGGGAATGGGGATCAAAGACAGTCCAGCTCGGAAGCCCACCATCCTTGGCATTTATGCTCAGGAGACATTTGCTGTGGTTCTGCTGGGACTGGCTCCGGGCTACCCTGTGAAGTCCTTAAAGATGATTTCTGCTACCTGTCACACTCTCGTCAGTGATCTTTTCTATTATTTACACACCGAGACAATAAAGGATGAATGGGCCCAGAATAAAACCAGAAAATTCACAAGAAAGATGCCATGGGTATTAATTTATAGAAAATAATCAACTACTAAATACATATTAATTTAATCAACTACAGGATATAATTAAATACCTGCTGATTTAAATAGCAATGCAACTGAATTACATTAGCAAAGAGTTTTGAAAATTCGTAGAAGCAGCAATATTTTTTTAATGATACAGCCTGATCCTTTATGCAGTAAATATATGACCGATTAAGCACACAGGAAACAATTTTTAAATGTATATCAAGTGCCTTAAAAAAGTGTTCAATACTTCAATTAAGAATATCAATTGGCAAGGAGAGGGGTAAGATGGGAGAAGAGTAAGACATGCAGATCACCTTCCTCTCCACAGATACATCAGAAATACAGCTACACGTGGAACCACCCCTACAGAACACCCACTGAACGCTGGCAGAAGACCTCAGACCTCCCAAAAGGCAAGAAACTCCCCACGGGGCTTCCCTGGTGGCGCAGTGGTTGAGAGTCCGCCTGCCGATGCAGGGGACACGGGTTCGTGCCCCGGTCCGGGAAGATCCCACATGCCGCTGAGCGGCTGGGCCCGTGAGCCATGGCCGCTGAGCCTGCGCGTCCGGAGCCTGTGCTCCGCAACGGGAGAGGCCACAACAGTGAGAGGCCCGTGTACCGAAAAAAAAAAAAAAAAAGAAAGAAAGAAACTCCCCACGTACCTGGGTAGGGCAAAAGAAAACAGAATAAACAGAGACAAAAGGATAGGGCCGGGAACTGCACCAGTGGGAGGGAGCCGTGAAGGAGAAACGGTTTCCACACACTAGGAGCCCCTTTGCGGGCGGAGACTGCGGGTGGCAGAGGGGGAAAGCTTCGGAGCCGCGGAGGAGACCGCAGCCACAGGGGTACGGAGGGCAAAGCAGAGAGATTCCCGCACAGAGGACCGGTGCCGACCGCCACTCACCAGCCCGAGAGGCTTGTCTGCTCACCCGCCCGGGCGGGCGGGGCTGGGAGCTGAGGCTCGGGTTGGGGTTTCGGTCGGAGCACAGGATGAGGACAGGGGCTGGCGGCGGGAAGAGAGCCTGAAGGGGTTAGTGCGCCACGGCTAGCCCGGAGGGAGTCCGGGAAAAGGTCTGGAGCTGCCGAAGAGGCAAGAGACTTTTTCTTGCCTCTTTGTTTCCTGGTGCGCGGGGAGAGGGGATTCAGAGCGCTGCTTAAAGGAGCTGCGGAGACGGGCGCGAGCCGCGGCTAACAGCGCGGACCCTAAAGACGGGCGTGGGATGCTGGGGCTGCTGCTGCCGCCACCAAGAAGCCTGTGTGCGAGCGCAGGTCACGCTCCACACCTCCCCTCCCGGCAGCCTGTGCTGCCCGCCACTGCCAGGGAGAGCGCACGGCGCGCCTCGGGCTCGTGCAACGTCTCGCCGGCCTCTGCCGCCGCAGGCTGGCCCTGAACTCCGTGCCCCTCCCTCCCCCCAGCCTGAGGGAGCCAGAGCCACCGAATCAGCGGCTCCTTTAACCCCGTCCTGTCTGAGCGAAGAACAGACGTCCTCAGGCGACCTACACGCAGAGGCGGGGCCGAATCCAAAGCTGAGCCCCGGGAGCTGTGCGAACAGAGAAGAGAAAGGGGAATCTCTCCCAGCAGCCTCAGAAGCAGCGGATTAAAGCTCCACAATCAACTTGATGTACCCTGCATCTGTAGAATACATGAATAGACAACGAATCATCCCAAATTGAGGAGGTGGACTTTGGGAGCAAGATTTATTATTTTTCCCCCCTTTCCTAGGGTTCTGTCCGTCTTTTTTTTTTTTTTTTTACTTAAAATCTTTTTTTCTTAATTATTTTTTATTTTTTATTATAATTATTTTATTTTACCTTGCTTTATTTTATTTTATCCTCTTTCTTTCTTTCTACTTTTTCTCCCTCTTATTCTGAGCCGTGTGGATGAAAGGCTCTTGGTACTCCAGCCAGGAGTGAGTGCTGTGCCTCTGAGGTGGGAGAGCCAAGTTCAGGACACTGGTCCACAAGAGACCTCCGAGCTCCACGTAATATCAAGCAGCGAAAATCTCCCAGAGATCTCCATCTCAACGCCAAGACCCAGCTTCACTCAACGACCAGCAAGCTACAGTGCTGGACACCCTATGCTAAACAACTAGCAAGACAGGAACACAACCCCACCCATTAGCAGACAGGCTGCCTAAAATCATAATAAGTCCACAGACACCCCAAAACACACCACCAGACGTGGACCTGCCCACCAGAAAGACAAGATCCAGCCTCATCCACCAGAACACAGGCACTAGTCCCCTCCACCAGGAAGCCTACATAACCCACTGAACCAACCTTAGCCACTGGGGACAGACACCAAAAACAACGGGAACTACGAACCTGCAGCCTGCAAAAAACAGACGGCAAACACAGTAAGATAAGCAAAATGAGAAGACAGAAAAACACACAGCAGATGAAGGAGCAAGATAAAAACCCACCAGACCTAACAAATGAAGAAGAAATAGGCAGTCTACCTGAAAAAGAATTCAGAATAATGATAGTAAAGATGATCCCAAATCTTGGAAATATAATAGAGAAAATGCAAGAAACATTTAACAAGGACCTAGAACTAAAGAGGAAACAAGCAATGATGAACAACACAATAAATGAAATTAAAAATACTCTAGAAGGGATCAATAGCAGAATAACTGAGGCAGAAGAACGGATAAGTGACCTGGAAGATAAAATAGTGGAAATAACTACTGCAGAGCAGAATAAAGAAAAAAGAATGAAAAGAACTGAGGACAGTCTCAGAGACCTCTGGGAAAACATTAAATGCACCAACATTCGAACTATAGGGGTCCCAGAAGAAGAGAAAAAGGAAGGGACTGAGAAAATATTTGAAGAGATTATAGTTGAAAACTTCCCTAATATGGGAAAGGAAATAATTAATCAAGTCCAGGAAGCACAGAGAGTCCCATACGGGATAAATCCAAGGAGAAACACGCCAAGACACATGTTAATCAAACTGTCAAAAATTAAATACAAAGAAAACATATTAAAAGCAGCAAGTGAAGGGCTTCCCCGGTGGCTCAGTGGTTGAGAGTCCGCCTGCCAATGCAGGGGACACGTATTTGTGCCCCGGTCCGGGAAGATCCCACATGCCGCAGAGTGGCTAGGCCCGTGAGCCATGGCTGCTGAGCCTGTGGGTGCAGAGCCTGTGCTCCACAACGGGAGAGGTCACAACAGTGAGAGGCCTATGTACAGCAAAAAAAAAAAAAAGAAAGCAGCAAGGGAAAAACAACAAGTAACACACAAGGGAATCTCCATAAGGTTAACAGCTGATCTTTCAGCAGAAACTCTGCAAGCCAGAAGGGAGTAGCAGGACATATTTAAATTGATGAAGGAGAAGAACCTACAACCAAGATTACTCTACCCAGCAAGGATCTCATTCAGATTTGATGGAGAAGTTAAAATCTTTACAGACAAGCAAAAGCTGAGAGAGTTCAGCACCACCAAACCAGCTTTACAACAAATGCTAATGGAACTTCCATAGGCAAGAAACACAAGAGAAGGAAAATACCTACAATAACAAACTGAAAACAATTAAGAAAATGGGAATAGGAACATACATATTGATAATTACCTGAAATGTAAATGGATTAAATGTTCCCACCAAAAGACACAGACTGGCTGAATGGATACAAAAACAAGACCCATATATATGCTGTCTACTTGAGACCCACTTCAGACCTAAGGACACATACAGACTGAAAGTGAGGGGATGGAAAAAGATATTCCATGCAAATGGAAATCAAAAGAAAGCTGGAGTAGCAATTCTCATATCAGACAAAATAGACTTTAAAATAAAGACTATTACAAGAGACAAAGAAGGATACTACATAATGATCAAGGGATTGATCCAAGAAGAAGATATAACAATTGTAAATATTTATGCACCCAACATAGGAGCACCTCAATACATAAGGCAAATACTAACAGCCATAAAAGGGGAAATCAACAGTTAACACATTCATAGTAGGGGACTTTAACACCCCACTTTCACCAATGGACAGATCATCCAAAATGAAAATAAATAAGGAAGCACAAGCTTTAAATGATACATTAAACAAGATGGACTTAATTGATATTTATAGGACATTCCATCCAAAAACAACAGAATATACATTTTTCTCAAGTGCTCATGGAACATTTTCCAGGATAGATCGTATCTTGGGTCACAAATCAAGCCTTGGTAAATTTAAGAAAATTGAAATCATATCAAGTATCTTTTCCAACCACAACGCTATGAGACTAGATATCAACTACTGGAAAAGATCTTTAAAAAATACAAACACATGGCAGCTAAACAATGCACTACTTAATAACGAAGTGATCACTGAAGAAATCAAAGAGGAAATCAAAAAATACCTAGAAACAAATGACAATGGAGACACGACGACCCAAAACCTATGGGATGCAGCAAAAGCAGTTCTAAGAGGGAAGTTTATAGCAATACAATCCTACCTTAAGAAACAGGAAACATCTCAAATAAACAACCTAACCTTGAACCTAAAGCAATTAGTAAAAGAAGAACAAAAAAACCCCCAAAGTTAGCAGAAGGAAAGAAATCATAAAGATCAGATCAGAAATAAATGAAAAAGAAATGAAGGAAATGATAGCAAAGATCAATAAAACTAAAAGCTGGTTCTTTGAGAAGATAAACAAAATTGATAAACCATTAGCCAGACTTATCAAAAAAAAAGGGAGAAGACTCAAATCAATAGAATTAGAAATGAAAAAGGAGAAGTAACAACTGACACTACAGAAATACAAAATATCATGAGAGATTACTACAAGCAACTCTATGCCAATAAAATGGATAACCTGGAAGAAATCCACAAATTCTTAGAAATGCACACCTGCCAAGAGTGAACCAGGAAGAAATAGAAAATATGAACAGACCAATCACAAGCACTGAAATTGAGACTGTGATTAAAAATCTTCCAACAAACAAAAGCCCAGGACCAGATGGCTTCACAGGCGAATTCTGTCAAACATTTAGAGAAGAGCTAACACCTATCCTTCCCAAATTCTTCCAAAATATAGCAGAGGGAGAAACATTCCCAAACTCATTCTACGAGGCCACCATGACCCTGATACCAAAACCAAAGATGTCACAAAGAAAGAAAACTACAGGCCAATATCACTGATGAACATAGATGCAAAAATCCTCAGCAAAATACTAGCAAACAGAATCCAACAGCACATTGAAAGGATCATACACCATGATCAAGTGGGGTTTATTCCAGGAATGCAAGGATTCTTCAATATACGCAAAAAAATCAGTGTGATATACCATATTAAAATACTGAAGGAGAAAAAGCATATGGTCATCTCAACAGATGCAGAGAAAGCTTTTGACAAAATTCAACACACATTTATGATAAAAACCCTGCAGAAAGTAGGCATAGAGGGAACATAATAAACCCCATATATGACAAACCCACAGCTAACATTGTCCTCAATGGTGAAAAACTGAAAGCATTTCCACTAAGATCAGGAACAAGACAAGGTTGCCCACTCTCACCACTCTTATTCAACGTAGTTTTGGAAGTTTTAGCCACAGCAATCAGAGAAGAAAAAGAAATAAAAGGAATCCAAATTGGAAAAGAAGAAGTAAAGCTGTCACTTTTTGCAGATGACATGATACTATACATAGAGAATCCCAAAGATGCTACCAGAAAACTACTAGAGTTAATCAATGAATTTGGTAAAGTAGCAGGATACAAGATTAATGCACAGAAATCTCCAGCATTCCTATACACTAATGATGAAAAATCTGAAAATGAAATTAAGAAAACACTCCCATTTACCACTGCAACATAAATAATAAAATATCTAGGAATAAACCTACCTAAGAAGACAGAAGACCTGTGTGCAGAAAATTATAAGACACTGATGAAAGAAAGGTGATACAAATAGATGGAGAGATATACCATGTTCTTGGATTGAAAGAATCAACAGTGTGAAAATGACTCTACTACCCAAAGCAATCTACAGATTCAATGCAATCCCTATCAAACTACGACTGGCGTCTTTCACAGAACTAGAACAAAAAATTTCACAATTTGCAAAAGACCCCAAATAGCCAAAGTAATCTTGAGAACAAAAACTGGAGCTGGAGGAATCAGGCTCCCTGACTTCAGACTATACTACAAAGCTACAGTAATCAAGACAGTATGGTACTGGCACAAAAATAGAGATATAGATCAATGGAACAGGATAGAAAGCCCAGAGATAAACCCACGCACATATGGTCACCTTATCTTTGATAAAGGAGGCAAGAATATACAGTGGAGAAAAGACAGCCTCTTCAATAATTGGTGCTGGGAAAACTGGACAGCTACATGTAAAAGTATGAGATTAGAACACTCCCTAACACCATACGCAAAAATAAGCTCAAAATGGATTAAAGACCTAAATGTAAGGCCAGACACTATCAAACTCTTAGAGGAAAACATAGGCAGAACACTCTATGACATAAATCACGGCAAGATTCTTTTTGTCCCACCTCCTAGAGAAATGGAAATAAAACCAAAAATAAACAAATGGGACGTAATGAAACTGAAAAGCTTTTGCACAGCAAAGGATACCATAAACAAGACAAAAAGACAACCCTCAGAATGGGAGAAAGTATTTGCAAATGAAGCAACTGACAAAGGGTTAATCTCCAAAATTTACAAGCTCAATAACAAAGAAACAAACAACCCAATCCAAAAATGTGCAGAAGACCTAAATAGACATTTCTTCAAAGAAGATATACAGATTACTAACAAACACATGAAAGAATGTTCAACATCTTTAATCATTAGAGAAATGCAAATCAAAACTACAATGAGATATCATCTCACATCGGTCAGAATGGCCATCATCAAAAAATCTAGCAACAATAAATGCTGGAGAGGGTGTGGAGAAAAGGGAACACTCTTGCACTGCTGGTGGGAATGTAAATTGATACAGCCAATATGGAGAACAGTATGGAGGTTCCTTAAAAAACTAAAAATAGAACTACCATATGACCCAGTAATCCCACTACTGGGCATATACCCTGAGAAAACCATAATTCAAAAAGAGTCATGTACCAAAATGTTCATTGCAGCTCTATTTACAATAGCCAGGAGATGGAAGCAACCTAAGTGTCCATCATCGGATGAATGCATAAAGAAGATGTGGCACATATATACAACGGAATATTACTCAGCCATAAAACAAAACGAAATTGAATTATTTGTAGTGAGGTGGATGGACCTAGAGTCTATCATGCAGAGTGAAGTAAGTCAGAAAGAGAAAAACAAATACTGTATGCTAACACATATATATGGAATCTAAGAAAAAAAAAAAGGTCATGAAGAACCTAGGGGCAAGACGGGAATAAAGACACAGACCTATTAGAGAATGGACTTGAGGATATGGGGAGGGGGAAGGGTAAGCTGTCACAAAGTGAGAGAGTGGCATGGACATATATACACTACCAAACGTAAAATAGATAGCTAGTGGGAAGCAGCCGCATAGCACAGGGAGATCAGCTCGGTGCTTTGTGACCACCCAGAGGGGTGGGATAGGGAGGGTGGGAGGGAGGGAGACGTGTAAGAGGGAAGAGATATGGCGATATATGTATATGTATAACTGATTCACTTTGTTATAAAGCAGAAACTAACACACCATTGTAAAGCAATTATACTCCAATAAAGATGTTAAAAAAGAAATCAGGGCCTCCCTGGTGGCGCAGTGGTTGAGAGTCCGCCTGCCGATGCAGGGGATGCGGGTTCGTGCCCCGATCTGGGAGGATCCCATGTGCCGCGGAGCGGCTGGGCCCGTGAGCCATGGCCGCTGGGCCTGCGCATCCGGAGCCTGTGCTCCGCAACGGGAGAGGCCACAACAGTGAGAGGCCCGCATACCGCAAAAAGAAAAAAAAAAAAAAAAAAAAAAAAAAAAAAGAAATCAATTGGCAAAAAAAGTGTTCATTTTTTTGACTAAGTAATTCCTCATCATTTTAGGCGCAAAGATATTCCCCTGCAGCAACTGTAGTACTGAATTTTATAAATAGTCTAGATGTCCAACAGGAAAATGATTTAATTTTTATAAATCCATTCAATGAACTGTTATGTAACTGTTAAAAATTATGTTTAGAACAAGTATTTAATTGTATAAAATGCTAACTGAATCACACTGGCCATAAAGTTGGGATATATAAAACTAATTAATATAACTATAACATAATTAACAATAATTGTTATACCTATAGTTATTATTATAAGTGTTTCTATTCTTGGAAACAAGATTAAGAGAACACACTAAAATATTAATAGTAATTATCTAAGAATACTGGATATTGGTCCTTTTACAAGAAGTTTTTTCCCCTACTTTTTGTATTTTTTACTTTCTATAGTTTGTATTATTTTTACAATGGGAAAATAAATAATAAAAATTAATCAACTACCTATAAAATGAGCCTGGCACCAGTATTGGGAACTGGGGATACAATAATGAACACGTCAGCATCTTAACCACCAAGGGGTGTCATGTATGATGGGAAAGGGGCTAGAAACAAGCATTCAATGTACCAGCTGGGTGCACACAGAGGCTGGGGAGCCTGCAGGGCCCAGAACCCCAGCCTGCGGTCCTGGGACCTCAGAGAGGCCGTGCTTTCCATTTCGACACCACCCCTGTCCCTCACTGATTCCTTCATCACTGCCTCTGTCTGAAATGAGTCCCTATGTCTATGGATAATTCATATCAAAAGCAATAAACATTCCACAGACACAGAGAGCATCTCAAGCCCTGGGGCATCGAGGCTTTGCTGCTCCAGGGCCAGCCCTAACTCGGCACCTAAGTCACCGAGCCAAAGAGACCTCAGCGTCTTCCCACCACTGCGGCTGACCTCAGCGTCTGGTCCCATCCTCCGATGCCCGGGACTGAGGCTGGAGGGACCAGACAGGGCAACCCTGAGCCTGTGCCAGGCATTACTGCCCTTCCATTGTGGTGGAAGCACCGGAGCCAGCCCCTATGCAGACTCTGACTCTCAGATGCCACACATGTCTCTGGAGGCCTCTGGATGGGGGAAGGCTGAGCAGGGGCCGGGGAGAGTGCTGAGCTGCCAGTGGGCACACGGGTGTTTGTGGCAGGAGGCGAGGGGTATGTACATCTCCCGAGGGGGGCAGTCTGGACTCAGAGCCGGCTCCACCACCCGCCGGATGCCCCAGACTGACTTTCTCACCCATTAGGTGACCGTGCGTGTCCGTGCAGAGCACCTGGGAAGGTCCCCGCTCGCAGTCGACAGTCTACGTCCACGTCCCCTCTAGTTCCCAAACACTGGGATCCGAAGCAGTCGACAGTCTACGTCCACGTCCCCTCTAGTTCCCAAACACTGGGATCCGAAGCAGTCGACAGTCTACGTCCACATCCCCTCTAGTTCCCGAACACTGGGATCCGAAGCAGTCGACAGTCTACGTCCACATCCCCTCTAGTTCCTAAACACTGGGATCCGAAGCAGTCGGCATTCTACGTTCACGTCCCCTCTAGTTCCCAAACACTGGGATCCGAAGCAGTCGACAGTCTACGTCCACATCCCCTCTAGTTCCCAAACATTGGGTTCCGAAGCAGTCGGCATTCTACGTCCACGTCCCCTCTAGTTCCCAAACACTGGGATCCGAAGCAGTCGACAGTCTACGTCCACGTCCCCTCTAGTTCCCAAACACTGGGATCCGAAGCAGTCGGCATTCTACGTCCACGTCCCCTCTAGTTCCCAAACACTGGGATCCGAAGCAGTCGACAGTCTACGTCCACGTCCCCTCTAGTTCCCAAACACTGGGATCCGAAGCAGTCGACAGTCTACGTCCACGTCCCCTCTAGTTCCCAAACACTGGGATCCGAAGCAGTCGGCATTCTACGTCCACGTCCCCTCTAGTTCCCAAACACTGGGATCCGAAGCAGTCGGCATTCTACGTCCACGTCCCCTCTAGTTCCCAAACACTGGGATCCGAAGCAGTCGACAGTCTACGTCCACGTCCCCTCTAGTTCCCAAACACTGGGATCCGAAGCAGTCGACAGTCTACGTCCACGTCCCCTCTAGTTCCCAAACACTGGGATCCGAAGCAGTCGACAGTCTACGTCCACGTCCCCTCTAGTTCCTGAACACTGGGATCCGAAGCAGTCGACAGTCTACGTCCACATCCCCTCTAGTTCCCAAACACTGGGATCCGAAGCAGTCGACAGTCTACGTCCACGTCCCCTCTAGTTCCTGAACACTGGGATCCGAAGCAGTCGGCATTCTACGTCCATGTCCCCTCTAGTTCCCAAACACTGGGATCCGAAGCAGTCGACAGTCTACGTCCACGTCCCCTCTAGTTCCCAAACACTGGGATCCGAAGCAGTCGACAGTCTACGTCCACGTCCCCTCTAGTTCCCAAACACTGGGATCCGAAGCAGTCGACAGTCTACGTCCACGTCCCCTCTAGTTCCCAAACACTGGGATCCGAAGCAGTCGACAGTCTACGTCCACGTCCCCTCTAGTTCCCAAACACTGGGATCCGAAGCAGTCGACAGTCTACGTCCACATCCCCTCTAGTTCCCAAACACTGGGATCCGAAGCAGTCGACAGTCTACGTCCACGTCCCCTCTAGTTCCTGAACACTGGGATCCGAAGCAGTCGACAGTCTACGTCCACATCCCCTCTAGTTCCCAAACAGTGGGATCCGAAGCAGTCGGCATTCTACGTCCACGTCCCCTCTAGTTCCCAAACACTGGGATCCGAAGCAGTCGACAGTCTACGTCCACGTCCCCTCTAGTTCCCAAACACTGGGATCCGAAGCAGTCGGCATTCTACGTCCACGTCCCCTCTAGTTCCTGAACACTGGGATCCGAAGCAGTCGACAGTCTACGTCCACGTCCCCTCTAGTTCCTGAACACTGGGATCCGAAGCAGTCGACAGTCTACGTCCACGTCCCCTCTAGTTCCTGAACACTGGGATCCGAAGCAGTCGACAGTCTACGTCCACGTCCCCTCTAGTTCCTGAACACTGGGATCCGAAGCAGTCGACAGTCTACGTCCACATCCCCTCTAGTTCCCAAACACTGGGATCCGAAGCAGTCGGCATTCTACGTCCACGTCCCCTCTAGTTCCCAAACACTGGGATCCGAAGCAGTCGGCATTCTACGTCCACATCCCCTCTAGTTCCCAAACACTGGGATCCGAAGCAGTCGACAGTCTACGTCCACATCCCCTCTAGTTCCCAAACACTGGGATCCGAAGCCCTCAGTGGAGCCGCTGATTCCAACATCATGGGAGACCCAGTGATGAGCGCAGCAGTCAGGAACCTTCTGGAAGCCAGTACCATGTCCCCCGCTCCCCCTCCCTCTGGGCAAGGCTCTGCTGTCCTGCTGGAGCCCTCAGGCCTGGCTCGGCCCTTCCCCCTGCAGACCTCCCTCTGGGCTGACACACAAACGTGACTCTGACCCTCAGCGCGGCCTTGGGATTGACCCCACGTGTGCTGGTCCCAATCATTCTGTCACCTGCCTGGTAAGAGTCCCCAGGCTGCTCACCCCACATCACCGGTCACAGCTCTTTCATTAAACAAACACTGGGATGTCCCTGGCAGTCCAGTGGTTAACACTCTGAGCTCTCAATGCAGGGGACACAGGTTCGATCCCTGGGTGGGGAACTAAGATCCCGCATGCCACGCGGCACGGCCAGGAAAGAAAAACAAAAAACCATGAATGTGGCATCACAGGGATTTTTAGTTACATCCTCCTATAAGCCCATGGGCGGTGCCGCTTTGATTCCCAGCTGGAGGAAGATGACATGCAGGGAGTTTAAGTGATTTGTCCAACGTGACAGGCATGAGCTGAGGTTTGGCCCAGGCTGCCGGCTCCAGGATCTGGCTCTGCGGCCTCTGGACCAGGCTGCTCCCTCTGACACTCGCATAGTGTCCTCTGTAATTGGTGTTAAAAAAACGTGTGTAGGACCTCAGTCACCAAGGCCACGCATCTCAGGGTCAATCGCTTAGAGCCAGGCCAAAAACCTCATGGCCAGAGATGCCCCATCCACTCAGAGCCCCGCCGCTGACACCCTGCGTCAAGGCCTCTACCGCGCCCTCTTCTCCAAAGACTGTCTCAGCAGCTCGGGCTGCTACAACAGAACACCACAGACTGGGCCACTTAAACAGCAAACATTTAAAGCTCACAGCTCTGGAGGCTGGAAGTCCAAGATCAGGGTGCCAGCAGGGTCAGGTTCTGGTGAGGACCCTCCTCCTGGTTCACACAGGGTGTCCCTCTTGTGTCCTCACGTGGTAGTGAGAGAAATCACCTCTCTCGTGGTTCTTCTATAAGGGCACGAATCCCATTCATGGGGGCTCCACCCTCATGACCTAATCACCCCCAAAGCCCCCCTCCTAATACCACCACACTGGGGATAAGGGTTTCCATATTTGAATTTGGGGAACACAAACATTCAGTCCATAGCAATGCCTTCCTGTCCTGCTCTGCCAAGCCCAAGTCTACTCCGCCTCTTTCAGGAAGCCTTCTACGACTACCTTCATCTCGCTTCCTCCAATTCATGAATGCCAATTGTAGCAACCACTAAGCACAATTCCCTGTCTTAAAAACAGGGGACTTGAGACTCTTTAGCTTCTAAAATTCTGTAATAACTTTCCTAGATTATGTCATGTGTATATGTCTTGTCCAAATATTAATCTCCTTTATGCCACAGTAATGTCCTCGCTTTTTCCTTTATCTTGTACAAACACTGGCACAGCTCTGGGCAAGCACAGGGCTTATGTTATGAGTCTGAGCCGTTTGAGTTCTTCGCTCCTGGCCTGGGGCCCCACCAGCCCTCTCAGCTCCTGGAGGGTGAGCGGCAGGCGCTGCACTGGGCTATGGGCCACACGTGGCCCTCGCGTAATCCCTCAGTGGGCACCAGCATCTCAGACCTCAGCCCCACACAGAGAGTGGGGGACAGCGGGCGGGGTCTGGGCCCCCTCCCACCTCTCTCCAACTGTCACTCACCGGCCACAGACCCAGGGCACATTTTAATGACAAAACAGAAGCTGCCTTTTGAAATGCTGTCCAAGGTGGCAAATCTCAGTTTTTCAGGCATATTGGGAGCAGGCGGGGAAAGGTGAATTAACTGACCTAATCAACGAGATGACGTAGTTGGACAGGATCGTGTGTAGGCATGTGCTTGGGGAAAGGGAGGATGAGATGACTGTGGGCCGAGGGGAGGGGTACCAATGCCCCTTGGGGGTGGCTAGCAGGTGAGCAGGCTCCCTGCTTGTCCGGACTGCCCCAGTGTTAGCACTGAATGCCCCACAAACACCGGGATGGCCTGTCACCCTGGGTTCAGGTGACTCGTAACTGGTGGGGAGGGCTCAGCTGATCTCCATTATTTATATCACGGGTTGAAAATTTCTGGGATGATCAATGAGAAAAGTCATGTATATAAATCCCCAACTCCCGTATCTTCTTATACAGCTACACACATCCACATACGAGCCTTCATGCATGTCTATGTACATCTATTATGATGACACCAGGGATGATGCTTTAGGGGAGTCCCTCTGTTTTTGCTCAGGCTCAGCCAGAACCTTCCAGGGCCTTCTAGACTCACAAGGAGCCACAGGGCTGTGACAGGTCACATGACAGGAGCTCGGCCTGGAGCTGGGGGCAGAGGAGGTGTCTGGAGAGGCTTTAGTTATCTGATGTCATATGCTGGGTTTCCCACCAAAGGACACACTTAGAGGCAGATGTGGCATAACTGCTTTGGGAGCACAGCCTAAGGAGCCCCAGGGCTCTGCCGGGTTCAGAAGGGGCTGCGCCCGCCAGTGCCTCCCACCCACGTGGAGGCGGGCTCTGCTGAATGAGGACAGCGTTGAACTCAGCGGCGAGCATAAGATGGACTATTTTAACATGCAGCCAATCTTCTGCGGCGAGCTTGGTAATTAGCACTTCTGGAAAATCAGTGCACTCCAAACTGTTAGCAAAAGGAAAATGTTAATTAATAAAGCAAAATTTCACACTCCTTAGAAATTCAGGAGACACAAGCTGCAAACTATCACTAGGAGTTATGGAGACAGGACTTGAAGGAGATTTAGCAGAACCCCCGTCAGGAGGGTCCCCCTTCAGGGCAGCATCACACTGCTCTCCCTTACTGGGAACTAGCACGTGACAGTAACCCCAAGGGAACAGCTGTCCAGGCAGCCCGACTCATGATGGTTCTACTAATGATTTGTCAATTTTATGATGGTGTGAAAGTGATATGCATTCAGCAGACGCTGTAGTTGGAATTTTGGAATTTGCTCCTTTCCCAGGCAGTGCTGTGTGGTCTGATCCTCTCTCTCTCGTGATGCAGGGCAGCTGCAGTCAGCCCGGAGATCGTGGGCGGGGGGTGGAGAACCACCATACACTGACAACCATTCCGGACCCAGACGGCCATCCGACTTTTCACCTTCAGTACAGTGTCCAATAAATTACACGAGATAGTCAACACTTTGTTATAAATATAAAACAGGCTTTGTGTTAGAGGATTTTGCCCACCTATAGGCCACTGGAAGTGCTCTGAGAATGTTTAAGGTGGGCTGGCTAAGCTGTGATGTGTGGTAGGTTAGGGTATTAAGTGCATTTTTTCAGCTTAGGATATTTTCAATTTACAGTGGGTTAATCGGGACATAATGCCATCGTTAAGTCAAGGAAGATCTGTACTCCAACCCACATTAAGTTTAGAGGCTATCACCTTATAAAAATTCCTTTTAGAGGAGCCAAATTACCACCCTTTAATCCTAAAAAAGACCTCTTGAAAGGCAGAGTGTGACTGTCAGTAGAAAAATAGAGATAACAGTTTTCAAATAAAAGTGGCACAAGGAGAAAAGGGTGGTGAGTAGATGTGCTTTCAATGCCTTGAACCTCTAATTAATGAGGTGAGTGCGTCTCTATTTAGAATCTGCACAGACACCTAAATCGCGTAAGTGATCATTGAAAAAACCCCAATTCCCCAAGCCCGGGAGAATGGCTCCTATACCTCTTGGTGCTTCTTGACCCCAGACATTTATTAAATGATTTCCCTCCAAATGCTGGAAAGTGTTTTATGCACATGAGGATACAACCTGAAAGACAAAGGTGGTTCCAACGAGGAAGGGAAGTCGTAGTAATCCCCTAATCTGGACCATAACAAGAGCCATTATTTATTGCCTTCTATGCACTTTGTGTGGTTACTACTATGTGATTTGATTATATATTACCCCAGGTTCTCCCAATAATCATGCAAAATAGGCATCTTAATTATCCTCGTTTCATGGATAAGGAAACTGACTTAAGGTCAAAAAAGCTAATAGGGTCGCCTGGCTCCAAAGTCTATGTGTTTCCATTTTATAATTTTCTCATCATTTGAGCAAAAATTATATCTTTGGCTCAGATTCAAGATGCTATTAGATTTCTCCTTCCACATCAGTGGCCAAGAAAGGGAACTAACATTTACTCCATCAAGGAAGGCTGCACATTAGTTGTTTAAGTAACCTTCATGGCATCCCTGGTGGCCTTTCTACCCTATTTACAGATGAGGAAACCGAGGCTCTGAGGGGTCATTAAAATCATACACTCCTGTGAGTGGCGGGCTGGGTTTCAGTCCAGCTTGGGCTGCTTCTAAACTCTGCTCTTTTCACCATAGGAGTGGCTCCCAAAGTCTGCTTAACCGCCAACCACCTCCATGATGTTTTTGGATTTTGATTTGAGCACCACTAGTACTATTATTTATGATACTTTTTCCAATCATTTCCCTTTAGATGTAAACAGGTTTCATTTACAAGGGACATTTTGTCTCCCTAGAGTAAAGGGAACACCAGTACCCTTAGCAGTGAAGAGGTGGTAAGCATAAACACCGACAAAACAAAACATTCTTTCTAATTCTGTCCAGGTCTACTTAAAGACCTGGACCTGAGGTGTAGCTCTCTTTGTTACAAAGGGAGATTAGGAAGTATTAGGGGCTGTCAAAGACTTTCTCCTGGTCTATGAGCCAAAGTTTGAAGGAGAATTGAAACTGGAATAATTTCCTTACTACCTATTGATATTTCAGTCTTCCTAAGCTCTCTCTCCATGCAGCACCTACAATCCTGCCCCAGACCATCCACCAAATGCTCACCACTTTGCTCCATAACATTAAGGAATTCCACGTAGCTAGTGTGGAGAAAAACAATCTTAGGAAGGTGTTTGAGTTGCGTCAAAACACTTTAAAGTTGCTTCTCACAGGTCGTTTCTGCCCAACTAAGATGGCGTATTATGAAGCAAAACAGTGAAAGATGTTCCTGGCTTTACCAGCCTTGCTTTGTCTATGTGGTATAAACAGGATGGTGGAGCCATCAGGGAACACACAGCAGCTGGTGGTCCTTAAGGCTGTGGGTTGCCTGGCAAACAGAAGGCGCTCAAACACCATTGAATGAATGGGGCTTATGGACATTATCATGAGGGAAAAGAGATCAGAGCAAATGAAACCAGGTTTTTTTTTTTCTGTCCTCAACATTTTCACTTATTGCAAGTCAGGTTAAAATGAGAATAAAGGCAGCTGTAAAGGGGAAATAACCACTGGCCTGTCTGTAAGGTACATACAGAGGCTGACTGGGGAGGAAATCAGCCCCTTCTGGTGCCTCGGAATCGGAAGGGGCCCATTTGGAGGGAACCAGTCCCAGCCGGCTGGACCATTTCTCCTCTTCCCTTAGGCTGATACAGCTGAACGTATACAGAAAACAGAGAGCACTGTGGGTCCATGGACACAGCTCACTTTTTTTTTTTTCAATAAATTTATTTAGTTTTGGCTGAGTTGGGTCTTTGTTGCTGCACGCAGGCTTTCTCTAGTTGCAGCAAGCAGGGGCTACTCTTCGTTGCGGTGCGCGGGCTTCTCATCACGGTGGCTTCCCTTGTTGCGGAGCACAGGCTCTAGGCGTGCAGGCTTTAGTAGTTGCGGCATGTGGGCTCAGTAGCTGTGGCTCGCGGGTTCTAGAGTGCAGGCTCAGTAGCTGTGGTGCATGGGCTTAGTTGCTCTGTGGCATGTGGGATCTTCCCGGACCAGGGCTCGAACCTGTGTCCCCTGAATTAGCAGGCGGATTCTTAACCACTGTGCCACCAGGGAAGCCCCAGCTCACTTTTCTTTGAAGTTCATGATGGAGAAATTACTGAAAGTCAGTATGAAAAGTTGTGGTGTCTGTGTGTCTGGTCTTGGAGGAGTCCCCCCAGGGCACAAGGATTTATCTAAAATACTGCTCACTGTTCACGGAGGATCGTTTCATTTATCATCTGTGCTGTTCCTAATGGAAAGCAGCCTAACGAATCTCACTGATGGTTCCTTCTGGATGGATATCAAGTGAGTGACAATAACCTAGGAGGCTGAGCACACAGATGCTTTTAAAAGATTTTTAAGTTTCATATGTTCATTTTGATGAGAATCTTAATAAAATTAATATGCCATATTCTAGACCTCCCAGATGACTATCAACGATGTCTTAGCATCTTTTTAAAAAATTAATTAACTAATTAAATTTATTTTTGGCTGCGTTGGGTCTTTGTTGCTGCGCGCGGGCTTTCTCTAGTTGCGGTGAGCGGGGGCTACTCTTCATTGTGGTGCGCGGGCTTCTCATTGTGGTGGCTTCTCTTGTTGTGGAGTATGGGGTCTAGGCAAGCGGGCTTCAGTAGTTGTTGCTTGCAGGCTCTAGAGCGCAGGCTCAGTAGTTGTGGTGCACAGGCTTAGTTGCTCTGCGGCATGTGGGATCTTCCCAGACCAGGGCTCAAACCCATGTCTCCTGCATCGGCAGGCAGATTCTCAACCACTGCGCCACCAGGGAAGCCCTCATCATCTAATTTTAATTCCTGACTTTACGTTTACAGGCACATTAGTGTCAAGTGACACTACTGAGTTGTGAGAAAAGAATAAAAGTGAATTTGATGTGTAAGTAATACAACTCTGCCAAGCAAAGCAACAATAATATCATGCTCTGTTGGTCCAAAGAAGATTTCTCAGCAGGTCAAATAAAGAAAAGTCACAGGAAATTGACTCATAACATGGCATAGGGTAACACAGGTGTGAAAAAGAAAAGGCAGGAACAGTCAGTGCTATAATCACCAGCACCATAAATTGGTATTGCTCCTTTTAAATTTGTTGATTTTACAGATTTGTTGACGTTAATTGTTAAATTATATATATATAAGTTATGTAAGTTTATACTGAGCTTTGCGTTTGTACCTAAGTACCATTTTAATAAAGTGATTTAAGTCTAACTCAATAATGTATTTACCATACTAGTAGATCAATTTTACTCATGAACGTAGATGCAAAAATCGTAAAGAAAATGTTGGTTTAAAAAACTGAGCAGGGCTTCCCTGGTGGCGCAGTGGTTGTGAGTCCGCCTGCCGATGCAGGGGACACGGGTTCGTGCCCCGGTCCTGGAAGATCCACATGCCACGGAGTGGACAGGCCTGTGAGCCATGGCCGCTGAGCCTGCACATCCGGAGCCTGTGCTCCGCAACGGGAGAGGCCGCAACGGTGGGAGGCCTGCATACCGCAAAAAAAAAAAAAAAAACTGAGCAAAATATGTATGTGTATAAGAAAGTTGGATTTATCTAATTGGATTTATCCTACTAATGTAAGGCTGGTTTTCTGTTGATCAGTACAGTACTACAGATTAAAGGAGAAAAGCCACATGGATCACCTCAGTAGATGCAGAAAACACATTTCAAAATTCAAAATCCATTCAAGATAACGAATAACAGAACACAAACCACAATAGCAACAACAAAAATAAAACAAAGAAATAAACAAAACCTCAGAGCAAACTAGAAATGGAAATGACTTTCCTTAAACTGGTCAAGGGCATCTACCACATAAGTCTGCAGCAACTTCACACTAAATGGTGAAAACCTGAAAGCATTTCCTTTATGATCAGAAACAAGACAAGGATCAGAGTCCCACAATTACCATTTTATACCACTTGGTATTAGTGGCCTTGGACAGCACAGCAAAACAGATAAGGGAAGCAGACAGAGCAGGGTGAAAAAGGAAGAAATAAATTTGTCAGCATTTGGGGAGGATAGGATTGCCTAAATCCTTAATCCAAAGAAATCACAAATAAAGTTTTGGAATTAAATGAGTTTAGCAAGGCTGAGGGATATGAAATCAATATAAAAAGTCAACTGCAATTCTATTCACCTGCATATATAAATTAGAAAAATTATATTTTAAAAAATGAAATATATGCAATAGTTCCAAAAATACTCTAATACCTAGGAATACATTTAAGCCAAGTATTTGCATGAAATTTATTAGAGAACATTGACTTTAGTGAAAGACATGTTTTGAAAAGGTAAATAAATTGTCAGCTATACCACGTATTGGAAGGTTCAATAGCTGAAGTTTATAAGCCCTCCCATAACTGGTGTGTAGATTTACTGCAGCTCCGACTAATCGCCCAAAGTGTTTTTAAAAGAACACACACATAAAGCAGAAACTAACACACCACTGTAAAGCAATTATACTCCAATAAAGATGTTAAACAAAAAAAAGAACACACACACACTACCCAAGATAGCCAAGACATGCCCCACGAGCAACATGTACATTTAGTACAACAGATGTAACAATACCTACTGCCACTAGGTACGTCATACCTAGTATACAGCTGTGACAGGTACGCCACACCTGGTGTGCGGCTGTGACAGGTACGCCACACCTGGTGAGCGGCTGTGACAGGTACGCCACACCTGGTGTGCGGCTGTGACAGGTACGCCACACCTGGTGTACGGCTGTGACAGGGACGCCACACCTGGTGAACGGCTGTGACAGGTACGCCACACCTGGTGTACGGCTGTGACAGGTACGCCACACCTGGTGTACGGCTGTGACAGGTACGCCACACCTGGTGTACGGCTGTGACAGGTACGCCACACCTGGTGTACGGCTGTGACAGGTACGCCACACCTGGTGTGCGGCTGTGACAGGTACGCCACACCTGGTGTGCGGCTGTGACAGGTACGCCACACCTGGTGAGCGGCTGTGACAGGTACGCCACACCTGGTGTGCGGCTGTGACAGGTACGCCACACCTGGTGAACGGCTGTGACAGGTACGCCACACCTGGTGTGCGGCTGTGACAGGTACGCCACACCTGGTGAACGGCTGTGACAGGTACGCCACACGTGGTGTACGGCTGTGACAGGTACGCCACACCTGGTGTACGGCTGTGACAGGTACGCCACACCTGGTGTGCGGCTGTGACAGGGACGCCACACCTGGTGTGCGGCTGTGACAGGGACGCCACACCTGGTGTGCGGCTGTGACAGGGACGCCACACCTGGTGTGCGGCTGTGACAGGGACGCCACACCTGGTGTGCGGCTGTGACAGGTACGCCACACCTGGTGTACGGCTGTGACAGGTACGCCACACCTGGTGTACGGCTGTGACAGGTACGCCACACCTGGTGTGCGGCTGTGACAGGTACGCCACACCTGGTGTGCGGCTGTGACAGGTACGCCACACCTGGTGTGCGGCTGTGACAGGTACGCCACACCTGGTGTGCGGCTGTGACAGGGACGCCACACCTGGTGTGCGGCTGTGACAGGTACGCCACACCTGGTGTGCGGCTGTGACAGGTACGCCACACCTGGTGAACGGCTGTGACAGGTACGCCACACCTGGTGAACGGCTGTGACAGGTACGCCACACCTGGTGAACGGCTGTGACAGGTACGCCACACCTGGTGTGCGGCTGTGACAGGTACGCCACACCTGGTGTGCGGCTGTGACAGGTACGCCACACCTGGTGTGCGGCTGTGACAGGGACGCCACACCTGGTGTACGGCTGTGACAGGTACGCCACACCTGGTGAACGGCTGTGACAGGTACGCCACACCTGGTGTACGGCTGTGACAGGTACGCCACACCTGGTGTGCGGCTGTGACAGGTACGCCACACGTGGTGTACGGCTGTGACAGGTACGCCACACCTGGTGTGCGGCTGTGACAGGTACGCCACACCTGGTGAGCGGCTGTGACAGGGACGCCACACCTGGTGTGCGGCTGTGACAGGTACGCCACACCTGGTGAGCGGCTGTGACAGGGACGCCACACCTGGTGTACGGCTGTGACAGGTACGCCACACCTGGTGAACGGCTGTGACAGGTACGCCACACCTGGTGTACGGCTGTGACAGGTACGCCACACCTGGTGTGCGGCTGTGACAGGTACGCCACACCTGGTGTGCGGCTGTGACAGGTACGCCACACCTGGTGTGCGGCTGTGACAGGTACGCCACACCTGGTGTGCGGCTGTGACAGGTACGCCACACCTGGTGTGCGGCTGTGACAGGTACGCCACACCTGGTGAACGGCTGTGACAGGTACGCCACACCTGGTGTGCGGCTGTGACAGGTACGCCACACCTGGTGTGCGGCTGTGACAGGTACGCCACACCTGGTGTGCGGCTGTGACAGGTACGCCACACCTGGTGTGCGGCTGTGACAGGTACGCCACACCTGGTGTACGGCTGTGACAGGTACGCCACACCTGGTGTGCGGCTGTGACAGGGACGCCACACGTGGTGTACGGCTGTGACAGGTACGCCACACCTGGTGTGCGGCTGTGACAGGTACGCCACACCTGGTGTGCGGCTGTGACAGGTACGCCACACCTGGTGAACGGCTGTGACAGGTACGCCACACCTGGTGTGCGGCTGTGACAGGTACGCCACACCTGGTGTGCGGCTGTGACAGGTACGTCACACCTGGTGTGCGGCTGTGACAGGGACGCCACACCTGGTGTACGGCTGTGACAGGTACGCCACACCTGGTGAACGGCTGTGACAGGGACGCCACACCTGGTGTACGGCTGTGACAGGGACGCCACACCTGGTGTACGGCTGTGACAGGTACGCCACACCTGGTGTGCGGCTGTGACAGGTACGCCACACCTGGTGAACGGCTGTGACAGGTACGCCACACCTGGTGTGCGGCTGTGACAGGTACGCCACACCTGGTGTGCGGCTGTGACAGGTACGCCACACCTGGTGTGCGGCTGTGACAGGTACGCCACACCTGGTGTACGGCTGTGACAGGTACGCCACACGTGGTGTGCGGCTGTGACAGGTACGCCACACCTGGTGTGCGGCTGTGACAGGGACGCCACACCTGGTGTGCGGCTGTGACAGGGACGCCACACCTGGTGAACGGCTGTGACAGGTACGCCACACCTGGTGTACGGCTGTGACAGGTACGCCACACCTGGTGTGCGGCTGTGACAGGTACGCCACACCTGGTGTGCGGCTGTGACAGGTACGCCACACCTGGTGAGCGGCTGTGACAGGTACGCCACACCTGGTGTGCGGCTGTGACAGGTACGCCACACCTGGTGTGCGGCTGTGACAGGTACGCCACACCTGGTGTGCGGCTGTGACAGGTACGCCACACCTGGTGTGCGGCTGTGACAGGGACGCCACACCTGGTGTGCGGCTGTGACAGGTACGCCACACCTGGTGTACGGCTGTGACAGGTACGCCACACCTGGTGTGCGGCTGTGACAGGTACGCCACACCTGGTGTGCGGCTGTGACAGGGACGCCACACCTGGTGTACGGCTGTGACAGGTACGCCACACCTGGTGTGCGGCTGTGACAGGTACGCCACACCTGGTGTGCGGCTGTGACAGGGACGCCACACCTGGTGAACGGCTGTGACAGGTACGCCACACCTGGTGTGCGGCTGTGACAGGTACGTCACACCTGGTGTACGGCTGTGACAGGTACGCCACACCTGGTGTGCGGCTGTGACAGGTACGTCACACCTGGTGTGCGGCTGTGACAGGGACGCCACACCTGGTGTACGGCTGTGACAGGTACGCCACACCTGGTGTGCGGCTGTGACAGGTACGCCACACCTGGTGTGCGGCTGTGACAGGTACGCCACACCTGGTGTGCGGCTGTGACAGGTACGTCACACCTGGTGTGCGGCTGTGACAGGGACGCCACACCTGGTGTGCGGCTGTGACAGGTACGCCACACCTGGTGAACGGCTGTGACAGGTACGCCACACCTGGTGTGCGGCTGTGACAGGGACGCCACACCTGGTGTGCGGCTGTGACAGGTACGCCACACCTGGTGTGCGGCTGTGACAGGTACGCCACACCTGGTGAGCGGCTGTGACAGGTACGCCACACCTGGTGTGCGGCTGTGACAGGTACGCCACACCTGGTGTGCGGCTGTGACAGGTACGCCACACCTGGTGTGCGGCTGTGACAGGTACGCCACACCTGGTGTACGGCTGTGACAGGTACGCCACACCTGGTGAACAGCTGTGATAATTAAGAATGTGCGGCTCTCTCACATCAGTAGACAAAAGACCAGTGGGACATAGTAGAGAGTCTGAAACCAAACCTACACATACAGCAAAGTGGGTAAATGGTAGAGGCAGCCCTGAAGATCGGTGAGGAAAGGAAGAGTGTTTCAATAAATGGTTCTGGGACAGTGATTATTCCTATGGAAAAATAATTGTAAATCTGCTTCACACCCAACTCCCAAGTCAATTTTAGGTGGACTGAAGACCTATTTTGCAAGATGAAATTACAAAAATGTTAGAAGACATGTAGGAGGATATGTTCTCAGGGTAGGAAAAATCTCTTCAAAAAGACATAAAAAATGCAAACCATAAGTGAATAAATTTTATCTCATTTGAAATTAACATCTTTTCCTATCAAAAAAATATCAAAATGAGAGTGAAAAGACAAGCTGTAAAGTGCAAGAAAATATTGGCAATAATAAAATGGAAAAATAATTAGAATTTGGAATATTTAAGGACAAGGACCCACTGTATGGCACAGGGAACTATATTCAATATTCTGTGATAAATCATAATGGAAAATAATCTGAAAAAGAATACATATATATGTATATATTATACATATATATATATATATATAACTGAATCACTTTGCTGTATACCTGAAACTAACACAACATTGTAAATCAACTCTACTTCAATAAAAAAGAAACACAACAGATTTCTGCATATTAATTTTGTAAAAAAACACTACATAAAGAAAATGTACATATCAATAAGAAAGTGACACGTGACCCAAAAGAAAAATAGGTAAGGCATGAACAAGCATTTTACAGAAGATGTAATATAAACAATAATTACACCTGTAAAAAATGTTCGACCTCATTAGTAATCAATTATATGCAAATTAAAACCCACAGAAACTTTGGCACATGTGTACCAGGAAATGAGCAACATATACTTAACAAAACTAAAAAAAATTTAAAACTAACTAGAAATGAACTGCATATTCATGGGCAGGGGACTGGATAAACTCACTGGGACATATTTGTACAATGGACAACCAAGTCACATTGAAAAATGTTCAATTACAGCTACATGTATCACAAATATCTACAAATATCACAAATGGTGTTGAGTGCAGAAATCAAGGAACAGGAGTACATACAAGGTATGGCAATAGTTATTTAAAGTTAAAACCATAACTGATATATTGTTCAGGGATTCATCAGCATGTGGTAAAACTTCTCAAAAAATAGCAGGAGGGTTTCCCTGGTGGCGCAGTGGTTAAGAATCTGCCTGCTAATGCAGGGGACACGGGTTCGAGCCCTGGTCCCAGAAGATCCCACATGCCGCAGAGCAACTAAGCTCGTGTGCCACAACTACTGAGCCTGTGCTCTAGAGTCTGTGAGCCACAACTACTGAGCCCACGTGCTGCAACTACTAAAGCCCATGCACCCTAGAGCCCACGCTCCACAACAAGAGAAGCCACCACAATGAGAAGGCCACGCACTGCAACGAAGAGTAGCCCCTGCTCGCCACAACTAGAGAAAGCCCGTGCGCAGCAACAAAGACCCAATGCAGCCAAAAATAAGTAAATAAAATAAATTTATAAAAAAAATAGCAGGAATGAGTAAAGAAAATTCAGAGTCTGGTTGTCAGGTGGAGGAGGGGAGTGAGACCATGTTCCATGTTCCATGCTGAGTGGACGGTGTGTGGGTCTTCATTTTATTATTCTTCACACTTCATATATATTCTTTGCCTTTACAAAGTATTTCATTAAGATATAAAAATGCATCTGAAACAGAAAATAGTTAAAGGTAGAAAACTAAAACAAAAAATGTTTAGGTCACCCCCGGGGAAGGGGACACTCAGAGTTTTATTTGTTTAACCCTCTAAAAAGGCTTTGCACATCACTCAAGTGTGAGTACGTCCCACTGGACTAATGATCCGTCTCTTACAGAAGGAACACTTTATTCCGGTTGGGGTTTAGTGCCTGCTCTGGGGCCCTGACAGCTCATTTATGGAAGCTGCAGAGATTTCAGATGAAATATCACAGTTAGGTCAATGTTTCATTTCCTTTTAGAAGGCGAGTAGGGAGAAAGATAAGTGTGTTAGATTAATTACAACAGCGGCCGTATCAGAAGACAGCCAGTTTCTTGATATTGCAAAAATGTTTCATATGGGTGGCCTTGAATACAAATATCATCATTCCCAGTAATAACACTTTGCATTTTCAGGGCATTTAAGGGATTTTCAAAGACTTTTCACAGACATGAACTCATTTGGTCTCAAGATAAGTCATTCTGGTTTTTCAGCTGAAGACACTGAACCCAGACGTACAGTTTGGTGCAGATAAAAAAGCAGGACTTGGGTTTCTGTTATGATACCATCATTAATACATGATCTTGGAGAAACAACTTACATTTTCTGAACTTCAATTTTCTCACTGTTAAATGGAGATACGGTGAACAAAAGAGACAATATATGTGAAATGCCTGTCTTGGTAATTGGTGCCTTGGAAGCCCTAAATAGAGGGTTGCTTTATTATTAGCTATTATGTCCCAACCCAAGCAGCCACGTAGTGACAACTTGCTGTCTGAAATCTAGCACTTTTGCTAGTTATGGCTGTCTTTTTAGTAGACTTTGTTGTTTATAGATTTGATTGGAGAAAATCACAAAAAATTATTAACATGCATAAAATGTCTATCAACGTGGGCAATGACTCCTCACCCAGAGCTAGAAGAAAAAGAAAACACAATAATTTTGTAACATCTTGATCTTAACTTTGAATTGAATTGACTGGCCAGGACCAAGGCAACCTGCAGTGCAGTCAGCATCTGCCTGGATGTGCCCACTGACCCGACGAGGGACCACCGACATCGGGAAGTGAAGGTTTCATTGGGAATGTTCTAATGATTGGAGATTTTATATGCAACACACTCCTTTGCTATAGTCCTGGTGATTAAAAACATAATCTCACAGATTCTTTGTTTTTTTGTGAAGTTGGCACGGTGTCCACGAGGCTTCAGAGTAATTAAAGAGACCATGCAGTCCCCACCCAGCCTGCCGGCATCTGAACCCGTGATGCTCAAATCTGGCTGCACATGAGAAGCTCCTGGGAGCGTTGATATTTAGCAGTGCCCACGCCCTGCCTGGTGCAAACACACCAGAATCCCTGGGCATGGAGCCCAGGCACTGGTCTTTATAAAAGTCAAAGAGTAGCTAAGAACCACTAGTTCAAACAATCACCTACCACCGTAACCCTTTGTTTTCATTAAATGTGTACCAGACCGTTGAACGCTTGGCCAATAAAATTGTAGGGTTGTTGGAAGAAAGGATTTACAGACTCTGCCACCTCATTGGGAAATTACAAAAACACTGGCACATTTCCTTATGACACAGGAGGTGAAAGGCAGGCCTACCAGCTGCTTGACAGGCTGCTTTGTTATGACACTGATTTACTGTTCAGATACGATCCAACAGGGATGTGGGGAGATGGCTGAGGCCACAGAACAATGAGATGTGCTACAGTGAGGTTCTGTTATGTTTCATCAGCCTACAATTGATAGTTTACTTTTCCACTGACTGATGAATTTATGCTTTTATTATTCTGTGCCTTTTGATAAGAAGATCTGGGAGTCAGTTAATCTTGTAATACAGTAACAGGAAATTTAAAAGACAGAATTCACTCAGCAAGTCCACCACGAACCTTGTCCTGGGATGATTACAATCATAGGAAATAGAGAGCGGTGACTTCAGAGCACATCTTAATGATTCAAATTCTGTTAAACATTCACATTTCTCAGCGAATTTAGAAAATATGAGCTTGTATGGCCATGGAGAAAATTAGTTTAATGAAATAAATACATGCACATGCAATTATAATTTTTTTTTAATCTGGAAATTTGCTGGAAGTTCCCTGAGCCTGAGCTTGAACATCACGTCATGGGTAATTATAACTCATTTGGAGGCTGCAAAGGTTAAGACTTAAGGGAGGTATGTTACAAGTTATGGCCTAAGATGGAAGGCCAGTTACAACAGGTGAAAATACAGGAAAAATATGACAAATGCACCTCAGGTTTATGCTTATATCAGAAGAGGTAACTAACTGATTTTCACTTTGGGTAAACAATATGCCTTAAGTAGCGAAAATAAACAAACAGGACCTAATCAAACTTACAAGCTTTTGCACAGCAAAGGAAACCAGAAGCAAAATGAAAAGACAACCTATGGACTGGGAGAAAATATTTGCAAACAATGTAACCGACAAGGATTTAATTTCCAAAATACACAACAGCTCATACAACTCAATAACAAAAAAATGAAACAACCCCATCAACAAATGGGCAGAAGACCTAAATAGACATTTCTCCAAAGAAGACATACAGATGGCCAAAAGGCACATGAAAAGATGTTCAACATCGCTTATTCGAGAAATGCAAATCAAAACTACAATGAGGTACCACCCCACACCAGTCAGAATGGCCATCATTAAAAAGTCCACAAACAATAAATGCTGGAGAGGGTGTGGAGAAAAGGGAACTCTCTTACACTACTGGTGGGAATGCAAATTGTTGTAGCCGCTATAGAGAAGAGTATGGAGGTTCCTTCAAAAACTAAAAACAAAGATGCCATATTATCCAGCAATCCTACCCCTGGCCATGTATCTGGAAAAGATGAAAACTCTAACTCAAAAAGATACATGCACCCCTATGTTCATAGCAGCACTATTTACAATAGTCAGGACATGGAAGCAACCTAAATGTCCAGATATTGGAGGAATGGATAAAGAGGAACGTACAAAGAAGGTGTGGCACATATACACTGGGTTGGCCAAAAATTTCGTTTGGGTTTGTCCATAAGATGTTACAGAAAAACCTGAACGAATGTTTTGGCCAACCCAATATAATGGAATATTACTCAGCCTTAAAAAAGAGTGAAATAATGCCATTTGCAGCAATATGGATGGACCTAGAGATTATCATACTAAGTGAAGTAATAAGTCAGACAAAGACAAATATCATATGATATCACTTATCTGTGGAATCTAAAATATGACACAAATGAACTTATTTATGAAACAGACTCAGACATAGAAAACAAACTTATGGTTACCAAAGGGGAAGGGGATGGGGGAGGGATAAATTGGGAGTTCGGGATTAGCAGATGCAAACTATTATATTTAGAATGGATGAACAACAAGGACCTGCTTAATAGCGAAGGGAACTATATTCAGTATCCTGGGATAAACTATAATGGAAAAAAATACGAAAATGAAAATGTATATATATGTATAACAGAATCACTTTGCTGTACACGGGAAGCTAACACAATGCTGTAAAACACAATATTGTAAATCAACTATACTGCAATAAAAACAATAATATGCCTTAATGGATCAAGTCCCTCAATCAGCCTTTGCATACTCATTCAGTGCTTATGAACAGTCAAGTCTGTACTTCAGGGCTGAGGATACATCAGTGAAGAGGAGAAGGTACCTGTTCTTAAGGAGCTGACACACAGAATGATGAGCATGTGGAGGACCACGGTGTGGGGGGAGGGGAACGAGCAGCGGGTCTCCAGCCCAATCACGGCTGTGGGTGAGGATCTGGGAATACTTCTTGAGGCCAGAAGGTGGCTTTCACCAGGCAAAGGAGGTCGGGGTCGGGGTGAAGGGTGGGATTAGCAATGTGGTCTAGAGTGCAGGGACAGCGGGGATACATGCGCAGAGGGGAGAGGGTCTGGGACGTCTGGGGAGTTGCAGAGTGTTCATTATGACTGGTCCTCAGCCTGGGATGGGGAGACCAGTGTCAGGGGCAGCACCTCAGGAGCGTTACGGGGTCTGGGCTTTCCCCTAAAGGCAATGCAGCAGGGGAAGGACTTGACATAGAAGGTCAACATGATCCCTCAGTTACACAACGTTCTGGAGCAGGGTAGACTCGGGGCAGGAGGCCAAGCCAGCAGCTATCACAGGGGTCCAGTGGGAGGTGATGATGGGAATGGAGAGGACAGGATGGGGCCTGTACCAGTACCAGGACAGTAGAATTCACAGGACTTGTTGATGGGTCCAGTTGGGGATGAGGACGGCAGAGGAGTCACGGATGCCAGGTTTCTGACTTGGGCAGCGGAAGAGATGGTGGTCCTTTTACTGAGTAGCAATTACTGCAAGTGTAGCCACAGAAGGCTTGGCAGAAACAATGGTGAGTTCAGATTCTGAGTCTGGGTAAGTTCGGGCCAGGCATTGCTCACGTGGGCAACGACTCTGGGGAGACCGGGGCTGGGGAGATGTCAGATAAAAGTATTGGCCTAGCCTTGGCTTACCAACATGTGTGATTTACACTCATTAAACCAAGCCCAGCTGAGGACATTAAAACATAATTCCAGATGTTAATGGCCATCAAAGCCATTATGGTAAAAACTAAAACCAGTCAGACAAATGATTAGGTTTTCAAATTGAAGAACAAACAGAAAAATCAATTCACAAATTTGCTAATTATCCTTTATAAATGGAAATGACTGAACTGAACTAAATTTCAGCCACGATACACATAAAATAAACACACTGTAAAATACATAAAACTAGGTCTGTTTTTTTAAATTGACTCATGGATTAATTATGCTCACTCGCATCTTTGTTCTGTCATAAGGAGACACCCGCATTCCCCAGGAGTCAGGTGACTAAAATAAAGCCTCATGGATTGTGGGAATAACCGTGTCAAAGGGCAGAAAGAAGACACTGGTATCGAGAAGGGCTCTTTAAAAAAATAAAGTATTGTGACTTTCCAAAATTTGTAACTGATTTCTGATAGTCAGTAAGGGTTGACACGGTGTTATAAAGGAGTGCTGGGAGGTCTGTTTTGAAGAAAAGGCAGAAGAATCATTCCCACATAACTGCCCAAGATGCTGATAAAGTTCTTAGAAGCATCTTGTTTCACACGAGCTAAACACTTTCTGTCTGGTGCCCTGCGTGTCTCTGTGCTGTTCACCAACCCAGACGCAGTAACCAGAGGGTGAGTGAGGACACACATCAGTGAGGTCTGACTGTCCCCTCTGATAGCAAACAGAATGAAATCACCTGCATCTTGGGGGGCAAGAAGGGGTGCGTTTGTACTCTGCAATTCCTGGGGAAAACCAAAGAGTTCCCACTCTTTGGTCAGGAGACTCAGTCCAACCTGTCCTTCTTGACAAGTTTTAATAGTGAAAATTCACATCTTTGTTTTGAGATCTTTCAAAGCATAGCAAACATTTATGAAAAAAAAAAGTCCTACTCAAAAATCCAGAATTCTTTCCATGTGTCGATCACAGTCTGAACTGCTGAACTGTTCACGGTCTGAAGCATCAGACAAGTTGCTAAATCTTAAAATTTTTAATTTGCAACATCAATTGTTTCTATTTCCATGAATTTTGGACCTTGTGTCCATATATCTGACATTTAAGTTTATTTTCCCTCTGGGATACAACTCATTTACCAGGTATTTGCTGAGAAGCTGGACTCTGCTCAGTGGAGCCTTGGGCTGCGGAAGATCGAAATGTAGTGAAAAACATTCTTTGTCCTTGAAGAGCTTACATGTGGTCTGGGAAATAAAGTTATTCACAAGTGAAAAAGTTGAATAATAAAACGAGGAAGCTGATTAACTGCCGCAATAAGTAGGGCTGACAATATTACAGCAGTTTAGAGAAAGAACAAGTCATGGTTATTTCATGGAGACGAATAGATGGAGCCATTACTTTGATATTTTCCAATTGTGAGCCATTTTAGGAATTATGAGAAAGAGGTGGTCCCTCCACCCAAATAGGAGAAGTCCACAAAATATCCTGCAAGTCCATTACAGACACTAAAGAGATTCTTAGCAGCACAGATAGTGTAGATCACCCCCGAGGCTACTGGAAAGGAATATCAATGTCCAGAACCTGTTCTGCACATAATGGGAAATGATGGGTTTGTCCGTGGCTGCAAATGGAACTGTGGCCTGCACCCCACGTCCTAAAGTCTAAAAAGGTTAATTTATAACTGCCTTGTTACATTATCTAAGGAATCTATCATTAAATGCACTCTTTCTTAATGTAGAACTCTGGTCCTGCTTTTAAATTCTATTTGATAGATTACCCTGAAATCCTCTAACCTAATATTCTCAAGGCTGATGTGGGCACCCTTCAAAATTAGATTCTTTATAAAAAAAATAATACACTGCTCCCATCACGATCGCATTAGGGAAGCTCTGATGAGGAAGAGAACATGGTTTATCTTCACAGATCTACGTGCACAACTAGGTCAGGACCGGTTTTCAACCCCGAGTCCACCTTCCTCTTAATTGCTTTTGGCTTACAAGTAAATTCTGGAAAATCCCTCCTGAGGGTTTGCAGCAGAGCCTGGGGCAAAGGGCACATGCACAGTGCTTTGAACCCAGTGGGACTGAAGGCACCCTCGTCCCAAGGACCAGTCTGCAAAAACCTCCACGCTTGACCCCCACCCCCCTTGGCTGGAACACACGTCTACTGAGTGGAATTCCTAAACCTTGCCCTTGACAATACGTTTTCTTTTCAATTTTTAATGAATATGTAATGTTGCTCATCCAAGAAACTTTTAGAAGCGGGTAAAATGCCCATAGTCTGGCCAGGCCCAAATGGTTATCCTTCCCCATATGCAAATATATACCAAACAGTCCTAATCTTATTTAGTAGATGGTATATTTCCCCTGTTCCTATACAGTCTACCTGCTACTTTTTTTTTTTTTTTTTTTTTTTTTTTTTTTGCGGTACACGGGCCTCTCACTGTTGCAGCCTCTCCCGTTGAGGAGCACAGGCTCCGGACACGCAGGTTCAGCGGCCATGGCTCACGGGCCCAGCCGCTCTGCGGCATGTGGGATCTTCCCGGACCGGGGCACGAACCCGTGTCCCCTGCATCGGCAGGCGGACTCTCAACCACTGTGCCACCAGGGAAGCCCTACCTGCTACTTTTTGATGGTTGTATAATGGCTCATCCTGTCAATGTCCCATACTTTACCAAACTGCTCTCCTATAAACACATAGGATATTTCCAGCCTTTGAAATCTTTATTATAGATAATAGCATTATGAATGTCTTTGTTTATACAGCTTTTGGCTTCTCTTTAACAGGGGTTTCTGTGCTAAAATGCAGGAATGTCTTTATGACTCTTACTATATATTTTCATACTGTTTTGAGAATGAATTTTCTCTTATACCCCTCATATTCACACAGCATGACAGAAGTTAAAAAGAATCTGCACTGAATCATGATGTACTGATTACACTGCTTTCCGCACTTCCTCTATAACGCCCCAATGACGAAGTCGCCTTTGTGTTTTGAAACCCCTGTATCTTCAGAGCACCTGCTGGTCAAAGGGAGAAGCCCTGGCAACCCCTTCCCGATCGTCCTGGTTCTCTGACCGTGACCACCGGGTAGCTCCGCCCCATCCATTCAGGTTATGTGCTGAAAACTCAGCTTACGTACGTGAGTGCAAGTGAATTTAAAGTGACTGAGTCGCACAGAGCCGTGAAGGGATAACACATTGCCTTACATTTGAAGGGTGCCCTTCGCAGAGCTAGTAAATCACTCACTAAACCGGCTCCATCCGTTATTTGAGGACACATAAGGCGATTTCCATCCCCGTGAATTAATTTCTTGGCTGCTGTCATGGACTTCAGTGCCCATGATGAATGTTTTAACGATGAATACCAAATTAACCCAAACTGATTAGAGACTTTTATAAGTTATTAATGGGGTGTCACTTCAGTCTGGTTCTCCCCATGTCTGGGACGTTTCATTAAATAATCTTCTCTTGTTGAAAAGATCCATCTTTCTCCCCTCATTGGATTTGTCAACGTGGATGAAATGCTACCTGCCCCCTTTGTTTCCAGAACTGGGTGAGCAGTAATGCCCTTGGAGGCTGTGACCTGGGGGAGGCAGCTCCTCCATTTCTGCTCAGTTCCCTGTGGCTGCCGGTAAGGACTGGAGAACAGCGACCAGCTGGAGGTCCCAGGGCTGGGGACTCTGGTTTACAGGAGGGAGGAGGAGACAGGAGGTCCCACAGGCTTGTTTAGATTCCCGCCTGACCCCCCCGCTTTATTGAAATGTAACTGACATGTATCACTGGGTAAGTTTAAGGTGTACAACATTGATTGATACACTTCTCTACTGCAAAACGATTACCTCCTTCCACTCACTTAATTAGCATTTCATAAGTCAGACAGAAAGACAAGTATTGTATGATCTCATTTATATGTGGAATCTAAAAAATCCGAACTCATGGCAACCGAGAGTAAAATGGTGGTCACCAGGGGGCAGAGGGTGGGGTGGGGGGAAGGGTGGGGAGATGATGGTCCAATGAAACTAGCTTCCAGTTAGAGGATGAATATGTTCTGGGCATTGACTTCCCAGGCTCCTTATTTTTTTATTTTATTTTATTTTATTTTGTAGGATATATTTTATTTATTTATTTTTTAACATCTTTATTGGAGTATAATTGCTTTACAATGGTGTGTTAGTTTCTGCTTTGTAACAAAGTGAATCAGCTATACGTATACATATATCCCCATTTCTCCTCCCTCTTACATCTCCTTCCCACCTTCCCTATCCCACCCCTCTAGGTGGACACAAAGCACCGAACTGATCTCCCTGTGCTATGCAGCAGTTCCCACTAGCTATCTATTTAGAGTGAAGTTAAGTCAGAAAGAGAAAAACAAATACCGTATGCTAACACATATATGTGGAATTAAAAAAAAATGGTTTTGAAGAACCTAGGGGCAGGACAGGAATAAAGACGCAGACATAGAGAATGGACTTGAGGACACGGGGAGGGGGAAGGGTAAGCTGGGACGAAGAGAGAGAGTGGCATGGGCTTTTATACATATATATATATACTGCCCAGGCTTCTTATAAGGAACGTATTCTCTCTGCTCCTCCAGGGATAATCCTGCAGTGGCATCAGCACAGGGGAATTGTCACCTGGTAACAGTCTTTTCTAAAGAGACACATGTTTGAAAACCTATGTGGAGCCAAAGGCTTAGAGGCATAGGAGTTGATGGTGCATCTGGCGAACAGCTTCCCTCCCCGCTACGAGTCGGAGAAGAGTCGGGGAAGAGACAGCCCCTGGCCCCCCACCCAGACCCTCCATTATAGCTGGGCATCGCCCCGCTCTATCAAACGCAGCCCCACTCAACTTCCTACACATACCAGACTCTCATCTGATGAAATTCATATTTTGTTCTCATTCTCTACATTTTGGTTAAGCCACATAATAACCCTAACAGCAAGAACAACAATAAACGCCATCCCTCAGCAAGCACTTTCTTCATACCACGTTCCACGCCATGTACTTTAAGCAGATTAACTTAATCCACATGGTGACCCCTACAAGATATGCATTGTTATCTCCATTTTACAGATGAGGCAACTGAGGTCTTGAGAAGTTAAGTATCTTAATCCAGACCATGCCTTTAGCACGTGCCAGCAGCAGGATCGGAATATGACCCTTCAAGTCCAATGTTTTTGTTATTAATGGTCCTTGAAAACCAAAACAAATTCAATAAAACTTCCTTCTGCTTTTAAGGCTTCGGATGGGGGCCTTCAGACTCCGAGACGGAGGAGGTGGTTGTGATGCTAGCTCGGGCTTCTAGGTTCACATCTGGCTGGGTTCCCGGACTCCCGGTGTAGTGGAAGGTGTCCTGGCTACAGCTGCCCATCCTTTGAGCTCAGTGTTGCAGGGTGAGCACCACCCACTGGGCCCTTCTATCTGCACTTGGCTGTCACCCCGAGAGCTGAGGTCTTCCCCACGGCTGCCAAGCTCTCTGCAGGCACCTACACCTGCGAGGGGCAGGAGGCAAATGCACTCCAATCCTCGAGTCTATTCTGTCTGCCATTTATTCCATCTGACAAAGTGTTTTCAAGAACAACCTCTTCATCTAGTATCTTATGCTGAATTACTGACATTTCGGTAGCATGAATTTTTACAGTGGTAATGAGCTATTTTTAAAAATTCGTTTTCAAATAAAAAAAATAAAATCAGATAATGAATTTAGGTTAAAAATACTAGACAGAATAAACGTATACCTGTCATAAGCCTTCCCACATCACAATGCATAGCAACTGAATATAAAGCAAAAATACATAGAAAAGCAATTAAAATTTAATCAAAACACAAATATACTGGTAACCTTTATTCTGCCTATTTCAGAATTAGACAGCTGTGTTAGATCAAAAATGAGGACAGGGCTTCCCTGGTGGCGCAGTGGTTGGGAGTCCACCTGCCGATGCAGGGGACACGGGTTCGTGCCCCGGTCCGGGAGGATCCCGCATGCCACGGAGCGGCTGGGCCCGTGGGCTATGGCCGCTGAGCCTGCGTGTCTGGGGCCTGTGCTCCAGCAACGGGAGAGGCCGCGGCAGTGAGAGGCCCGCGTACCGCAAAAAAAAAAATGAGGACATAAAAAAAGAACTGAATAATACAATTTTATAGTTTTTAAATGGAAAAATACATCGTGTATATATATCCATAGAATGTTTACAAGAATTAATTACATACTTGGCTAAAGAAACTGTATAGGGCATGCTCTATGATTAAAATAAAGCTAGGAATAAGTAGTTTTTATAAATAGATTGAAATTATAATTAATAAAATACTTTGGATCAAAAAAGAAATCAGGGGCTTCCCTGGTGGCGCAGTGGTTGAGAGTCCGCCTGCCGATGCAGGGGACATGGGTTCATGCCCTGGTCCGGGAGGATCCCACATGGCGCGGAGCGGCTAGGCCTGTGAGCCATGGCCGCTGAGCCTGCGCGTCCGGAGCCTGTGCTCCGCAACGGGAGAGGCCACAGCAGTGAGAGGCCAGCGTACCACAAAAAAAAAAACAAAAAACAAACAAAAAAACAAACAAACAAAAAGAAATCAAATCTGCAATTACAAATGGTTTGGAAGGGAGTGAAAATGAAAATACTTCATCAAAAATTTAAGGATCAGAATAAAGGTTGTATTTAGAGGAAAAAAATAAAAATAAAAATTTGTTTTCTTTAAAGTGGTAACTCGAATCCTATGAAGTGACCCAGTGGGAGTGCAAAAACCTTCCGCCTGGATTTTCCTGAACCCTCCACTGACCCATAGAAGTGTATTGTGATGCCATCTGGGAGGAAGAAGCATGAGCCAGTGCCAGTGAACAGGTGAAGTAAGACCCTCGCTTTCTTTTCTTTTTTTTTTTTTTTTTTTTTTTGCTGGTGACATGTTAGAAAGAAAAATAACCTCCTTTGATAAAATGGTATTGTTAAGTAGGCGGGAAAACAGCACTGACACAAAAGGACTCCTAAGAAGTTGACTTTTAAAGTTTAGTTTCCTTAGAGCAGTCTCAGTCCTTTAGAGTCACAGCTGTTACATCCCAGGCCTAAGAAGTGTAATCATCACTAAGGTACAGCCTGGCCCAAGACTCTGCAAAGGTGTCTCCACCAGGTAACTCGGAGAACACAGGTGTAAAGGTTTCCATGAGGAAAGGCTGCTGGAACTCGGGGAGGAAAGCCCGATGGACGTGTGGGGCTGGACAGAATCAACAGGACAGCAGGTGAGCTAGTCACTCCTGGGAGGAGGCCCGGACTTTGGTGTCTTGGCTGAGCAGGGAGAGACCTGGGAGGGCTTTGTGCCAGCAGAATCATTTTATCCAGATTGGAGGGTCCAAGAGGCTCGGGCAGCTACCGATCTCCTGCAGCTCCCGCTGTGGACAGGACACTAAGCCTGGGCGGAGTGGACAGAGACGGGGCGGGGAACATTTCTGAGGGTGACTGCGCAACACAAAGCAATCACGGTTGCCAAGAGCTGTTGACCGTGGTGACAGAGGCACCTTCCATCAGAAGCGGAAGTCGGTGAGGAAAGAACCATGCCTCTCTTCTGCAGCTCCAGGAGCTGGCAGAAGGTCCAGGACACGGGGAGTGTTCAGTAAACAGATGAGCGTCCAAACTGTGCATACACAAAAGGACTGGCCTGCCAGGTCCTTCACGTTTAGCTGGCTGACAGGCCACATCTGTCACCCCCCAAGAGTTCTGGGGCTGTGGGCAAATGCTTAGGAGTCCAGTCCCCACTGCCCTGAGACCTTGTCAGGAGAGCTGATATCTGAACCGTTCGTGAAAAAAAGCAACTTTGTTAAACAAAGACTCCTTGACTCTCCTGGATAAATTATTCTATCCATGACTTTGCCTGGAAAAGTATCCTAAGGTCTAACAAGCCATGTCATCGTGAAGTCAAGGTGAATCCCAACTTTGGTAAACATGCTTCACTGTGTTCTCTGGTCTCCAGGGAGACACAGAGCAGCAGCTCACTGTCATCCGTGCCTCAGCCTCCCGCCCTGGGTGATGATGGGTAAGTCAGCTTCCTCTTCTGAGGGGGTGCAGAGCCCTGGGCACTCCTTAGTTTTCTTCCACTGGGCTGCCACATCCCCATCCCCATCCGCTCCCCAAGGATGGCGCCAGCCCTGTCCGCCACCAGGTTCCTTCACCAACCTCTCTGCTTGCTCTTCACTTTGCAATTCTGAAGACTTCCCAACTGCCTTATTGTTCATTTGTCCCCATCCTGGGAGCAGGCCAAGCAAAGAGAGACCCAGTCTCTTTGTCTCTGATCCACCAAGTGGACCTGCACAGACTCCAGCCTCAAATCCTTAATGTTGTCTAATGCTGTGCAGTCGCGATTGCAGAAGTTCCCACGTCACTTGGTTCTAAAAGAAAACATTGCTATGCGACAAATTCAGCAAGTTCCCTGTGCTGGTGTGTTAGCCCGCAAGGTGCCCTGAAGAGGCCTGAACTCAAACGCCGTCAGCCGTAAGCACAAAGAAGGCCACTGCAGCTGCCCTCAGTGTTTGTGTGTTTTTACTAAATGTCTCTAGCAGAGATGACATGCAAGGAAATGAAAGGATAATTTGATCTTATTCTAGGGCAGCAGAGACAAAACCTCACATAAATAGACAAACACGCACGGGGGCAGAGCTTCACGAAAAGGTCAAAGAACTCAGAGACATTCTCAATTTAGGCAGAGACTCATCTGCAGAGGATACCTGGAGAATGATACAATATGGAGAGAAATTTTGATATAGTTTATGTTTTAGTGTAAATCACTACGTACACTGACTCCATAAATAATGGGAGAAAGGGGAAGCAAGGGGGGGGGAATCTGTTCAAAGTTTTACATGTATTTTCTCACTTAATCCCACTTAATCTATCCAAATCCATTTTCCTATCTCTAGGCTTTCAGTAGATGATGTCAAATTCTGGAAACAACCTGGTTATCCGTCTTGAACAACCAAGACCACAGACCAGCACCATTTCTGAAGCGACCTTCCGGCAGAATGGAGGCCTCCCCAAGGTCAAGGTTTTCCCTCCCCTCCAACAGTGCAGGGACCAGTCAGGCAGTGTTCATGACCTATGATGTGATCGAAGGTCTAACAAAACCTACCCTAAAAGGTAAGAGCCACTAACTGGAGGGCACGTGGAGGCGCTGGAGGAAACGCCTTTAAGCCCCTCCTGGGGCCCGGTGTCATCTTCCTGTGGTCTATGGGGTTCCCGACCCAAAGGCATCGCTGAGACCCCTCCTCACAAGGAGGCGGCGATGCTGGGAAGGTTCTCTGGTGAACTTTAACTGCAGCTGTGTTCTGTGCTCCCGAAGGAGAATTACTCATTAAAATTAGAGTCGGTTTCCTTTGGGGAGCAATATTTACTTTTTAAAATAAAAAGGCAATGAGATTCGTTAGTGTTTACAAGGTCTGCTTGTGGGTTTTGAATTATCTTTGGCAAGAGTGCCCACTGGGAGTACCAGTCAACTGGGTGCTGGTCCCAGGGGTCAGGCCTCCCCAGGTAAGGACAGCCAAGAGGGCATTTGATCCCCTAAAACATTTACTACCTGGCCCCTTACGGGAAAAGTTTGCTGACCCCTGCTCCAGGCTATAGGATATTTTCTAAGTGATGAGCTGTACTGCCTACTAGACTCAGTACAAGAACAGTATAATAAAAACTGCAAAGTTAAAAAAGTTTAAAAACTCAAAAATTCCATGAGCACATGAGTACTTCTGGTACTAAGCTCAACTATCAGCAATCACTACTTAACCGAACCTTTATTTCCTTGAAGCAGAAAGGAAGCTGAGCTTCCCACCCCGTTGGTAATATCCTAAACATACACGCAGATTCTGGCTATTTGTCTCCATCCAATTATTTTATGTTTAAGTGGCTGAGGACCACAAGAATGTATCAACTGATTATTAACCCGTCCATTCATGCGTTCACTTTTGACCTCAACAAATATTTCCTCAGCGCCAGGCGCTGAGCTAGGCACTCAGAACACACAGATGAAAAGTGCTCGAGGCTCAGACCAAAGGCCACCTCACCGGAGAGATGTGGGGGCAGGAAACTGTGTGTGATAGGAGAGTGCACGGTGACACGTGGGCACCTGGAGATGCCACCTGCCGTGTGGGCAGGGGAGCTTTCTCAGAGAAGGTGATGCCTAGTTTTGCTGCCGGTTATTCTTTAAGAGATGAATATAATAACTTCTGTAATCACTTAACCCAGCCCCGTCCACTGGGCAGCCTGGCATGAGTGTAAAGCCAATTGGCCAGGAGGCAGCGGTGGCTTCAGGCAGGGGAGGGAATGGCCCATGAGTAAGCTGCCCAGAGAATGATCAGCCCAGGGCCCCAGCTGCCCCGCATTCTAGACAGAATCCTAAAGCGTGTGTGCGTGTGCATGCATGCAATACACACCACCTCCTTTTGCAGCTGTGGGTTGGTTTTTCCTTAAATTGCAATCCCTTTCCAGAAGGCAGGCCTAGGGGGTACGGCCTTGTTATAGCATCCGGCCTCTCCCACGGGCCCACGTGAGTCTGCAGGTTTAGTGAGAATCACTGGGCAGGTAGAAAGACATCCCGACAACGCCCAAGTCTTGATGTTCTTCTCCGGATGACTATAAAAAGGCTGGACAATGACCACGCAGTAAGGTGCCCACTCCCCGTGCCCTCCCCGAGTGGTGCCGTGGGCCCCCAAAGGACCAAGGAGAAAGGGGAGAGCCCTCTACGGAGGTGCAGTGTCATGTTTACGGAATGACTTGATGGATGTGGGAAAGATTTGCTTCCCAGAAACGTTTCCCATCGTTGATTTTCAGAGGGACTTAACTATCAGAGATCAGTCACGTAAGTCTTAAACACTGAGGACTTCTGCAGTGTCCTGTGGAATTGCACTTTCTCCTTGGGTAAGAGTTAGCGCCCTTGAGCAATGATGACTTTCCTCTCCTGGTCCTGACTGTGTTGAAGGACCGCTGTCGTCCTGCCGAGTCAGCCTGCAGCACCCTCCCGACCTGCCGTCACTGGTGTAGATCCTTAAACGTGCCTTTGGAAACCTCTGCTCACTAAGTGCGCAGCACAGGAACACTCGGGGAACAGCTAAAGCAGCCTTGTGGCCGATTCCCTCCTGTCTCTTCAAATCAGTTTGAGGCAATGGAATGAATACGAAACCAAGAAAGAAATAATTGTACTGTTGGGGAAAGTAGGACTATTTTACTTCCTAAGACAGTAGGCAGCCTATCCAGTAGAATCTTGCCCCAAGATTTTTAAAAATGATCATTTTCTGTGCTTTTTCTGGGAAAAGAAAGCTTTTAAAATGCAGCTTTGTTCATCAGCTTAAAGATGTAGAAGACAATGGTGACATGATCAGCCACCATGTCACCTGATCTTCAAACTGCAGACACCTTCTGCAGCCTCCTGAATGGAACTGACAACTATCATCCGGTGTTGGACAAATGCAACGCTGGAGCTGGGACAAACCTGCAAGGCCACCTCATCCAGATTTTCCACTCAGTGGCTGGGCCAGGTGACGGCAGCCTGGCAGCTGGTTTGTGAACATCCAGGGTTAGAACCTTCGTCTTCTAACCGGTTGTTCAGACCCCTTTGCACGACACCATCCTGGCCATTCAGTGTCTTGAAACATCTTAGTTTTGCCAGTTTGAGTGGGAATCATGGAGATAGTCAGTGTAATGCAGAGGGGGCCACACTAGCCGTGGAGGACTCTGCAGATGCTACTGGCAGGGAGCCCGGCTCTACCACGGCCAGCACATCGACTTTTCTCATAAAACCTGCCAAAGAAAAGAGCCAGAGCTCCAAGAGCAAAGCAGAAGAACCTTTCATGATTCCATGATTCTGATCGTTCCCATCTGTGGCCCTCTGACGAGGTGTATCTCAGATTCACAGTACGTCTATAGCCCATAAGCACACAGCTCCAGTCAGGGGCTGCTTTAAGGATAAAGGGTACCAGAACCAAGGCATATGCTCTCCCAATTCAAGACGGTTCTCAAGCAAAAGAAATGGCCATTTACATATGCAGATGTTCTGGGGGACTTTTTCAAAACTTAAATTCACACAAACACAGATTCTGAGTATAGTGAGATATATACAGTCTATAAAACGGAAACTTCAACACAGAAAGTTGGTCACTGAAAGCGACGTGCTTACCAGCTGCTGACCCTTGGGGCCCCATCCTGCATACTGAAGTTTTGCGTTGCTGACTTCTGGTGGATCTAGACTTTGAGGATCCCTGAAAGAAAAAAAACAAGCAAAGAAAAATGGTGGGAAACAAGCATTTAAGATGCTGTAAGATTATCCTCCAGCTGAAACTTACTCCTTTGTCTTCCACTGAATCAATTTCAGGAACTTGTGTTATTAAATAAAACATCTCATTCAGCATCCATTAGATTTCTTCAGATATATATATATATATATATATATATAATTATATATTTATATATATAATTATATATATTTATATATGTATATAAAATTTACATGAACCTGCAATAGATCCATCACTGCTTAGCTTCAATAGTAAATATTCATCAAGAGAGAACATGCAGAGAGGTCTGTAGATCAGCCTTTAAAATACCCATAATAGTCAAAATTAAAAATGGAAATGCATAGCTATGCAGTAATAAATCCCCACAACTTATGTTTCCATCTTTGGCTTTCCTGGCAGATAGGTGTTTTCCCAAGCATAATGCCCGGTCATTCTGACCTTTTAAAACCGGTGGTCTCAGGACAGAGTCCACCCTTTGGTTTGTGTTGATAAGGAGGGAGGGAGGGAGGGACAGAGAGACAGAGAGACACTGAGGTGAGAAGGAGTGAGAGGAAGCATGGGAGAAGGATTTTTTTCTTTCAAACATCACTTACATTTTTCATTCTTAATTTACTGATATGCAAAACACCATGCTAAAAAAAATCCCGTCTATGTACTTAAATAAAGGTAATAATGAATAAAAGTCATAACAAAAAAGAAAAAAACACTTTTGTAAATATGAAATATTTCAGCATATTTTGTAGCTACCACTGTGTTCACGTGTAGGAGAGACTGAGGTCCATGTTTCTTCTGGATGCTGCTGTTCCCTGTGTCCTGCTGAATAGGCCAGACTGTCAGGGGAGCACCCTATCTATCACTCGGCTATGATGCTTCTTGTGCAGAAGACACAGCTATGAATGTGCTCATTCATCTGCAGAGAGACTAGGGTTGAGTGGTCTTTGGTGAATTTTAAAGACGGTGAATTTTAGGAGTTGCTTGAACCAAGACGAAGCAAGAAGGGAAGGGAGGTGAAATGCGTAAGGATGTGCTGATTCAGAGCTTGAATCAGTAGAAAATTCTGAAGTAAATGTTTAACAATACTATCAGGGCAAAGCAGAATACATTTCAGAGTAAAAAGTGTCAGGGAAGACAAGATAGTCTGCAAAGCCCCAGGGTAGTTTTAGATGGCATGGAGATGGGTCTGGAGAAACCAGGGAAGCCTGAAGGTGGGTGATAAGGTACGGAGTAAGGGGTGACCATGACAGGAGGAGCTGGCTGGGAAGGCTGGTACCCAGGCAGTTAGAAGAGGAAGCGCGTCTAACATTCCAGCTTCCACATGATTTTAACAAATCCCACCATTTGTATGTTTTTAATATTTCCAAGTATTTTCATAAACATAGGTGATTTCCTCTCTAACCCTGTGGAGGGAAAGGCTTTCTAAGGATGACTCAAAATCCAGAAGTGATAAAATAAAAGAGGGGTAAATTTACATAAAAATTAAAAAATTTTTGCATGACAAAAACCCACAAACAATAGAAAACTGGAAGAAAATATTAATAACAAATACCATGGAAAAATGGCTAATATCCCTATTACATAAATAACTCTAAAATATGGAGGTTATAAAAGACCAAAACAAAAAAATAAGAAAAACACATGAACAGATAATTCACAAATATAGAAAAATGGTCCTTAAATGTATTAAAAAGTACTCAAACACAGGCAAAGTTAGAGAAATACAAATAGAAACTACAGTGATATCATTTCTCACCTATACATCCACACACGTACATACAGATAGATCCAAAATCCAGATATATGAGTCCACAGGTTAGTACACATACATACATGTCCTTGCTCTGTTCATAGAGAAGACTAGATCCAGTAACCACCAGTAACAACGAGCCCGCCCAGTGGGCTCACATGCTGCTCTCTCAGCACCATCTTCCAATTAAAAAATAAATAAATAAAATAGTGCTCCTAGGAGAAGAAATTTATCCAGGCTAGAACAAGAAAAATGCAGGAGGAGTCTGGAACATCTTATGGGCCAGAAAGTAAGGAAATACTCAAAAAAAGGTAGAGCTTGTTAACAGAAGGCAGAACCTCACTTACAGGGATCTCTCACGGCCAAAGCTGGAATAATCTGAGCAAAAAAAAAAATAATGATAATACTGGATTAACCCACAGAATAAAGCAAATATCCATGAATCCTTACTAATATAAATAAATAATCCAATACATAACAAAGTGGGGTGGGGGGAGAGCCAGCTCTTCCTCACAAGAGAATTCCAATCAATCCACGTAGAAGGGGAGAAGGAAGGAGCATCACCCTTGGACGAACACCACAGTGATGAACCTTGCAGACAAGATCCACCGAGAGATGCTGAAATCAGTGGGTGAAGTCTGAGGAGAAACAAGATCTGCACAGTCGCAGGATACTTATCAACCACAAAGGGGAAGAAGACGGCAACTCTGCAGGGAGAAGCTTGGCAGACAGCAACTCAACCCAGAGATCCGGGTCAACACCCCCAGAAGTGAAACACATCAACATCACGAACCTTCAGCAAGATGCACTGAGAGACAACATCCTATATATGGTATCGTCACCGGCAAACCCCGTCAACGATTCCCGGAGAATGAAAACAGAATCTGGGTACTAAGTCTAACCTTTTCTTCCTTTGTGCTTAGTCTAGTTCCACTTGCTCACAGGGGGTCGCGTGCAGAGGCCTCGCCCGCTCAGACCAGAGTTTCTGACGCGAAACGGCTGCGCCTGACGCCTCGGCTCACGGCCCTGTGCACAGACGCTGCTCACAACACCGCGATTCAAGATGGCGGCAGCGGGCCGTGCGCAGAACCGCTGCGCCCGGCACTTTGCGATCTGGAGCGTGAGCGGCGCCGCTGCCCCGCCCCCGAGAACCCCGCCCCCTCCCCCGGCCAGACCCTTTAAAGCAGCCCCGCCCCGGCCTGGCGGCAAAGAGCCTGCTCTAGAGCGCAAGCCGTTCTTCGCTCAGAGAACAAAGCTTCTTCCCTCTGCCTCTGAACTGAGCTCCGTCCCCTTCTACTGGCTCCAGCGACACCGCGCAGGAGACCCCTATGGGGACCAACTTGGATGGGTCGGTAACAGTATATTTGCCAAAAATGCATTGCCTTACTCCAATCATGAGAAACCTTCAGACAGACCCAAATGGAGGCGCTCACCAAAACAGCTGACCAGTGATCTTCAGAAGTGATCTTTCTTTCCACGAAAGACAGGAAAGACTGAGGAAACGTCATAGCCTGGAGGGGACTGAGGGGAAATAACATCTACAGGAATGTGGGATCCTGAGACAGAAAAAGGACACTGGTCGAAAAACTGGTCAAATGCAAATAAGGTCTGTAATTGAGTGAATAATATTGTACCAATGTTAACTTTCTGTCCTTGATAATTATACTGTGGTTATAAAATACACTGACAGTAGGAGAAGTGGGTTGAGGGATAGAAGAGAATTCTTTGTACTATTTTTGCAACTTTTCTTCACCCAAAATTCTTCAAAATAGAAAGCTAAAAAATTCCAAAGAATCTTAATAGCTTATGTCTCATTGGTCATAAACATTATTATAGGAAATAAAGAACAGTTAGAGAATTCCCCTCCCAACATACTGTAATCTCGATATTGAATTGAAAAAAAATTACTTCCATATCTAGACAGCATCAGCACTCAACACACACATTTGAATAAGCAAATAAGTAAGGATGGAGGGGTTATGGGGGTGGCCCTGAGTAAAAGACCTTTTGCAGGTTTGAAGGTCTAATGCATTCACCTGGCCTGGGTTGATTTAGAATTTTCCAAGCACAGAGGACAGGGTAAGAGATCAGAAAGGAACAACCTTACTTAGTATTGAAATTCAGTTTGTTAGATTATGGTTTCTAGCAGGTGCCTAGGATATTCAGGAACAGCAGACTTAACTCCTCTTGAATCTAACGAGTGTCAATTTCCATAAATGCTACCTGGAAACAGTACCTCCAGTGGATCAAGTGTCTCAGAAGGTTGGGTGAGTGCCCGGCCATGCACACCTTCCAGCTTTATGACCTCTGCTCCCCTGCACCCAGGAGACCTTTACACCCTCTCTAGAGACAATGCACACTTCCCTCTGCTCATCACCGACACATCAGAGTGTCCCCGGTGTGGAGGCAGCACAGTAACAGGAAGAACCACAGGCTGGGGATCAGAAGTCTAGCAGCTGAGTGCCAGCTACCCGAGGCACAGAGCATGCGCCAGGGCTGATCACACATGACCACAGACCACATGACTCAATAGTATACTGTATTACATTATACATACTGAAACCAGGTAGCACAGCGCTTATCTAGGAGATGTTTGAAAAATGCCCATTTGTTTACTCATGGGTAAACTGGTAAATATTCAAGTCACCCATGCACCACTATCTAGGTGTAATTCTAACCAGAGGCACAATCATCTACCATCTGTAGGGACAAATTTACTCCACAGAACACAGCAAGCCAACGCATGTCCTACGCTTCTGTATTGAATGGGAACTTGGGTATAGAGAAGTCAGCTCTCAACCATGTCCTCATTTGTTTCTATGAACTAAGCCTGTATTTTAGCATCTGCCTGCGACTGTGTCGGATTATTTTGCTTTCATGTTAAAAGTGCCTTTCAGCCTTATCTCTTCCAACTCCCCCCTCCAATGATCCACTTGATGGTCATTCATCCTCTGCTCAAATCTCCCACTGAATGGCTCCCCTCTCACAAGCCTAGCAAACACCCAACTTGGTTTTATGTTCAGTCTACCTCCTTCATAGACCATTGGAAGCAGCAGAGAAAAGCACGGAGCCAGCTGGAGTCTCCAACCCTTCCCGTCATCATCCTTACAACCAAGTCTTGGGTGGGCATGTTCTCAACAACTCCAATCTTTTGCTGCTCTCTTCACAACCCCTTCTATCTACTGCCTCTGAGCAGAGGCCCACCTGTGGGGCAGACAGGAAGGGGCCCCCAGTTCTGATCACCTTCCAGGAAGAACCTGCGGCTCGGCTCCCAGCTGCTCACGTCAGGAGTCGGCTTTAGCTTTCATGCCAGGCCATGCTCACCTTGGGCAGCCCCCGGCCCACGACTGATCATGGCCGGGGCACTGGAGCCTGACACTTTCACCCAGTGCAGGGTCCTCGATGGGCAGTCTTTGCTCTGAGCTCCCCATTGGGTTGTCCCAGGTGGTCAGACATGCAGGAGTCTGAGGCCCAATCCGGCTTCTTCTCCTTTTCCCAGCCTTGCAGCTGCCATGTTTGCCTTGGGGCCTGAAGCTTTTTCCTCCCAATCCTGCTGCTGCCCTTTGGTCTTTCATAGGCCTCACTCTTAATGTAGGTTCAGCCTTTGCTTCCAGGAAGGCTCAGCTGGCACCCCACCTCCCTGCTACCAGAGGCAGGGGCATCCCCTCTGCCCACACATGTAGGTACCCGTCCGTCCTCACTCCAGCGTCCGAGGATGAGGCATCCCCTCTCCTGTCTAAGCCAGCTCCTCCTGTGTACCTCCTTTTCCATTCCAGCCTAGAACCATCAAATCCTTTCCTTCCCACTTACCTTCCTGGTAAACCTTATTATTTATTTTTATTAGTTATTAGTTATTTTTGAAAATTAACATTTATTTTCCAGGGCAGTTGTAGGTTTACAGAAAAACTGAGCAGAAACTACAGAGTTCCCACATGTCCCCTCTCTCCTGGCATCAGTTTCCCGAATTAAGAACTTCTTGCACTAGTGTGGTACATTTGTGACAACGGATGCACCAATATCAATACATTATTGTTAACTAAATTCTATAGTTTACATTAGGGTTCACTCTCGGCCTCGTGTGCTCTATGGGCTTTGACAGATGTACAGTGTCATGTATCCACAATCACAGGCTCAGAAGAGTCTCACTGCTGTACAAATCCCCTGTGCTCCACCTACTCATCCTTCCCCCTGACCCCCAGCCCCTGGAAATCACTGAATTTTTTTTTTACTGTCTCCATAGTTTTGCCTTTTCTAGAATGTCATTGAGTTGGAATCATACAGAGTGTAGCCTCTTCAGATTGGCTTTTTTCACTTAGCAATATGCATGTAAGGTTCTCCTGTGTGTTTCTGTAGGTAACTTTTTAAAAGATTTTATTTTATTAAAGTATAGTTGATATACAATGTCGTGTTAATTTCTGCTGTATAGCAAAGTGATTCAGTTATACACATATATACATTTTCTTTTTCGTATTCTTTTCCATGATGGTTTATCACAGGATACTGAATATGGTTCCCTGTGCTCTACAGTAAGGCCTTGTTGTTTATCCATCCTACATATAATAGTTTGCATCTGCTTATCCCAAACTCCCCATCCTCCCTCCCCCACCCCACCCCCTTTGGCAACTACAAGTCTGTTCTCTATGTCTGTGAGTCTGTTTCTGTTTCATAGATATGTTCATTTGTGTCATATTTTAGACTCCACATATAAGTGATGTCATATGGTATTTGTCTTTCTCTTTCTGACTTCACTTAGTATGATAGTCTCTAGGTCCATCCATGTTGCTGCAAATGGCATTATTTCATTCTTTTTTATGTCTGAGTAATATGCCACTGTATATATGTACCACATCTTCTTTATCCATCCACCTGTCGATGGACATTTAGGTTGCTTCTATGTCTTGGCAATTGTGAATAGCATTGCTATGAACATAGGGGTGCATGTGTCTTTTTAAATTATAATTTTTGTCTGGATATATGCCCAGGAGTGGGACTGCTGGATCCTATGGTAGCTTGATTCTCAGTTTTCTGAGGACCCTCCATACTGTTCTCCACAGTGGCTGCACCAGCGTACACTCCCACCCGGTATAGGAGCTCTCTTTTCTGTGGAGTCACGTTTATGCAGCCCCAGCCTCCCTAGGACTTGCTCCATCTGCACTTTCTACCTTCATCCTCTCCTCCTTCTTACTCCTTTCCACGGGGGCACCTTCCCATCTATGTACAAAAGACACGTAATGCAGGAACAAACAAAACACGCCGAACCTGACGCGGCATCTCCATCCACTTACGATTCACCCCCTGGTCTTCTCTCCCAGACCTCAGTGAGCAGTAGGTCCCATTCGGGGCCATTTTCTGACCTCCGACCCCATCCTCAACCTAGTGGAACGTGGCTTCCATCTCACTGTGAGGCTGAAGCTGCTCTTGAGATCTCCCATCACCATTGAGTTGCCAAGTTCTCCTTCTGTGGCCTCTTCCTCCTCTGCCAACTCCTTCAGAGTGAGTGACCTGGGTTCCGCCAGCCGCACCTTCTCCTCTCGTTCCACGCTCCCCACCCTGGTGATTGCTTCACGGTCAACCTCAGTTCCTACTCTGAGGAGCACCAACACTGCACCCCAGCCCGGGTCTCCCCCCAAACCTCAGACGGCGTACAGGGTGTCTCCACATAGACATCCCACTAGTCCTCAGTGTTGACACGAGTGAAACGAAGCCCCTTCTGCCCCCTGCTCTGGTGCTGACACCACAGTCCCCCCAGTCATGCAAACTAGGAACCTGCTGCAGGCATCTTAGAGGTCAAGTAGCCAAAGCTCTATGTTGTGGGTCAAATTCTGTCCCCACGAAAGATATACTGAGTCCTGACACACAGTACCTGTGAATAAGACCTTATTTGCAAATAGGGTCTTGGCAGCTGTCATCACATTAAAATAAGGTCATTCTTGAAAAGGAGGGGAGGCTAACCCAAATCCAGCAGCTGGAGTCTTCATAAAATGAAGAAAAGACACAGAGGGAGAGGCCATGTGATGATGGAAGCAGAGATCAGAGCGATGCACCCAAAGCCAGGAGCACGGAGGACTGAGTGCATCCTCCAGAAGCTGGAGGAGGTGAGAAAGGGCCCCTACAGGTGTCAGAGGGAGCATGACCTCGCTGACACCTTGATTTCGGAACTCTGGCTTCCAGAACTGGGAGAAAATAAATTTCTGTTGTTTTAAGCCACTCGGTTTGTGGTAATTTCTTACTGTAGCTCCAGGAAACTAACAACCTTTCATTTCTCAGGGAAACTGAAGCCCTGAGTGGTAAGTGATTTGCTTAAGGACACAGAGCTGATCAACTTTTGTTTGAAGATTAATCTCCTGTTTTGGTCAAAGGGAAAAAAAAATCTCCAACTGACTGAGGAACAAAGTAGAAAGACCCTCAGAGAGGAGACCAAAGTAAACCCAAGAAAGCTTTATCTGCTGACCTCTGGCTGTGCTTTCACATGGCTCCCTGTGGAGCAAGCTTCTCCATCAGAGGGGCCTGGATGCCGACTTCACATGTGGAGGACCACTCACAGTGCTCTCTGCCTGGAGCCCAAGACCTGGTTCATTGTCATCAAATGATTTTGCATCATGGACTGGATTATTCTGAAGGATGTGTGTGTGTGTCGTGTGTGTGTGTGTGTGTGTGTGTGAATAAGAAAGAAAATGCATGAAGCTATGTATTTATTTTGGGGTTGGTTGGTGCCCTCCCCCCATTTTTCTGTCTTTTTATTTACATATTTATTTTAAAGAATCTGGGCTTCCCTGGTGGCGCAGTGGTTGAGAGTCCGCCTGCCGATGCAGGGGACACGGGTTCGTGCCCCGGTCTGGGAAGATCCCACATGCCGCGGAGCGGCTGGGCCCGTGAACCATGGCCGCTGAGCCTGCGCGTCCGGAGCCTGTGCTCTGCAACGGGAGAGGCCACAACAGTGAGAGGCCTACGTACAGCAAAAAAAAAAAAAAGAATCTATGGTAAGCTCTGTGATGAATCATCCCCAGGGTGAAGATAGATCGGTAAAAAAAAAAAAAAAAGATTAAGGAAGAATAAAATTATCTGGACTTATTACATCTCAAAATAATCATGCAATCAGTTCTGATTTTGCTTATTTGAGCAATAAACGAAATAGGGCATAAATCATGATGAATTTTGAAAAGTAAATTAATGTAGTGAAGTTTACTCATTTATCTTCTGAGGCTAGTTCAGGGGATCGAAAAGCTTCCCCAGAAAAACAGCATTTGGAAAAGAAAAGCAAAAAATTACTTTTTTGGCTCCTAAACTTTCGTGGTGAAAGACATCAAAAAATAGAATTTTCTTTTTTTTTTGGCCGCACTGTGCAGCATGCGGGATCTTAGTTCCCCAACCAGGGATTGAAACTGTGCCCCCCTGCATGGAGCATGGAGTCTTAACCACTGGGCCACCAGGGAAGTCCCCCAAAATAGCATTTTCAATATTAAATGATAAGTGTTTTCTGAGTCTTCCTATGTGCTTTGCACGGTGGGTAATATAAAAATATAAGATACACTCCTAGTCCTGGAATAGTGTCTGACACATTGTAGATATCCATATGTATTGACTGAATAATGAATAAATGGATGGATGGATGAACAAATGGGATCTAGTCTAATCACCATTATTGATGGTCAGTAATACTGTAAGCTGATACAGCACTTAAAGATTTGCATTATCATTTTTTATGTGTATCTTAAATTACACAGTTAAATTCTTGAGGGCAGGAATCCTTATAGGCAAAAACCCTTCCTGATGGGCCAACATTTGAGTACATAACCTACTATTCATTTTAAGATGTTTCTATGTCTATGGTGTATCAGAAGTTCCTTTCCTCGTGAAAGATCTGGATATAGAAGTTTTGAGGCAGAGATGCTCTACCCACAGAAAGAGTGACTCTGGGAGGTTTGTTCTGAAATATTCATGATGTATCCCCCACCCCATCTACAGAGATACTTTAACATACATGGTCACAAATACAAGTACTAAAGAAAGTCATGCAGAAAGATTTTTTTTTTAAATAAAAGGGGACTTGCGTCTTATTTGTCACTGTATACCCAGTGTCTAGACCTGTTCAAGGAGGAGGTGGGGAGGGGTGGAGAGGGGTCCGGAGCCTTAGCCAAGTCTTGAAGTATATCCTGGGGGTGAGGAAGCACTCTACAGCTGATGGAGGTGATGGCTGCACAACTCTGGGAATACACAAAATACCACTGAATCATACAATTTACATGGATGAGTTGTATAGTATGTGAGTTACAGCTCAATAAAGCTGGGACAGGAAGTGGGAAGGGGAGGGGAGGAGGGGGAGGGCAGGAGGAGGAAGGGGGCAGGAAGAGGGGGAGGGGGAGGGGTAAGAGAAAGGAAGGAAGAAGAGGAAAACAGAAAGAACAGGAAAGAGGAGGAAAAGGAGGAGGGAGAGAAGTGGGAGGAGGGGGGAGGAGGGAAAAAGGAGGAGGGGGAGGAGGGGGAGGAGGAAAGACAGGGGAAGGCGGAGTGGGAGGGGGAAAGGGAGGAGGAGTCCTCACTGTGGCTGCTCCAGGGCATCAAGCCTCATGTGCAGAATCTAGGTTCAACGTTATTTCTGTTCGGCTAACGACCTAGAGCCAAGGCTTCATGCTCTAATGTTTCCTCCAGATGCGTTCCCTGAATTGGAATTCCCATGCCTCCTCCCTGGAAAGGGTGGATGATCTCAAAGATGGCAACAGCAGCAACAAGCCTGAGCCCACAGGCTGATGCACTGGATGGAAGTGGAGAGAAGTCTGCAGGACTAAGGAGCCCACCCGCTGTCCTTTGCCCCACCACACCCAGGGACCAGTGCGTGTTTGGTTAACCAAACTAAAGGAGCCAGCCCTGGTCAAAACTAACCAGCTAGGTTCTGGGTGCCTGTCAGCTTGGCCTCCAATCCCTCCAGAAAGCCCTCTCCATGAAACCAAGCAGGACCCTGTGGGGCTCCTGGGCACAAAAGCCTTTCTGTGTCCCCTGTTTCTTGTTTGTGGGGAACAGATTCCAGCCTCCATGACCTTCCCTGAGTTCCAAAGGGCAGGTTCAAACAGTTGCTAATCAGGGAAGGGAGGGGGTGCAGAATACAAGGGAGGAGCAGCCACGAAACAACAGTGCAGCCTTGGGGCAGGGTCCTGGGTCCCCCTCAAGGGATACACAGAACAATATCTTTGAGCTCTTCTGCAGAACTAACACCCCCCCCAAAATGGAAGATGTTAACTACTTGATGAAGCATTCTTCACTCCAGAGAAGGCCACAGTTTGATAACCTTGAGAACCAGAGAAGCTCATCAGGAGACCAGCTGAGGCCAGATTAAAGGAATGCAGGCCCTGCACACACCCTGATCCTTATCACCTTATCAGCAACCCTGCCTTTAACCCAATGCTATAAAACTCACCAAATCCTCCCAGGCTGGGGCACACGGTTTTGAGAGGCACAAGCCTGCTGTGTCCTCCTTTGCCTGGCATAGCAATAAAGCTGTTCTTTTCTACTTCACCCACAACTCGTCTCCAAGATTCGATTTGGCACCAGTGCACAAAGGGTGAGTTTTCGGCATCACCCTCTGCTGCTCAGAGAAGGTCCCACCCCCCACCCCCACCCCATGGCGCCACGTGAGGCTGCACTCTACATGGCTTGCACAAACCAGAACTTCCCATCTTCTTTTTTCCTACATCACCACTCGCCTCTTCTTGGTCCCTTTCCTCCAGACGCTGCTCTCTCAGAGTAGACGTGCAGTCAATGTGATGACACGTGTCACAGGCTCTCAGGTGAAATTACAAAAGGGGCTCTTTGGAAGCAATGCCCTAACTCTGTGCTGTTCTGAGTGGGAGAGAATGTGGCCTTTGGATTCAGACATGGGCTGGAATTCCAATATCTCCACTTAGAAGCTGTGTGGCCTTTAACCTTTCTGGGCTTCTATTTTCTTCTCTGTGAGATGGGGTCATTTCCCATGGGGTTACTGTGAGGTTTAAGTGAGCAGATCTAGCACCTGGGTCCTGGAAATCAGGGCAGAGGTGTGACTGCTATGATGTTACGGCTGCTGATGGTGGAAGAGGTGGAAGATGGGAGAGGTGGGCATGATTCATTTGTTCAAGGTTGTGCCAAAGTAAGATGGTCTGTGTGGTCTAAAGCTCTTGGCGCTCTCAGGCACCTTCGGGTTCAGGTAATCTTCTGCAGGTGGGATGCCAGTGTAGATACCCTTTGGGTTCACAGTGAGCTGTGCCAGCCTGGGCATCTGAGTTAACTGCTCTGTAATGGTCAGTGTCACACTCGGCTTTCTTCCACCTATTTGTTTACCTTCTTAGAGGTTCCACCTTACACCATACAGCATAAAAAACAAGTTTTTGACAGTGTGGTATTGGCATAAAAACAGACATATGGATCAATGGAACAGAACAGAGAGCCCAGAAATAAACCCACACACCTCTGGACAATTAGTCTACGACAAAGGAGGCAAGAATATACAATGGAGAAAAGACCGTCTCTTCAGCAAGTGGTGCTGGGCAAGTTGGACAGCTGCATGTAAATAAATGAAGTTAGAACACACCCTCACACCATGCACAAAAATAAACTCAAAATGGCTTAAAGATTTAAACATAATACACAACAGCATAAAACTCCTAGAAGACAGCATAGGCAAAACATTCTCTGACATAAATCTTATCATTGTTTTCTTAGGTCAGACTCCCAAAGAAATAGAAAGGAAAGCAAAAATAAACAAATGAGACCTAATCAAACTTAAAGCTTTTGCACAGCAGAGGAAACTATTAACAAAACGAAAAGACAAACTATGGACTGGTAGAAAATATTTGCAAATGACGCGACTGACAAGGGCTTAATTTGCAAAACATATGAACAGCGCATACAACTCAATAACAACAATGACAAAAAACCGAATTGAAAAATGGGCAGAAGATCTAAGTAGACATTTCTGCGAAGAAGACATACAGATGGCCAATAGGCACGTGAAAAGATGCTCAACATTGCTAATAATCAGAGAAATGCAAATCAAAACTACAGTGAGGTACCACCTCACACCAGTCAGAATGGCCATCAGAGTCGGCGACTCCTGAGAGTCGCTTATCCCCATTCTGCTCAGGAGGAAGCAGGGCAGTCGATACCCCTTTGTCAGCTCACAGTGTTTGAGGAGGAAACGCACAGCGTGTGCGGAATTTCCCTAAAGAGCATGAACGGTTCTATGAAGTCTTGGAATAACATGGGGTTCATTAATGATAAGGTCCCTTCAAGTTTCTGGCATCTAGCAATTGCTGAAACATTAGCTAGACTGAAAAACTGCCAACATTTCAACAGAATAAAAAAACAGAATGAGCAGACTGGAGTGTTAGAACTCGGGGACTCTGGAAGTTACCGTTTCACTATGAACTCTCATGAATCCACAGGGTCCCAAACACTCTTGCTCTCACTAGCAAGTATTATCACAGATATGGGGAGAAAGTCACATTTTCCTATTCCTATACTTAAGACATTTGTTTCTACTATTTCTTAAAGGCTTTCATAAACAAGTTATATTTTTCCATTCAAGCATCTTTTCCAAGAAGAGATCGGATATGCAGTAGAAATGGTAGACAGTTGGGAGATTTGCCATGAATGGTTTAGGCAGTAAAAAGTCATACTATTTAAGTGTAGACCGTACACATCTGGATGGGAGGCTACGAGTCTTACTTATTAAGGAACTTTTAATATTTCTTACATCTAAGCTTACAGAAAGCTGAGATAAGGACGCCTACCTTTCATACAATGAGAGCAGGGCTCTGTTACATAATACACTCTGTCCATGGTCTTCAAGAAAATCCAGATCTGAATTTTAGGACAAAGTGTGCAGGTTCAGTTAAAAAATGCATATTATATATATGTATATATTTTGAATACAACCATATAAACCATAGAAAGAAAACTCAGCAAATCTTTTCAGCTTGTGTGGCAAATGGGGTTTTCCCAACATGGCCACAACAGTATTTCTGGTCCCAAATGCTTTTTCAAAACCTTGGCGCTTTCCATCCAAAGATGGAGTTTATATCCTTGAAACTGGGCAGTGCTTTTGACTGCATCAGAGTCGAATGCAGCAGAAATGAGACTCCTGGGGCTTAGTCACAGGGCAGTACTGCATGCCCCAGGTTCTCTTTCTTGGGAAATTCACCTGTGGAACCAGCCACCACATTGCAAGGGGGCCCAGGCAACATGGAGAGACCACATCGAGGTGTTTTAGGTGACAGACCCAGCCGAGGTCTCAGCTGACAGCCATCACCACCAGGCACGGGACGGGGGGAGCCTCCTGAGGAGCCACCCCAGCTGACACCGCAGCGCAAAGCATAGATGTGTTGGTCGCCCCAGCCCCGTGCAAACAGCAGACTTGTGAGCCCAGTAAATGTCAGATTTAAACCCCCAAGTTTTGGGGTAGTTCAATATTCAGTCATAGTAACTGGAACTTCCAACATGAGTACACGGAAAATAAGAACAACGTATTGCATGGGGGGCAGTTAAGATGGTTGGGACAAAGGGATCTTCATGGTGTCATTTGAAAGGTACAGACCTTGAACTTGCATCTACGAAAGGAAAGCCTCCCTCCCCACTGGCCCAGCTGACCCTTCTAAATGGGCAGAGACAGTTAGGAAAGGAGAGAAACCCCCAAAGGCTAAGTATTTCTCCCCACACAGATGAACCACAGTGCCCTGCGCAAGACAGGGTGTGGGCCGTCAGGAGCCGGTCGCTGGAGGCGTCCGCCAACCGCTCTGGAATGCCACCTCTTTCTTGCCCCTGTATCCGCTCTCTTCCCCTCTCCTCCCCGTCCCCCCCTCTCTCTGAACGCCTCCTTTTACTCTTTCCTACCTTATCTACCTATGTGTTAGACGTTGGTATTTGAGTTGTCAAATATTTGGGAGAAGTCATTGGAATCATTTGTAATGAGGATGATGAAACTTACTTCCTGGGTGGTGCTGAGGATAAGTTCATTTTTTAACGTAAGGCACTGTCGGCATTCTGTTCAGCAGGCTAAAGGCTGGCGTGTGGCTGTGAGTACAGGTGAGCTGGTTAGTGCTTCTGCAGCTGGTCCAGAGGCCCCTGCATCGTGATTACTGAGGAAGCTGCTTAAAGAGGCAGATTCCTGGTCTCCACCCCGGTGTGCTGTGCAGAGTGGGTTGTCACCTTTCCCCTTTTTTTGTCCTCAAAAACATCCTTCCTGGGTCCTCAACAGCTGGCCCTGGCCACGGGCACGAAGGCATGCTCTTCTCCTCTTGGTCCCTTCCTGCTGGCTGAGAGTCCTACGTGATCGCTAGGCCAGGAGCAGCCACCAAGAGACGCGACGTGGAAGCCATCAGGCTGGGGCGGCAACATGGTGGCCGGGGTCCCTGGGCACCAGCCGGGCACCCATCTCTGCACTTTCACATGTAAGAGAACAAGTTCTACTTTGTAAAAGCCTTTGTTATTTTGGGTTTTCTGCCCACCCCCCACCAGCCCCACCAAATCTGACCGAATCATACCTAATATACCTCATTCTGGAGAGATCCTAGAAATATGCATTCTTATCAGCTCTCTGGATGTTTTCAAAATAAACCAAAGCTTGAGAACTGGCCCAGCTAAGTACCCCTGCATCTCACTGATGGCAGTGAATCACACACTGATGGCGTGCGCTGGCCCTGGCTCTCGGAATGAACACCTGGGAAGGCTGGGTGGCCACGGCACCTCTGTGTAGTCCTGAGGACCTGACCACACACATGTTCTACATGCGTGTAGGGGCAGGGCTCCCGGGCTCTGTACGCATGGCCCCGATGAACGCTCCTCCTGACCGAGAGCTGGGTCTGTTATCTGAAGACACCGATGAGGCCCGTTGCAGAATTATTTTAAACCAATTGAACCGTGTATATTGGTAATAATAATAATAATAATAATAATGATAATAAAGCACAACCCAGAGAAGCCAGACAACATTAAATCTCCAACAGGTCAGGTAGGGGACGAAAAGCAACAAATTAGAAAGCAGAATGGTACCGAACACATAGAGGAAAAATTATCTTTGGAGTAGGAACGATTCAGATTCTACAGCTAATTAGCAAAGCAGGGCCCAGGTGAAGATAACGAGTTCCAGTTCCTTTGCGTCTCTCCTCAGCATCCCCACGCTCCACTGAAGTAGCAGCCCACGTGTCTGAAGCCTGCAGAGAAACTTCTGTTCTGTGAGATTTCACTGCTGCTTCCAGGACTCCACCTTCTCCTCCGCTGATCACAGACTCACCCCTCCATCTGGTCTGTCATCCCTTTCAAGTTCAAAGGCTTAACACAGACCTTTTATCTAATTGGGGCTTCTTTTGAGAACCAGGCCTGAAACAACCTTGTTATTCCAAGGTGTGTTTTGCGGGAGGAGGTTCCAACTCTCAGGCACTTGTCCAGCCCACTGAGGCTTCGGGCCATCACTCACCAGTGCCCTCGGGCTGCCCATCTGTAAACCGCGAAGGCCGAGCCCAGAGGTGTGCTGAGGGTGACTCCTGTGGCTGAGTTTGCAGAGAGAAGAGCCAGTTCTCTGAGAAGGGGATCCAGCAGCCTGCCCACAGTCAGGCCCACCTGGGCAGCACCTGACGCAGTTAGGACTGGGCGGTGCGGCCTGGATTTTTCCTACTCAAGTGGCCCTGGCTCCGGAGCTGTGCTCCATGGTTAGTAGCCAACAGGGCTCCAGGATGAGTTTAACCCATGAAAGGATGTGGTGAGACGTGATGCTGTATAGACGGGGAGTGAACTGGAAGAAGGCAGAGGAGATTCCCACGTGCAGTGGATACAGGGGCTTAAAACTATATTTATTTATTTATTTTAAATTTTTTATTGAAATATAGTTGATTTACAATGTTGTATTAGTTTCAGGTGTCCAGCAAAGTGATTCAGATATATGTACACATATATATATTCTTTTAGAGTCTTTTCCATTATAGGTTATTACAAGATATTGAGTATAGTTCCCTGTGCTATACAGTAGGTCTTTGTTGTTTATCTATTTTATAAATAGTAGTACACACTATTATACGTTAATCCCAAACTCCTAATTTATCCCTCCCGTTTTTTACCTTTCCCCTTTGGTAACCGTAAGTTTGTTTTCTATGTCTGTGAATCTATTTCTCTTTTGTAATAAGTTCATTTGTATCATTAAAAATTACATTTAGCTAACTCCTAAATGTGCTCCTAAATTGCCCAGCTGGGCCCCTAAATCTTCATGTCTTTTCTCTATTTTCTGTATCTCATCCTTCTTTTCCACTTTTCATATCTTTGTCTGTCTGTCTCTGTTGTATTTTCTGGAAAACGTCCTCACCTTTGTCTTTAATCTCTTCTATCGAGTTTCATTTCTATCATACTTTTCATTCCTAAGAGCTTTTTGTTCTCTGAAGTTAAAAGTAGTATGTATTGTTCTGTTTTGTCTCATGAGAGTAACATATTTTCTGAGGATATATTAAGAAGAGGTTTTGTCCTAACACTTGCTTCTCCTCTTATGATCCCTATTTTCTCCAAAATACCTGCTTCTGTTTGTCGGTTTGATTTCTATCTTTCAGGCGAGAAGGTTTCTTCAGTCCAATCACGTTCTTTCTCGTGGGGCCCACGTCTAGGAACCTGGGGCTGAGGAGCTGATGGGAAGCTCTGAGGAGAAGGGAAGGTTTGCCTGGGGCATTTGGCTCCTCTGGTCGGCATCCCCTGGACCTGGCTTGGTCAGTCTCTTCTGGGAAGGATCCCTCCGTCCCCACCCCAGTGGGTGACGCGTAGCTGCCTCGCGTCCGGGACAAAAGGAAAGAGAAGGAAGTCTCTCCACCCAGTGTGGGCAACCCTTCGTCCCTGTTTCAGACCTTAAACTGTCCCAGTGTTCTTTGTTGTTTTGTTTTTTTTGTTTTGTTTTTTTTGTTTGTTTGTTTGTTTGCTGTACACAGGCCTCTCACTGTTGTGGCCTCTCCCGTTGTGGAGCACAGGCTCCGGAAGCACAGGCTCAGTGGCCATGGCTCACGGGCCCAGCCGCTCCGCGGCATGTGGGATCCTCCCGGACCAGGGCACGAACCCGTGTCCCCTGCATCGGCAGGCGGACTCTCAACCACTGCGCTACCAGGGAAGCCCTGTCCCAGTGTTCTTCCATCGGGGGGCTGCCGCTCTATCCTGGCCAAGAAGTAAACCTCCGGTCTTCAGGGCAGTAGGCAAGGGAAAGCTGGGGTTCTGACGGCTTCTTAATTTTCAGATGATCTTTGTTTTTCTTCCACAGCCCATCCATCGACTTTCCAAAAGCAGCTGGAGGGGCCCATGCTGAAGCCTTCTCATCAGAGGTGATATTCCAAAGGGTTAAACCTCCAGAGTGGAGACCACAGCCAACCAGGAGAAGCACCCTGCGGTCTAAACTGAGCACTGCCTGTGCCTTGTGTGCTGAGGACCGCTCTGGGTGCGGGTGGAGAGGGGTTAGGGGAAACCAGGTCAGTTCTTGGTGTGGGACTCAGCTGTCTTATGTTTGGGCTGCATCATTTCCCACTCTCCCTTTGCTTTCCAACTTTCACAGTTTTGTTGTCTGTATTTCTGCTCTTTGCTCCTTGTGGGTTATGCATTAAATTTTATTTTCTGTTGTACCGGAGGGGCTTAAGAACACCTGAAAGTAGAGAAAGTTGCTCTGCCCTCTTGTCCTGGAGCTCCTCATTGATTCCTTTGAAGAAGGATGGAGGTGAACAGAAAGGTCAACATGCAGACAAGAGAAGCCCAGAGCGGCAGAAACAGGCAGCGCGCCCACCCTTGAGTCACCCCTGCAGCCGGGCCGCCTGGGGGCTGATGCTGGCTCTGCCACTGACTCGCTGTGCCAGTGGACCCTCTACGCCTGGGTTTTTAATATGCAAAAGGGCCAGTAAGAGCCTTGACGTCATAGGTATATTGTAAGCATTTGATGAGGGGTATATGGAAAGCCCTAAGAACAATATCTGACCTAGAAACTGCCGTATCTGTGCTATAGCCGGTTTGTTTCTTTTGGTTACGATTGTATAAAATTTCTGGGGTCGAGAAATAACTTTTTGAAAACATGGCTCTTTAAAGAGTTCAACCTGTTGGTAGAAAAAAGAGAAACAGCTTGAGAATGATCTGGGTGAGTCTTTACATCAAGCTTCCTAACCATCTCCCCTGTATACTCCATGGGCCACTTTTGTGGACCTGTAGGAAGCTGGCAGAACTCACAGGTTTCCAGAGCAGGTCCTGCTGATAAAACCTTCTGAAGATATATTCCTGCATCTCTGGCTGATTCCATCTAGTGAAGTAATCCTTGAAGTTGGATGGAAAGAAATTTTTTTGCCATTTCTTTATGAAAATATTTCACGTATCATGCAGCTTTTAGAGACGACTACATTGGTAGCAATGGCCTCTATTTTCAAAGGAATCTTTTTTCAGGTCTGGCTTCCCATGACAAATGTATGATTTAAAATGATTTTCATATATATGTGTTAGCATACAGTATTTGTTTTTTTCTTTCTGGCTTACTTCACTCTGTAGACACAGGGAGGGGAAAGGGTAAGCTGGGACGAAGTGAGAGAGTGGCATGGACATATACACACTACCAAATGTAAAATAGATAGCTAGTGGGAAGAAGCCACATAGCACAGGGAGATCAGCTCGGTGCTTGTGACCACCTAGAGGGGTGGGGTAGGGAGGGTGGGAGGGAGATGCAAGAGGGAGGAGATATGGGGATATATGTATACATATAGCTAATTCATTTTGTTATACAGCAGAAACTAACACACCATTGTAAAGCAATTATACTCCAATAAAGATGTTAAAAAAACAAAAAATAAAAAAATGATTTTCAGATTGACTTTAATTGGGGGAAAAAGAAAGCCGTGGACTTAAATTAGGAATTTTTTTTAAGAAGCATTCTCCCTCTCTCCTCCTCCTACACACACACACACACACACACACACACACACACACACACACACACACACACACACACACACACACGATTTTTCTCCGTAGACTGGGAGAACATTCTTTATCCAAGACTGAATTCTCTGCTTTGTGGCAAAAAGTGCTACTTAGTGTTTGGTATTAATTTGGTAACAAATCAGCAATAGACAATCTGACACAGCGAAAGTCAGGTTTTTTTGGTCCATGTCAAGATAATAAGGACACCCAGGAACTGAAAATGATATGATCACTTTCACAGAAGACCTTTCTCTCCATGGGTCTAAAAATCATGCCAAAAATAGCACTAGATACCAAAAGGACAAGTGGCCTGGCTTAATGCCCTGTTGTTGATAGAATGGGCATCTTGTTAACAAGAAGTTGAAAGCGGCAGAGGGCATCCCACCTCTGAAAATAAACACTTCCCATGACTGGAGTTGCGTTGTTTAGCATCTATGAAACACCGGGATCTGAAGGTGGAAGTCAAACATAAAGACCAACCACAACGCTACCATCATCGACAGCAGTGAGACCCGTGCTCAGTGGTTACCACTGCGTGGTAAGAACCAATTCTTCTGAAGGATGTATTTCTTTATATTTTTAACGGACTCTGATTAGATGACTTTTTACAGCCAAATTTTAGTCAAACTCATACGGATCTATATATAACCGAGAAAGGTAGTCTATTAATTTCTGATGAGAAATACAGCGGGCCAATTGACCAGGCTCACGTGAATGAAGCAATTAAGCTCAACTGTTATCCGAAGCTGCCCGGTTAGCTGGACAGAGTGAAGGGATGAGACCTGGCATTCAGACAGGGACACCGGCCTCTCCATGGGCAAGGACAGCTTTCCTCTGCAAGGGTGGGCACACTGCCTGTTTCGGCCGCTCTGGGTTTCTCTTGTCTGAGTACTGACCTTTCTGTTCACCTGCTCTTTCTTCAAAAGGGTTCAACCCAACCCTTCTATTTCAGATTTTTATCCCCTACAAAATAAGCATGCCCGAGTTCCCTCCCTGGATTGAGTTCTCAGCATCGCCACGTGGTCCAGCCACATAATTTCAGATAAATACCTGGGCTGTGCCCACAGGGACTAGGGCAATCAGTGCCATCGGATTTCCTTGACTTTCAAAAGACAAGTTTTCCCTCTTTTACTCAGGATTCCTGGGAAAGTGAGGGGGTGGGTGGGAACAGGGGATGGTCTTTTGAAAGCTCAGGTATTCTCAACACATGGAAGTAGGAATTTTAATGCAAAACCAAAACAATATTGTTAGTTCTTTCCAAAGTCACATAAGACTCTGACAGCCCTTTAGAGCATCTGGAGCAGTTGCCTTTAGCTCCAGGAACAAGGAGACCAAGGGAAGTGCCTGATGTTACACAGTAGAACTCAGCTCCGTGATCTTCAGCCCAGGTTCAAAAGGTCACCTCCACCGAGGTGCACACTCACCGCTTCCTCATGGGACAGAGACTCTCAGGGATGACTTTCTTTTGGGAAAAGCACCCCTTCACTGCTTCCAAACCCCAGAGCCTCTCCTCTAGGAGGTAATGCTGTCTTGGTAGCCGGCACATGGGACAGTGCACAGCAGACTGGAGGGGGCTAGCCTGGAGCCGTGGTCTCTGGCGGGTGGTCCGGGATCACCAGGGACACACAGGGCCCTCGGGGTATCCTCGCATCCGGCCTCTTAGCATGTTTATATGTGATGATGTATAATTTTCTTTTGATAGGGGTCACTTATTTGCTTCAGATACCTTTTGTGTGTCAAATCAAAACAGCACCGATGTTAACTGTTACTCTCTGAGGTCAAACAGAACGTAAACTGCAGCTCGAGGCCATGCAGACACACACTGAGTAGAGGCACCCATCCAAGTCACCTCCGCTGGTCAAACGATGCTGGTTACTGGGTCATCCCCAGACCTCAGAGCTAGTGAATAGCATCCCTACTGTGTGTTTCAAAGGGCCCTCAACACAAGGAGGAAGAGTTACCTCCATAAAACGAAAGGTGTGGTGCTCAGTTGGCCCAGTGTCTCTCGTCAGACTGGAATGCAGAGCGAAGTGATGTCGTCACAGAGAGGATGCTATGCTTGGAGCCGCAAGAGCCCCGCTGCAGTCCTGGCCAACAACCAGCTGTGTGACCTTGAGCAGGTTACTCCAACTTCAAGTCTCGGCTTTCTCATCTCTGAAGTGGGGCTAAAACCTACACCCCACCATTGTTACAAGTACAAGATAAACTGCCATGTGTTAAGGTCTCTGAATCAGATGCATGGTAAGTGCTCACGAAATGCCTACACATGCATTCGAAGGTCCATTCATTCATTCATAAATGAAATCAAGAGACTAAGGAGCAGAAAGGAATCTGGGCCTACGCTGGAGCTTACACGGTACGGCTTTTAAAGACACGCATAGAGGAATAAGGAAAGAACCTCATTTGAGGCACCAAGGTGACAAAGACGGAAAGTGGAATGAGGGTGGCTCCTGCCTGGAGTGACGGGTGAGTCTGGGCAGGGCAGTTTGGGTGAAATGGTTTCGAGCTGAGGGGATGGAGCCCGGGAGCTGGATGGTGTTCAGACGCCACAAGGTCAGCAGTAGTAGGGAACTGCAGGGAGAGAAGCAAAGGAAAGATCCCGAGGGCTGCCTGTGGCCTGCAAGTAAGGGAGACAGACCAGGGGCCGGCAAAGGATGGCAGCACCCTCCCTGGGGCCACGGTCACGGGCCTCAGCAGGACGTCTGCCCTTAGCTTCAGTCCTGGTTCAGGAATTTTAGTTCTGGCACCACTGATGCTTAAGTGTGAGGCTCACATCAGCCCTGATTCGAATTTTTTTCTCCTTACTTTCCACGTTGGGCCGCTTGTGCATGGCACCTGGGAGGAAGCCGTGTTTGTTAGCACTGCCCCAAAAGCCTGTCCAAGTGCTTGGAATGTCGATAGAAATGTACATCAGGGCCATGATGCAGTGAATCAAAGATGTGCAGAGAGATGGAAAAGCCTTGACCTTTAGTTCGTACTTGGGAACTGGTGTCCACATGTCTGAGTTCATGGACCAGGCTAACTCTCTACAGCAGTGGTCCACAACCTTTTTGGCACCAGGAACCAGTTTCATGGAAGACAATTTTTCCACTGACAGGGGGGCGGGGCGGGGGTGGATGGTTCTGGGATGATTCAAGCACATTACATTTACTGTGCACTTTATTTCTGTTATTATTACATTGTAATATGTAATGAAATAATTATACAACTCACCATAATGCTGACAGGAGGTGGAGCTCAGGTGATAAAGCGAGCGATGGGGAGTGGCTGCACGTACAGATGAAGCTCCGCTCGCTCACCCGCTGCTCCCCTCCTGCTGTGTGACCCGGTTCCTAACAGGCCATGGACTAGTGCCGGCCCGGGGGTTGGGGACCCCTGCTCTACAGGGTTCTTGGGCCCCAACCCTCCCCCTGCAGTGTGGGAACCTCCATAGGTCTTGCTGGATGGAGAGGACACAGAGCTATAGGGGAGGGTTGTTAGTTTCCAGTCTAGACAGGCATGAGCCTTACTGTTGTGTGACTTCTTAATCCAGGTGCCTCGGCCCCGGCACTGCATCGACCTGCCCCTGAGTGTCCCACTGGCGGCAGGCGGTGCTGGCCGAGCTGAGTCCTGGGAGCCGAAAGCTTCACCTGAACAAACAGCTGTATCATCTCTACCGAATGCTGTGCAATTCAGGCCTGGGAATCAGGCCTTCTCAGTGAGGAAATGCCACAGCGTATGTTCTTTCATCCATTGTGGGCAGCTTCAGAAATACTTATTAGTCCAATACACAGCCTGGAAGGGCTGTCCTTTGGAGGACCAGCACTGTGGCCTGCCTCCTTCCCTGCTGTAGTCAAGACACAACAACAGAGCAGACGGGAAAGTCGGACAAAGCCTGCCGTGCCCTTTGCTCGCCTAGACGGGAACCAAAGGTCAGAGGCAGGTGTCCGCCGCACAGATGCTGGAAGCTGGGTGCGGGGCCTCTGCTCTGCTTCCGCCTTGAAGCAGCCGGCAGACCCAGTTCAGCGCCAAAGCTGCTGGAACATGCACACTTTGGGACCTGGTCCTTCCGCCAATGAGAGGTGATTCTCAAAAAGAGACCCCTCCTCCTCCTAAATCAATCTGTCCAGGAAGTGAGTGATGCTTGGGGCCGGAGTCCTTAACCGCTCCTGAGGTTTGTGCCAGGGCCGCCCACGAACAGCCTCTTCAGGAAGTTTCCACCCTGCTCGCCACCTACTTCCCGAAGGACCTGTCATTTACAGAGCGCTGCAAAGAGAACGATCGTGGGGACCTGGCTGGAAGGCCCCCCTGAGTGCCCACGTCGGGGCAGGAGAGGCACAGGCTCTGCCCTGGGCAGGAACCCCAGCACGCAAATCAGCCGGCCTTGCGCAGGGACCAGGTGGAGGATGGGGACCAAAAATCCCAGCCTGATGGGGTAGGGAGTTTAAAAAAGGGGGTCTAAACAGCCACCTTGGATAGCAATTTGGCAGTTTATCAAATTATACATTTACTGTATGACCCAGCCATTCTACCTCTAGCTATTTACCCAAGAAAAATGAAAACGTGCCTATAAGAAATTCTGTACGCAAACATTCACAGCAGTTTCATTCATAACAGCCCCAAGCTGGAAACCACTCAAATGTTACATGGCAAACACATAAACAAATTAGTCTATCCACTCACTGGACCACTTCTCAGAAATAAAAAGAATGACCTGCACCGGCAGCAACGTGGGTGAACCTCAAAAGCAGTCACGCTAACGAAGCAGCCACTCACACAGGACTATGTAAATATGACTCCATATATAAGACATTCTGGAAAAGGCAAAACTACAAGGATGGACGCCAGGGGCAATCACAGTGGGTGGAGGATGGGCATAGTGGAATACTTTGGGGAGATGGAAATGTTCCCTATCTTGGTTGTGGAGGTGCTTCTATGATTGCACCCATTAGTCAGAACATAATGAAAATTTCTCATTTAAAAAGTGTGAGTTTTACTATAAGTGAGTTATGCTGCAATGAGGCTGTAGTTATACAGATGTGACCAGTGTATCCCTGTCTCTCTAGGGTCTGGATGACCACCCATCCTGCTGTCCTTGAGTGCTGCTCTTCTGGACAAGGCTGTCCTTGAGGTTTAATCTATGCGAATGTCACTGAAGTAAATAAGGCAGGGGGCTTTGTGTCCAGCCCCCATACAGACCGCCTGGATCAGAGAGAAGGTGATGTGAAGATAGAACAAAATAGACTAGACAGCAAGCGACACACGTGGCCTTTCCAGTCTCCGTCTGTGGCTAATATAGTCCTGGCTTGTGGCGGGGGTGTGTGCCCATCATTTTGCAGCAGGAGTGGATGCACAGCACAAGCTGCTGCAAGCATCTGGCAGGCTTGGCCTCCAGGGCAATCTGCCACATGCACCAGCCTTTTCTCTTTAGGAAAAGGTCTGTGAACAAGAACAGAGCTGACCTCAGGGATGCAGACAGAGTCTTCTCAGGTGACTGACACTCAGGCCCAGTTGAAAGGGTTCAACATAGTTGCCTCTAATTTTCTGTGACTTAGAAATGGCTCTGTGATTCTTCAAGAGAAGCTGGTGAGCAGCTGAGCTCCGAAATGCACGAATCGGAACAGGCGGCTTCCAGGCTGAGCCCACTAGGTGGCGCTCACGTCAAACTCCAGCCCAGACACAGAATGAGCCTGAGCATCACAGTCCCGTTCTGGGGATGAACTCAGACGACAAAAGCACAAGGCTGAATCTCATCTCCGCGGTGCAGACGTCAATGCTATTGAGCCTTTAATGCATATCATTGGATAAATCTCCAAGAACGCTGTTAACCTGCGACCTGCCACTATTTCTCTGTCGAGAGGACAAGGAAATTAGTGTTTCTGGGGAAATGTTTGTCATTTTTTTCCAGAAATAGAAGGGTTATTTCTCAGCTCTGGATAAAATCCTGGGGGTCACTTAGTGATGAGAGCAAGTGAAGAAGTGGGGTAGGACCAGGTGACCCCCGATATCCAAACTAGAAACACCTGAGTAACTTAAAAAAACTCTCGTGAGGTCCCACCCTCTGAGACTCTGGTCTAACTGATTTGGGGTGGGTCCCAGGCTTGCATCTTCTTATACTAGACAATATCATTTAATTAATTAACTAACTTCCCCAACTGTCAGCCAACATCTATGGACTCCCTCTTGCGCTGGGAACAATTCAAGGATACGAACATACAAGTTTAGGTTCCACGAGGTGCCTGACAAGATGACGCATCATGCGTATCTTCACCTCATTTCCAAACGGGTTTGTTTGCTTGAAAATCTTCAGATGTGGTGGGCAAGTTTTTGAGGACAGCAAATGATTCAGTGGAAAAGAACCCTTTGCATGTGGCTAATGGCTTTTCTGCTGGTAGCTCAGATCTACGGGTGCAGCCTCTCCTGTGGTTATTCTTGGGCAGCCCTGTTCTCATCCTGGGCAACGGCCACCAGGGCCACAGACACAGGCCAAGCCTCTCCCAGCAAAACCCCTCTTTCTGACACCTGACACCTTAGAATTCAGGAGAGAAATGTGTCGGGCAGTAAATGCATATTGAAAACATTTCTAAACATTCTGTTCAGAAACATTATATACCCACAACAAGGTTATACCCACAACAAGGTTACTAGCAATCTAATGCAAGGATACATTACAGTGTGAAATGAGAGGCAATCTTACTCCAGGGGTGCAGGAAGCTGCAGGGGGATTTTTAGAGGAGGGGTTTTGATGTCGGGGCTTGAAGGATCAGAAGGAGTTGGACACCGTGAGCTGGAAGTTTCTGGCGTGTGTGTGGAGGATGGGGTGAAGGACGGAGAGAGCAAAGGCGGGAGCACCTTCTGTGGGGGGCAGTGATGGCACACACCACCGATGCGGTCCTTGAGGCAAGCAGGTCCGGCCCCTGGAAGGCATCATGTGCATCTCCACTCCCCTCCACCGCCACCCCGACACGTCGATCACGGCATCCTTCCCCACAGAGCCCAGGCACAGCTCTAGACCACCTCTAAACGCAGAGCTCCAGGAAGCCATTAGACCTGATCAGAGCTGGCACTGAGGGTGAAATTTATTTCCTGTCTAAAGGCAGGGAAACTGCGGGGAGGGAGATTAATTAGACTTCGGTGTGTAACGGAAGGTCTTGGTTCCACCATGAAAAAAGCCCGTAGTGCTTTCTGCACTCCAAAATAGGCACTTAAATGCACCAAGTCGTTATCCTACAGTATTCATAACCTTTACATGAACCCTATCAGTCAGGCATTTTATTTCCATCATATGTGCGGAGTAATAGTGCTGAGAGAAGCAAAGAAACTTTTCCATGATTACACAGGTAGAAAGGCTGACTGGGAATTTATTCCCAGATAGATTCGACTTTAAAGTTCATGTTATTTTGATAGTGCTTGCTAACAGTTTGGATTTCAGGGGAGGAAGGGAGAGGAGGAGGGAGGCCTGGAGGGGAAGGGAGCAGGAGAGGGGGAAGCAGCTAAGACCAAGTCCTACAGGAGAGCTCGGAGCTGTCCACAGTTCTGAAATTATTGTGAATGCCGGTAACAGCAGGACTCTCCCTGCCCGATGCCATGATAGACACGTAAAATGCCATTCTAAGAACTCTCTTTCTCCTACATTTTGGCTTCACGTTGGCGCTTCCTCAAGGTATACAAGCAATCCTATTCATGCAACTTCCGGCAGCTCTGCAGAGCAAAGTGTGTCTGAGTGGAAGGGCCAGTGCAGGGTCCTGGGGAAGGAGATGTGGAGACACTGACACTGCTGGGATTCTCCCCGCTGCCCTCATGAACTCACTACTTTCAACATTCTCATGCATCAGGCTCAACTCACACAGGCACAGGCTGCCACAGATTTAACTAGAGGGACATGGAGTATAAACCCTTGGCATCTGTCTTCATTTTCCAAGTGAACACCAGACGCCCATAATCCCAGTCATGTGGTCTCTACACCGAGCCTTCACTGCTCCCCACCGGGTCTCCTAATTGGCTCCATGTTCCTGTTCATCCCTTTCCTTCTCTCTACACACACGCATAAAACGAATCTACGCCCACCACCTTCACCACATCTCTTCTGCTCGGTGTTCAGTGTGTTCTTATTCGAAAGACCCATCACACCAGGCTGGGGTTTAGGTCTTCCACATGCCAGGCTCACCCTAAACCCACCCAACCCTATCTCTCCCCATGCAGAGCCCCATGAGAACAGCCCTGCTCCGGCCTGGCCTGGAACCCCACTAACTCCAGGAAGATGCTGGCTCTTGGAAAAGCTCAAGCCTGTTGAATGATTTACCCGATCTGGAACATCTCCTCTCTGTCTCCATCTATTAGACCAAACCAAACCAAACCAAACCAAACTTACTCAATTATAAGGCTCCGCTCAAGCCAGACTTCCTTTCTGAGATCCTTTATGACATTTCTTCTTTTGTGTTCAGTGTCTAAAATACCCATTTGAGGCACTTAATTTTATATTGTTATATAAGTCTGTGTCTTTCCTCTTCAACAAGATTTTAAACTTCTTAAGGAGAGCAACTGTGCTTTTGTTGCTCAATACAGCATTTCAATAAATGTTTGTTGACTTATATTGTCTTTTCTGCTTCCACTGGAGGCAAAACAAGAAAGTCTTAAAAATTAATTGCAGTAAGTCAGATTGAGATGAGATAAAAAGAACTTACTGAGCATTGAGAACTGCAGATAGTTGAAGCTATAGACATCTCTTTTAAGAGAGAAATTAAAATCACATTGCAGGACTTCCCTGGTGGCACAGTGGTTAAGAATCTGCCTGCCAATGTAGGGGACATGGGTTTAAGCCCTGGTCCAGGAAGATCCCACATGCCGTGGAGCAACTAAGCCTATGCACCACAACTACTGAGCCCGCATGCCACAACTACTGATGTCTGCGCGCCTAGAGCCCGTGCTCTGCAACGAGAAGCCACCGCAATGAGAAGCCCGTGCACCACAACAAAGAGTAGGCCCCTCTTACTGCAACTACAGAAAGCCTGCATGCAGCAACAAAGACCCAACGCAGCCAATAAATAAATAAATTAATTAATTAATTTTTAAAAATCACATGGGCATTAAAATCACCTGAGTGTCACAGAACAAATCTTAGCTTTGAAAAATTATTAAAGGGAATTTTATTATTGTAGGGGTTAGATCATTCCTCTCCTTGTAACAGAAAGGATTTCAGCTAGCTAGAAAGTAAAGTCAAAAAAAATTTAATTACAAGACTATAAATATATATTGGGGATATATTACAATATGAAGAATAACATTCCCAGGCATTCACTAGAAGCAAAATTCTCTGCTGTGCACTTTGCATGTATCATTCCACTTAATTCTTATAATGTGCCTATGAGGTGAGCACTATTATTAACATCTTTTTAAAAATATGGAAACTAAGATCTGTAGAAGTACAGCAACTATCAAGGTCACACAGCCAAGAGTCAGCTGCAGACTGGGATTCACATTAAGGTCTATGGGACCACAGGGCTTCAGTTCTTAACTCCTGTGTCATGATATCAGGCAAGGTACTGGGCATTGTGCTATGTTGTCAACCTAGATTTCTATTTTCTAAATAAATGGAATGCTCTTCTGCATCCCAGCCTATAAAGTTAGAGAGTAACCTTGGGCAGAAGGAATCTATGTCTCAGTTTATTATTTTCACAGATGCAGAATGTGACTTCATAAGTCAACCAGAATTCCAAAGGAACACAATTCTGTACAATTTGTTTGGTACAGGTAAATAAGCAAGGTTAGGGCAACAATATCCACAGAAGATGGCCTGACATGTAAACAAAAATGCCTCTGAATACTTCTCAGTTTCTGTTCTATTATTGCTCTGTTTGCCAAACTCCAAAATGCCAATGCTACATAACTACGGGGAACACCAAATTTTTCCTAAAATTGATTTCTGTTATAGAAGGATTGATTTTCTCTAGCCCCTATGATTTTCAGAATGATCCTAAAAGATATAAGAAATTATAATTATACAGAAATATAATTTTTCTAAAACAAAGCACTCAAGCGAATGGGAAAACTAATCCAAAAAAGAGTCATGTCAGGAAAATGTCAAGAAACAGCCAAGTGTACCAAAAACTGCTATGAAAACACACAATGGACCCTTAACAGAGAACATTTAGCTGGTTATAATCTCTATTATGAAAGATTGCTTTATTTTGTTGACATTCTGATGTAAAGACTTAGTGAAACACTTTATGTTAAAAATAATAGCTCTGGGCTTCCCTGGTGGTGCAGTGGTTGAGAGTCCGCCTGCCGATGCAGGGGACACGGGTTCATGCCCTGGTCTGGGAGGATCCCATAAGCCGCAGGGCGGCTGGGCCTATGAGCCATGGCCGCTGGGCCTGCGCGTCGGGAGAGGCCACAACAGTGAGAGGCCCGCGTACCGCAATAAATGAATGAATGAATGAATAAATAAATAAATAAACGCAATAAATTAGCACCACTAAAAATCTGGTATTTACAGCTGTAATTTTACCCGAGGCGGTTGTTTTGATGGCACAGGATTGAGAGCGAGCCAGGCTATGCTGGATTCCAGCTCTCCTGGGCACCAGCTATGAGATGCCAGAGAGTTCTCACCGTGAAAGGCGGAGAAGAATGCTTTTTTGCAGGACTGATGTGCTAGGGTGGGCGCACTGAGACTCAGTCAATACATGACGGCAATTATTATCACTGTGATTATTTAAAAAATACCCAAAGCAGCTCACTCTTCGTTGGCATCCTCTATGGAGGGAACATCCTCCTCATCGTGAGCACTGAAACCAAGCCTTCAGCACACACCACCTTGTCCTTCGGTTTGTGGCTGGTTTGGCAGACTCTTGTGCCAGGTTCTCAGAACCTACTTCTCTTAAATTCTAACTGATGCAGTAAAATCTTTACACCATGTGTCAAGCACAAAATGCTTTTCAAGTTTTGAGTTTTACACATTTATATAAGATGAAATGAAATATCCATCATCTACAATAAATTCTACTGTCCCCAGAAGGGGTAGATAAATCTCAAGGCATAATTATACTCCTGCCTGCCGTGACCTTTAAAGATGCATATCTGCTTGAAAAATAATAGAATAATTCCTCCTTAGTGAAAAACATTTGAGTTTCTATTTGAACAATGCTTTTTTAAAAAAAAAACACCTATGGATACTTTGTTTTCACTACGGGGGTCATCTTCAGTTTCTCGGGGCTTGATTTTTCTAATAGTCTAACGGAAACAATTAATCACATTTGGCTGCATGTCTACATGTATCTTTCATTTATCAAATGAAATTATTTTCCCCATTTTTTTTTTCAAGGATATGCTCATATTCTACCTAAACCTAGTAGAAAACAGACAGCAGCAGTTGTGAAACATAGATGCTGTGATTAATGCTCTCCTATGGAACAATACTTTTTAGTAACTCCTGCTGTTTGTTTAAATTTGCTTAGGAAAATTAGGAGGCCTCCCCGTAAACAGTCACAGGAATTTACACAACATTGCCAGCAGCACAATCCAATTTCTTTGAACATTTCCTGAGCACTTCACCTTTTCGAAAAAAAAAGTGAGAGAAACCATACAGAGTATGAAGGAGAAGGAATAGGTGGGAACAAGAACACAGGCAGGGGTGAGGGCGGAGGGGTTGTAGGTGGGTGGGGGAGGGGAGGAGGAAGGAGGAAGGAGGACGACGAGGGGAGAGAAAGAAAGAATACAAATGGAAGCAGTAAAAGCCATCCCTGCCACACTCTCCTTGCTCTGCAACTGGTTTTCCCCGTGCCCACTCAACAAACGGCTTCACCAACTTCAATCATGTCTTCACACCTCCGGATGTCAAAGATGAGCTCCTGATAAAGCACCCCACGTTGTGTGTGGCTGTGTCTACCCAGAACTGAAAACTCAGCAAAATCACGCTTGCACTCATGTCTTTCCTCCCCACTCACACTTTTGGGTCCCAAATCTTGCGTTTTTGAAAAACAAGATGAGCTTAGGGGTGCTGCCCTCTCTATTACGTATATAAAACCAGGAACCATACTGGGAGTCCTAGGTCGAATCACCATGCCCTAGAGGGGCCACAGCTGATTACAAAGTGGGGCGGGGGAAGGGGGAATCTTTCTCTGCAAATCTGGGAACCAGAGCAGGAGGTGGTGGAGCTGTTCTAGGAAGGGGGGCTTCACAAATGGGCAAGAAACTGGACTCAAGTGACCCCCTCGGCCCTGGAGGCATCACGGGGGTCCCACAGCGTGGGGACACTTTGCTGTCAAGAAATAATGTGCCTCATTTCCTGCCCTAAGAATTAAGCAACTAGTCAGCTCTCTGCTTTGCGCTTTGTTTTGCAGATTTCACGTTAAAAGAAAATGAAAGAACAATCTTACCCATGAGGAATTTTGCTCAGGACATAATATCCAGTATAGGAGTGTTGATATATCTGAAACAGACAAAAAAACACACAAGAAACAATAAAACAAGCATTGAGACAATGGTTGTGATTATGATATTTTTCAAATCACCCTGAATCCTAATAAACATCCCTGGACCAAAAGTAGTTAGTCAGGAGACCTGGCGGCCAAATCTTTTATTTACTCAGGAAGTTAATTTGCATACCTTGTTTGTTTTATTTTCACCATTTGCATGCAGTTTACCAGGCAGCCAGAGGCTAGTCATCTCCATGACTACCTGGCTTTTGATTAAATCAGGGGCAGAGACTTCCAGCTCAGCTCAACTAAATGTAGCACAGAACTAACGAGGACACTGCCCACTGGAGGCTGCCCGACAGCCAGCTGGACCCTGAAACTGTAAGACCCACGCACTGCTGTAAACTACGGCCGATTCTACTGTGTATCCTTGGTGAGTACTGAAGCCAAGATAGGTTTAACTGGGCAAACTCCTGCCCCCTTGGACAACCTGATGTGCAGGTTTTAGCTTCACGGAGTGGTCAATAAACTAAGAACTCACTGGAAGGGGAGCATGGCTTTCAAAACTAAGGTAACAACAACAAAACAGCATTTCCAAACTCCTGTAACCCCCAAATCTCAGATGTCCCTCTTAAACCCTTGAACCAGGAGAATACTCCCCAACCCATAAATGCAGTGACTACAATGCGAGCGATACCCCCAAAGAAGGGAGAATGTGGTCTCCATCCTCTCCAGCTTTCTGGACAGAGGCCCTCCCCAGGGTGTGGAAAGTGATGGGTTACCCTGCAGGGTTGAAGTGAGAACCGTACACTTCACTTTCTCTCCTCTACCTGTGGAGCTATGGAGAGTTGGCACCCTGTGTGGGCAAATGTTCAGGGACTAGCATTTTCAAAGTAGCTTTCTACACATAACAGGTGAGGGACATGCAGCTGAGGAAGACAGATCTACTGCAGAGCACGTGTAATATGGATGCATTTGGAACTGATGATGGAAGCGAATCTTCAAAGGAAAAACGGGTAGGATTTGCTAATACCTCTGACCCCCCATCTAGTCTGGGCCCCAAGATTAATTTCTAGGAAATCACAGTGGATCAGTTATTTGGAGAAAAATGGCCCAGATATAAAAAATAAACAACAGCACTTAAGTCCCAATGACCTTTTGCTTCCAGTGATGTCAAGACTCCTGAACCAGACACACGGGGCCTGGGGTGACCTGCTGGATGGCAGGAGATGGACATCTGACTGAGGAATTACTTTAAATACTGGTCTAGGGCTTCCCTGGTGGCGCAGTGGTTGAGAGTCTGCCTGCCGATGCAGGGGATACGGGTTCATGCCCTGGTTTGGGAAGATCCCACATGCCACAGAGTGGCTGGGCCCGTGAGCCATGGCCGCTGAGCCTGCGCGTCCAGAGCCTGTGCTCCGCAACGGGAGAGGCCACAACAGTGAGAGGCCCGTGTACCACAAAAAAAAAAAAAAAAATACTGGTCTAATTATGAAGAAGTAACTCTAAGGAACAAAACCGTGAAGAAAAACTTCACAGAGCTGCCATGGCGATCTGGGTAGGACCAGAGGACCCTAACTGCTGTTTCTGAAGTGCTGCACAGTGATGCTCCCCCAGGAGAAGAAGGAAGGGCCTGTGGACCAGCCCCTGTGTCCTGAGCAGATTGATGCTCAGAGAGCCCCTCAGAGGTCCTTGAGCTTTGACTAAACGTTGCCTCTGTGAGCAGACGCTGGAGCAGAAGCTGGGTGGATCCGTCCCACTTCTCCACGGTTACGGCATCGGGTGCTGTGCTGTATAGTGTTTCCGACCTCTCCTTCCAACTATGTGTCTTTTCATACTATGTGTCTCACTTTATTTTCACAGTAACCCCAGGAAGGCAAAAGATTACCTTTGCTTGTTAAGATAGGAAGTTGAGGTGCAGAAAGGGTAGAGGGGGGTGGAGGAAAGGCAAAGGGGATGGGAGGCGGGGAGGCACAGGGAAGGGGGCAGAGGAGGGAGGGTGGACCCTAATTCCACACCCTTGAGTGCTGGGGGACTTAGTGACTCAAACAAATAGAATGTGACAGAAGTGATGGTCCTAGGCTTCTGAGAGCGGGTTATAAAAGGTATCGTGGCCACCTCCTAGCTCCCTTTCAGATCACTTGCTCTGGGGGAGGCTGGCCACCATGGTGTGAGGACACTCGAGCAGCCCTGTGAGGAGGTCTAGGTGGTGGGGGGCCGAGCTTCTTCCCCATTCAGTCACCAACATCCAGCAAGGAACTCAGGGGCGTGGAAGTGGATTCCTCACCCGCAGTCAAGGCTTCAGATGATGCAGCCCTGGCTGATAACCTCACGAGAGAACGTGAGCCAGAGATGCTCAGATAAGATGGTCCTGAATTCCTGACCCCCACAGTAACCACGAGATAATAAATGTTGGTTATCTTAAGCCACTAAGTTTTGGATAGTTTCTTACACGGCAATAGGTAAATAACATATCTAGTTTAAATCGAAAGAAAAAAGATAGCTAATAAATCAGATGTGAGTACACTGAGTTACTGGGTTCCCTCCCTAAAAACTTTCAGCAACTTCTAAAACAAATAGACAAATTCCTTATCGAAAGAGTGTCAGTACAGAAGAAGTGAGGGGCTGATGGGGGGGCATTATAGGCAAAAACACTTGGAGGAAGCCTTTGAAATTACCGCAGAGAACAGTCCAAAGCACTGAAGGTGACGGTGGTGGTGTTGCTGGTGTTGAGAGTGGCTACCATTCTGAAGCACATACCATGTACTAGGTAGCATGCCAACTCCTTAGCATACATGAATTCATTCAATCTGTATGAGGAAGGTATTAGTATTCCATTTTTAGGATAGGAAAATTGAGTCAAACGCAAGCAAGATTTGGCCTGAGGTCTGTTTCTCTCTAAGCACATATTGGAAATTGCCTGAACAAAGGGTACAGCTCTTAATTCTCAAGTTACAAATCCAAGTTGATTGTTGTCAACTGAAAAATCCAGAATACCAACAGACATAATAAACATGCAAAGTAAGGACATGTGCTGTCTTTCTTGGTCTTATTTAATCCATCTGGAAAGAGTGATTTCAATTCGTTCTCTGGTTATGACATTCCCAAACCCCTAGACTTACATCTTTGCATACCTCTTTAAATATACCTGCAAATTACCCTGAAATTCAGCTTTGTGACTATCTTCTGAGTGGAAGCAATGAGAAAAAGGAAAACAATTAAAATAACCTTATAAGGGCAATGGTAAGACAAGATGAGAGAGAACTATCCCTTTACAACTCTCTGTCTGTACCGTCAGGCATAAAGAAAAAAGAAGGCGTATATGGATGGGAAATGTAATAGAATATCTGGACAACGAAATCACTAATTAGAAAAATTCAAACAGAATGAAAGAGAGTCAAGAAGTAGAGACTGGATCTGCCAACTATGTATGGGACAGAAGCATTCCAGAGTAAACTGTTAATGCAAACGGAAAGCCTTTAACATGAAAGTGCAATTATGACTCAAGTGCTACTCCAAAAAATGGGCAAGTGGGAGGAAGATGCAAGGATTTTCTCATTGCTCTAAGATGAAACAATCAAATACCATTGTTTTCCACAAAATACTCCCTCAACCTGGAACCAAAGGAACCCCAGGCACAAAGAAAACAACTTTGAAAGAGGACACATTTCAAGAGTTTCATTTGCACGATGCCTTACCTCAAAATGCATTAACAATAAACTATATCTCACTGAAAGAATTTGTTCCTTGGAGAGATAAAAGACTTTCTTTTTTTTGTGTGTGTGGTCTCTATCTCTTGTATTTATGCTTCTTTCTTTAAAACAGACTCTAAATACTTCTGATCATGGATAAAAGTACAAAGAGTTGGAAGTTGGTAAGACTGCATTGTTATTTTTCTGTGAGTGGACTTTTAGAAGTTCATGAATATAAGTTACTTCGGTTTCTTCCCACAGCAACAAATTACTCTTGGAAAATGAATGCATGAAAACCTGTTACCCAAAACACCATTCACAAGATGGGAAGACAATTTCAGCAAATTATTTTTTAAAATATATCATGCAACATAGTTGATACTGGCATTCAATAATTGGGAAAAAAGTAACCAGTGAAGGGCCTGTCTTGGGCTAAGGTCATATTTGGTCTGCTTCCAATATTTCTGAAACATCACTCTGCCCACAGCTTTCTTTCTGATCCTCTCCCCTCATCACCCCCTGAGCCACACTTCTGATTTCTCTCTGGTCTTTCCTACCTCAGTCCCATCACGCACATTCACCCAGACTCACTTTACATCTTCTTCCTCTATGAAACCTTCCACTCTTGTAGTTTTAAATTATGATTATCTGAATATTGGTAATTTCACAGATCTATCTCCTCAACTGTAGACCAGTGTACCAGATTCCCCCCTCGATATCTCTATCTTATGTCTCACAGGCACCCCAAACTCAATATTCTCCAAGTTATCTCTTATCTACCCTTAAAACCTAGCTCTCCTTTGATACTTCCTATCCCCGTGGGTGGCTCCCTCATCCCCTCAGTAATCTGAGCTGAAAACCTAGTTTTTCCTGACTCCATCCTTTGCCTCCTTCCTCCTCTGGCTCAATTCAATCTATCTCCAAATTGTGCCAAATTAACTTCTTAAGTCTTTCTCAGATCCACCACCCACTCCTCATCCCTATGGCAAGCACCTTCCTTCAGACCTCCCCCCATCCTTCCTCTCCAGGACTAACCTCTGAGATCTTGACCCCATCCCCTCCTGATACCTGTTGAACTTTATCAACTCCTCTACCACGAATTATGTGCCTTATATTTTCCATCACTCCCTCTCCTTGTTCCTTCTCCCGAATCTGTAGAATTCAAATCTCCCACATTAAAAAATCCTTGGGCGTTCCCCCCGCCACCCCTCCGACTCCTTCTTCTTTTAAACTATCATGGCACTTCATAAGGGAAGTCTACACTGCTTCACTTTCTATCACTTTGAACCCACTGCATTATCCTCCCGACGTCCTCAAAGTGCCACCTCCAAGCGGATGTCCCGCTGCCGTACATATGGTATCTTCCTGATTTCCAGCCCGCTCGCTCTCTCTGCGGTACGTGATAAAGGTGATAGGAATCCTTCTCCCTTCGTCATTCCATGGCAGGTCACTGCTTTCAATCTCCTCTTGCCTTCCTCCTTCCAGCCTCTTTGCCTTTCCTTTCTGCTGTGCAGACCCCTTGAATGGATGCAGGCACCAACCTGCCACTCTTGGGGGTTTCCCTTGTTGGTCTACACCCTTGGTCTGGAAGAGCACATTCATTTCTGCTTTCTTGTGAGGTTTCTTACTGAATTCATATTTTTATGCTTGATCCATCTTCTGAGTTCTAGACTCATATTTTCAGCTTGTGTTGGGCCTTTCAGCATAGATGCTTTTACCCAGAACTTTTACACCACGTTCAATATTTTGAAAACCAAAAACTCTTCCTCCTAAATAATCTTCTTTGATGTTCTTCCACTTACCCGGTCTCTCGGTAGAAACATACTGGAATTAGCTCCAACCATTTCTATCCTTCCTTTCCTTACTGTCCATGTACAAGTGGTTTCCGAATTTCACTGGATGTTGTAACTTTGGAATGAACCTTAAGTTCAGAGCACATTTTCCACCCCCAGTAACACCGCCCTAGTTTGGGATGCCTAAGTGGCCCCAGTGACCTTCCAGCTGCCCCGCCAGGGCTCCTCCCCTCCTTCCCAAGGCCTCGGCAAGTCCCTGCTTCACAGCGAGTCGGGAGCAGTGTGGTGGGTGTGGCGGTTCGGGACAGGTCTGGAGTAGGACACACCTACTCCTGTGGACCCACTACTATTATTATACAGTTTTAGAGGAAGACACAGGATCAGTTCTCAGCCTGCTGATCGCCCGAGGGGTGAACTCAGGAAAATTAGTTAACCTCTGAGCCTGAGTGTTAGAGCTGTATTTGTTCAGGAAATTTAAACCATGAGAAAGGAACCAAGAATGCTCTTGTTTAAATTTTAAGAATTATACGATCTAGTGACTAGCATTGTGCAGAATCCATGAAACTCTTTTTTTCTCTACTCTTTTGGGCTGTAAGAAAACAGGAATTCCTCTGAGAATGCAGAGTTGGAGCTAACCTATTTCAAGGGCTGAGAGAGGTAGGAGAACAACTGAGATTTTGCCCTGGGTGCCTGGTCAGCATAATCTCTCTATTCTTTAGTGCTCCAATAACGAGATGGATGGTCCCCTGAGGTGGTAAGCCCCCCAGCACTGACAGAATTCAAGCAGAGGCTGGACAGCCGCTGTGAGGAGCGCTCTAGAATGGGTGTGAAACGGAGCATGACCCTATGGTCCCTGCCCCACCGTGTCCACCGCCTGCCTTTCGTCTGTGGAAACACTTTAGCCAAAGAATAAGTTTAATCAGAGAAATGAGAAAATGAAGAAACAACAGAAAAAAGTCAAAAGAGATCAAATCATAATAGTCAGTAAGCAAAGTCAAGGACCTTTAGTTCCTCCTCAAGGGCTATAGGTAATATTCTGAGCCCTGTCCTGTGAGCTGTCTTACAGATACTGAAACCCACCAGGTGGGAGAAGTTAACTACATGATGACCAGACGTAGCCATGACATAAGCTGCCACAATTCTGAGAAATGGCCTCAAGGAAGTGGGAACACACCGACCCTGGAACTGAAGACTAGCTGTACTTAAAGCAGTCAAGGCGACGTTGGTCAGAGCACCGCAGGACCGTCTCAATATGATGGTCAGGGCTGACTGCACTGCTGCTGCATGTAGCCCCCTCCCCCTCGGCCTATAGAAGCTCTTGCCCCCTGCCTGTCAGTGGTGGGGGGGAGCCGGCCTTTGGACAGAAGTCCGCCCCCTCCCCCACCCCCGTGCTGGCTGTCGGCCTCCAAACTAAAGCAAACTTCCCTCTCCACCAACCTGGCCTCTTTAATGGCTTTTGAGCGGTGAGCAGCCGGACCCCACTTTCGGTTACAGGTGTGACCATCCCGAAGCAGATGCTCCAGGGCACATGCCTATCCCTTTCCTATTTGACCCTATATTCTATTTATAGAGGAAATTAAACATATCAGAGGGTACAGATGAGCTCAGAGTAAGATCCTCCCAAGCTAGGATCAAGGGCACATGGATGGAATAGGTGGTTAAAGAAAGAAGATATGGTAACATGATGTGAATAGAGGTTAAAAGTACTGGCAAATTTTAACACAGGAAAAAGATCGATTGGGCAGGGAAAGAAAGTGAGATTTGGAAACCGAACGGTTAAAAATAAGAAGAAAAATTATCTGCATGAGATGCACGCCGATGAGTGAAAAAACCAGAAACCTGAAGGGAAAAAATAAAAACTCTAAAAGAAGTTGGAAAATGTGAGATTTCTTGGCTTTAAAATTGGAGAAAATAAAGTGTTTACCCAGAGGGTCTATCTCCTCACAGTTTTAAAAGTTCTATTTCCCAAAGAGAAGGAAATTCCACTAGGTTCTAGCTGGCAATACCCAGCTCTACTGAGAATTAACACACAGCCAGTCCCCCAGGAGAAAGCGAGCAATCTGCCTCCCAAACCCAAGCCAAGGTTTCATGGACCATGACAGATGCTTCATGAGAGTCATGCACTGTTCGTGTTCCTTTTGTAACATTTTGTAAATGTTCCCTCAAAACCTTTTTGAAAACAGCTTTACGGAGGAATAATTGATACATCAAATACTGCCCATATGTGATGTGTACAAGATGATGAGTTTGGACACATGTGACACCTGTGGTGGCATCCTTACCATCAGGGCAACAGATGCACCAACACCTTCCAGAGTTGCCTTGTATCCCTGACAACCTTTCAGGAAGGTGATGAAGATCAAACAATTAAGCCTGAAGCCCTGGTGCCCCCTGTCAGTTAATGTGGGGAGAAGTGAGGTGAGCAAATATACCCTCTATTTTTTCAAAAATACGTCATGAATCGTCACATTCACCTGGTGCATTACTAAGTCTTGGTCTTGACACATTCTTCTGAACAACCTGCACTCCTGCTTCCATCCATGGTCATGATCCACGATCATGGAGCAGCTGCCGTGCTTCCGAGAAGCTCTCAAAGACCTGTCTGTGGAATGGCTAATGACCCGGTGGGCCTTCAGGATCTGCCAAAGGCTCCCCTGACTATTCCATCCAGGTCCCTCTTTGAATAATTGAAACAACTGAGCACATCTGCAGTATGTGATGAGACAGGAGCTAAGCAGCTCGTAGGGTCTTTCTGGGAAGAAACGATGAGTATCTTGTCCAGAAACCCTTTCCCTTAACATTTGGAGAAACGGGCCCAGCTCAGAGTGCTTCTTTTTTTGAGGAGTGAGACCAATGGGTCAAAATACTCTAGAGAAGATGCCCAGGTTGGCTGGAGTCTGGAAAGAAAGCCACCTGAGAGACACCCGGAGCAGGCGATCCGCCCGGAAGAGAGAAGATGAAGGGGAGCTGGAGGGTTGTCCTTAGAGTTTTAAGGGGCTTTGTGAGTCAGTGTGAGCAAGCCCGTCCTCATTTACTACAAGAGGGAGGATAATGTTGACAAGTGCGCATGACAGGGAAAGCGATTTCAGCCCAACGATGCTAACTTCTGGTGATGAAAGCTATCCAACACTAACAAGTCTTCCTGGCCCCATTACTGAAAGTATGGAGGCTGAATTTGCTGGGGCGTCCAGGTGAATGCAGCGAGTGGTGATGTTGAACCTGGTGACCCTAAACTTCTTCCCCATTCAGAGAACCCCTCAAGTCCCATTGGAGACCTCGCCCCTGCCCTCCCCGTCTCTGCTCTGGCTGGTGCTTACGTTTAACTGCGTCTCAGTGTAGGTGCTGAAGCCTGGATCTGGGAGCTCAAGCCTCAGCATGTCCCATCTGATAAGCTCCTGACTGTGACAGAGTCCCACATCAGAACCCACACTGCTTCCTTTCCAACATTCTGGAGAAATCTCATCTCCTGGCAGATTCAAGTCTCTGCTTGATTTTTAATCTCCTGTTCCATTCACGTCTTCTATTGGGCTCCACCCCCAATGACCCAGCATCTTGCCCAAATATCTGACCTCCTGCCTGGTCTCTGTGAATTTCAAGTCCTGATGTTGATGCTGATGGTGATGGGAAGTTTCCTGAAGGCACTGGTCCTTCCAGAGAAGCTGCTCCTTTTGTCAGCACAGGGTCACAATCACCCCTGGGTTCTAATGACTGCATCTGGTACATATTTCCTCACCCTTTGCCAACTTATTTGATATCATTTAGTGAAGTCAAAGGTCTTGCTGTAATAATTTAAAAAGAAAATTTCTCTAGAGGGCCCCAAATAACTAGAAACAAATTGAAACATTTAGTAAAAGAAAAAAAAAAAGATGTTTAGCTCCTATGATGTAACATAAATGTTAGGAAATGACTCCATATAAACAAAATGTCCTTTGTTTTCCCCTTGGCTGCATATGCCGTTCCTTCCTCATGATCTGGAACTCACAGTTCAGGGTAAAAATCTAGCAGGTGTAAAACAGAGCAGACATAGGGTTGCCAGTTTCAAACTACAAAAGTAATTACATTACTCTTTTATAGCCTATTCTTCTACTTATGTTTAGACTTTCTTCAATCAAATATCAGACTTTATGCAAGAATGCAAATTTCTTAAAATACTTGAGGGTGCTGTCAATTTAGGTATGATTTGTTAATCCTGTGAGTATGAATTTTGTTCTTGTAACCAATATTACATTTTCAGGTGCATATATCTCACCTAATAAACTAGGAAGGAAAAAATTTCATAAACTCCATAAGCTTTAGCACTGGAATGGAACAATTTCAGAGGATAATGGTTGTTATTTTTAGTGCAGGGATTATTTCAAAATACCAGACACATACAGGTAAAAAAGAGTTTACTATAATTTGTGAAGCAGCTTTTTATGTATTTTTACATGCTTTTATTACTAGAAACTTATTATTACATTTACAGTGCTCTAAGGGTGTGTTCCCATGTAGGGACAGCAATGCTTTTAGCTATTGTAGCTATTCTGGGATCATTGTCAAGCTTTATAGGTTGCTTCTTCCAGAGTTTTTCAGGGTGAATCAAAGTAGTCTTTAAAATCTGTGGCCTGACACATTGTGTATATTAGCCCTGTCAATATTGTGTGTTGATCTGAATCCTAGCTAAATTGAAAGTGCTGAATTCCCAAACTTTAGAAGAAATCAGAGCTATCTAAACTCGATTTTCTATAATCTCTAGAAAACGCATAGTGTTTTTTTTTTCTCTCTCTGAAAGTCATTTCTTCAGCTCATTTTCCTTCCAGTATCTGTTAACGAGCTTTCTATGCCTGGCTGATTTTGAGCAAGTTAAAAATCTTATTGGGTATAAAAAAACTCACGTCCCTTGGACTTTTATCCCTGTAATGTGGAAGCATGGCACTTCAAATGTGAAAGTACCCATGAATAATTGAGAATTTACAGAGCAATGGAAAATAAGACCCTTTAAATATAAAAACAACTTGAGCAAATTAAAGCCTTACCAACACCAAAAAAAAAAAAAAAGTAATTAAAAGCCCTTAGGATTCAGTATTTGTATCTCAACTCCTCTCCTCCTGGAAGCACTGGTCTTCCACCAAACTTTCTAAATTTAAGAGAGTAGAGATGGTGGTTTCCTCTTGAACCTGCAGTCTCTTCAAATGTCTAGTTCTGCTCTGCGTACCACACCCACCCCTAATACTCCCTAATTCATTCTTTTGCGAACAATCCCCATTCATCTAACTTCTTCTTCTTTTTTTTTTTTTTTTTTGTGGTACGCAGGCCTCTCACTGTTGTGGCCTCTCCCATTGCGCAGCACAGGCTCCGGACGCACAGGCTCAGCGGCCATGGCTCACGGGCCCAGCCGCTCCGCGGCATGTGGGATCCTCCCAGACCGGAGCATGAACCCGTGTCCCCTGCATCGGCAGGTGGACTGTCAACCACTGCACCACCAGGGAAGCCCCCATCTAACTTCTTAGTAGAGAATGTTTCTTTCATCCTCTGTGCCTTTCACACGCAATGCTCTCCAGAAATCACTATGAGAACATCTGAGGATAAAAACAACATGGTTAAAAATGAGGATGCATCTAAATCAATATCTTAAGTGTCAGAGATGAACAGTAAAACTTTCAGCTGTGATTCGGATCGTGTTTCCAAATATCCACTTCAAGAGCATCTCTGACATCCAGAAATAGCTGAGTAATTTCTTTTTAATCATTTCCTGTGTCTTCACTTGGACATTTCAATTCAAAAAGCGTGTCCATGTGTCTTACGCTCATCTTCTGGAGACAAATGAAATCAGTCATAGGGTTGCTAGGAAGAAATTCAAAGGAAGTGATCCATGAGGCTCTCCTTCCAAACTGATTTTCAGGGACACATACCAGCGCGCCCCAACTTCCTCCCAGGCTCTGTCACTCCCTGTCCTCCGCGTGGCCGGCCACTAAGAAATGATGCTCGATTTCCATACTCTTCCTGGCAGCCAACTTCCCTCCCTCGCTGCCCTCTCTGTTCTATTGTTTTGCCAGGCCTTTCTGCTGACTCATTCCTGATTTTGCTTGAGAACACAACATTTTCTTTTTCCTTGCTCTCTTTTCTGTCTCTTCTCACCGGCACATACTGCCTGTAGGATCAGCCTTGTGGAGAGGCAAGATAAAAATAAATAAAAATTCCTTACATCATGGAGACCTTTAGAATTTACAAACCACTTTTTTCTGTATCCTTTGACTTGACCCTCACACCACCTGGTCCTGTGGCTGGAGTATCAATAGCTCCTCCTCGATTCTCTTTGTTTTGTTTTGTTTTGTTTGCGGTACGTGGGCCTCTCACTGTTGTGGCCTCTCCCGTTGCGGAGCACAGGCTCCGGACGCGCAGGCTCAGCTGCCATGGCTCACGGGCCCAGCTGCTCCGCGGCATGTGGGATCCTCCCGGTCCGGGGCACGAACCCGTGTCCCCTGCGTCGGCAGGCGGACTCTCAACCACTGCGCCACCAGGGAAGCCCTCGATTCTCTTTTAAATTAAGAAACGGAGGCTCAGAGATGCAAACTGATTGGTCCAAGGTCACATACTGTCACAAGAACAGACGCGGGAGGTCAATGTCTTTTCACGTGTGGCTTGACCTTGTTCTCACTATAACACCCTGTCAAGATAGCTTCTCCCACCCTCAATCACCTCCTCTTTACCAGCCGTAAAGGCTACTGATAGACCCATTTTCAAGAGAACAATATTAAGAAGAAAGTAACCGTGAGAAGATGAACGCCAGAGCCATAATTAGCTCTCCCACTGCACAAGACCAGCTATCAGCCAATGGAAGTCAAGGCCTCGGGGAACAGCACAGAATTCCAGTGGTCCCGGGGGCCAGAGTGAGACATGGAGAGCAAGGAGGACATGGAGGGGGTGACACGGGGGAAAGTTGCTCACTTTCAGCTACACAGGGCTGGGCTTCTGCACCACCTCCTTTGCACAGCAGTTCACCGGCTTCTCTGTAGCCTCTCCTGAGCCCTGTCCCTTGTGACACTGAAGGCCAAGTGCACTGGACTCACTTCAAAGGACAGAAAAGGAAGACAGTGCGTGAACACCTGGTTCTCTCCTCTGGTAAACGGGCGTTGATGGATGGAGGACCCACTGGCCCTTAATCAGCACAATATAAAGACCAACAGCGGCACGTCCCTCCTTGATAAGAAGGTGCACTGGAAACACCTACGTGTTCCCAGGCCCCGGCTACGTCTGCACCAGGCCTCCAGCGAAGGCCCGGGTGAGAAGTCCTGTCAGTTCCTCTCCTCCCCCCGCTCCTTCCCCCGCTTCTGCTTTTTTTTTTCTTTACATCTCTGTGTTTGTGTGTGTATCATAGGATGCTAAACAGCAGGTAGACTGATTTTTGGCAAGTCAGTCTCCCCCCACCGACGCTCACATCACAATTCCAGTCCCCGTTTTTCATCACCTCCTCACTGTCTCCGCGTGAATACTCTGCCCTGCTTATCCACGTCTAAGGCGATTACCTTCTCCTCTCACAGCCTCCTGACCTCCCATTCACGTGCAGCAGGAACCCTCCTGTGCTCACACGCAGGAGTGGGGTTTGGACCCGGGTCTGACCTCTCGCCAGACTGGTCGTTTGGGTACCTTTCTTTCTTTCAGTGTCTTTCCTCCGGATCCCCCTGGACCCGATACAGGCCCCCGTCCCTCAGGAACTTTCTAAGATGTTGCCATCTGCCCAACACATCCTGATATAACACTTCCTTCACCTTCACTTGAACTTCAGCAAGTTCCCCCTGCCTCCCTCTCGAGTTCCCTTCTCAGAGACTCTCTGATGTGACATCGAGGCGACCTGGGCAGCGTGTTGGCGAGACCCCTCCCCGCTATCGCACAGGCATTAGCATCAGTCAGCTGGTGCCAGATGAGAAGCAAGGGCTGGGGCTTTGCTGCAAATGGCCACAGAGCTACAGCTCCTCGAAGACAGGACCAGGGCACAGTGGTCCAGGAGAGAGTCTTAGCGCCGCCTGGAACGGAGCACCGGGGACAAGTGGACGGGTCCCCAGGACAGCGTGCTCCCAGCCATGCCCGACTGAGGGTTTCCTACCGCTGCCAGCTGCCCTTCCAGATCAGAAACCCAGCGTCCTGCACCCAAGGCTGATGCAGCTACACACTGAGGGTTCTTAATCCACAGAGCCCCTTAAAACAAGTCCTTCGTGGGTACGATAGACAATAAATTAGGATACAAGTGACCTGAGAAGGTTCTGGAATCCAACGGGTAGAAATCGCTGAGAGCAACCTGTCGCCCAGCTGCCCCAGCAGACACACCGTCTGCGCTGCCACGCTTTGTGTAACACTTCATACTCCCTGCGGTATGACTTCCTTGTAGCTTGTTCTCTCATTTTCATGAACATTTTTGAAGGTTTTGTTCTCATCCACGTTACCATGTTTGCCATGCACGTTGTGCTAGGAGGTCATGTCTGTGCTTCCCCCTTTCTCCTCCACCTCTGAGACAGCTCATGTTTCCCTTTCTTGAGTTTCTTGAGAACCCCCCATTCTCAGGCTCTCCTTTGCTTATTCTCAGAGGCCTTTCCTTACACTTTTCAGCAGTAAAAGAGATCCTCAACGCCCCTGAGACAGGCAGCTCCTGGGTGACATGGACACTAATGGTAGGAAGAGAAGGGGATTCTGGCAGAGGCTAGCTTTCCTGCTCTGATTCCAGCTTGTTTTCTGTCCCCTTGGCTGCCTCCTTCTGGAAGAATCAACCCGGGTGAGCAAAGGGCTGGGACTTGTACCACAGCCCTGGGAGTGATTTCAGAGGCTCCAGTGGGTCTGGTTTGACTGGACACCATACACACACAATGAGGGGTAATCAGGTACCACCATGGTCCTGCCTGTGTGTCCAGAATAGCGAAATCTGGCATCTGTGATTATCATCATAACCAGCCTCTTCGATGTCTTCTTGATCTGGAATTACCAAATATAATGCCATTGTTACTATATAATGTGCCACCCAAACAGGCACAGAGAAAGTGGAGTGATCAGTAATTATGTTGGGAAAACAGACACAAATTGTTTGTCTGGAACCACCCATTCCCGACAAACTAAGGTATATGGTTTCCCTCGTTTTCGCTGCTATGTGAGCAATCCTACCACAGCCAGAATAAGAAATTATTTCCTCAGTTTAACTAGGGGCAGGCACTTGTAAACAGAAATTCAACAAAGACCTGGTAAACGAGTCTAAAAACAGACACACTAAGCACGGGGTGGGGTACTGTGTTGAGCACGTCTCCAAGAAGGACTCACAAAGCGCGAGGCTGTGGAGGCGCCATCTTCACGCAGGTCAGCTCCTCACACCACGTGGCACCTGCCTCTTTCCCAAGCCTCGAGGCAGACGCCCCACGCCAGAGTTGGAAGGCACTGTTTGCTGGCAGGTGTTACGTGTCCAGCTTGAGGTGAGTGGAGAGGGCACTGGGGCTGAGAGGGGTCATGGCTGGTAGCTGAACAATGAACACAGGGCAGGAGGAGAAAACCTGGGGACAAGAGGCTGGAAGGACCATCTTTCTTCAAGTCAGAAGAGGTAACTTAAAGGTTTAGAAAGCGCATACTGAAGCAAATGTAGAAAAAGCCCTGTAATCAACTGATTACACATACGTAGGGTTATACCAACCTTGGAGGGGCTTAATACATACTATGAACATTACAGACACATATTACAGACATATTCTCAGCAGTCTCCCAAATCATGTCATAGTTTCTAGGATATAACATCCCAGGTTAGGAGGAAAAGTAGATGGAATCCATTAAAAAAAAATTCAGGTTTAGAGTTGACTATCCTTGAGACAAAAAGAACTCTTGAAAATGGGGGGGAGGGCAGGGAATGAGGGAGTAGCTGGGGTGGTGTTTCAATTTTCATTCATCTATGAATGTCCCTAGAAATCTCAGTCTTAAAAGATTTCAAAATGTAGGGCATCCTAAAGAAAATCATAGGTGATCTTAAAATGGCATTTAGTTGATTTAATGTGAGTTGTTTGTCATCGTGGATGGGGAGGAATCCACTGAAATGATACAGGAAAGAACTGTCTGCAGGTGAGGACAAAACTGTGCCATGAGGTCAGGGAACTCAGTACACAGAAATGGAGAAGGGTGTTCTCTCTGATCGCTGATGGGACAAGAATAACTGCTTGGAGAGAAGATTCCATGGGCAGCATCAAAAGAAGAAAAACTCATTCAGAGTTAGTGCATCCTTGAAACTATCCTTGTAATTCAGAGGGAAAAACTGCAGCCTGCTTGCGTCATTACCATCATCCGGCACACCTCCCCTCCTAACTGGCAATTCTGTGTGTAGTGAAATTTTGTGTTCTGCACAAGATGGCTCTAAATATATGTTCTGGTTTGACAATTCCAAAGATATGTGAGGAATCACGGGATGTTCTGCCTTTGATACGAGTTTTAAACCAGGGTTAGAAGCAAAGGAGGTGGCATTTTAATGTACGGCATTCAGATGCTGCACGGTTATGATGAGACCGACATCAAAAAGTGATCAGTCGATACTGACTATACATTTACCATATGCTCAAGGTTCTCTAATGAGCATTTAAGGAAGAATCCTTCCCTATTTGGACTGGGTTGCTGAGCTCTGTATTGCTGTTCCCTGAACTAAAAATACTGACGCTAACTAGCTTGCACGGCTCTTCAGGACTCGCCAGATGGCAACTCAAGGCTGTTCTCAGAGCTCAGTGCTGTAGCAGAGCTTTTCAAAGTGTGGTCCACAGACCACCTACTTTTGTCAGAATCATCTAGCGTGCTTGCTAAAAATTCAGATTCCTGGGTCCACCCCATATCTGCTGCATCCGAGTCTTTGGGGCTTTGAATCTGCCTTTTGACAAAACCAACCAAATACTTTAACAAGTGTTTCCGGGAGAGGACACCAACGTTTGAGAACCTCTGTCCAAGGCATTTGGTTTGCAAACCTGGCACCACGTAGTGTTACTGGGGACCTTTTAAAAAGTACTGATGCTCAACCCCGGCACCAGAGAACCTGATTTACTACATTACTGTCAGGTGACACTAATGTGCAAGCAGGTCCACATGACCCGTTCCTCCAAGTACACCTCTGGATGTTACTGTACATCCACACTTCGACACCCAAACACGCACCAACAGAGGACTGAGCCCTGGTCCACATGGGCTCCCTGCTGCCAAGTTCATCACTGGAGGTTCTCAGGGCTCTTTCAAGAGTTTCCTCTGTCCGCAGTGCTGTAAACTGCTGACTCCCCTCACCAACCTCAAATCCGAATCTTCCCTCTCAGCCAGTGTGGCTCAGGGTTTCCACCTGCATATTCACACGTCACTGGCGGCAGGCGAGGTACTGAGCAAACATTCTTTCCATCACCCCAGGTCTCCATCTTCCTATATAATCAAAGGGTAAAGGCAGCACGTCAAACCTGGATTTTATTGAAATTATTGCATAGGGCAAAGCAGGGACAGGTGACAGCATTAGGCTGAGGCTGACCTGCAGATACTAGTAAACAGGTGGTGGATGATATATTTGGGATCATGAACACAGAGTCAAATGCCCCGGCAATGAGAAACACTGGGGTGATGATGGACAGCACTGACCAGGGACAGCCTCTTGGCTGCGTCACTCATAGCTGTGCAAACACACATTCTCTAGCCTCGGTTTCCTCATCTATGAAATGGGGATGACAACCGTACTTAATCACATGACTGAAGTTAAAACGAAATAGTATATCTGAAGCATTTTTAGGGACAGGGCTGTGCTGGGTTCTCAGGACACCAGGTCAGCATGGAAATCGCCCCCATCAGGGAGTCTGAGGCCAAGCTTCAGCCTTGCCTTTAAGTGACAGCATGGCTCTGAGCACATCATAAACTCTGGGTTTTGGTTTCCACGTCGGCAAACTGTAGAGGTTCTGTAAAAATATTATAAGAACCAATCTAGCCTGATGGCTAAAGCTCCTTTCTGTATTACGATTTTCTAAAGGAATCAGTGGTGTAACAATATAAAGGGGAGAACTGTGCATGAGAAGGAAATACTATGAGTCTACAGGAAGGACAGAGAATTCAGGTTCCTGCAAGGAGGCTGGTCTCCCACAGACCTTGGTCCGAATATCTGCATTCAGCCCCTCAATGAAGCCTTTTCTCATCCCCAAGAATCTCTGCTGAGTGCCCTCAGGGAGGGGAAAGGGCACCCCACCCTGCGAAAGCCCATTGGGGCCAAATGAACAGTGCTGGCCTTTGATCTGCAAGAAAAGTGACTGTGTTATTTCCCACGGGATATAGTTCCAGAACGATCCAGCCTGGAAACTTCTAGCAGCTTTCCTACAGCCACATGGGGGAAAGAGCCGGAGAGCGCAGCCAGCACCAAGCCCAGAAACAAAAAGCGAGAAGCCGAGTCCTGCTCAGTCACCTGAGTCCTGCAGCTCCCATGGCTGCCTTTCCCCCAGTCAGTGTGTCCTTCCCGCCCCTTCCTGACTTAAGCCACCTGGGGCCAAGTTTTCTTTCTCACGGAAAAAAACAGCATGACCTGTGCCGATTACCTGAAGAGACTTTGTCCTCCTCCTTTTCAAGCACCTAAACTTTCTCTCTTTCCCCAAACTGTTCTCCACTAGCCTGGACTCCAGGGCTCCTCTTCAGCCTCCTGACCGAGGACAATCACTATTTCCTGAGATCTGCCTGTGGGGTGAGCCTTCCCTTTTTTATACACTAATAAATACTCCAGAAGCCAAAACCCTTCATGTTTATTCCTTTACTTCTCTGCTGATAACACTGGCAGATGGTGTGGGGTGGTGAAGGCTGCTGCTACCCGCACAGACAGTCGGGGATAAAATAGAGCCCGAAGCCTGGTTTCAGTGTTGGTCAGCAGGTTTGACCTCAGAGGACCCACCCTTACTGACCACCTGATACAACACAGCTCCACAGTCAGATCGTATGAGCCTGAAGGCTCCTTGCTATTCATCGGATGGAGATGGTAGTAGGATGGGAATACCAGACCCCACAATTCCAGGGTCCTTGGCCACATTGGCAATAACTACGAACAACACATTGTGTGTATCCCCAGGAAAATGCCTGTTTCCTGCGTGGGGTGGAGTGAGGTCCATGTGGGAGTAAAGACCTTGCCTCCCACCCCTCTGTCCTCACAGCTGGGTTTGTTCTCTGCTCCAAATACAAAGTGCTGGGTCCTCCTACAAATCCCCAGGCGGAGTCAGTGGGCACTGCACGTCATGGGCTAAGTCAGTGAGTCTCCTTCAAAACCAGACCAAACACGTTCTATCAGAGATACATCAACATGCAGTGGACACATGACATGTGTTTGATGTTGGCGGCGATGCTGTGACATCAGCAGATACTCGGAGGCACTTCTGAAGACTATTCCATGACCTCCAACTTGCAGCTGGGTTTTCTTCTTGGCTAAAAGTTATAGATTTTTAACTCGATGAAATAATATTCTTCAGAAGATAAGCTTAGGGAATTTATGTGTTTGCTTCCTCCTAACAAGATGGGATCTTCAATCTAGTGTCCATTCCAGAGTGTTTTCTGTTGCTATGGTTACCTCAGGTGAACAACTACTGCTCCTCAGGTAGGTGGAGATTGACTTTTATCTGTTTGAGCTTATTTTCTCCTCCTGTTTGAATTTACTCTGTTTACTTAGTTGAATGAGTTCTAGATCAAAGAACCGTCTTATGTTTGGAGGGAGTGGCTCTGGTGCCCTCCTTGAGAATCACTCACACCCAAGGTCACAAACAAGCAGATATTCTCCATCCCCATCATGCTGTCTCCTTGCTTCCCAAACCCTCAACCCTGTATGCTGGCATTTTCAGACTCCTTCTAAGGATGTTGGACCCCACCCTCTTTCAATTCAAAAATAAAGGGAGACTTTGGGACTTTCCTAAGCTCACAATTTCAGACAGTCGTGAGCTGCTTATAGCAGACAATATTCAATTTCGTAAAGGCACTCAGAGCATTAGAGTCACTTGTTAGGAAGACAGATTCCTAAGTCTCGCCCTAGACCAGCCCACTGAGAGTCTCTACGGGGTGGAGCGGAGGATCAGCCTCTTCACGAAAAACCTGGGAAGCTTTTGATGCTCATAAACATTTAGAGCCACAGGTTGATGGGAGACCAAGTCCAGCTGAGTATCTGGAAGGTTTGTTCAGAAAGTCTTGGTAAAAACCCGAGGCCTCCAGACAGAGCTACTCCTGGTGATGGATCAGCTGGTCGACCCGGGAAATGTGCGAGGCTCCCCAGAGCTCAGGGACCAGTGGGCTTGCCACTGGGGTGACTGGGCCCGAGAAAGCCAAATCTAGGGCCTCTGGGTGGGGCTGTACCTAAAGCATCCCAGGAAGCTGGCAGCCTACTTCTCTCCTTAAAAATCTCCTTGGGAAGAAGATTTTCTTAGAACTGGAGGGGAAACACTATGCTTAAGTGAATTAAGCCAGACACAGGAGGACAGATGGTATATGATTCCTTTATATGAGGCAGTTAGAATAGGCAGGTTCATGGAGACTGAAAGCAGAACAGAAGTTACCAGCTCTGGGGGAGGGAGAGCGGGGAGTTACTACTTAATGGGAAAGGTAGTGGTAATGGGTACACAGCACTGTGAGTGTGCTTAATGCCGCTGAATTGTACACATACGTATGGTCAAAATGATAAATATTATGTTATATATGCTTACCACAACGACAAAAAACTGTAGAGAAAATGGATTATAATATTTTAAAATCACTGTGTAATCAATAATAGTCATGTTAGAAAGAAATATGAATACAATCCTTGATAAATCATAAATCTAAGAAAAAAAGGGATTTTATTACTTGCAGGAGTAGTTACATGAGGTATGATTTGTTGAGCTCTGAAGTTTTTTTGTTTTATTTTATTTTTTTTATCTTGCCCACTTTTCTCACTGTACAGGTGAGGAAACTATTTGGCTCTGGTCTCTGGTTCCAGAAATCTACTAATGGGTGAGCAACTAGTCCTCCTGATGTCTAGCTACTGTGCCCCACTGCAAACTCTCCTGTATAGTAAACCGAAAGTCCCCGAGGAAATGCATACTTTAAACTCTGCCCAGTGGGGACTTCCCTGGTGGCGCAGTGGTTAAGAATCCGCCTGCCAATGCAGGGGACATGGGTTTGATCCCTGGTCTGGGAAGATCTCACATGCCGCGGAGCAACTAAGCCCGTGTGCCACAAGTACTGAGCCTGTGCTCTAGAGCCTGTGAGCCACAACTACTGAAGCCCACGCGCGTAGAGCCTGTGCTCTGCAACAAAGAGAAGCCACTGCAACAAGAAGCCCACGCACCACAACGAAGAGTAGCCCCTGCTAGCCACAACTAGAGAAAGCCCACATGCATCAACGAAGACCCAACGCAGCCCCCCCCCAAAAAAAAAAACCACATTAAACTCTGCTCAGCGATCTCCTGTCCGCGTGGGGCCTCCAGCTGACGGCAGCACTCGACACAGACCCCACTGCATGAACCCTGCACCCTCGGGCACTACCTGTGTTTGCCCAGGTGACCTCAAAACAGAGGGAGTGAATTATTACCTTCACAATACAGATGAGAATCCTGGGTCCCAAGGCGTTTGACTTGCAAAAGTTTGCACATGGAGATGGGGACAGGGAGACAACAGCGTTGGACACCCTTCACCCATTCTGCGACTTTTGGTCAAGGGCAAGTCCCCAGTAAACGTCTCACAGAAATGACTTACAGTCGGTAAGGCCCCCTCCCTCCGTGTTCCCTCTGCTTTGTTAGCTAATAAAAGTGCTCGAGACGGTTGATAATGATACCTCAGGATACTTCAATTAAATGAAACATTAACATTTTATGTTCTCCCCCAGGAGAATTTAACTCGAAGTTTCTACTGATTGCTTTGCTGCTGACATTAACTTAAGTACACACAATAAAGGGACCCCCAAATGGTTCAGAATAACAAGTTTTTCAAGGGAAGGTAGGACAACTTTGTCAGAGAAAAGAAAACAGAGCTATAAAACCCAACAAAACATTCAAAACAAGGCACAGTCATCTGTCTGGAGTGCAAGTGTGTTTCACTCCCACCTGAGTTCTGCCTGGAAAAAAGCCCCATCAATGCTGGATGGAGGAGAAAGTGCACACAGACTCCATACCACCTTCCTCCCCTTTCCCTTCAAACATCATAGGCTGATACCGTTATTCGTTGGTTAAGACTTAGACTCCAACTCTTCCCATAATTAAACCACTCAAAAAACACAACCATTCTAAACAAACAGAAGAAAACCAGTTAAAGAAGCTGAATGGCACGAGCCAACCCTATGTCGTTCTGTGTATTTGAGGAAAGAAGGGAGAAGAATGAGTGAAGGGAGCGAAGACCAGGAGTCCAGCAAGCGAGACCAGCAGACAGGAGAGACGGTAGGAAGAGAGACAAAAGAGAAGAGGAGGAGAGCAGTGAGGATGCAGAGTGGGGGATGGGCAGGGGGAATGCAGAGTGGGGGATGGGCGGGGCGGGATGGAGAGTGGGGGATGGGCGCGTGGGATGGAGAGTGGGGGGTGGGCGGGGTGGGATGGAGAGGGAGGCAGAGAAGGTGTCTGCAGCTGGAGAGTGGCGTGGAAGAGTTTACATCAGAAAGAAGAATGTGAAAAGAACAGAAATGGTTTCCCGCCAGGTCCACTGTACCCGGGGCTTGGATTCGGGGGTGACTGGCCCCTTGTTCCTTTCCCTCCGCTAATGGACATCCAGCAGCCTCAGCCTGCGTCTGACAGTCTAAATTAAGGTAGAAAGTTTAGGGGAGGGGCTGCTCAGTATTCACAATTTTAGGAATAAAGGTTTTTATGATCAATTAGAAGCTTACTTTGATAGGAATAACACAAAGCAAGGAGTCAGGAATATAGGGCTCCAGCCAGTGTCACCATGGTTAGTCCTGTGGCCTTAAATAAGCATCTGATCATGAGAGCCACCTGCTTCGTCTGTCAAATAAAGTTCACAACAACTGCAATCCTTCCGCCCATATCCAGCTCCCAAGCTCATAAGAGAAGAGATGTGATGTGGGTGTGTGTGAAAAGCAACATCATTCATCTGAGCTAACATGTCTTCTATTAAGAAGATTCTACTTACCTAACCACGGTGCGGGGAGAGCCACTCATCGTAACAACACTCACAGGACTTATGAGTCAGAAGTCAGGAAGTAACAGACAGTTTGGGCCCCCACAGCTATCATTAGCCCTCTGCACAGCTGACTGCCTGAAACCATCTATAATGTAATAACACAAATTCATCTCAGGCAAGGGACCAAACAGGCTGCACCACCATATATGAGTTTAACTGGCAGCCAGCTTGCGTTTAAAATACTATGTAGATTCAGAGTTTGAAAGAACTGAAGAAAAGATGATTAGGCATCATTTTCTTACAAAGGTGAGAGGTTAGGAGTTGGAAACTACAATCCAATGAGAAAAAGCTCAATGCCCCATAAGCTGCTGGGATTTAAACTAAGAAAGGTCATGTCAGATGGTGAGCAAGAGTGAACTCTAGGAAAAAATTTCCAGAGAATGGCAAATGGAAGCACACACACCACACAACATCACACATGTGCAAATGACATAAAAAAACAGAAACTGGAACAGATTACTTGGGTTTCAACATAAAACTTGATGTAATGCTAATGCAAGATCTTAACATCAAAGATCAAATGTTGCCTATAGAAGCAATATGCCATTGCAGAACTCAAAGAAGAGATTTTCAGTTACATAGGAGACGTTTGCTGCAAGAAATGACAAATTCATTGTCAGAAATTGGTACCTCTGAGACAGGCTGGGATCTGGAACCCTGTGCTGCGATGCTGCAATGCTTGCACCTGGGTACACCTCTCCCCGAGCAATAAAATGCAAAGAAACTATATGGGACTAAAAATACATACATGCATGCGCGGTTGGGGCAAATTCTGGACGAAAGATACAAGGAGACCCAAAAAACCAACTGCCACTTCTGAACAGCTCCTAGCAAAAGCAGGGGGTAGGGAGCAAAAGCAGTGTACTGTGCATGCCCCCTGCACTCAACGCCACCAGAGGGGTGGGCAAGACACCTAAGCCACCCCTCTGGCCCGACCCCCAGACGCAGCCCTACCCTCACCCTGTATAAGGAAGGAGCTCGCCCCACCTCAGGGAGCGGCAGGCTGGGGAACCGGCTGTTTGTTCTCCCTCCCCCTGCTGCAGCCGTGCCTGCATTTCCTGTCTGGCCTCTGGTCAGTTTCTGTTGATTAAGGAGGCTGAGAACCCTGCTCCGTAACAGCTCCACGTGGGAGGAGGTTTGACTTTAGTCCCTTCCCCACGTCCTCCTCCACGAGGCCATCCTTCCTCTGCACCCCACATAACATCAGGCATATGATCACCTCAGAGTTGTTATTCATTTCCTTCTCCTCACCTGAACTGCCTTCCCATCTAAATTTTGGGGTTGGAGAAATTCTCCTCTTTGCCAAGACTCAGTTTCAAGTTTGTTAGGTGAAGCCCTGTGGAATCACACCAACCTACACAGCTTTCTGCCGCCTCTAAAGCAAGCAGTTTGTATCGGCAGCCCTCATTTCACGCTCAGTTAACAGAAATCTCATCTCCTCAGTTGGGGCATGTGCCAGTCGAAGCTGGGATGGACAGGGCTTGTTTTCTCTTCCTGGGGGCAGAGACTGTCTACTAGTTCACTAGTCAATATCCAGCATCTCACACACCACCCACAGCACGGCCAGTGCTCAGTAGATGTCTATCAAGGAAAGGAATACATGCATGAACAGGTGGTCTTGAGTTCTGTATGGCTGTATCTGATGGGGAAGACAAAGGTCAAGATAGATGCTTTTGTTTTCCAAAGAGAATACAGAAAGCAGTAATAATTTCTTAGAAGAATGCCAGGGTGAAAAGGAACCAATGGATCTATTGAAAGTAAAGACTGAGGGACTCCCCTGGTGGTCCAGTGGGTAAGACTCCGTGCTCCCAATGCAGGGGTCCCGGGTTCGATCCCTGGTCGGGGAACAGATCCTGCATGCTGCAACTAAGAGTCCACATGTCGCAACTAAAAGATCCCACATGCCACAATTAAGATCCAGCGCAGCCAAAGTAAGTAAGTAAATAAATAAATAGAAATCACTATTCATTTAAAAAAAAGAAAAAAAGGGAAAAAAATCATACTGGCAACAATTTAAAAAAAAAAGAAAGTAAAGCTTGATCCTAGAGTGGGAATAGTAACTTCCAGTACGTTCCATGAAGATCTTGTGAGATGGACCATCGAGATCAAGTAGGAACGACTTGGGAGGACAGTAATACTGGCACAGAGGCACGGGCACACGTGTCAGTAAGACGAGGAGGTGTGTTCTGTGCTGACTGTGAACAGATCGCTGTGCCGTGTGCTGAAGTGTGTGTGAACATGCGTGAGTACACATGTGCACGCCTGTGAATGTGCGTAGTGAGTGATGTAGAAACACTAGAAGATGTACCAAAGGCACTTGAGAACACAGGAGAACATATTCTATCAGAAGGACAGGAGAGAAAACAAACGCACCTATACAAAAAAACGAGAGCCCTGACTTCAGATCAAACCCAGCGTGGCTACAAAGTAAATCCCTCAGTGAATGGACCTGTAAGCCTGCATCCTAGATGTGATGCCTCCCTTGAGGAAACACTCTGTGCAAAACGTGTAAGAGAGACCAGCTGGCAGGGAAAGTCACGCAGGGGTGGGGTGGTTACATGGACAGTTCAAAGAATCAAGATGGCACTGGGTTCCTGCAATGTGCTAGATTAAGCGGACAGAGAACACACTCCCATTAAATACATAAACATAGATACATATCATAAAGCTTTCTGAAAATACATAAAGCTTGAAATAAGGGAAATTTCTAGATGCCAGAAATGAAGACAAAATTTGTGGTGAGAATACAGAATTCCAGCGTAGGCCTGGGCAGCTGACGGGGGTGGGACGTGTCAGGCACGAATATAGGCTTGGGGTTGGGGTCTGAGGTTTTAATGCCCCCATGGGGACAGGATGCCTTGGGCCTTGATGTGGCCTTGAGCTGAACCTATGGACCCCTTAATAAAGCCAGTGCCCACACATGGATAACCTTCTTTGAAAATGGGACTAGAAAATTCTAGCCACCAGGCCTGAAAAGGGAAATACAGTTTTCTGTCAAGCCAGGGCTCTGGCTGGGATGGGGTGGGGGATTAAGGGTTTCCCTTGATAATTTGAAACCATAAGTCATTGTCCTGAGCATGGATGGGGTCTATATTTGTACCATCTGGTTGTCAGGGAATCTCTCGGGAGAAATTAACATAAAAACAGTCCAAGAAAATTAAAACTCCTGTAGCACCAGCAAAGCTCTATACGGTTCCCATGACAATGAAGGCCACATCGTCATATCCCTCTCACGGAAGAAGAGCTCCCAATAAAACAGTATAAATCATAGAAAATAAACCACCCTGAAGGGAAGCAGAGTAAAGGAAAGAATGTTTACTCTCCACCTACAAAGTTCTGAAAGAGCCGCCAGGACTTCTAGAGATTACAAAACACACATCCCCTGAAATGAAAAAACTTAATGGACTCATTATGCAACAGAGTAAACATAACTGAAATGAAATTAATGAGCTGGAATACAGATGAAAACAAAGTGGGCACAAAATAGCACAGAGAGATGAGCTAGAAATAAACATTAAAAGGTACATAAGATAAAATAAGAAAGTCCCATACACATAGAAGACATTCTAAGAGGTAAGAAAAGAATACAAGAAAGGTATTTTCTATGAATATGGTTAAGAATTTGTTCAGACTTAAAAACATCGTTCCTCAAAGCAAATAAGTACAACCAGTCCGGAGCAGGGTAAACAAAAATAAATCCCCCCACACATAAATCGTGGTGAAAATGCAAGATGTGCATCCAAGCAATCAGGGCAAAAAGACAGATTTCCTGTATAACAGCACATGTTGGATTGTATCCAGAATTACTACCACTAACATAGAGGCTGAAGAAAATGTATTATTGTTTTTAAAGATGGAAGAAAAAAGCAATTTAAATTTTTAGCTGAACAACTATCTATGTGACGGCCAGACAAACAACTGCGGTAGTTTATCAGCCACAGACATTCACCGAGGTGACATGGGAGGAGCCTGAACCAGGAAGAGGTCAATGCCGCTGTCCACGGTGAGCAAAGAAGGGACTAAATATACAGGTCAAGCAAAAGAGGCTGTGGAAATAATCACTGATGATCACTCTGGCGCCTGGAGGAGGGTTAAACGAGGTGCGTTGAACACGAGACAGCAATAACGTGAAGTGGGTGCAGGGGTGACAGGAGAGAAGCAACAACAAAGAAGGCTGTCAATCCTAAAAAATGCAATACAGGGAAACGAGGAAAACAAAGAAAAAGCATGGTGTGTAGAAAAAACAAAATATGATTTTAGGAATCAACATTTATCAGTAGTATAGTAACTGAGCTGGTGAACAGTCTTAGAGCCCTATTTCAATAGTCAGTCAGAAATTCATCATTGTTATGACACTTGGTCATGTAGCAGACCTACAAAGTCGTATGTGTACTCCTAAAATGCATCTCAAGCAGAATACACTCTGTGTTGCAGTAAATTAGGAACCGATTACAAAAAGCTAAGGGTAAAAAAAGGCATATGTTTGGAAGCTAAATAATATATGAGTAGAAAATTATAACATAAAATATGAACTATTTAGAACAGAATGGCAATAAAACAATTCATATCAAGATTTGTGATGCCTCTAAAATAATAGAGGGAAATTCATACCTATTCTCTCATAAAAAGAGAGAAGACTGAAATTTAGTGCTAAGATTTCATCTCAAAAAATGTTAAAGTAAATGCAAAGACAGTGCAAAGAAGGAAAGAGTACAGTAAGAGTGGAAATTAATGGGAGGGAAAACAAAGATGAAAAGAGAAAATAAAAACCTCTGAAAATAATATGAATATGCAAAATTATGTCAAAATCAACTAGGATCAAAAAAGAAAAGGGATGAACAATATTAGTACTGAAACACAAGGCATAACTACATTAGAAAAATGTCAGATGAAAAGATATGAACAACTTTATTATAATAATTTTGAAAACTTAAATGTAATTGATGATTTTCTAAACAAGTATTAGAATTGACTCAGGAAAAATATACCTGAATAGAACTGCAACCATTAAAGGAACTGAAATACTAGTTGAAAAGGAATTAGTGGGGCTTCCCTGGTGGCGCAGTGGTTGAGAGTCCGCCTGCCGATGCAGGGGACACGGGTTCATGCCCCAGTCCGGGAGGATCCCACATGCCGCAGAACGGCTGGGCCCGTGAGCCATGGCCACTGAGCCTGCACGTCCGGAGCCTGTGCTCCACAACGGGAGAGGCCACAACAGTGAGAGGCCTGCGCACCGCAAAAAAAAAAAAAAAAAAAAAAAAGGCAGAGATTGTCAAATTGAAAACAAACAAACAAAAGCAAAAAAACAAGACCTAACTATATGTTATCTACAAGAAACACACTTTAAATGTAAAGATACAGAAGAGTTAAATGTAAAGGATGGCAAAAGTCACATGATGCAAATGCTAATTGAAAGAAAGCTGCATTGGCTATATTAATATATTAATATCAAGCAAAATAGACTGCAGAACAAGGAATATTAACAAAGATAAGGGAATACTACCAGGAGGGATGTTTCATAATGATGAAAGGGTCAGCTCATCAAGAAGACATAAAAATCCTAAATCTTATTACGTATCCTAATAAGAGCGCATCGATACTAATTAAGCCAAACCCGACAGACTTGAAAAGAGAACTAGACAAACCTAAACACAGTTAGAGATTTCAATCCTCCTCACTCTAATTGGCTGAAAAGGTAGACTGAACACATCAGAAATTAAATAGAAGCCTTGAACCATGATACCAACTAACTGAACCTAATTGGCATATTTTAAACAGGCCACGAACAGCATCAGATCACATCTTTTCAAACAGCCCAGGTACAGCCACCAAGAGAGACCATCTTTGTTGAATCTGAGCATTCTGGATGTGGGTATCTATCAATAATGCTGTCTGTGCTTTTCTGTACCTTTGAAATATTTCATGATTATACAACAACAAACCAAGTGTTTTCTTACCTTCAAAAAAGTACAAGCTTTGAAAATGAATAGACCCGGGTCTATGACTTGGTTTCCCGAACGAACAGCCGAGCACCTGAATGTTGCACTGACTTTCTCTTACCTTGCTTCCCTCATCTCGAAAAGGGGATACCTTGTATGGGCTACCATGTAGGTTTCTTGTGAAGATTAAATTAGATCATGTCCATAAAGTTTTAACATGGTGCCTGGCACACATTAAGCACTTCAAAGCACTAATTATTATTATTTTATGAAACTGCCTTTGGGACAGGATAAGAAAATTAACCAAAAGGGAATATGATTCACAGAAGTTCACATTTCCCCCAAAAGAGCTGGCAGATTGGAGTAGGTCGTGAGTGGCAGGACAGCTTTAGATGAGTCGAGAGCTCATCCATGACACAGTTTTGCAAAGAAAATGGTTCCCCCTGTAGAGGAAAGCAGGATGGAAATGATGTCACAGTGAGGGACGGGAGGGAGCATTGCTGAGACCAGGGTCAGTCCTATTACTCCGGATGGATGTGCCCTGATGAAGGAAGTGCTGGGATCTAGTAGAGGTCCCCGCTCGAGGGGAGAGAACGGCTGGAAGTGAAGGCAACGACTCTCGCCCCACCGCCGCACGAGTGCTCACTTAACCACGGAGCGCCTCCCTCCCCAACCCTCCCTCCCTCCCTGTCTCCTTCCCCTTTTCTTTCAGAAATAGACTTACTCTAGTTTTTACAGCAGTTACAGGTTCACAGCAAAACTGAGTGGAAGGCACAGATACTCCCCACATACCACCTGCCTCCGCACACGCACAGCTACCGTTTATCAGCACCCCTCCCCATCACTGGTGCATCTGTTACGATGGATGAACCTACACTGACACGTTATAATCACCCAGAGACCGTAGTTTATGTTAGGACTCACTCACACATTCTACGGATTTGGACAGATTTATAATGACTTGTATCCACCATTACAGGATCATGAAGGGTGGTGTCACTGCCCTGAAAATCCTCTGTGCTCTGCCTGTTCATCCCTCCCTCCCCTCTGCCCCAGGCAACCACTGATCCTTTTGCTGCCTCCATCATTCTGCCTTCTTCAGAGTGTCAGACAATTGGAATCCTACAGCATGTAGACTTTTCAGACTAGCTTCTTTCGCTTAAATTCATTTAAGGTTCCTCCGTGTCTTCTCATGGCTTAATATAGCTCATTTCTTTTTAAGGTTCAATATCATTCCATTGTCTGGATGTACCCACATTCTCTTCATATATAAAGCGAGGATAGTATCTTCAACCTTCTCAACTTCATGTGAGTATTTTGTGAAATAAAAGAGGTAAACGATATGGATATGAGAGTACTTCGTACCTTCCAAACAGAATGACAGGCCTTAGAGAGACCTGCCATCTGTGCACACCGTGGGGCCTTCCCTGCCCCCGTTTTTACAGCGCAGAGCGTGCAGACAGCTGAGTTCTCTACGAGGCATCACTGTGCTCTCTCACTGACTTCAGCTGCACCTGTTTGCAAGTTTGCATCCAACAGCGAAGACATCAGCAGCAACATGAACACTGGGCACATTGCCGGTGCTTTTGTCATAACCTGCAGAATAAGGTGCAGCTATGCCCGGCTCTGCCTCCAGGAGCCCAAGCCACTGCCGGGGGTTCTCCTCTAAAGGAGGATGGTTACCAGGGCATCTATACCGTGGACTCCTCTATTCCAGGGTCCACGGTGATACTAATCATTAGCACCAAGGCGGTGGATTCATGGTGAGGTGCCTGAAGATTGATGTGCCAAACGGCACTTGATACAATTCAGACGAACAGGGACACGCAGCACTGTAAAAAGAAAGACTATGGAATTCTCCGAGCATCCGTGTCCCTGAGAGATGCACATGGACTGTGCCAGCCTATTCTTAGTTACAGCATGGAGTCGAGTTCCAGCACGTAAAAAAGGAACTGACCTGTTGTCAGGTTCCTTCCCTGAGTGACAAAGAGGGATCTGGCAAGGCTTTACTGGAATTGTGTTTGATTGTTTCCAGGGGATAATGGCAGCCTTTTGTCTGTCAGAGCTGCTATAATCTATTTATAATGCTGTTAATTTCATGCACCAGTGTTTCACTGTTGGAATCAGTGACACCAAAAATGCACTGTCTTAACTCGGGTGGCCAGTCGGAAACTAACTGGGTGATGATTTGGGTGTTTGTGTCACCGTGTCCAGGATCTGTGCCGTGGCTGAAAAGGGTGTGAATGAATACCATCAGCTGAAAAAAATGTTTGCTCTGCATAGTTTACATCTAGAAGTTCAATGTTAGCCTGTTTCAATCAGCACATTTCTTTTTTTTTATCTCATAAAGAGGTTTTCACCTTATGAAGTGCTGACTAAGCTATGTTTCTTGGTATAAAATTCAGAACTTAAAATTTAGGGCTTCCCTGGTGGCGCAGTGGTTGAGAGTCCGCCTGCTGATTCAGGGGACGCAGGTTCGTGCCCCGGTCTGGGAAGATCCCACATGCTGTGGAGCAGCTGGGCCCGTGAGCCATGGCCGCTGAGCCTGTGTGTCTGGACCCTGTGCTCTGCAACGGGAGAGACCACAACAGTGAGAGGCCCGTGTACCGCAAAAAAAAAAAAAAAAAAAATTTAAGTGTACTTGTGAAATTGCCTAGTAAACAGATAATGTTAGCCTGTAATTTGGTCCTGATTTGGGTAAACAAACATCTCACGGTTTTAGTAGAAGTCTGAACAGAAGAGAATGACCAATTCCGTTGTTTTTCCTTCACTATGGGTTATGGGTTGAATTGTGTCCCCCCAAAAAAATGTGTGTCAAAGTCCTAACCCCCAGCACCTGAGAATGTGACTTCATTTGGAGACAAGAGCTTTACAGAAGTAATCGAGCTAAAGTGAGGGCATTAAGGAGGCACCTGAAACAGTATGAGTGGTGTCCTTGTGAAAAGGACAGGGACCTGGGACATCGGGAAAAGGTCACGTAGAGGAAGGCAGAGATGAGGGTGATGCTTCCAGAAGCCAAAGATGCCCAACCGACCGCCAGAACTAGGGAGAGGCCTGGGTCAGACTCTCCTTCACAGTCCTCTGCAGGAACCACCCCTGCCGAATCCCTGACCGCCTTGGACGTCCAGCCTCCAGAGCTGTGGGACAGTCAGTTTCTGCTGTTTGGACCACCCGGTCTGTGGCACTTGGTCACAGCAGCCCTGGCAAACGAATGCGCTGTCCAGGTGGCAGCTCATCACTGGCGAGCCGTGCGGCAGTTGTGGTCACACGCCAATGCACCGCCTCCTCTCTCACCTCTCAGGTCACACGAGCTTTCAACGCCTTCAGCAGGCCCGGCTGTCCTACTTCATGGCCTTTACACATATTCTTCCCGCCGCCCTGAAGCAGGAAGAAGCTCTCTGCTGCCTCTCCACTGCTTTTAGAATTTAATAGTAGTGAGCAGTTCATTGGGTCATCACCTTCTACAGACATTAGCCAACTCTTAGCTAAGAACATCACAAATACTTTATTCATAGCTCTTTTCTACCTCACACTTTTAGTTAACCTAAAATAAAACAGATGGACCAATAGAAATAATGTCTTGTGCTTTCAAAAATCTGAAGAAATGGATGTTATCTTAAGTAAAGTCGGATGCTATTAGTTTCCTAAAGTTGTTCAGATTGGCCTCACTTGTCTAACTGTGAAGGTTCACCGGTCGGCACTCTTAGGTTCTTTCTACAAAACTGCAAATTCCTAAGTGTGGATGCCGTTTCTCCAATGTCCTCCACTTGGGCCTTTGTCTCCTCAACTCTTCCTTCAAGGGCCACATCGATATGCATTTTCCTTCTCGAAGTTTCTCCCATATTAATCTACACCATGCCAGGCTCTCTCCTGCTTTCCTCAACCGCTTCATAGACAGTGGCTATATAGACACCATGAACATCCTTCAAGGGGCTTCCCCGGTGGCACAGTGGTTAAGAATCCGCCTGCCAATGCAGGAGACACAGGTTCAAGCCCTGGTCCGGAAAGATCCCATATGCCGTGGAGCAACTAAGCCCGTGCTCCACAACTACGGAGCCTGCGCTCTAGAGCCCGTGAACCACAACTACTGAAGCCCACGAGCCTAGAGCCCGTGCTCTGCAACAAGAGAAGCCACCGCAATGACAAGCCCGTGCACTGCAATGAAGAGTAGCCCCCGCTCACTGCAACTAGAGAAAAACCCACGTGCAGCAACGCAGACCCAACACAGCCAAAAAAAAAAAGAAAAAAAAGAACCTCCTTTGAGGTTTTCTCAAGAGTGGTGCTTTGCATATCGTTAGAATCGCCAGTGGCAATGCAGCCAGGCGCTGACAGGGCTCCATGCCACCGGCTGGAATGCAAATTCTCTGCATGCAGGATTAAGCCCTTCTCCTTCTCCTCTCCTCAGAGCACCCAGCTCAGCACTCAGTAAGTAGGAGACCCGCAGGCATTTTTCACTGACAGCATGAAGAAAAAATGGAACAGTTTTACTCCAATGGTTTTTGTAATTTGGGTCAAATGCCCTTCTCCTTTTCATGACTAAAATGAATACCTGATCCTGGGAAAAGTCCTGCCTCGTTCTAAATGGGAGATAAGGGTTTTTATGTACAAAGAAAAATGCTCCAAAGTGCAAGCTCCACTCGGATGTCAGAACATATTACGCATAATAAGGTAAAGAGAAGTGCAGCGCAGCCTCCTTTGCAAATAAAGCCCACTCTCCTCTCTTGTGCATTCCCTCCTCCTCTACCGAAGGGACTGAGAGAATACGAGAGCTTTCTTACTTAGCAAATGAGTGGTACAGTTACCCAGCTCTTCTGTACTATTATGGAAAGTGCCACATGGTAGAGATTTCTTTTAGCTCACTATAACAGTGGAAAAAATATATCTTTAGCCAGCCCCACAGCTATTATGATTCACTTTTGTAAAAATCATATATAGTTGATAACCCTAGAATGAATGGCCGCTGATAAATGATCTAATTCACTCTCTTTACAGGTGAATCAGGGTGGGAGGGTTACAGTAATTTCTCAAAGTCAAACTAGACAGTAGCAGCATGGAGGAGACAACCGGTTTTGGGTCCAGGACTCCGTTCCTATAGCACAGTTGGGTTCAGGAGTGCCAGGTAGGAAGCAAAACAGAAGGGCAGGGTGGAGTGTAGGAGAAGGAAAACAGAGACTGCAGGGGCAGGACAGCACCAGTGAGAGAAGCAGGCTGGGGAGAGTGAGGGAGCGGGCAGGGGCGAGAGAGCCAGGAGCAGAATGAAGTCAGCCAGCACCCTGCGCTCACCTTGAGGATGTTGTTGTAACACCCTAAATCACACGGCTGTTTGAGAATTCATCAACATCAAGTAAAACTTGAACATCCATACCACAAGGAATCAGTTACACAGCTGCGGGTTAAAACACACAAAGCTCACCAAAGTACAAATGCTACTGCCTTACCAGCGCACCCTGCCCATGACCGGGTCTGGAGCCCAGTCTGGGTAATCCACGGGGGTTTGGGTCTCTATTCATGCTGCCTTCCAGAGCCTGGGGAGAGATCTGATGTCCAGGCAGGGTCTTGATCTGGTCTAGGTCAGACGCAGAATCCCAGTCTGACACCGACCGTTGACAGTTTCCTGTATGTTCAGTACTGTGGTAGGAGCTACGGCGGAGGGCAGAGCGGGTAGCAGAGACGATACTTTCTATTCCTTTCTGATACTTCAGGTTGGGGACCAGATGTGCATATTAAGGAAGTCAAACAAAATGCAAGAGGGGGAGTGTTTACATGTCAATGAATCAGAGGCAGCAGACACTCTAGGGATTCCGTGTCACAAACAGCACGGACCAGAGAAGACCGGGGGTGAGAAGAACAATCACTGCTACCTAAGGGGAAAGCAACTAACTTCTATTCCTTCATTCCTTCATTCAGTATTCACTTAGCTTACACAGTGGGGCAAGATACCAAGGATGCAACAATGAAGAAGATATATTGCCTACCTTCAAGCCCGAGTCTAGCAAGGGATACAGACAGTCATATACACAGAGTAATCAGTCATGCAGTCCTGGAAACAGCATTAGCAGGCGGGCATATTACAGAATGGCTGAGCTGTGGTGGAGTGATTTTACAACATGAAAATTTCCATCCGTAATCCCCTGAGCTGTCCTTCCCGATGCTTGATTTTGCATCCAAAAGGACCACCTAGACCAGGGAACCCAAGGGAGTAATGTGACCCCTGGAGTCATCCTTTGGTTAAAATAAGAATCAGAGTCTGCTGCCTTGGAAAGTTGGGGGGGTGTCTGTCATCACTCCTGTGTCTCCTCCCAGGTGCCGGACCAAGGGGCACGTGTTCTTGCTGCCAGCCCCTTGGTTCTCCTGCCTGCATGGAGGCTGCACACATATCATACAATTAGGATGTTATTAGCTACTAAACTGTTCTCAACACAATTCTAGCATAGGATATAGCTGTGAACAATGCAGCCGAACCCACCAGCTCAATGACTGTATGGAGACTTGGGTCCATGATTAAAGGGCAGGGGGGTTTGCTTTCCCCTGTTGGAGGCTCCCAGCCCCCCAGTACCTAGAACAAAGCTGCACACACTGACGGAGCTCGGGTTCTGGTGGACTGATTCCTCAGATGCAGCCAGGAGCATCCCTCCACTCCAGAGCTGGCGTGAAGACTGGGGCCCAGAGGCAAAAGTCCATTCTTCTGCGCGAGAGGGTCCATTTTTTTTGTTCTCCATTTAGACACATATCAGTGGCCACCAGGGTCCAAGAAGGGATGTGTGACGTTTTTTTAATGATTACGCCCTCAGACTGTGAACAAATAGCTTGCTAGAGCTGAAGATCACCCATCCAACCTCTAAATGAGATCAGTTCAAAATGCTAACAGCACGGTGAATGAGCACAATCTAATTTTTAAAGTATTTTAAGATCTCATATATTTCTTTCCTCAAGGATTCATAGAAAAGAAAGTACACCCTGTGGTCTCAGGAAGGTAGCTTTCACACACCAAGCATTAGTAACAAGGCAACCACCTCATTATTCAATCAAGATCTGTGCTAATCTACCAAGGAGACCAGAATCGAGCAGGACGGGAGCTGCTCATGGGACGCTGACAGCGCCTGTACCACACTCACGCCTGGAGCAGACAGAGACACAGGCAGACAGACGGGGATCAACCTGCAGTGTCTGTAACACCTGTCAGGCGCCCCGCAGTCATCGCCCTGCTGACAAAGCATCACGCCATCAACAAAGAGGGTCGGGAAAGCTAACTGCCTCTGCAGCGCCCTCCCCCGCGGCTCTTTTCCAGTCTCACTTCTCCCCAACCTGCTTTCCGCTGGAGCCTGCAGAACATCCATAAGGATGAGAGAGATGCCTTTCTTCTCTTATTTCAGCACCCGCCCCGCCGGTCAGCTTGTCAAAGGGGTCAATGACCCGGCATCTCCCAGCCCCCGGAGAGTGAATGGTTTCCCCTCCTCTTGCTCGTTTCGTGAAGCTGGGTTTAGGGTAGTTTGTGGGGTAAAGATTGGCTGGCGAGGCAGTCTTGTGCGTCACTGGACCCGTGTTTCTTTTCTTTTTAACTTTTTATTTTATATTGGAGTCTAGTTGATCAACAGTGTTGTGTTAGTTTCAGGTGTTCAGCAAAGTGATGCAGTTCTACATATACATGTATCTATTCTCCTTCAAATTCTTTTCCCATTTAGGTTATTACAGAGTATTGAGAAGAGTTCCCTGTGCTGTACAGCAGGTCCTTGTTGGTTATCCTCTTAAAATACAGCCGTGTGTACGTGTCAGTCCCAGAACTCCCGAACTATCCCTTCTCCCCACTCTTCCCCCCTGGTAACTGTAAGTTTGTTCTCTATGTCTGTGAGTCTGTTTCTGCTTTGTAAATAAGTTCATTTGTATCATTTCTTTTTAGATTCCACATAGAAGCAATATCACACGATATTTCTCTTTCACTGTCTGACTTATTTCACTCAATATGACAATCTCTAGGTCCATCCATGTTGCTGCAAATGGCATTATTTCATTCTTTTTAATGGCTGAGTAATATTCCATTGTATACGTGTACCACATCTTCTTTATCCATTCATCTGTCGATGGACATTTAGGTTGCTTCCATGTCTTGGCTGTTGTAAGCAGCACTGCAATGAACATTGGGGTGCATGTATCCTTTCGGACCATGTTTTTCTCCGGATATATGCCCAGGAGTGGGATTGCAGGATCATATGGTAGCTCTATTTTTAGTTTTTTAAGGAACCTGATACATGCACATCTATGTTCATAGCAGCACTATTCACAATAGCCAAGACACGGAAACATCCTAAATGTCCATCAACAGATGAATGGATAAAGAAGATGTGGTATACATACAATGGAATATTACTCAGCCATAAAAAATGAAATAGTGGCTGTGTTTTTAAAGATGGAGAGCTCACATACCATTCAGTGTGCTCCATCTGGAATACAATGCCCTGGGGCCACATATTCCTTGCCCGTCCCTCCAAGGAGCAGCACTGATGCCGCCTTGGGGTCTGGGCACTGGCTTCCTTCTGCCTCAGGGGCCTCAGATCACCTGGCCCACACCCACGTCCTCTGTCTCTGCTCCACATGACCTCCTCAGAAGGCCCACCCTGTCCGTCCCCTCTCCGGAGCCCCACTTCTGCCCCTTTTACCTTACTTCATTTTCCTTTAGAGCACTGGTCCCCACCTGACATCTTATAAACATAGCTATTAATGGGGCACCTCTTCCCATAGGATGTAAGACTCATGGGAACAGGGACTTGATCTGTTTTGTTCACGGCTGTATTCCCAGTGCCTAAAAGAGTGCCTGGTACATATTCTGGGCTTCATCAATGGTACCTGAATAAATGAATGGGTGCTGACCAGGATCAGGAGTAAAGCAAACACGCTAGCGGATTATTTTGTGCTGTGTTATCTTTGGTAACGTTGTACATCATTCTTTTTTTTTTTTTTTAACTACTGCTTCTTCCATTCTCTGCCTCCTCCTCTCCAAGTCAAAGCAACAGTGTTTCCAAGCAGAATGGAATGAACATGTTTCTCGGGTCTCTATCCCATCTCTGCTGCATCTCTGCCTTCTGGTGGGGAGCACAGACTGTGTCGTCTGCCCTGTGGAGGCTGTTGACTGGGGCTCCCCTGATCCAAAGATGGTGCAATAGTAGCGGATCCTGTTCTCAGGTCTGTGGGTCAGTCTGCAGGTGGGACTTCGGGGCCACACAGCCAGGCCCCTCAGGAGAACGGGGAGCCAACATCAGTCCATCTCTGCCAGAATCCCAGTCTTTCTTGGCACACAGCTGCCACCATCTGCAATCTTGTCAGGACCTTCCCACACCAGCAAACAGCATCAATGTGGAGTCAGGGCGCCATGTTTTCACTGGACTCCTCCAGACCCGCTCTGTGACTCAGAACACAAAGGGCTGCTCTCACCTTCCTTGCACCTAGGATTCCATCCTCAGGCTCACACCTTTTGGAATCTCTTCACCGCAGGACGGCCTTCTTCCCCCCTAAAGAAGCCCAGCCGGGGTCTGCAGCTGGTGATGGATGTGGTCTGCAGCTGTGATCTCCTCCACGGGATCGGGGCCAGAGGCTGTTTATATTTAGAAATGCTGTTGAAACAGCAAAGCCCGTAATCCCGGCAGTTTTGCTCCCAGCATGCAGCAGGGGAGATAGTGTGACCTGCACACTGCTGCTCCTGTGTGCCCTGTTCCCTGTCTCCTTCCAGGCTTCTCGTTACCTCCACCCTCTTCCCAAAGAAGGGCCCCTGAGGAGTGATGACACCAGTCGTCCTCTGATCGCTATCATTATCGCCACCATAACTGCCTCTGACGTTGGCAACACTGTAATAGCAGAGTTGTCACCACCGTTCGTGTTCATGCTGTCTTTGTCATCATCCTCACCATCACCACCACTGCCACAACTGTCATAGTGTCATCAGCTGCCATCATTACAGCTACACCCATGATCCCACTCTAAGTCTTAACCTTCATCTCCAGCAATACCTCCTTTCTGGCAAGTTAGGAACTCATCCTGGGCATAACTGATGGCGAATTAGCATCAGAGGGAGACTGTGGCCGCCCGTCCAGGCTCTGCTCGTTGCCTCTACTCTCCTTCCCCACTGGTCTTTCTGGTACTGGGATCTTTGCACCCCCGGGGTATCGCGTCAATGCCAATAAATGCCAAGATGCTCGGTGGAAGGCCCAACCAAGCACATTTTAATTCTGCTTCCTCATCTAAGCTCATTTCCCTCCCTGCCGTATCCCAGGGCCCAGCACATGCCTTGTGCCCATTTCTTGGGTCACCACGCCCATCACTGTTGTCTAATGAGTGACACTGATATGGTTATCTTCTTCCTTGTGGGGACCGTCATGATGGCCTGGAACATGAAAGGTAGTCAATAAATGCTTATTAACAGAATGGATTTTTTGGTTTGAGTGAAAAAAATCGCGTCTGCCTCATTAGTAAATACAGGTGTATTTGCCAAACTTGGCTTTTCCATTTCAAATGAAAGCATATCATGGAATACGTTCTTTGTTCACCAAAAATGTGAATGCTGTGATACTGGGAGGTTCTAAAAAGACACTAGAAAATGATGCTCAAGCTTGCATGGGATGTGAAAACAGAGACAAAAAAAGCTTTGGAAAATGACAAGGGTGTAACTTTTTATCCATAAAAATAAAATCAAACCTGGAATTCCCAGGCTCGCACTTTCGGGAAGCTGCTTAGTGCAGGACCATTTGTTTCGTGCTGGATTTGTTACCTCTCTACCCTTGTGCTTTCTCGGGAGAGGAATGGTTAGAGGGACCCCACTGCCCAATAGGGACCGGTTTGCCAAGCGATCAACAATCCCAGCTATCACTGCAGGACCGTCTGCATTGCTTTGCACGTCTTATTTTCCTAAGCCCATGATACCTGAGAGCTAAAAAGGTTGTGTTTTGCCCAGATGTGGGGGAGAGGGAGCTGAAGGAAACATGACCCTCCCCTGTCCTGTCTCCCCCCCGCCACGCCACCCCCGAACCCATGGCCATGAAACCAGAAACCTCAGCTATATAAGAAGACACAGGGGCTTCCCTGGTGGGGCAGTGGTTGAGAGTCTGCCTGCCGATGCAGGGGACACGGGTTCATGCCCCGGTCCGGGAAGATCCCACATGCAGTGGAGTGGCTGGGCCCGTGAGCCATGGCCGCTGAGCCTGCGCGTCCAGAGCCTGTGCTCCGCAACGGGAGAGGCCACGACAGTGAGAGGCCCGCGTACCGCGCGCAAAAAAAAAAAAAGAAGACACAACGACTAATCAGGACGAGATTTACATGCAGAAAGAAACCCCACCTATTTGTTCACTAATTTACTCAATTACTGTGATCATTAATTTGGATATTTAACAAGACGAATCAAGGATGATTAAGCTGTTAGGAGTCTGGACACTTGTTCAGCAAAGACAAAGGATGTAAGACAGCTGCCTTCACATGCTGGAAGGTCATCAAGAGACAATGGAGAAGAAGTTGTATACAGTGTTGCTCTGAAACTGGACTATCTAATGGGAGCCCCTGACTATCTGTGGCTAAAGGAGGTTAATTATAGCCAAATAAAATCATGAATAGAGCCCTCAGTCACACCAGCCACACTTCACGTGCTCCACGGCCACATGTGGGCAGTGGCTACCGTCTTGGACAGCGCGGATACAGAGCATTTCCATCAATGGGGAGAGTCCCACTGGCCATTGCTGTGTCAAAGGTGGGGCAAGTTTCAGCAGATGGGAAATTGTACAAAGTAGACTTAATCCAGGCTATAGAAGAACTTGGCAAAAATCACAACTGTCCAGTCTGGGGAGAGGGGGTCTACAAGGAAAGAGCTAAGTCATGAGAGAGAAGGAAGTTCCCTTCCAGAGAAGTTATTCTGCTGGAAAGTGACCTGACTCAGTCTCAAGATCCTATGATTCTGTGAACCGCAGATTCTGTTGTTCCATTAGCACAAGAAGTTCACATGCACGTTGAGAGAAAGGCAAAGGAAGGGAGAGGTGGAAGGGCACCTGCTTAACAGGCATCAGTAGATGATCCTAATCCAAGTAGAGGAGATTCCGGGACTAATCAAAATTCTGCAGTGATATTCCAAACAGGAACCAAAGCTGGCACCTCCACCCCAGCCAACCCCCAGCAGTCAATGAACATAAAATAAAAATTAAACAAAAATAACCAATACACCCAGGAACAAGTGCAATCAGGTGACAGCTAAAAGGAAAGATTTGAGTAAACCGATGCATATGCGCAGAGGTTTTCGCCAGATCCAGCTTCCGTTTTCCCTTGATAAATGGCTTTGTGAGAACAGACTAATCCATCACAGTTTAACAAGCCTCTTGCTCCTTAATGGAGAAAACATTTGTCCACTAAGCTTCCAGGTAACTGAGCGTGTGTCAGGGTCCCCAGGACACTAAATGAGGGGTGATTACCAGCTGTAGACACAAAGATAAAGCCCATATGATTATTTTAAAGAATTATAATTTGATTTAATTTATAAAACCACCTTTTAGGAATACATACATTACTAATTCCATGAGGCCCATGGCTATTTCGTTTCAACAGAAATGTTAGCTCTTCTATTTAGCTCAAGGTTATTAAAAATTCCTGAGTCTAAGGTAGACAATTAAGCGTAACCTGTTGGGATGAGGTCCTAGAATAAGTCACAAGCTAATAAAAAGGCAAGAAGAGTCTCAGTAATGAGAAACCTAGGGTGAGAATTATTCTCACTGTAATAGTGAGGAAAAAAGTTAATTTGAGGGCAGTTGAGACCTCAGGTGTATATTACATTCTGAAGGAAGACACACTAAAGTGACGTCACCTGCCCCTCAGAGGAATCATGAAGGAATCTAGCTGAGCCAGTCTCTGTCCTGTGATTAGGGATGGAAATATTCACAGGAATTCCACTGCCAGCAGCTTTTAGAGAAGAGCCATTTTTAAATTTTATTAAAAAAAAATTTTATGGCAGTATAGTTGATTTACTATGTTGTATTAATTTCTGCTGTACAGCAAAGTGATTCAGTTATACATAGGTATATTCTTTTTCACATGCTTTTCCATTACGGTTTATCCCAGGATAGTGAATATATTTCCCTGTGCTCTACAGTAGGACCGCTTTGTCTATCCATCCTATATATGATAGATTGCATCTGCGAATCCCAAACTCCCAGTCCATCCCTCCCCCACCCCCCTCCCCCTTGGCAACCATAAGTCTGTTCTCTAGGTCTGTGAGCCTGTTTCTGTTTCGTAGACATGTTTGCATCATATTTTAGATTCCACATGTAAGTGATATCATATGGCATTTGTCTTTGGAGAAGAACCAATTTAACCAGTGAAAGATGCCTCCCTCCTTGGTGGGAGCCTTCTGGGGACACCAGTGACCAGGGGCGGGTGAAGAGAAGCAGCACCTCCGAGCTCGATGAGGGCACGTCTCTCCTCCAACGGTGTTTAAAGATTGAAGCAGAAGCAGAGCTGACAGGGCTCTGGCTCTGGGCTTCCCTGGCCTAAGATCGGCCTGCAGCTGCTCTGCATTATCATCTGGGGAGCAGATGGGACTGGGGAGAAAATTACTGACCGAAGCCTTGTCCCTAGCGCACACACATCACGCCAACGAGGGCTGCCCGGGCCGGCAGCTGTGCATCTGCGATCCTGCCTCCTTGCATTCTGCTTCAGGCCTCTGGCCAGTTCCCAGCACGGGGTACTGAAGCAGATGGGCCTGTGTATGTGCAAGCGGCCACCTCTGTCGGCTGCTGAGACGGGGCACACAAAACAGTGAAGTGGGAGAGACAGTGACGGACGGAAAAGATGGCCCGGGGCAGGAAGATGGGTCCCCGCCCGACTTCACCACGCTGACCGCCCCCGGCACGTGGGACCAGGCAGCTCCAGGCCTGCAGATGGCACGCTCCTCTTCTGTGAGGTGGGGGGCTGGTGGGACCGCCCTGGAAAGGTCCACATCAGCTCCATGACTCCATGACGCTGTTTTGGCCGAGGGGCTGGGACGCTGGGGATGCAGACATAAAACCAGCCCCCTCCACGTGGCCGTGCATCACCTCCCGGCTGGGCTGTAGGCACAGGTATGCTCTTCTGCACGGAGGAGGGCAGGGATTAGAGCCAGGTACCCGTGGAGGTGCATGGGGGGTGGGGGTCGGGAGGGAGATGTAGCACTGGCCTCGGCAGGCAGTAACGAGAATCCAAACGGGCAGCAGCAGTGGAAATGGAGGGAGAGGAACAGGGGTCCAAGTCTGTGGGGCCAGTCATGCAATTCAGCTCAATTCAGGTATGAGGCGACCACACGATAACCCTAGCCAGACAGGACGGTGTAAGCCGATGGCCTGTGACTTACAGGGAGAGGCCATCTGGATGCGGCAGAACTGACGTCAGGATGGGACGTGGGCTCCCCTACCCTGCAGGGTCAGTTGTGATGTCCCGATGATAAACACAACAAGAATTACCACCCTGGTTGTCAGAGTCAAACCCTCAACCATCGCGCTGCCTTCTCTGGTGGAATACAGGCCATGATTTAGCAAGGACTCATAGGACCGTCCATTTCCCATCTTTCCCTTTCTTGAGCTGTGGCACTGGTTCATTCATCCGTCCATTTATTCAACTAATACTTGCTGATCATTCATTACCTGCCAGGTGCAAAGGGAATCAGGCCACCTTTCACGTCCGGGGGGACTCGCAGCTCAGGGACGGGGAGACAGGTGTGTTTAACAGTTTACCGAGTTCCATGTGATGCCGGGGCATCTGTGGAAGCGTCCATAAAGAAGTTAAATTTCTGAATGGAAGAGGTCCCAGTTGGACAAGGTCGAAAAGGAGATCCAGAAGCAGGAAATAGCACGTGCGGCCAATGGGGGTTCATTTACCTGCAAGTAAGAAAATCCCTGCGGGCAGTGGCTCAGACAACCAGGAGTTAACTTCTCTGGCTTAAGGAGTCCAGAGGACAGTGGTCGGCGGCATCAGATGGACGGAGCCATCCAGGGCCTGGGCTCTGCATCTGCTCTGACATCTTCCCATGGGCTTTGGTCCTGGCTTATCCTCAGGCCTGACATCTCAGCTTCCCTGAAGGCGGGCACGGTCGAGAGGGAGTCTGTCTCTCCTTCAAGAGAGCTGAGCTTTCTCAGGGGTCCTCCCGCAAACATCTCCCTTGGTCTGTTAGGCCACACGGTGGCTGGGTCCCCGTCAATTCCCTGTCCTCCCACTCAGCAGCCACGTGGTTCTCTCTCCAAGATGGCAGCACAAAGGATCAAGCCGAACACGTCGGTCTGGCCGCAGCCTGCCTTCTTGCCAACATGAGCTCCACAGACTCGCCCTCACGCGCTGGCTGCTCTGGTGGACGGTGAGCATAAATCTCACCGCCCACGATGACCAGGCACATGCCCCCCGAGCATGTGCTCATGGGGTTCTCCCATCTGGAATGCCTCTCCCCCTCTCGTTTCTTCACTTGACCACTGAAGTCGGACAGCTGCTCCAGCCCCCGTGCCCCCCTCAGCTCCCCGCAGAACGCCCTGGAGTCACCGCTCAGAGACGTGGTTGTGACTCTCCCCGCTCAGCCTGGTCTTGGCCCCCCGTGGGTTCCTCTTTGCACTCACATCGGACACTGCGCAGGCAGAGACCCCACCCCATGCAGAGGGTACAGCCACTAAAGCCCTGCTGGATTTTCAACATCGAAGTTAAGGACACGGTCACCACATCTTCTACGGCTCCACTTGGTGTCACGTGCTTCACCAAAACAGCCAATAAGTTCTGGCAAAAACAGCGCAGGTAATAATATTCCAAAGAAGCCTTAGATTTTCTCCATATTTGGACATCAAAAGGTACTCTCCTCTTTAAAGGTACTCTGGAAAGGTTACATGCTGTTTGTTGTCATTTATATGACACTCTAGAAAAGGTCAAAGCATAGGGACAGAAAACAGGTCACTAGTTGCCAGGGGCCGGGGTGGAGGAGGGCCTGAAGGCAAAGGGGCAGCATGAGGGGGTTTTCCAGGGGGATGGAGCCGTTTAGGATCCTGATTTGCGGTGATGGTTACACAAGTCTACACAGGTTTTGAAACTCATAGAACTGTACACCCCCCCAAAAGCTATAAACATTAAAAAATGAGAAAGAAAAAATTCAATTTTTCGTCATGTTATATATAAACTGAAATACAGGGAGATACTTCAGATGGGTCGAGAAGCATCGTAACCAGAGTCCACCAAAGGCAGCAGTTCTGTGTGCATTCTGAGTTGAATAATTACAGAGATCAGCCACAAAGTGTTTTTAAATATTTATGACATTAAAAGCCTCTTCAGTACGAGAGGCTTTAAAAGATATTTCAGCACAACATCTCTCATACACGCGCAGCTTAACAAAAGTGCATTTGAGTCAGGGAATTGGAATCGTGGGAGCTGACACTGTTCGCCGCCACGATGGGCTTCCTGGGCAATGCAGTCCATCCTCACCTGTGCTCACAGCCCAGGAGGCTTGAGTGGTCACGAGCCACCATGTGGAGGTGGGGCTGGGGTCTTCCATTTGCGAACTGAAGACCAGTGGGGGATCCGTTATGGGACTGCCAGCATGCAAGGCCATCTTTGAGGATCTTCAAGTCCAGTGTGGGTGGAGACCAATCAGCCCGCAACTGGAAAACTGTGAAGTGCTGTGGACCCTGTGGTCTGTACAGGGGGCACGGGCGCCCTCTTGCACACTCTTCCTACGGGAGGGATATGCAGGAGCTCTGGGGTGACGGAGGTGGGGGTGGCAGTGTTCCTCGCAGAGAGAACTTCAGGGGTGAAGGCGAAGGCCAGAGGGAGGTCTGGTCATGCAGGGGCTGAAACAGGTCTGGACGTCACAGATGGAGATGTGTCAAAGCCAAAAGGACCACTTCCTGAAAGCGATACCGAGGATGCGGGCAGGAAGATGTGAGGGGAAACCAAGGGATGGAAACTGGGGACTGGGATAATCTGACTGGCGCATTGGAGGTCACCCTGAAGGCAGGTTGGAGAACAGGTTAAATCTGTGGGCTCTGGGGAGGGAGGCCTAAGGCAAAGAGGCCCTTTGGGAGGCGAACGTAGTTCTTAGGCAACAAATGAAGGTGGGCTTCCCGGGGCAGCAGCAATGGGGAAAGATGCAAGTGGGCATATTCAAAGGCAAGGGCGCAGTGACGATGCCAGGTGGTGGAGGGGGAGGACGCAGGCGCAAGGCCTATGCCCAGGGCCCTGGAACTAGGGGCTGGTGGTGCTTATCCCAACGCACTAACATGCGGGACACAGAAAGTGAGGCCAATTTGGGGTGTAGCTGATGAGTTCACTCTGCACATGAGGGGTCTGAGGTCTCTAGGGGCCCCCAGGAGACAGCAGAATATACGCCCTGGAGACCAGTGAGAGACCTGGACCAGAACGTGATTGGGAGTCACTGTTGTATAGAAAAGCGCGTCTCACATACGAGTCTCGTCCAGGTCTACTTTAAAGTGCAGGTTCTGATCCATTAAGGTTTTTTTTTGTTTTGTTTTATTTATTTTATCATTATTATTCTTTTTTACCTTTTGGCCGTACCCTGCAGCATGTGGGATCTTAGTGCCCCGACCAGGGATTGAACCCACGCCCTCTGCATTGTAAGAGCAGAGTCTTAACTACTGGACCACCAGGGAAGTCCCTGGTTCATGAAGGTTTGAGCAGGGGCCTGAGACTCAGGATTTCTAACAAGCTTCCTGGTGACACTTTTGCTGCCAGTTAGTGGACCACATTTTGGGGGGTGGCAACAGCCTGCACAGTAATTGCAGTTTTAGATAAAGTTGCCCAGGGCGAGTATGTCGCATGAGAAGGAAGAACAACCTAGGCCAAGACTCAGAGGAAAACCAGTTAAGTCTGTGCACTGGGTGAACCCTAACTGGGCAGGCACAGGAGAAGCACCAATGGAGCCTCTGGGGATTTGGGACCAGGGAAGTCAATGCAGGAAGGACTGGCAAGTAATCTCTGGTTCTGTCAAGAGTACCAGCCAGGGGAGGCTGGAGGAGGGTTGTGTTTTGGACTGAATGTTTGTATCCCTGACCTATTCATATACCGAAGTCCTAACCCCAATGTGACTGTATTTAGAGATGGGCCTGTAAGGGTGTAATTAAGGTTAAATGAGGTCACAAGGGTGGCCCCTGATTTGACAGAACTGGTGCTCTCGTAAGAAAAGGCACCAGAGAGCTTGCACACACACACCCCCAGGGAAGGCCTGTGAGGGCACAGCAAGACGGACGCCGCCTACAAGCCAGGAAGAGGGCCCTGACCAGAAATCGAATCTGCTGGCACCCTGACCTTCCAGCCTCCAAAACTGTGAGAAAATGAACTTCTGTTGTTTGATGCACCCAGTCTGTGGTGTTTTGTCCCAGCAGCCCGATTTGGGTGCCAGGAAATGGGTGCTGCTGTAGCCAATCCCTAACAACGTGGAGACAGCTTTGGAACTCGGTGATGCACAGGGGCTAGAGGAGTTCCGAGGTGCCTGCCAGGAGAAGCCTGGGTTGCAGAGAAGGCACTGTTGGTAGAAGTGTGGACTGAAAGGCCGTTCTGATGAGGTCTCAGATGCTATTGGACACAGGAAGAAAAGCAACTCCTGTTGTGAAGTGGCAAATAATTTTGGCTGCACTGTGTTCCAATCTTCTGTGGAAGATAGAGCTTGTGAGCCATGAAATTGGACATTCAGTTGAGGAGGTTTCTAAGCAGAATGTTGACAGTACAGCCTGGATCCTCCTGGTGCTCTTAGCAAAATGTGAAAGGAGCAAGATGAACTGAAGAAGGAATGGTTGAGAAAAAAGGAGCCAGAACTGAAAGATTTGGAAAGTTCTCAACCTGTGCACATTGTGAAAAGTGAGAAGGCTTGTTCTGAAGCGAATGCTCCAGAGGTCCTGAAGAACCACTGATAAAGAGGCTGGCGTGGGTGTGAACCACGAACGTCATCGGCCACTCAGCAGTAGGCAGGAACAGAGATGGGGTTAAACCAGCAGAAACACTGCCCTCTAGGACTAAGGGCACAGAAAAGACGGGGCAGAATGAGAGGCAATGCCAGACCTCTCAGATTCTACAGGAAGGGACCACAGAGCTATCTGGCTGCAGACGCGCTCCAACCTTCGAGAAAAGGGATGAGAGACCCTGGAGGCAATTCAGAGATCTTCAGGGCTGGGGTCACCTCTCCAGTTTGGGGGGCCAGGATGCCCCGCCTAGGGTATCAGGGGCAGTGCCCCCCTGCTGAGAGCCGTGAGGGTGACGCTGCCACCCCACCAGGCCCAGGAGGAGGAGCGTGGACCCGAAAAGGATTATTCTGGGAACTTAAGATATAAAGGAACTTGCCTTGCTAGGTTCTGGGCGTTCGTGGAGCTGGTGACCCCTTTCTTCTTTCTGATTTCTCTCATTTGGAATGGGAATGTCTAGCCTATGGCTGTCCTACTGCTGTATTTTGAAAACACATAACTTGTCTGGTTTCACACGTTCACAGCTGGAGAGGAATTCTGCCTCAGGGTGAATCATACTTGGAGTCTCACCCACACCTGATTTAGATGATGTTTACGTGAGACTTTGGACTGAGACGTACAGCTGAGGTTGGGATGAGTTAAGACTTTCCAGGCTGTTTGGATGGGATGAATGCACGTGAGAAGAACATGAATTTGGGGGGACTGGGGGTGGAAAGCTATGGAGCTCCCTCAAAATCCATATGTTGAAGTCCTAATCCAGTGTGACTCTACTGGAGATGGGCCCATAAGGAAGTACTACTAACGTGAGAAACTCAGTATCTGGCAATGGGGCTCCTCCCTGGGAAAGTGTTCTCTCGTCTAAGCATTTTGTTCCAGGGTATACAGGGAGTTTATCCTCCTTTTCCCCAGGGCGTCCCTAGGGTCCTGTTGATAACTCGCTCTCCTCACTGTGTCTGCCTCTCTCCTCTCTCGCTGCTGTGCTCAGAGGGATACTTATGATGTGAAGCAGCTCTCATGCTCTTGCTTTCCTAACCCTTCCTAGGTTTTCACTCAAGATCCTCTTTTCGCTCAGCGGTTCAGAGGGAATGTGCATTTAAGTACATGTGGATGGACTGGCCCCAGGACCTGTTTGCTCCCTTCCTGTCTGCTCCTGTCTGGGCCTCCTCTCATGCCGGACCCACATGCTTTCATCCCCTTGGGCTGCCTGGTGACCCTCAGCAGCGGATGTGACTGGTACTTAAGTCACATCAACCTGGAAGGCAAGTTTGCCAACAGCATCCTCCTACCTGGCTTTTTAAGAATACCCGGAGGCTGTCAAAACTCTTGGTTAATTCAGGACAGGGGCAATTAAGTAAAAATGACTGTTGTGACATTATACAGATTAAATTATTGGATGATTTCACTAATTCTTTCTTATCTTCTCATCCAAGGGATCATGTAATCAGAGCTAAGTAGCAGCCAAATTCTACTCATGAATTTCAGTCCCTTCACCTTTCCTCATTCCAGTGTCAAGGAAAGAAAGGGATTTCCTTCTCTCGATGATTAATTATCTTTGGTAGCTTTTTGGAAGCCAAAACAATTTCAGAACCTCTCAAAGCTGTGGTGCATACGTCAGGTAGAGAGCTGGATTATGGAGTGGTGAAGACTGGCTCACTCTCCTTCTGCTTAAAAGGATGACTACCTTTCCAGTGTATAACTTCTTAATTATACAACAGCTGGCGGTGCTGTTGGAAGAATAACACCGTACACTCCCCTCTCCTCTCTCCCCTTTAGTGGAAATTATGTACTACCCCTTCACACGCATGTACACACAGGCGCACACACATCAACACACAAATCCTGCAAACACCAACACTTCGTCTGTTAAGCTGGCACCACCATCCGGTGGAGGCAAGTCACTGAAAGGCCCAGGGTGGCACCCAAGTTAGGAATGCTTCAAGCCACGCACCACTTCTGCTCATTAATTTCTACAGATACAAAAACTGTGGTTACTGGCTTGGCTGCAAGTCCCACCATAGCAGGTGCCTCAGTAAAACCCGCCAAGTCTGGATATTCGTGTGCGTTATCACACGACAGAGCAACACTGAAGACTTCCCTCTCTTGCTTTCAGGCTTTTTGCTACAATAACACTCAGGAGTAAAGAAACCCAGTTAAGATGGAAAAAGACTACAGAAAATTAAAACCTATTGTTTAATAAAATTCCAAATTCCCAAGGTACTTGCTGTACCATGCACAGAGTGTATCACAGGGTTTTCCCAATTACACAGCTTACTTACTGTGGGAAACATGAAGAAAGAAGTGGGAACCCAATAAACTCTTGAAAATGACATTCAAGAAAGTCTACCTGTTATTATAAAAATTACAAGATTAGCTGCCTAGAGAAAAAGCAAAAGCATGTCCTAACCTGCTTCTAGAAATGGGTTGTCTCATTTTTACCCCTGAACTAAAATGGCGATGTGTGTGCTATTGGTAATACTCGGAATGGCATCTTCATAACATTCTGTTAAATCATTTTCTTTGATGGCAGCTGGAGCTGAATATCACAAATGGAATTGGTCCTAAGTTAAAACAATGATTAATTCGTTCAAGTTTTAAGTAACATAAAAATGCTCTAACCACCAAGGAGAGAGAATGAGCCCCGTAAGAGTCTCTGAGCCCTAATTGTTGTTTGGAGGCCCAGCAGCTCGGGGCCATATTAATTAGCTCTGAGTCTCTGCCTATAATTGTTGTGAATGAGCTCACCCACGATAATGGACTGCTGAACCGGAAAGAAGAAGAGATCTTTCCCAAGAATTTGAGTCATTCTTTTCCCCCTCACTACATCACAATGATGGCCATTCATAATAAAAGCAATTAAGGGTTCTCTCTTTCCTACCTCCCCGTGCCCCTCCGAAAACCCACTCTTCTCATTTCCATTTCTTTGTTTCTTTTATTACTCATTACACAACTTCACTGGTTAACTGGGACTGCTCAGAGACCCTCCTCCAGCTGGTGGTCTTTGGGAACGACCAGCACAACATCATCGCTGCCGCCCAGAGGCTGCAGCAGCCACCTCCTCAATACCCTCTCTTCACAGATGCTCAGCGTCCGCTGCCAGGACCATCCTCTGCTTCTCAAGCCCTCCGCCATGCCCTCCGAGACACCCGCCCTTTGACTGGTGGCCTCTTCCTGAATGCTGTCCCTTCCTCCCCGTGCCTTCGCTGACGCCAGGCTCTCGGCGGGTCACAGCGCCCTCTCTTCAATGGAGCATCTCTTTCACCTCACCCCCGCCTTCCCACGTACCAAGGGCTGGAACATGTAGGAGAAATGTCCTCCCCTGCCCATCCCTGAATCCTCCCTCGTCTCCCAGGTCACACCCCCCAACTTCCAGTATGTGTGTCCTATACCGTTAGCACCCTGACCCCTCACCTGTCTTTCTTTCTTCCATTGACCTTGTCATCACGAGGCACGACCTGCAGCTTCTCACACGCACTTTCTGATAACGACACTTCTGCTGCCTTTGCTCACCCTTCCTCCCCTCCAGGTTTCTGACCCGACCAAAGACCCCCCTACTTTCTACCTATGGCCCCTCCTGGCTTTACTTCCCTCCATGGGCAGGTGAGTTTCCATGGTCCATCACGATAATCACTCCTTTGAAAACACCCTTAACTCCCAATTTCACTCACCTGACAAATTCCAGCCCCAGATGACACCAGGGGACTGAGGATTGGGCAGGTAAGTGCTCCTGGGGAAAAGCACGTACCTGGCGGTCTGCCTTCATGGCATCCTCATCGGTACAAACCCCACAAGCCTGCTAATCCCCCAGCTGTTAAAGGTGAGGCTTTCTTCCAGCGGGCTGAGATGCCAGCTCGTCCTTTTTGGCTCTTCAGACCCCCCACTCCTCTGTCATGGCACTTACGCATTATTGGGAAAAATAAAAGGATGCATCAAAGGAAACTCAATGATCCTGCTGCCACTTTGCCTACAGACAAACAAGCCTCTGCCTCCACCGGGAAGTGTCCCTTTCCTGTGGTCAGAAGGCCCCAGAGAGGGTGGGAGGGGGCACAGTGAGTTCAAAGGTCCTGAGGTCAGGAGGGGCGTGGCATGGTGGAACCACAGAGGAGGCGACATGGCTGCGAAGAGCAGGCGGAGGCGTGTGTGGGGTGGGGCCTGGGGCCTCCGTGAATTGGAGCAGGCCACCAGTCTCAGGTGAGAGCCAGGGGCACAGAGGAGGTGACATGGCTGCGAAGAGCAGGCGGAGGCGTGTGTGGGGTGGGGCCTGGGGCCTCCGTGAATTGGAGCAGGCCACCAGTCTCAGGTGAGAGCCAGGGGGACAGAGACCCACGTGATCCTATTTATGGATGTCTTAAGGTTATCTGGCCACACTGGAGAGATCAGCTGGAGAGGGGCCCGAGGAGAAGCACAGAGGTCAAGTAAGGGGCTACTCTTAATTGCCAGGTGTGCAAGGTCAGAGGGCACAGGCTACCAGTTGTTACAACCACTCAAACTGCACGCCCAGTCCTGCACGCACGGCCGCATTAGGACTCCCTGCTGCCTGTAGCTATGCCAAGACAGCCTCTTTATACGACACTCCAGGGTAGAAACAAGTATTTCCAGCACCTACAGACACTCTCCGCCAATATTGATCACTACACTTCTGCACCCATGGAGTGCTTCAGGTCAGTTCAACACTCTTTCTCCCCTCCAGCCAGAGCGACACAACACACACACACACACACACACACACACACACACACACACAACTACCTTAACAATGTTTGCATTCTGTTGAGAAAAGAACCATCGTTTGGGTCGCATTTTTCCTATGTCTAATTTTGTGCTTTTAAATTTAGCTCTAAAACTTGAATAGAAAGACGTATAAAAATAAACAACAAAACAAAAAACCAAAATTCTGTGTGAATGCATCTTCAACCAGTTTTGTGTTAACACAACGACAACAACAAACAAACCAAAATCAGGCTAAGAGGCTTCAATTTCAAAAACAAACAAAAATCATCAACCACGACCAAACCTCTGGCAAAGGAAGAACGTACTGTCCTCTGAGACAGCGAGCAGAACCGTGACATTGCCTCAGAGTCCCCCAAGCACTCTGACCGACCGTTGGACTTTCACAACCTGGTGCGACCACGTGCAGCGCTTCATGAGCTATGTGAACACATACTCCAAAAGTCATACGACAGTTTTCAGTGGTCTAACAGAGGAAGAACCACAGACAACTGGGCCTTCAGTAGTTAAAGAGCAAAATACCAAGGTGCCAACAAATGAAGGCGAGCAATTTCTCTTATAAATTCTGTTGCTGGAGGGAAGATGGTTGGAACGGAGACCCTGCATTTAATCACAGAACAAAGGGGCTTCTGAGAAATGCTGGTGGGGGTCTGAGGGGCTCTTCCAGGCGGTTCTGGGACAGCATCTGCCTGGAGGCAATGTGTCCCACCTCCTGCCATCCCCGAGGCTGCCCAAATGCCGGTGACCTAGACCCTGCCCCTCAGAGTTAGACCTGTGGGCAGCTGCAGAGGGAGACGGAGACCTCCTTGCAATGCTGACCTCAGCCTTGACACATGGAAATGTGCAAGGGATTCATCCAGCAAGAACACTGGGATCAGCTGGTTCTCAGAGACGGGCCCAGAAAAGGCTCGGCAGACAACGCATCAACAGCAGAAGAATTAAGAAACTCATTTCCCTTAGTCAGGACGGGGCAAAGATTTCATCAGTTCTTCTAATGAGGAAGGGCTGGATGGTGGTAAACATCAGAAGCACACAACAATAACTACATTCGTTGCAATATAGGAACTCATATACTCAGAATTACATGACTTGATTTGTTATAGAGTTATGTCAGTCCATAAGTATGGGTTCAATAATTTATAGCCAATCCCTTGTGGTTATAAAGCCTCAAGTTATTTTTAAAAATTAACTCTCATAGATATAGGTAAATGGGTACCTCCCCCTGACAGCTGCGTTGGAGTTTCTGGAATTCAGCTGAGGTTCACCTTAAAACAAACAGCCTCGATCAGACTTGTCCGTGTTTGGCTACTTTTCAAGCTCCACGTGAATTATAAAGTTCATGGTCCCTTAGATGGCAAAATGAGCTACATCAACTCACCACAAGGGCAGGAAAAGGGTAATAATTTCTCATATGTGAAAACAGCTTCAAATTCCCGCAGTGAGAAGCTCCAGCATCAAATCAGCTTTTCTCAGGTCTGAGCGGGATGCCTGTCGGGGAGGGGGGAATTGAGCACGTAGGGGCTGTGCACCCCTCCCCCCTCCACTGAGGCGGAAAGATGCTGGAAGCCAAGGGACCACAAACTTGTCTGTGTCACCAGCACCTACCATCCATCTCTGAGAAAAGCAAAGAGAGAGCAGGTCTGTGAGTTGGTTCAGTTTTAAGTGCTAGAGACCCAAGGAAAATGCCACTTTCTGCCTCTGTAGGAAGGAAAAATGCCCAAGGCTGATTAAGCCCCACACGTGGATTTCCAGAGCCTCTGTGCCATGGCCCACAGGCAGGGGTTACTAGGGATGGCTGAGAGACACAAAACTTAACAAAAGGTGGGTGGGTGACGGAGGGACTGGGAGTTTGGGATTAGCGGATTCAAACTGTTATATGTCGGATGGATAAACAACAAGGTCCTACCATAGAGCACCAGGAACTACATTCACTATCCTGTGACACACCACAGTGGAGAGGAATATACACACCCCCACACCCCCCCACACACACACGCATAACTGTACACCTGAAACTAAACTAACACAACACTGTAAGTTAACTATACTTCAATAAAAATAAATTTTTTAAAAACGACAATAGCGACACCTGGGTATGGATGTGAATGCCACCTCCAGGAGCCTGTATTTAGAATAACAAATGATTTGATTAACTTCCCCAACTAGTAAGCCATGTCATCACTAACTACTAATATGCAATCCTTAGAAGACAGAAAGAACATAATAATATTTCTTTGTACACTCTCCTTTTTCAGCACAAAACTTTAAAAAACTCTTTAAAATATGTACCAGTAATCCAAGAGAAATGTATCCACATTTAATGGCCTAATGATTTCTCACTGTATTCTAATTTTATTGCTAAATTTGAGACTCCAGAAGCAGTTAGCATTAAAAAAAAGAGTATGTTTTCATTTGGGTTCCCAAGAGAATCATAGGAATACTGCACTTCCCTGGATTTATGTAGCATTCCACCAAGCTTGAAAATATAACAATAAAAAACTAAAATAATAACAAGAAATTACGTGGATAGAACCCCACTGTATTCAAGGTCTGGGTTAGGCATCTTCTTATATCATGAATTTAATTTACACAGTAACCCAGATAGCTAAGTGATCCTCCACGTCGGTTTCATAATATCCCTAAGTCACTAATGAACACGGCAGCATCTCCATTTCTCTGATGGAAGAACCACAGAAGTCTGGGCCACCTTAGGTCATTAGCAAGTCACTTGCAGAGGACCGATGAGAACTTGGTTTTCCTGCCCCAAGCAGAGCTCTCTCTAGAGGCTATAATCACACCTCCTGGCTTCTCTAACTTCTTGGAACTTTGCGAGCCATGTAAGGAAGGAAGGAACTCATTATACTCTTTAAGCAGATATATCATGTCCTTTCAGCAGATTGTAGGTTCACTTAGTGAAACATAAATATGAGCAGCTTTACTTTCTTAGGCTCTGATGGTATGATAGGAAGCTCCTGGAAAGGCTCTCAACCATCCCCCCTCCTGGTGTTCACTCTCTTGTGAATCCCCTCCCCCAGAGGGCTGGACACAGGGACTCATTTCTCACAAATGGACTCTGGTGACAGTGAGGGAACATCAGTTCACAAACACTGTGACCTCCATCCTACTGACACTGTCTGGGCTCCTCTTCCCTGCTGCTCTGTCCCATGGTGAGCCCTGTGGTGCAAGGACCTGGGGACAGTCTCTGGGCCAATGAGAAACCCAATGGCCTTGAAAAACGGAACCCTGTCAAGAATCACACAGGTAAACTCGGAAGCGAGTCCTTCCCCAGTCGAGCCTTGAGGTGAGCCTGCAGCTCAGATGACACCTGGATTCCAGCCCATGAAAGACCTGGCATCCAGCTAATGAAAGACCTGGCATCCAAGGATCCAGCTAACCTGAGTCCAGATTTCTGATCCACAGGAACCATGAAATTGTTAATGTTGTTTACCTTAAGCCACTACGTTTTGGGGTAGTTTGTTATGTAGCAACAGGTAGCTAAAAGAGATAAACTGATATACACAAACTCACTTTGCTAATTCCATGACTGTGTGACTGGGATTTTATTTAGATCAGATGTTGGGCAAGATTTTATTGGGATCATAACAATGTTCCACAGGTTTTGAGAACAGTCACCCTGATTATCTCTTTTAAACAATGCAACAAAAATTGTCACAAATATTCACTGGCTCTTGCAGAAAATAATCTCTAAGGAAGAACATTTTCCAGATATGATTTCTCTTTCCTCTTTGAAAGTCACAAAATGTATTAATATTTGTTCATGCTCTAAGATACCACAGTTTAAATTTTTTTCTCCTTCCCAAAGAGTTTTAGAAACTTTTAACATTTGCCAAATATACTTCGATATGAAGGAACATGGCTGCTCTAATTAGATAACTTTGTTTTAAGGAAATTTACCCCTATTAGTACAGTTTAGTAAGTATAGTTAATATAGTTTTCAAATTAAAAGTAAAAAATTACTATACTCCCCAGTGTCTAGCTTGGTTTCAAGAGAACCCTTCATAAGCTATACATTGAGAAATGCTATGAAGTCCTATACATAAAAAACAAAGTAACACTCAGTTAGGAAACACTGGCTCTTTGGGGCAGGCATGATCTTTCCAGCAGAAATGAGATAATGTAAATAAACACATTTTGCAAACTACAGGACTGGTACCACATAAATAAAACATGATATTGTTTATTATTTTCCAATTACAGAGACATTAATGAATCTATAGGTATCTAATGCCTGGATAAATGGAAAACTGTGCTTGGGTTTACTCTTTCTCCAATCTAATTGATAACTTTTTACATAAAAAAGCATAGGGTTGACATAGTTAAAATTAGCTGATTTGTAGATATTCAGATCTATAACTAAGTTATAGATTTAATAAAATTAGACGAGTTTAGTAGGAAAAAAGCTATGCTAATTACCATGATCTCCCATTTCCAGAATAAACATGGGCTGTTACTAAGATGTTTCACAAATAAGGTCTCTTCCTTTCATGACATAATTTTATCTTTTTGTGTATTTGATAAAATTTCAAGGACTTAAGAGTACATAAAATCACCTTGAATCCTAATCCAGAGCCAAAAAGTTCAGAGAGAGGATAATGCCACAAACATATCGGTTCAGCACCAAATATACACACATGGTCCTGGGCCAGGTCCTGAGGGCCACGTGGAGACAGGAGACAAAAAGACCTCCCTGCTCTCTGAACAGCTGACAACGTAAAAATGGGCAAATAAAACTAGTTTATGTCAAACTGCTGGGAACTGATGCAACATAGCAATTAGTCTAAATAACTGAAGGAAGAAATACACAATACAGACTACTTGCCTGCATAGTCATATGTACAGTAACTGCTCAGTACTTGAAAACTATTAAGGGTTACTTCTTTGACTCACATTAAAAGTATCCATTTCTATAGATTTTTTTACATAGCACACATTTTCAATACTTTAATCATTTTTATAGTTTAAAATATAGCTGAATCCACTCCAAATTTTTTACATTTTCCCTCAGTTGAGAAAACAAACTGAACACAGTTCTACCGCAAAGGCCAAGGGACGGTGCACAGGGAGAAAGGGTTAGTCAAGGTTCTTGTTTACAGCCAGTGCTCAGCATGGTGAAGACTCAGATTTAGCAGAATGTTCTTCCCTAAATGGTTATCGGTGGCAATGGGATCCCAGGGCACAGTTTCCAGAGGAGCACTGGGAGAAAGGAGGAGGATGGTAGAGAATTCTATGATGGACAGAACATAGGGTCCTAGGCTAGATCAACGTATTCCAAGTGAGCAGATAGGAGAACCTCTTCTAAAAGATTCTGAAGAACAAATATAAAACTTTGTTTTCAAGTCTTGAGGAACAGGAAGCTCATTACCAAACAAGGTAACTCATCCCACTGTTGGGATCCTCTCATCATTAAAAGATTCTCTGGTAAGATGACCCGAAATCTGTCTTTTTGTGCTTTTCTCACTCAGGTGTTGGTTTTGTCTCCCTGGAGCAACTCAGAACAAATTCATTACCCCATTCCTATGAAAGTCCTTCAAATATCTACTGGGATTTTTCTCTTATTCAGGGGTGGAGGTTACATTTTTGCTAGCTAACATGGGTGGCGAAAGGAGCTGGAATGCTCTGAGCCGTGGACATCATGCTTAGAGGTATGTAGGGCTGGGTGTAGGATGTGCAGAGTCCCAAGGCTAAAAGTTGGTTTTCAGTACATTAAGTTCACTGACTTCCCTGATCAAACAGATAAAGCTGACCAGTTGTTCCAAAGGATCCAGATGGATAAAAAGAAAACTTTTACATAACGGACATTAAAAAAACTAGTAAATGGAAAATTTAAGATAGAGAATTAAAAAAAGATCTACTTTTGGAGGAATAACTCTCCAATTGAAATTTTAATTGAGGCTGAAATCTCCAAGAAATAATCCAGTTGTCAACAAGTAACTTTTAGAAGAAATTCTAAAATTTCTAGAATTAGAGTTGCATCTCTATGCAAACCCCAGCTTCCTCGTTCGCATGTAACTTGACAAACTGGGCTGTCTCATGCCAGGGGAAGAAGATTCTCTCAAACTCACCAAGGAGCTACTCAGCCCTGAATGATGACACAGGTACCATTACATCTCACAGAAGCTTCACCAAACTCTAATTAGAACAGTCTCAAGAGAACTAGAAAGGCAGTGGAATTCTACATTTTATTTGCCAGAGAATAAAGTTCCACTGATGCACATTTCTAAAGCTGCTATCTCTTACATGCTGAACATCTGTTTCACTTACACAAATACATTTCACCTTCTTGCTCATTTAAAGAGCCAAAATGAATTCTAAAATATTAGTATGTTAAAAAAAAAAAAAAGCCTGAGTTTTAGGCTGCCACTAAAGACCAGGGTGAGATTTTATACAAAATTCTGGCGAAATTTAATGGGAGACTCACATAGAAAGTGCTTAAAACAGGGGTTTATATAATGAAAGTGATAGTTCAAGTCTTCTCTAGAATACTGTGATGGCTAGGAGATCAATAACAGCTGATTTTAATTTAGGGAGAACCTGGCATTCACTTTTTGTTCTTAGGATAGAATGTATGGCATGACTGAGAAAAATGGCAAGAAAAATAATTGCATGAAAGGGTAAAATAAATCTCTACAAAAAGACAACTTCTCTTGGGCTTCCCTGGTGGCCCAGTGGTTGAGAGTCTGCCTGCCGATGCAGGGGACACGGGTTCGTGCCCCAGTCCGGGAAGATCCCACGTGCCCCGGAGCAGCCGGGCCCGTGAGCCATGGCCGCTGGGCCTGCGCGTCTGGAGCCTGTGCTCCGCGGCGGGAGAGGCCACAGCGGTGAGAGGCCCACGTACTGCAAAAAAAAAAAAAAAAAAAAAAAAAAAAGACAACTTCTCACCATCTCACCAAGAAAATCCTATGAAATGGCCCTAAAAGTAGTGATTTTTTTTTTCCTCTGCCAAAAAGATTTTCATACCTTTCCTCTCTCCTAGGTGGCAGTGTGGCATAAAAAGAGACTAACCCAGGACCCACCAACTACTACAGGATTCAAAGATCACTAAGAATAGAGATTCAAGGAAAAATACTTAATAAGGTATTAGCATAAAGAAACATTTTTTTTTATAAATAGAAAAGAGTAGTACTCACTGGTTCCACGTTATATGAAAAAAGAGCATACTCTCTATCTGGAGATATTTCATATCTGACAGCTCTTAACGATTCCTAAAAGAAAAAAACAAAGAACAAAGAATTTTAAAGTATTACGTATAACATAACTCAAAATCTTGTAGTGAAACTGTGCCTGTGGTGCCATTTTCAAAATTTGCTAATAAAATTAGTATGGCGCCAACTTGCTAAAGTCTATTAAAAATGGCTATATCCTTTTTTGTTAACCGAACAGTGTTCAGTTAATTAATGCTATTTTACATTTTATTTGTAGTTTTTTTCAAATTTCAACCAAGCACATTGTATCTGCTGAAAGAAATCAGTAGAAATAAACATAAAAACAAATAACCTTTTCACACAAGACTCCCAATCTCTCTGTATCTTTAAACACACTTTCCTTTGCTCATTCTTATACTTAGAAGCTTCTATTAAGCAGACTTGTTCCTAAAATAGAATCACATTCCACACATGATTTGGCAACATGCCTCTTCACCTTCATGGATTCTGACCCACAAGTCAGTGGATAGAGGGCTATCATTTTTTCTTTCAAATTTCTTCAGAGCACACAGGGAATTTTACATAAATGAAATCACATTGAAAATGTTGTGTTTCCCTTCAACTTGCCCGTCTTCTCTGATGCACTCCCACTGCTGTACAGACCCTCATACCCACTAGAAAGAGCCTTATATTGTCAACTTGGCGTGTATCACTCTACAAATGATCATAGGACCACATGCAAGCATTAGATGTATAACCACAGCTAAAAATGACGTCACCTTACACAACACTCACCTTAGTTTTCTCACATAACAGTAAGTTAAGGTTTAGCCTGAATTAGTGCTCTTTAAAGCTTGCATACTATTCTATGGTGTGGCTATATCTTCATTCACTCAGTCCTTACTCAAGGGCAGTTACAGGAGGTTCTTGTTATTCATGGTAGTTACATTCTAGAAAGTCTCCACAAATCCTGTTCCTAGGGGAATGCAGAGTTAGGTTCCTGTGAGCCTCTGGTCACAGTGTTTTTGTCAACCAGTCAGTACCTAACCTTGTCTTAGGTGTGTTTCTGTTTGAAGACGTCTTACTGAGTATATATTTGCTTTCATCAACACAGAACTCATGGCTAACAACACAATAACCTGTGCCTGAACGAAGCTCATTAATACGTCTTTTCTCTGTAAGAAAAACAGCATCACAGCCTTCTTGAACTTAGGAACACAAGACAGGCCTTCAGCGTTATTCTTGGGAGCCATTTTAAGCAGCATAATCACCAATAAAAAGCACAAAAGTGTGAAAAACTTGGCACTACATAGACCACAAAAAGAACACTTGTTTATAGTATGAGGTTTGACACCAGAAGACAACGGACAACTTCAATATTCTGCCACTATGCACATGTCCAAGAATGACTGCAGAAGCACCCTGAGTATTAACTTGGGGGTCACAAATAAACTTTAGCACAAGGTGAATCTGCAAATATGGAAGCCGTGAATGATGAGGGTCAACTGTGACGTGTTTCCAGTCTACTGTTATTATACACAATGTTGTAATAAGGGTCCTTATCCATATATCTTTACTGGTGTGTGTATGATTATTTTAATTATTTTACAGGGTAGAGTTCTAAGGGGAGAATTGATGATGTATAAGTTTTTTAAAAATTTAAATAGATATTGCCAAATTTCTTTTCAAAATTGTTCTTGAAATGAACATTCTCACTACGGATGTAGGAATGCACCCTTTCTTCCCTTCCTTGGCAGCAACAAGTCACTGTATTTTCTTCCATTTTGACCCTCTGATGGGTGTGAAGTGGTGCCTCACTCATAGCTTAGTTTATTTCTCTGCTTACATTCAATCCCCACTGGAGATGTTTTAGGCAATGTGGATTTTATCTTCAGAGAACTGTCTATCCATATCTCCTTGAAAGTATTTCCTACACTGAGTTTTCTCCCATCCTCTCTTAAGCTCGCTCCTATCATGTTTTCACCCCACCTCGACCAAGACCCCTCTTCTCAAGGTTACCAGAGGCTCAGTCGCTAAATGTCATGCTAATTCCTCAGCTCTCACTGTACTTGGTGCTACTGACCACTGTCTCCTCCCAAACCCTGTCTTCACTTGGCGGCCAGGGTACACTGGTTTCTCTCTTACTTCCCTTGCCACTTGTTTTCAAATGCCCCTTTGCAGGTTCCCTTGGTTCCTCTGACCTCTGAATCCCGGAGTATCCAACACTCATTATTTGGACCTCTTTACTCTTCCATAAGAAATCACCTCCCAGGTGATATCATCCAGCCTGGTAGCTAAAAATCCATGTATCTGCTGAGGATTCCAACAGTCAAGTCTCTGTCCAGATCTCCCAACCTGGTCTGGACTTGACCTCGACCTTCAGACTCGTCTATCTAACTGCCTCCCTGACATCTCTCCACTTGGATATCAAACGGGCACCTCATGTCAACGTGCACAAAACCAAGCCCCTCACATCCTACCCCCTCCCCCTGCAGCTCCTGGCAGCTCCTTGCTCATGTCAGATGTAGCAACCCCACTCACTCAGCTGCTCAGGCCAAACTCTTAGCCATCTTTTCTCTTTCTCTCTGTCTTACACACCTGAGATCCAGTTGATCAGAGAACCCTGCTGGTCTACCACCAAAGGACACTCAGAACCCTTCCCTCCCTGCCGCCACCACCCCAGTCTAAGGCATGGGCCTTGTTTTCCTGAGCTATTGCAGTGACCTTCCAGCTGCATCCCCAGGTTCTGTCTTTGCCCCACTGCAGCCTCTGCTAGCCACAGGGGCCAGGGCCAGCTTTTAACTACGTAAATCATGATACTGTGCCTTGCCTGAAGCCCACCCACACAGCCTCCCATCACACTCAGTATAAGTCAAAGTTGTGACTGAGCAGTAGCCCTGCCTGGCCAGGGTCCCCATCAGCTCTCTCGCCCACCCCACCAGTGTCCACACCTTCTCAGAGCAAGCCAGGCAGTGCTGTCTCAAGGACGCTCTGTTTGCTCTTCTCTCTGCCTGAAACTCTAGATTCTCACTTCTTTCATCTTTTTTCTCAAAAGTCATCTTTTGCATGAGGACTTCCATGTCCTTGAATAGCCATTATATCTACAAACTTTAACAGGCTGGCCTCTAATTTTTTATAACTCTCTTTCCTTATTTCCCTAGAATAATAATTATCTGAAACAAAATATATGTTACATTTATTTATTTATTTCCTGTCTCCTCCATTAGAATGTAAGCTCCTTGAAAGGAGGGTTTTCTCCAAAAAAAAATGTTTAATTTCTCTTGGCCATGTTTTGTAGTTTACCGCACACAGATCTTATCCCTAAGTATTTAGTATTATTGGTATTTTACACACACACATATATATATAAATAAAATACACATGTATGTCTTAATTTCAATATCCAGTTGTTTATTGCTTACAGAAATATAACAGACTTTGGTACCCTGAGGACCTTATGCTCTGCAACCTTGCTAAATTACATTAATTGTGGGTATTTTTTGGTAGATTCCTTAGAAGTTTCTACATACTCATTCTTCTCCCCTGTGGAGAGTTTTCTCCTTTCTTTCCTAACTGGATGCTTTTTGCTTCTTTTTATAGCCAGTTACACTCTAGGGAACTGCCAGTATGATGCCGCGTAGAAGTCATGAGAGTGGACACCTCACCTTTTCCCAATCTTATGAAGAAGGCATTCACTCTTCACTATTCAGTGTGATATTAGTGGTGCATTTTTTTTTGTAGATGCCTTTAATCAGGTTGAAGATGTTCTTATCTATTTCCAGTTTCCTCAGAGTTTTTATAATAAATGTTGAGTGTTATAATGAATGTTGCATTTTCTCAGTTGCTTTTTCTACATTACTGAGAGATGATTAGGTTGTAGCTTTTTAAAATCTGTCAATATGGTAAATTACATTGTTTGATTTTTAAACGGTAAGCCAAACTTGCATTCCTGGGATAAACTCTTTGGCCATGTTGTGTCACCACTTCTATATATTGCTAGATGTGATTTGCTAATATTCTGTTGAGGATTTTTGAACCTGTGTTCATGAGGAAAATTGTGGTTTTCTTTTCTGGCAATATCTTTGTTTGGTTTTTATTTCAGAGTAGTGCTGCTCCAAGAAATAATTTGGAAAATTATTCCTCCTCTTCTTCTATTTGTTTTATGAGTTTGTGTAGAATCAGTATTATGTTTTCCTTAAATGTTTGCTAGAATTCACCAGTGAAAACATTTGGGCTTTGAATTTTCTATATGTGGAGGTTTTAAACTATTAATCAGATTTTTTTTTTTTTTTTTTTTTTGCGGTACGTGGGCCTCTCACCATTGTGCCCTCTCCCGTTGCGGAGCACAGGCTCCAGACGCACAGGCCCAGCGGCCATGGCTCATGGGCCCAGCCGCTCTGCAGCATGTGGGATCCTCCCAGACCGGGGCACGAACCGTGTCCCCTGCATTGGCAGGCGGACTCTCAACCACTGCGCCACCAGGGAAGCCCTTAATTAGATTTTTTATGTCAACATAGGACTATTCAGATTGCCAGCTGCATCTTCAGTGAACTGTGATAATTTGTGTCTTTCAAGCATTTATTTGTTTCATTTGCATTGTCAAATTTATTGATAGAAAGCTGTTCAAAATATTTTCTATTATCCTCGTAATATCTGTAGTGATGGTCTCGCCTCTGTTCCTGATATTGGTTGTTTTGTCCTTTGTCTTCGTTCTTCATCAATTTTATTAATCTTTTCCAAAAAACAGCTTTGAGTATTCTTTAGTTTTTCTATTTTTTCTGTTTTCGATATGGTTGATTTCTTCTCTTTATTACCTTCCTTTTGTGTACTTAGGTTTACTTTTTCTTCTTTTTTCCCTAGTTTCTTATGGTGAAAGCTTAGATATAAGCACTTAAAGCTATAAATTTCCCTTTAAGTATACTGCCTAGCTGCATACTGTATATTTTGATATTATGTATTTTTATTTTCATTCATTTCAAACTATTCTCTAATTTCCATTTGATTTCTTCTTTGGCCAATTTTTTATTCAGAAGTATGGTGTTTAATTTCTAATCATCAGGATATTTTCCAGATTTTTTTTTTGCTATTGGTTTCTAGTTTAATTTTGTATTTGTTAGAGAACATACTTTGTATAATTTTCAAGCTTTGAAATATATTGAGGCTATGTTAATGGCCCAGACTATGGTCTATCATGGTAAATATCCCATGTGCACTCAGAAAGAATATGTACTCTGCTGTTGAGTGGTGGGATCTACAAATGTCAGGTCAGTTGGGTTAATTGTGTTTTCAAGAATTTCTGTATGCTTACTAAGCTTTTTTCTACATGTTTTATCAATTACTAAGAGCAGATTGTTTGAATCACCAACTACAATTGTGAATTTGTCCATTTCTGCTTTTGGTTCAAGCAATTGTTGCTTGAAGTATTGTAGCTCTATTGCTAGTTGAATACACCTTCAGGATTCTCATGTCTTCTTAATGAACTGACTCCTTTATCATTATGAAATCTTTCTTTTTATTTCTGGTTATCTTTGGTTAGTGTTTGCATGGTATATCTTTTTTACAACCATTTAATTTTAACCTATGTCTTCATATTTAAGGTAGATATCATAGATAGCTTATAATTGGGTCTTGCTTTTTAAAACTAACCTTAAAATCCTCTGGGAGTAATAAGGGGAGCTTGTGTACATAATAAACATGGGGATATGAGGAATATCTGTCCTTTATACTGCAGTTATTTTCCATTCTATATTGGATCAGCTTTCTGCCCCTGCGTGACATGCTTGAGAAAGTTACAACATGTTCCAAAGATTTTAGGTGTGTATGTTGGTGTTTCTTAAGTCAATTTTTAGAGTAGGAGAAAAGGTTCAGAAATCTTACATAAGGTTACATAACATTAAGAGGAACTGGATATATTTCACATTTAAAGAAACCTTTTATAAAAAGAGAGATGTATTTTTTTTCAGGACTAGGTAATTCATTTTACCTAAACTTCCATCAAAAGCCTAGCCACACATTGACCATATTTATCATTCCTGGCACTTGTCACTCTATTATGTACACCCAACTTTTCATCTGGTAAAACCTTTCTTACTCCAAAGAATGTCCTTTAAATTTCTCAGTGTGCAGGTACATGGCCAATGAATTATCTTAGATTTTATCTCTGGATACTTTATCTTTATTTTTGAAAGGTACTTTTGCTGCATATAGAATTCTAGATTAACAGTTTTATTTTTTTCCCAGCACCTTCAAGGTGTCACTCCACTTTCTTCTGGCTTGCATAGCATCTTCTGGTGAAGAGTCTGTTGTTACACTTACGTTTGTTCTTCTGTACAAATGTCTCTTTGCTTTGGCTGCCGTTAAGGTGTTCTATTTTTCACTGGTTTTCAAAACTTGATTATCATAGTGTAACTTGCTTTGGTGTGGTTTTCTTTATATTTCTTATGGTCAGGGTTTATTGAGTTTTTATACCACATGTGGTAAAAACTCAGTCACTATTTCTTCAAAAGTGTGTTTTGTCTTTTCTCTCTTCTCTTTCTGGGGCATTAATAACAAGTATCTTACTTCACTTTATATTGTTCAACAAGTCATTGTGACTCTGTTCATGTTTTTTTAGGTCTTTTTTCCTCTCTGTTCTTCATTTTGGATAGTTTGTATTGCTATTAGTTAAAGTTTAATTTATTTTTTCCTTCCGTGGTGCCTAATCGGCTATTAATCTGGAGTTTTAAATTTTTATATTTTTCATCTCTGGAAATTTTATTTGGGTATTTTACAGTCTTCAATTTCTCTTCACTATACTCATGGTTTTCTTCATATTCTTGAGCATTTGGAACATATTTATCTTAGCAGTTTTAATGTGTTTTTCTGCTAATTCCGTTATCTGTTATTTGTGGGTCTGTTTCTATTGACCGATTTTTCTCCTTATGATGGGTCACATTTTTCTGCCTCTCTGTATATATAGTAATTTAAGAAATAACACCAGATATTTTGAATTTTCTCTTGTTGAATCTTGGATTTTTTTTGTGTGTTCCTTCAAAGCATGTTGGACTTTTTATGACAGGCAGTTAATTACTTGCAGACTAACTTAATTCTTTCAGTTTTGTTTTGAAGATGCTCTAAAGGCTGTTTCTACAATAACCATGATTTTTGGGGCTAGGTGAGCCTCATTCTTAAGGGGTTGCTCTTCTGGAGTCTCTGCTTAATATCTCATGGCCAGGAGACACTTAAATGATCCCTGGTGATGTATGAGCTCTGGGAATTTTTCCTCTTAAAGTGTCCTATAATTTTGCTCTTTACTTGAAACTTTATTTTGTCCTGCCTTGGGGTGTTTCACGTTTTATAAATAAAGATCAACAATTAACCAAAGTCTCAAAGGGAACACTATGCAGATTTCTCAAGTATCCTCTAGTTAGCTTCCTCCTCTTGGGTTGTCTGTTTCATAAATTGCAGCCATCTTTTTTCCACATGAACTCTGATCTTCTCCTTAACTCAGCAAGACTGAAGGACTTCCATCTTCCTCCTTGTGCTGAAGTCCAGCAAGAACATTCATGCAGAAGATCAGCTGGCTGTTTGGTTCATTTAATTTGTTTTCCTTTTCTCAGTGGTCACAGGTGTGAGCTGCCTGTTTTCCAATATATGAAAATTGTATTTTTACCCTATATTTTACCCTGTTCTACAGTTGTGTTAGGAGAGTATAAGAATGATCATCTTATACTCTCATAGCCAGGACCAAATGTCAAGAAGAGAATTTTAGTTTGTTTTGTCATATTGTATTCCCAGTGCCTAACAGTGACTGGCACTTAATAGAATCTCTCTAAATATTTGCTGAATAAATGAATGACTATATCCTCAGTTGTTATAAGAGTGGCAATAATGTTACTGGTACAAAGATAACACCAAGAGAAACAAGCAAAGAGTGTGACTTTCTACACTTGAAAACCATCATAGGTCACATCTCTTGATGGAGGGTCAGCTGCCAGTGATACTACTTGAGACAGGCAGAATTTCATTAGGCTGTTTGAGAAGCTCATCATTGCCATTCTTAGGTAGAGTTTCACTCATTTTTGACAATCTCAGTCCCCATGCCCCCTGGGTGTGAAAATTATAGGCTGTATGTCCACCTTTTCACCAGGTGCAAGTAATGGATGCAAAACTCAACTTAGCACATTTCCTAAACATTTGCACCAAGACTATGAATCAAAGATACATTTTCCCAAGCAAAGTAGGCTTTGGTTTCAGGTTTGTCTGAGGGATGTTCCTGCAATGTTTTGTCTATTTTAGATTATTTGTCTTTTTCTGATCAATTTGAAAGAGCTCCTTGTAGACTGTAGATATTAGCCTTTTATTTGTTACCTGGATTGCAAATATTGTCCATTATTTTTCCACCAATTCTGCCTTTTTAAATTTTGAGACTTAAAGCTCTTTTATGGTAAGTTAAATATGGCTCTCTTTTTTATAGCTTCTGGATTTCCCATTTAAAAATTTTTCTCTCTTTTGTACTAAACCAAATGATAGATTCTTTTCAACATTTATATCTTTAATACAATTGGAAATTAATTTTGTATGCCTGTGAAATGAGACATTATTTCCTTGTAGATAAAGAATTAAGTTATGCTCATATTGTTTTCTAATTATGTGATCATCTCCCCCAATGATTTTTATATATCAAATACCCTTTATATTGAAACCCACTTCTGAATTATTGGGTCTTTTACTGCTCTCTAGGCTATTCCTATGCAAAATTTTACGGTTTTAAGCTTATACTTTGGGGTCAAAGAGCCTGTGAGTCACACTCTGCTTGGAACATTTACTATGTGAAATTTAGAACATTTCTTAGCTTCTCTGTGCCTCTATAAAATGGAGATAATATCATGGTTGATGTGAAATTCAATGACATAATTACAATGCCTGGTGCTATCAGCTATTATTAGTAGTATTAGTTATTAATGTGATTGAGTTGAGTACAATGTGTTTGTTATGTGTTTTAATATCAGGTAAAGGAGTACATGTTACTATATATTTTGAAACTTTCTGTGGCTAAATTCAGATGTTTATTCTCATATATGTCAATTAAAATATTTTATCAAATGTTCAACACTAATTTTTTTCAAAGTTCTAATTAGGAATATGTTAAAGTTTTATATCGATCTTAAGAGAATTAACATTTTAAATACTATATTATCACCTAACGTTACATTGTATCTTTCATTTTTTTTCCAAATCGTCAACAAGATTTTATAGTTTGCTTATTCTTTATGCTGTTCTTAGATTTATTCTAGGTCTTTTTATAGTTTTTGTTCTTATTGTGAATGGAGTATTTTCTCCATTTCTACTTCTAGATACTTATGTTAATGAAGAGAGAAGGCATTGATTTATTTATGTATTTTTGTATTTAGCCATATTAATAAATTTTCTTATTAACTGCAGTAGTTTTTAAAAACTAATCTCTGTTAGGTTTTCTAAGATAGAATTATGTTATCAGAAAAAGGGATATAATTTTTTCCCAGTTCCTATTCCAATCATGTAGTTTGCTTGTATACTGCATTTCCCATGATCTCTAAGAACATATTAAATATTAATGATGATGTTGACTATTCCTTCCCGACTGTAATTGAAATGGTTTTATTGTTTGCCATTTAGAAATGTTTTCACTGCTAGTTGGTTCGTGATAAATAGTCTTCACCATATTTAAGCAGTTTTTATTCTTTTCTTACCTGGAATTTTTATTAGGAGTGGTTGATAAATTTTACCAGATGGCCTTTCAGCATCTTGTGATATAATCATAAGTATTTTTCTGTTATTTTGCAGTTGTAATTAATTTTGTTGATTGATTTCATGACATCATTGTCATGATTAGACCTTACTTGTTCAGAGCACATTATGATTTTGACACATGACTGAATTCTACTTGCCAATATTTTATTTACAATTTTTGCATTTATGCTCACTAGTGAGATTGGTGTATAGTTTACATTTTGCATTATTTAGGGCTATTTAGTTATCAAAAACACAATTTTTAATAACATTATTCTGACTTTAAAAAGTATTGGTCTACATATATGAGGATTCCATATATATATATAAAACTATAGGCCTGTTTCTGGTGAGATGCATATCTAAATGGTTGTGTCTTGTTTTCTTGTACTACATAAATATGTATGTGATCAGGAATGCAGAGAAAGAAAGGTGGCCATTGGTGGGAGAGAGAGAGATAAAATGATAGAATGCTCCAAATTATCAAGTAATAGAAGGTAAATGAAGAGTACAAAGCATCAATATATCCATAGGCTGTTTTGTGAAAACAATCTCCTCATAAAGGAAAAAAAAAAACCTAAATACACAAGATTAGTAATGATAAAACAAAAGCCAAACACTGACAAGATTAAATGATTTCTAAGAGGACACTTTGTGCAACTCTAGGGGAACACGTATTAAACAAAATAAATGGACAACTGTAATCTCACCCTCCCTAGTCAATAAGGAAGAGGGGAACTCGTGGACGAGGTAGCACAGCCTGCACCTGGGCCCCTAATTCGCCTAAAAATCATTTCATTTGGAATCAGACAGCCCCAGGTGCCACTCCCAGCACTGCTTGTGAGAGCCAGAGAAAACCTGAACATGCAGTCGCTATAGAACAGGAGGAAGGAGGATGAAAGCTCAACCACTGAGAAAAGCCTCCAGACGGTTTCACAAGCTGAATTCTCTCTAACCTTGAAAATGGATCATTCTGTGCACTCAGGTGCATCAGCATTTTTGCATTAGGCTGACACACTATTTTGCATCTGTAATCTTTATTTTAGGCAACATGCAGCAGCCTCCAGGAGCAATCTTGTGGTATGCGACGGTGGACCACAGGTATGAACACGCCTCTGAAGCTGGGCACCGTTCTCAGTCGTGGGATGCTGGCCTCAGTTCCCTCTGGAGCCCTGTGGGCACAAAGGCTGCAGCTGGATACTTTACGCAATTTAGAAATAATTTTGTTTGGAATTAGACAAAGCTGAGCTCAGTTCTCAGGACTCCCAGCTCCCAGCTACGAGAAAAAGTTATTTTAACCTCCATAAACTTCAGCTTTCTCATCTACAAAGCAAGAGTAACGAAGTACTGCTGTTCACAGGATTCCTAAGGATTTCAATTAAATAAGCTGATACATGTACAGTGTTCAGGATAATTCTGCTTGCACTGTAAGCACTCAAATATCAACCATTACTTGATTTATCCTGCATAAACCTTGCAGCATCCTCCTCCTCAAGTATCCCTGGTTTTCCCCTCCACCACGCCTTCCTTCTCCAGCCTCCGTGTCTCTGAGATTTTGCCATTCTTCCCATGAACAAGGGTCAAAACCCCCAGACAACACACACCACTGCTGCAGCCTCACTCACCTGCGCACAAGATGTCGCCATTTGTTCTCAATTCTACCTCCACACTCAGACGTACACCCACTCCACTCCCCGCTTTCCTGCCTTCATTCAGGGCCTCATGCCTCTTCACCTGGACCTGAAGCAGCCCCTGGGGGCTCCTTGCCTAGACTCATTCTCTTCTCCAAATCCCCTTTCATACTGGTCTGGAGTTACTTTCCTAAAACACACACTTGTCCTCGAGAAACCTGTCCACTCCAATTTCCTACAGAGTAAAGACGAGCCCGCTAAGAACAGTACTTGATGACTTGCTCTTCTTCCTGGGCCTTTAAGCCCCAGCCTTCCGAGCCCCTCCCCGTAGAGCTACACCAGGTCAAGACAGCTTGCTACGTGGTCTGCCCACGAACCTTTGTTACTCCGCCTGTTCACGCTGCCAGGGTGCCATTTCCCACTTCTCTCCAGGCTGCAGTCGCCTTTCAGGGGCCGCTGGAACGCTCCCTCTTCACACCCTCATCTACTGTCGACACCAATACCCTTCTCTCCTTCCTCACCTTGTTCCCGTCCCACACGGGGCCTCAACTCAGAATATATTTCATTCATTCAGATCTTCTGACTTCCTTTAGATCTGGGCTGAACGCTTCGCAGGAGTAAACACTGTGGTTTACAAATCCTGTGTCCGTCCACCCACCCACCTTGTGCAGCCCGGGGCCTTGCTCAGAGAAGACTGTCCCTTAATGTCAAATGACGAGGTGAAGGTATGACAGCACGGCGGCATCCGGCCGCCCCTCACCTGCAGAGAACAGCACGTTTGGGGCCAGAAAGATCAAGCTGCCACTTTACTTCTCTTCAGGTCTTTTAAAGACACAGGTATGAGATATGCTACTCGTGTACTTTAAAACCGAAAAACATGGGGGAGGGAAGGATTGGGAGTCTGGGATGAGCAGATGCAAACCAGTACATATAGGATGGATAAACAACAGGGTCCTACTGTGGAGCACAGGGAACTATAGTCAACATCCTGTGATAAGCTGTGATGGAAAAGAATATGAAAAAGAATATATATGTGTGTAACTAAACCACTATACTGTACAGCAGAAACTGACACAACATGGTAAATCAACTGTATTTTGATAAAAATTGTTTAAATAGAAAAAAAGAAAAGAATCATTTGAAAATGATCTGTCCTACTTACAACTTAAAAAATTAAAAGCAATAGCCTAGGAAATGAAAATGAGAACTAAAATAAGTCAAAGGTACTTTTGTTTTTTGTTCTGTCTTGTCATATGAGAAGTAGACAAAGAGAGGGGAAAAGAGTAAAAGAAAAAAATCAGGAATAAAATGAAAGTGATCATCTGAGACACCAGAGGAAAACAGAAAAACACAGAGGGACACAGAGGATGGGCAGAACCATGCAGACACAGAAGCAAATACAGAATACAGAGAGACAGTCTGTACCAAGGCTTTCTACAACATTCTCGCAAAAGACATTGACTTTTTAGGCCACGCTTTTGTTCCTGGACTAAGGGGGTTTGAAACCCTGAGGCCAGTCTGGTCAGAGGCCAGTGCTTGTGGTCAACTATGGGGACAGGCCAGCTGCTACCTGCCCCACCAGCCAGATTTGGATCTGTGAGAGAATTAGGTCTCGCTGTTGCCAGATCTTCCAGTTTTTCAAGAGAAGCCAGAAATCTGGATGTTAAGTTTGTAAAAAACTACTCTGTGGGCCAAATAAAACATTTCAATGGGCACCATTGGTGCCAGAGTTTACCCTCTGAATTATGGACAAAAACAAGGCTATTCCTCCTTCCTTGCTGTAACCTGGGTGCCAAGTGCAGTCAGCCTGGGGTGGAAATGCTCCCTGGGCATGGCTGGCGCCACCACAGAGGTTGTTCTAGCTGTGGGTCTGGCAGCATCTGTTTGGGGAAGAATATGGTTGAGATGAGAAGCACATCTTCCAGAGGTCCTCTGTTGTTTCTCTCCTGGATTCTGGAATGGCTCTAATCATACTAGTAATTCTGGAATGGCTCTAATCATACTAGTAATTATGTCCCTCCCTGTGAGGAGTCAGAATTCATTAATTTTTAGAGAGAGATAAAAATTCAAATTCCACAGGCTAATGATTGTATACAATCAGAGAGAGAAATTAGAGAAACAAAAAGGCTTTTTATTTAAATGTTAATCTAGTAATTTAAATAAGTAATTAAAACAAGTAGATTAGTAATTAAACTAGTAAAGACATAAAAAGTGAGAAAACCTGACATAAGCATAATGACAGGATGCTTTTTTAAAATTTACTTGTTTTCTCTTCCAAATGTTTCCAGGAACCATCTACAGCTCTTACATATTTATCAATGGAAGAAGTCTAATGTCTTTGAAATGTAAGGCTGAATTTTAAAAAATCTGATTAAAATTATTGAGTAAACAGCATTGAAACAGTAATTATGGAAATCATCACACTGGAAAATAATACACAAAATTTCACCACCTAACATGACAAGCTACTGCCAGAGTTCAATGTTCACTTCCCAGCCTTTTCAATGAACATAGATGATGTTGACAGCTGTTAACTGAAGTGTATTAATATTGTATGCTTCTGTGTCTATTTAGTATAACATCATAAATATTTTTCATATTATTTTATAGCCTTCCTAACTATTATTTTAATGGCTACATCATATTTTATTTATTTTTATTTACTTATTTCTTTAGTTTCAGGTATTTTTCACTGTTTTTAAAAACTTTCTAGATAATTTACTTATGAAAAATTCCCTGGAATGAGTCAAAAGACATAAATATTTTTATTAATCTTGAATATATTGCCAAGTTGCTTTCCCAAACACCTGGAACAATTTAAATAATACAGTGAATGACTGTATCCATTGTCCCACTCCTTGTTACCGCTGGTATTTTCGGTAAAGAGGGTGTAAAAAGGATGAACATCACAGGTAACACAGAGGCTATACTGAATGGACCTGCTGGGTCAACAGCTCGTGAAGTGGAGGTCAAGCCACTGCTGTCTGTGGACCGTCTTGGTTTCCTCATCAAAGAAAAGAAGGGTTTGAATTACATAATCTGCAAAGACTATTTCAGCTTTAAAAACTTGAATCTCAAGCAAAGGCTAACACTTCATCCTCCAGAGAATTTTTGGTGTATTATGTTTTAGACGGATTGGAGAGATAACAGTAAGTTTCTGTATGAATTACAGCCCCTGAGAAATCAATATCATTAAGTCCACTGTAAATGCACTCCTGGGGGCAGGCGGGGAGAGGGAGAGGGAGAGGGAGGGGGAGAGGGAGGGGAGAGGGGGAGGGGGAGGGGGAGAGGGAGGGGAGAGGGACAGGGGGAGGGAGGGAGGGAAGGAGAGAGAGGGAGGGAGAGAAGAGGAAGAAATCAGTGGGGTGGTGTGGCAATTTCTTAAAATAAGACAGCAGTGAAGTTTGCCACATTGACTCTTCCTTTCACGAACAATTTCTCAAGCGTGCAATGCTGTTTGAAAGCATTTTTCCCACAGTAGAACTTCTTTCAAAATTGGAGTCTATCCTCTCAAATCCTGCAGCTGCTTTATCAACTAAGTTCATGTAATATCCTAAAACCTTTGTTGTCATTTCAATAATCTTCACAGCATCTTCACCAGGAATAGAGTCCATCTCAAGAAACCACTTTCTTTGTTCATCAATAAGAAGCAACTCCTTACCTGCTCAAATTTTATCACGAGATTGCAGCATTTTAGTAATGTCTTCAGGCTCTACTTCTGATTCTAGTTCTCTTGCTGTTTCCACCACATTTGCAGTTACTTCCCCCACTGAAGTCCTAAACTCCTCAAAGTTACCCATGAGGGCTGGAATCAACTTCTTCCAAACTCCTGTTAATGCTGAGATACTGACCTCTTCCCAGGAATCATGAATAGTCTTAATGGCATCTAGAATGGTGAGTCCTTTCCAGAAGGTCTTCAAGTGACTTTGCCCAGATCCATCAGAGGAATCACCATCTCTGGCAGCCACAGCCTTACGAAATGTATTTTCTTAAATAGTAAGACTTGAAAGTCAGAATTACTCTTTGATCCATGAGCTGCAGAATGGATGTGTTCACAGGCATGAAAACAACATAAATCTCATTGTACGTCTCCATCAGAGCTCTTGGGTGACCAGGTGCACTGCCTATGAGCAGTAGTATTTTGAAGGGAATCTTGTTTTCTGAGCAGTAGATGTCAACAGTGGGTTTTAAATATTCAGTAAACCATGTTGTAAGCAGATGTGCTGTCATCCAGGCTTTGTTGTTCCATTTATAGAGTACAGGCAGAGAAGACTTAGCATAATTCTTAAGGGCCCTAGGATTTTTGGAATGGTAAATGAGCACTGGCTTCAGCTTAAAGTCACCAGTTGCATTAGCCCCTAACAAGAGAGTCAGCCTGTGCTTTGAAGCTTTGAAGCCAGGCATTGACTTCTCCTCTCTAGTATGAAAGTCCTAGATGGCATCTTCTTCCAACGTAAGGCTGTTTCATCTGCACTGAAAATCTGTTGTTTAGTGCAGCCACCTTCATTCATTATCTTAGCTAGACCTGCTGGATGACCCACAGCTTCTACATCAGCACTTGCTGCTTCGTCTTGCACTTTCATATCATGGAGATGGCTTCTTTCCTCAAACCTCATGAAACATCGTCTGCTAGCTTCAAGGTGTTTATCTGCAGCTTCACCATCTCTCTCAGCCTTTATAGACTTGAAGAGAGTTAGGGCTTTGCTCTGGATTAGGCCATGTTGACTTCAGGCCATGTTGTGGCTGGTTTGATCTTCTATCCAGAACACTAAAAGTTTCTCCATATCAGCAATAAGGTTGTTTCGTTTTATCATTCGCGTGTTCACTGGAGGAGCACTTTTAATTTCCTTCAAGAACATCTCCTTTCCATTCACAACTTGGCTAACTGTTTGGAGCGCGAGGCCCAGCCTTCAGCCTGTCAGCTTTCCACACGCCTTCCTCACTCAGCTTCAGCATTTCCAGATTTTGATTTGAAGTGAGAGACATGCGACTCTTCCTTTCACTTGAACACTTAGAGGAACTTGTAGGGTTATTACTTGCCCTAATTTCAATATTGTTGTATCTCAGGGGACAGAGAGGCCTGAGGAGAGGGAGAGACAGGGGCACGGCCAGTTGGTGGAGCAGTCAGAACACACACAACATTTTCAGTTAAGTTCTCCGTCTTGTATGGATGTGCTCCATGGTGCCCCCAAATCATTACAATAGTGACATTAAAAACCACTGATTACAGTTCCCATAACAAATATAATAGTCATGAAAAAGTTTGAAATACTGTGAGAATTGCCAGAAGGTGACACAGAGACACACACTGAACAAATGCTGTTGGAAAAATGGCGCCAAAAGACTTACTTGACGTAGGGTTGCCACAAACCTTCAATATGCAAAACAACGCAGCATCTGCAAAGCTCAATAAAATGAGGTCTGCCTGTATGTAATCCACGTGGAAGTTAGTTTAGGTTTTACTTTTAGAAATCGGAGAGAATGCCCCTGCCTCACCCTGGGAGGCAGCCCAGACACACTTCCTGCAGGGAAGGAGCTCGAAGTCAAGGGAGGCCCGTTCCCCCTCCCTGCTGCTGACCGGGTCACCCCGTGTGCCTGAGCCCTGAGCTGCCCGGGTCCTCCAGTCCACCTGACCATCCTGAGCCACACTGACTTGCACCCACATTCTACGTCTGTCCTCTCATATCATCCAGACAACGCTCCTGAGGGACAGGACGGGGTACACGGAGCTTGCACAGCTGCCTGAGGACCTGTCACTGTGGAGCAGAGAGCAGTGCCCGCGGGGAGGAGGGGGGTCAGGGACCGCCCCAAACCTCTCACCACACTGACGCTCGGGGAAGCCGCTCACCTCGGTTTTGTGTCTTTTATATCCATTCACAGAACACACAGTTACAGAACACCCGCTATGCGCAGGTCACAGTGCCAAGCTCCGTGGAAGAGACCAAATTAAATCAGCTAGAACCTGCCTCCAACGAGCCTGACTACTGAGCAGCAGATGTCCGAGCTCATTCAGAGACGATGTGTTTGTGATATCCTTCCCTGCAGAAATCTAACGGAGCACCTCAAAAATCTGTGGAGACGTGGATGGACCTCGAGACTGTCATAGAGTGAAGTACGTCACAAAGAGATAAACTAATGTCATATGCTAACGCATATGTGTGGAATCTACAAAAGTGGTACAGATGAACCTATCTGCAAAGCAGAAACAGAGACACAAGTAGAGAACAGACGTACGGACACCAAAGGGGGAGGGGGGAGGGGATGAATTGGGAGATTGGGATTGACACATACACACTATTGATACTATGCATAAATAGATAACGAGTGAGAGCCTGCTGTAGAGCACAGGGAACTCTACTGCATGCTCTGTGGTGACCCAGACGTGAGGGAAATCCAGAAGGGAGGGGATATGTGTATACGGACGGCCGGTTCACTTTGCTCTACAGCACAGCACTGTGAAGCAACTATACCCCAATAAATAAAAAATAAAAGCCGGGCTTCCCTGGTGGCGCAGTGGTTGGGGGTCCGCCTGCCGATGCAGGGGACACGGGTTCGCGCCCCGGTCCGGGAAGATCCCACGTGCCGTGGAGCGGCTGGGGCCGCGGGCCATGGCCGCTGAGCCTGCGCGTCCGGAGCCTGTGCTCCGCAACGGGAGAGGCCACAACAGTGAGAGGCCCGCGTACCGCAAAAAAAAAAAAAATAAAAAATAAAAAATAAAATAAAAACCAAAAACACAGAAGTTGGAAAAGGGACCAAGATATTTTGACAAATGCTTTTCCTAAAATCAATTGATGTCACATCAAATATGAGATGCTACCAAATAAGAAGGATCTGAGACTATCTCACCATCAAAAAATTAATATAAAAACCAAAAGAAAGCAAATAACAGTGTGAACCAGGATGGAATTGCCTTAGAAGGTTAAATGTCTATGTGAACTCACAATTTAAAGTGTTTCTGGTATTCTGAAATATTTCGTGATCTGATTTCTACCATTTGGAGGTGTGAGAAGGGATGACTGAATTCCTTTCGGTCAAAGGAAGCTGTCTGGGGGGGCAGGTGAGACGCCTCCAGGTGAGCCCAGCACACCACAAGCTCTCATTTGCATAATTATCAACGATGTCAAAGGCCCTTCTGCTGCAGTGCCTAGTGTTTGCATTCATTTGCCTCCCCTTCCATTGATCCATCCCGGGAAAGAGCCAGTCACGGAAGCCAAGGAGCCAGGAGGATGCTCAAGGCCAGCAGGCTGGAGTACCCTGGTGTGACCTTGTGTGTGAGGGTCCTTCTCAGTGGCTGGGGAAAGAGAACGAGGTCAGAGGTCAGATTGTAGGTTAATATTTTAAACTTCTGCCGACCTGGGCATTCACTGCTTCATGTTCATGTCTCCACTAGTTTCAGGTTGTTTTAAGATCAACCTAAAGATTACAGGTGGCTTCACAGGTAGCACAGCTCTCTTCCTCAGCTTACTTTTATCATTTAAACAATCTCAAAGCTTTCAGGTTTCAAATAAGGAGAGACCACACCACCTAGGGAACCAGCATTGGAAAGGCAGGCGGGCAGAACCGGGCAAGAGCCACTGCCCTGTGTGCCCGCTCTCTCCAGCCCACTCACCCTCCTGGGAGCAGAGGGTCCGCCGACTCTGATCCCTTCAGAACATCATGCTTCCCCTTCTTAATACTTGCTCATGAAAATACAGAGAGCTGGATCATTCCATCGGCTTTAACTTGCAGATGGAGTAACTGAAGCACAAGTTTAACTGGCTCAAGAGAACTTAAATCCAGAGCTTCTGTGTTCTAAATGATGATGCAGGCCCCCAATGACTTTTCCTCTCTTTCCTTCGTCTGAGGTCTGTTTACCGGAGCCTTTACATGTAGCTTTGAGCCAAGAATAAACTGGTATGATCACGAATAGTATCAATCAGGCTGTACACATTTGGTGCTCAACAAATGTTTCTGAGGTGAGTGAATAAATGACATTTGAAGAAGCAATTTCATCATATAAAATAAACCTTCTGATTTTCAAGATGAGCTCTTCCTTTTTTCTTTACCTAAGGAGGTTTCTGAAGTCACCTTATTACTTGGCTAAAACAACTTCAGTTAAAATACACGACCTGTCACAAGTTATTGATCAGAGAAAGAGAAGGCTGTTCCTTGTCTTCTATTTCCTTACTAAGTGCAGCTGTACCGACTACCCTGCTTTCAGCAAACTGACATCCTCACAGGAGATATCAATAACATCCTGGCATTAACATGTACTTACCCTCAGCAATGGTCTGGTCATTTTCCCCTTTCGATTAATATGAGAAAAACATTTCTGCAACTTCAGTATTTTTGAGTTGAATCAGCTTTTCTTATGGGAGTCATTCTACCAAAGATGATTTTTTAATGCAAAAATGCAGGCACATTCATTCTTTCCAGGTCGGGTCCTACTTTGCAAACTACTACTGAATTCAATACCTGTTGTTTTGGGAATTACACCATCATACAACCTTGCTAGGCCTCTCTTACACCAGCAAACAGTCTCTGTAAAGGGCAGGATCCAGCCCATGCTAAACCTCAATAAAATGTTTATTCTTAAAGAAAAAGGTATCGCTACACCAAAAAGAAAGGAAGAGTATTTAAACAGCAGTGTCATGTTCTTGAGAAGGTAGGGCAGCATTTGTGTGGGACAGGGGATAGGGCAGCACAAAGATGGAATCATCCTTTCATCCCTTCTTGTCCCTGGGACGAGGCTCAGGGCCCTGCCTGAATCCTCACCCAAGGACTCCGGAAAGCTCACTCACTAACCGGGCTCGGGACCCTTATCTGTAAAACCAGGCAGCTAATTTTTTCTATGGTCTCTAATCCCCAGATCACAGGATTCTAGGATTCCTGTGTTTCTGATTCTCATCAGAGGCTTCTTATGATGGTTCTGATTGAGAATTAGTGGCCTGTTTTTTTTTTTTTCTTTTTGCGGTATGCGGGCCTCTCACTGTTGTGGCCTCTCCCGTTGCGGAGCACAGGCTCCGGACGCGCAGGCCCAGCGGCCATGGCTCACGGGCCCAGCCGCTCCGCGGCATATGGGATCCTCCCAGATCGGGGCACGAACCCGTATCCCCTGCATCGGCAGGCGGACTCTCAACCACTGCGCCACCAGGGAGGCCCAGTGGCCTGTTTTAATTCTTGCTTTTAACACAGACTTGGCCTTAGTTTCTTCCTTTGATTTCCTCCATGTATTGGACAAGAAAATGATCAACTCCCTAAAGCTGAAGATTTATTCCTTCTAAAAATAAGCATGAACATATATGAAAAAAAGAGTTAATTCTCTTTAAATTGATTTCTGGTACATAACTTCAGTCAATTCTTTAATAAATATCATTAACTGTTACATGAACTCCGAATCTTAAGGCCGTTATCTTTGGGGAAATAGGTTTTCCCAGATGATGAAGCAGTGGCATTCATATTGACTCAGTACTTGTTCTAAAGCATAAACATCACTTAATGTCATTAGAGTATAGTCAGTGCCTAAATTAATATTCCCTGTGCACATGAAGATGAATTTTTAAAAAAACGAGATGGAGCAAGCAGTCCTGAAGTATTCTCTGAATTACTGCAATTGTTCTGTAAATGTGCAAAAGCCTTAGGACTTATCTTTGAATTATATATGATATGCAACACTTGTTTCCAATACCTGCAGAGAAATTTCCTGTATACTCAGAAAAATGGTGATTTCATCTTATTAAATTAGTGTGGTTTCAATTTCACATTATCTGTAGCTGCTCAGCCTGTAGTATTACAAGTTTATTGCTTCTGCTTGGCTATACGAAAAGGTGAAACCTAAAGTCATTTTCTGCTTTACTGACTTGAAGGTGGGAAAACTGAAATTATCTTTGTCATTAAAGAGAGACTTACAATTTTTTTGCCTTCTATTAACACCGTAGAAGTATTTGTTTCAACGTTCTGCAGTATCACACTTCCTTTCTGCTCTCTGTAGATGAATTCTTTATCTACAAGAGAGGAAATAAAACAGAAACATGAAACATCAAGGAACTCCGTAGCTTTTGATGGACACAGGTAAATGAATTGACTAGTTCCAACAAAAGTATATCCTGCATTTCATCAAAGGGTCCTTAAATATGGTGAAATGGGTCCTTTAAATATGCTCCTCTCCATATAACTGCATGTGAAGTTTCTCTCTGAATCATTTCTCATAGTCTGCACACTGACATATAAAGCACAAGCATATACACACATAAAATCTTTAGAACATTCTAGACTTTTCTTCGGTGGGACACATAGAGTGGACACAACAGAGAAGATTAAGAAACCCACTACTGGGGCTTCCCTGGTGGCACAGTGGTTGAGAGTCCGCCTGCCGATGCAGGGGACGTGGGTTCGTGCCCCGGTCCAGGAGGATCCCACATGCCGCAGAGCGGCTGGGCCCGTGAGCCATGGCTGCTGAGCCTGCGCGTCCGGAGCCTGTGCTCCACAATGGGAGAGGCCACAACAGTGAGAAGCCCGCGTACTGCAAAAAAAATTTTTTTAAAAAGGAACCCGCTACCGTAAGGGGCGGAGATAGTTGGTACTAAGGGGACTGATTTCCTATACTGGAAACTCTGGGGGAAAATCTGGATACATACACATGCACACCATATCCTGCAAACTTATTTTCATTTGGTCCACAGCTTCCTTTGCTATTCCTGGAGGAATTGGCAGTTTCACCGTCATGAATATCTTTGGCTCTATATATTGTATCCTCAGTGACACTGGTCCTTTGTAACTCAACCGAGATTTCAAATATCCCCTTAGAAAATTACTGGAGCAATCCCCCTGAATAGTATGCATGTAGGGGTATATATGTAGGCATGTAGGTGTGTAGGTGTGTAGGTGTGTGTGTGTGTGTGTGTGGTGTGTACACATACTACAAATGAAAGGGTAAACCTTCTGAAAGGATTGCAGGTGGAGAGACAGGGCACACAATTGGAAGAAGAAATGATAAACTGGGAGATTGGGATTGACAAATACACACTACTACATATACAAGAGATAACTAACAAGGACCTACTGTATAGCACAGGGAACTCTGCTCAATACTCTGTAATGACCTATATGGGAAAAAAACGTAAAAAAGAGTGAATATATGTGTATGTATAACTGATTCATTTTGCTGTACACCTGAAACTAACACAACATTGTAAAGCAACTGTACTCCAATAGAAATTTTTACAAAAGAAAATAATACTATCTTTCTGAGTGAAGGGGATGACACTGAGCCAGTCTGAAGGTAAAGAAATTTCACATGATAATCAGTTGATGAATGAAAAACACTGTGCAGACTGGATTAATTCCAATGGTATTATCATTTCTATGCTTTTTAAATTCTACTCCACAGAATTACATTCTTTTCTTTCTTATTCCTTTTTTTTTTTTTTTTCCCCTGCGGTACGTGGGCCTCTCACTGTTGTGGCCTCTCCCGTTGTGGAGCACGGGCTCCAGACGCGCAGGCTCAGCGGCCATGGCTCACGGGCCCGGCCGCTCTGCGGCATGTGGGATCCTCCTGGACCGGGGCACGAACCAGCGTCCCCTGCATCGGCAGGCGGACTCTCAACCGCTGCGCCACCAGGGAAGCCTCTTATTCTTTTATTCTACTTGCTTTGCCTTTAATATTCTCTTCCTTTTTCTAGTCTGTTAAGATGGAAGTTTAGATCTTTGGTTTGATTTTCCATCCTTTTAATAAGACTATTAAAGCTAAAATTTTTCCTCTATGCATGGTATTAACTACATCTCACAAATTTTGATATGCTGAATTCAGTATTATTCAGTTCAAATTATTCCTAATTTTTCCTGAAAAGTCTGCTTGGCCCAATGATTATTTAGAAACATGTTTAATTTTCAAATATGTAAAGTTATTCTGGTCCTCTTATTTTTATAGATTTTTAATTTAAGTTCACTGGATCAAAGAATATTCTGTACATGATTTTAGTCTTTTAAAACTCATTAAGACATCTTTGTGACCCAAAATATGGTCTATCCTGGTAAATGTACCATATTCACATTTAATGAAATTATTGATATGGCTGAGTTTGGTCTATAATTTTTTTTGCAGGGGTTTGTTTTCTACTTTTCTCTTCTACTTCTTGTTTCCCTCTTTCTTGTTTCCTGACATTCACTTTATTTTTTGAATATTTTTTACAGTTCTAATTTCCCTATTTTTAGCTGTATTTCTTTGCCTTTTTTTAGTGGTTGTCCTAGGGATTATAATATGTACTCAACTTTTCAGCATCTACAAAGAGTTAATAATGTATCACTTCTCATGAAATATAGAAATCTGTCCAGTTTTCAGGTCCACATCCAGTCCCATGCTGTGATAATTGTTATGTGTATTACATCGACATACATTATACATTCCACAAGACAATGTTATAATTATTGTTTATAACAATATTATGGTTTATATAGAAATTAAGAAGAAAAAGTAAAAAAGAAAAATTTGTTCTTTGCATTCACCCACTATTTACCATTACTGATGCTTTTTGTTCTTTATCAAAATTATGAGTTTCCATCAGATATCATTTTTCTAACTTCATAAAGAACTTTCTTTAGGATTTCTGACTATATGAATCTGCTGGCAACCAATTCTTTTAACTTTGTTTTATCTGAAAGTCTTTTCCTTTAACTTTCATTCTTAAAGGATATTTCTCTTAATATAGATTTCTAGGTTAATGGTTTTTTTTTTCCTTTTAGCATTTTGAAATTCTGTTCCATTGTCTTCTGGTCACCATGGTTTCTAATGAGAAGTCAGCTATTAGTTGAATTATTTCCCTGCATATCATTTCCGTGCACTTTTGCTGCTATCAAGATTTATTTGTTGTCTTTGTTTTCAGCAGCTTGACTCCAATGCACTTTTAGATGGGGCCTTCTTCGTGTTTGTTTGATGTTTAATGAGCGTCTTGTATCTGAAAATTTATGTCTTCATCAAATCTTGAGCCATTAATTTGCCAGATAATTTTTCTACTCCTTTATCTGCCTCCTCTCCTTCTGGTATTCCAATTTCCCATATATTGGGCACCTTGATATTATCTACAGTCTCTGATGCTCTGTTCATTAAAGAATTTTTTTCTCTCTGTTCACCTTGAATCATTTCTTTTGATCTATCATCAAAGTCACTTTGTCTTTTCTTTGTCATGATTATTTGACTATCAAATCCACACAATGAATTTTAAAATTTCAGAATCTGTATTCTTCTGTTTAGGAATTTCCATTTGGTTCTTTTTATTGTTTCTATTTTTTTTGCTGAGATTTCCCATTTCTCTGATGAGATTTTCATTTACTGAAAACATGCTCACGTTAACTCGCTGAGGATAATTACAATAGTTCTTTTAAAATCCTTATCTCTCAGTTCCAAAATCGCTTTCATTTCAGGGTCAGACTCAGTTACTTTTATCTTGAGTGTATTCCATTCTTTTTTGGTTCTTTGTAGTAAGGTAATTTTGCACTATATCCTAGACATCATGGATTAATTTCTGGACATTCTGGGTTTTGTTAGCATTCTCCAATGAGTGTTGTTTCCTTTGCTATAGCAGGTAATTTTCTTTGCTAGGCCTGGATAGCCAACTTTGTCTTTCCGGGCAGCAGCTTCACTCTCCGTTCAGATATTTCATCTTAAGCTGAACTACTGGGACTCTCTGTATGCAGGTGTGGTCCACGGGTCAGACGGAGATAATACTGTACCTTTCCTTTCAGTTTTATCAATTCCTGTTCTATCTTATCTCATTATCCCCCTTTTCTTAACTTTTAAGTTTGACACTTAGCTTATTAATTTCAGCATTTCTTCTTTTCTAATATAATCACAATGGTGCTATAAATGTTCTTAATTACTTCTTTGAGTCCATAAGTTTTTAATGGGTAGTATTTTCACTACTGCTTAGTTCTATGCAGTTTTAGTTTCTGTCATGATTTCTTCTTCAACCTGTGAGTCCTTCAGAATTTCCAATTTGCAAATGTATGCGAAACACTCTTATATACTATCATTTTGTTATTGACTTGTGATTTGCCTACATGTGGTGAGAAAAAATCTAGATTATTAATTATTTGAAGTTTGTTGAGAGTAGTTTATGGCCTGATGCATGGTCCATTTCTGTAAGTTTCTTGAGAGAAGGTATATTCTCTAATTGTAAATGCAGAGTTCTATATGTGGTCATTAAATTAACCATATTACTTGTCTCATCAAATTGACTCTCACTTAGCTAATTTTTTGTGTGCCTGACCTTTCCTTAATATTGAAATTTTCTAGTGTAATGATGTTTTGAATAATTCTGTCCTGTAGATCCCCCAAATTGTGTTTCATATTTTGTGACTATTTTATTAGATTAGTGCAAGTGTAGAATTCTCCTATCTTCCTGGAGATTTGCAAATCTTTTTTTAAAACTACATGTTCTCTCCCTAATAATGCTTTTTAAAGATGACTTCTCTTTTGTAGAATAGGTAAAATAATAGTATACACCTTCTATTGTTCATGTGGAGAGTCAATGAGATAAACACGTCATACTTATAATGTGTTTAAAATCACGCCGCACTCCAGGTAGGCTCTCAGTGTTGTCAGCTGCCAACATTATCTCAGCAGAGGATTTGGCTCATTTTTGTCTCCTTTTTTTTCCCTGAAAGAACTGTTTACTTTCCATTAATAAATGTTTTTATTGGAATTTTAAAATTTTATTATTTAAAAAATTTTTTAACTTTCATACAATTTTTAAAGGTTACTTTCCATTTACAGTTGTTACAAAATACTGGCTCTGTTCCCTATGTTACAGGATAAACCCCTGTAACCTTACACCCAATAGTTTGTACCTCCCACTCCCCCCCCCCACCGGCCAGCCGTATTGCCCCTCCCCCAGCTGTATTGCCCCTCCCCTACCTGTGTTTCCTTTTCCTGTCTCATCCCCAGTATTCCATCCCTCTCCTGCTCATCCTTCCTCTTTTTTTTTTTTTAATCGCGGTGCGCGGGCCTCTCACTATCGCGGCCTCTCTTGTTGCGGAGCACAGGCTCCAGACGCGCAGGCTCAGTAGTTGTGGCTCACGGGCCTAGTTGCTCCGCGGCATGTGGGATCCTCCCAGACCAGGGCTCGAACCCGTGTTCCCTGCATTAGCAGGCAGATTCTCAACCACTGCGCCACCAGGGAAGGCCCTCGTCCTTCCTCTTGAAGGCTCTCCCACTCTTCACTTCCGGTGGCCCTGCCCCGGGTTGGATGGCTGTCACCTTCACCCTGGACTACTCCAGGGCCTCCCAGTGGGACCCTCTGTCCCTTTCTCTATCGGGACAAGGCCACACTTCTTTTTCAAAACTTTTTTTTTCTGGCTCCTTGGCAGAGGCTACTTTGGCCGAACTCCTTAGTCTGATGTTCGAAGCCCTTCGTCTTCTGGCCTGTCTTCTCTTCCCATGTTAATTCCCCCCACCACCACTAACTAAGCATCCTAACAAGTCCTGCCTTCCAAGCCTCTCTGATGCCTGTGCCGCTGCCTTGGCTGCAGTGCCCTTCTCCCGTCCCCGCCAGGCACAATCTTCCTGGGCTCGGTGTAAAGGTCTCTCCTCCAGGCAGTTTTTCATGCCTCTGCCATGCAGAATCCATCTCTCTCTGCTGACCCCTGACGTGTCATTCACCTGTTTTATGCTCATCACAGCACGTTGCTTATCTGCTACTACAGCTCTCTCCCACTAGAGTCATGATTCTCACGGGAAGAGGCCATACCTGTTTGGTTTCCTAACTCTTAGCATAATAACTGATATGAAAATTGGTGCTAAAAAATATGCGAAGCAATTAACAAATGCATCCTATCACAAGTCTGAGTCACCAAATACCCAACCTACTTGTGGAACAACAGGCAGAACTCCTGGTAGAAGAGGGAGTGCTCTGGGCCAAAGTAAAAGGAAGGAGAGATGGACATGGTGGTTTTCTCAAATTACACCTTATGTGTCTCTTTGTGAGATTCTGTTACAGCTACTTTACTCCTGTCGCTGCAGGGCAAAACGATGTTACAAAAGGAGTGCATCTGAATGCTGTGAGGATAGGAAGGTAAAACTGAAAAGCCACACTCAACAGGGAGGTCCCTAGGAAAAGACTTCCCAAAGGAAATCTCGCACAGGACCACCCACTGGCTAGTTATTCTTCGTGTGCCAACTATCCAGTGCTTTGCATTTAAAATACATCATTAATTTAATTGTTCTGTGTACTTGAGCAACTCTTCAAAGCTAAAAAGTTAAAGAAATAGAGTAAGTTGCACTGGTAACTAGCACAATTATTTAAAAACTGGTAAAGCATCAAGAAAATTTCCCTTCTTTCCTATCTAAACCGTTATCATTGGGTAACCAAATTATAGATAAGGGGAAGTTTCATTTTATTTTTCTTCCCCAAATTGTGATACAAAAATGTACAGCAATGCCACAAATTATTTTATGTACTCTTCCAAAAATAAGATAAAATTCCAGTCATTTCCTCTGAGTCTATTCCTCTGATATTAGCTATAAAGCTGGCTAATATCATATATTAGCTATCTTTATGTTTTGTTTACTTTTGCTTAACAACAATGTATTATTAGCAACTTTCAAAAGCCTTACCCATGGTGAAAATTTTGGAAATGTAATGCATTTATGGTACAATAGATTTCTTAAAAACTGAGATAATTTAGTTCTCATTGCCAAGTATAAGTTGTATATGCTGGTTGGTTTTGAGGAGCATATTAATCCTTGATTATACAAATATCACAAAGAATCGATGCATAGAAATAGATTTTAACTACTGAAACAAATAGCGCACATAACAAATGGAGTAGATTTGATTTTTCTCATGATTATCTTCTTTTAATTTTAAACAATGCTGACAGAAACACTGTTCTTTCCATTTATCATATTTTTCTCAGATATAATTTATTTCTGTTTATGTACGTTCTAATAACACAGAGCATATATTTCCTAAAAAATATATAAGCATATATTTCCTACAACAGTCAATATCCATATGATGGTCATAAAATATAAATCCCTAACAGCCACACTGTCGTCTAGAAATACCATTTCCCACCAAAGGAAAGCAGGACTCCTTCTGTAAACAGTTGATTCCAGGTCTGGGACAGCAACTATCCTAGAGACCAGCAAAGCTATCAAATTGTATTACCATGTCAAAATGATTCAGAAACCAACCTGAAAAGGCTCCCACCAGCCAAGGACCAGCCATTGAGAGCTTTAGTAAGAATAACTGGAACGGACTGAAGCTCTTTAAATAAGTTCATGAATTTAGAATGATACTTCAAAAAGAAACAACTAATTCAATCGATCATTATTAGAGGATACTTACAAACCAACATATTATTTTAAAACTGGTAAAGAAAAAGGAAAGCATCAAGAAAGTTTCCTTCTTCCCTATACAAACTGTATCATTGGGTAACCAAATTACAGATACGGGGAAATTTCATCTTATGGAAGTATTCCAGTTATCAAGTGGAAAAGGCTGATGGAATTAGCATATCACCATTTTGCAGCTCCTAATGAGTTAAGGTGCCCCTCAGCCAGGGCTGCTACAGCACAGAAGGGGGGCAATCGGCAAGAACTGCCTCCTTAAGGAAGAACAGAGCACTACTGAGGAAGTGCTAGCAAGACCAAAGCCAAAACCCTCACACCCAGCCAGGCTATCAGACCAACGAGAACTTGCAGGGGATAGAGGACAGAGGGCCCTTCTAACCAACGCCATACAGATACAGGTAGGAGACTCTGAGAAACTACGGGAAAATGGCCTGGCTTCTTCAAAGAGATAATGACGTTGATATGACAATTAGAAACTTAAACACAAATAAGATAATTAATGCCATGAATAGGATTAATAGCATTATTAACGCTATTAAGAAACTAATGTTTTTCGTTTGGGGGTTATTTCTTCTTTTAGTGTGATATGGTGGTTATGCTTTTCTGTTTAACAAGATAAACCAAGTCCTTATCTTTTAGAGATGTACACAGTGAAACAAAGAGGATTAGATGATATGGTATCTGGGGTCTGCTTCTAAATAGCATGGGTGGAGGAGAAAAAGGTCAGCATACAGACACAATACGATGGGCCAACAGGAAATAATGGCTGAAGGTGGGTTATGGACAAATAGGAGTTTACTTACTATTCTTTCTACTTTTGTTTAAGCTTAAAATTTTCTATAATAAAAAGTTAAAATTGATTTTAAAGTTCAAGTAGTTAAAAAAGATCATGCAGCTATAACGAGAATAAAGCTATGTTGGTTCATTCTTACATTTTATCCTTTGTTAGGCTTTTGCAGTAATTTGCATGTATTTGGGTTGCAGGCAGGTAGGGCTTGTGTTTTCATCGTATTTCTCCAATAACCACTAGGTCATAAAATAAAAATTCTGAAATCTCTCCCTCCAAGGTCAGAAGCCAGGGGAGAAAATTTGCAGCAACCAATGACAGTCTTCAATCCAGATGTAGATACATGGCCTACAGCTAAGAGTGATTTCTCCTTTGGTTTGCAAATATTAAGCCTTGTATGGAGAGTTATAGGAAGAAACAACTATAATTAGAAAGCTGATGTTAGAATTAACACATTTCAGGAAATATAAGCCAAATGAAAATTTTAAGTGGACCATACTTATAATCTAGAACTGTGGTGCTAATATGTAGCCACTAGCCACATGTTCTTACTAATATTAAAAATTAATTAAAATTACATAAAATTTAAAATTTAGTTCCTTCTTTGTACAAGGCACATTTTAAGCACTCAAAGCCACACATGGCTACTGGGTAGTGTACTGGACGCAGCAGAGACAGAACATCTCCATCACTGCAGAAAGTTCTTCTGAACAGCAATATTTTGAAGTTATAATAAGTGACAGCATTTTATTCCCAAAGAATGCCTTAGTTTACACCATAGTCTATCATTGATCTGGAAAAAAAATCACTCTTCTCAAGCCATGGCTATCAAAGAGAAAATCAAAGGATGTCCTTAAAAGGTGGTCAGCAGACCTTCTGATACCTCTTGCCATTTATGTGTCTCCACTCTTATGGGCAATGAAGGCAACAGCTGTGGGAGAAAAAGATTTTTAAATGAAGTATTTCCAGATTATCCCAAATGTCACAACACCTTAAAAAAGAACATGAAGTTATATGGTAACCAGAGTCCCAGTAATCATCATCAGAATCAACGGATTAAAAATAGGAGTCAGAGGCTTCCCTGGTGGCGCAGTGGTTGAGAGTCTGCTTGCCAATGCAGGGGACACGGGTTTGTGCCCCGGTCCGGGAGGATCCCACATGCCGCGGAGCGGCTGGACCTGTGAGCCATGGCCGCTGAGCCTGCGCGTTCAGAGCCTGTGCTCCGCAACGGGAGAGGCCACAGCAGTGAGAGGCCCACACACCGCAAAAAAAAAAAAAAAAAAAAAAAATAGGAGTCAGGTGTGGGACTTCTCTGGTGGCGCGGTGGTTAAGAATCTGCCTGCCAATGCGGGGGACACGGGTTCGAGCCCTGGTCGGGGAAGATCCCACATGCACCAGAGCAACTAAGCCTGTGAGACACAACTACTGAGCCTGCTCTCTAGAGCCTGCGAGCCACAACTACCGAGCCCACGTGCCACAACTACTGAAGCCTACATGCCTAGAGCCCGCGCTCCACAGCAAGAGAAGCCACTGCAATGAGAAGCCTGCACACCACAACGAAGAGTCGCCCCTTCTCTCTACAGCTAGAGAAAGCCCACGCGCAGCAATGAAGATCCAACGCAGCCAAAAATAAAATAAACAAATTTACAAAAAAAAAAAAGGAGTCAAGTGGAAAGAAAATGCCAAAGTTTTTTTTCCTGTTTTTTTTAGGTTGGGTTGAAACTCGTGATTTTTTTTTTAAGTACCCACCATGATAACTATGGCCTTTTATTTGAAATTATAAGAACTACACACAATCCTCCAACACACCAGGGAAACATCAATACAAACAGAGATGGTGAGAAAATGTAAAATAAATGATGTGCATTTTACTAAGAGTGGATAAGTAACTTATTTTCATGAGAATGTGCTTAGAAAAGGTAGGAGTTTCCAAGGAGAGAAATGGTGGGTGTAAGAAGCAAAACTCAGAGAAAAGAGTCTAACCAGTGGACATTTCATTTATTTAAAAGAACATTTACAATGTGAGGGATACTCTGCTAGACACACTATGAATTAGCCATGTTCCCTGACTTAAGGATGCTTACAATTAAAATGGTCAGTCAGATGGCAATTATTGATGCTGGCTATGGAAAAGTTCCATGTTAATCACAGCACTGTACTATAAGACATGATTCCAAGCAAATAAATAATTCTACTAATGTTATGAGAAAGTAGGATTTTCTGTATAAGAGAAAATAAATCCACATTTAAAATCATAAATTTCAGTAAAAGTTAAAATCCTGTAGTGTTATATATGGAATCTAAATAAAAGGTACTGATGAACCTAGTGGCAGGGCAGGAATAGAGACGCAGATGTAGAGAACGGACTTGAGGACACAGGGGGGAAGGGGAAGATGGGACGAAGTGAGAGAGTGGCATGGACATATATACACTACCAAACGTAAAGTGGATGGCTAGTGGGAAGCAGCCGCATAGCACAGGGAGATCAGCTCAGTGCTTTGTGATGACTTAGAGGGGTGGGATAGGGAGGGTGGGAGGGAGACACAAGAGGGAGGGGATATAGGGATACATGTATGTATATGGCTGATTCACTTTGTTGTACAACAGAAACTAACACAGCATTGTGAAGCAATTATACTCCAATAAAAATATATATATATATGCATATATATGTGTGTGTGTGTGTGTATATATATATATATATATATATATATATATATATATATATATATATGGGCCCTGTAGTGTTAAATTTGTGTCAGAAATACCAACAGGAACACATTTGCTTATTTCTTAAAGTATCTATTTGCTAGTCTTGTCCATAGAAATATTAGATACATGATTTCCTAAACACTCAGATTTTCATTCCTAAGTACCATTCTCACTAAAAAGAACAAGGAGTCTTTGAAGAAACAGGTATTTCTAGATCTGAGGCACAGGAAGTACAGTATGAACCTGGGACACCTTGTTGGCCAGAAGGCAAAGAAGTGTTCAGTGAGTGATGGGTCTTGGCCCCCATTCTTGCCCCATCCTGTCTCAGCCTTCACATCTCACTCTGACTGGTCCTTCCTCTCGGCTCTGGGCTCAGACACAGGACTTGAACTGGCCGATGGAATACAAGCAAGCAGACACTTGACATGCACTTGCTCGGTTGACTTGCCCCCTCCTGGCTCTGCCATTGCCATGAGACAAACACAAACATCTCTCGCCTCATCTTCTGGCACCAGGAGGAGAAACAAGTGTGAATCACAGCCGGGTTGTCACGGTCACCCGAGAAGAGGCTATTCCAGATCAGCCAACAGCCTGCTGGGGGTCCAGCCACACGAGCAAATCACCCAACAGATAAGCGGAGTTTCCTGACCAACCACCAGCTGACAAGCAGATGTGTGAAAAATACACAAGTGTGTGTGTGTCCCTGAAGGTGTGTGCTTGTTTATTACACAGCACTCTTGCGGCACCGGGCAACACACACATGCACAGGAGAACCACCCGGGAGGGCCCTCAGAAGTCAAAGTTGGGAAAATCAGAACATGAAAAGAACAATGCTGTAGCTGATTAAAACACATCAAATATATAAAACAACTCATGAGTCCATAATGGTACCCACATAATGGTTCTCATTTTCCACAGCTGAAGGCAACTATTACAGCAACTCCTTTCTCTGAAAATTGGTAATTAAAAATTCATAATTAAGGATTCATCTTGCTTTTTCAGTAGTATGGGGACACCAAATAGCCTGTTTCTGAGGGAAAGCCCCTCCTTTCAGAAAACTGCCCACTCATAAATGAAGAAGGAATGATGAATTTAGAAAACCACCACTTTTAGAAGGAATGATGAATTTAGAAAAGCACCATTTTTAGAAGGAGTGATGAATTTAGAAAATCACCATTTTTCAGCCCCTGTTGAAATACTCATTTCAGGTGAGGCTCATCGATGGAAAAGTTGATGGGATATTTTCCTGGTGCCAAAATATTACCCCAGAGAAAACATGCCAGTGTCAATGGGGAAACACATGTTCCTCATGGAGGAGTCTGGTGGCCACCACTTAAGAGTCCCTAACAGTCCATATATGACAAACCCACAGCCAACATTGTCCTCAATGGTGAAAAACTGAAACCATTTCCACTAAGATCAGGAACAAGACAAGGCTGCCCACTCTCACCACTCTTATTCAACATAGTTTTGGAAGTTTTAGCCACAGCAATCAGAGAAGAAAATGAAATAAAGGGAATCCAAATTGGAAAAGAAGAAGTAAAGCTGTCACTGTTTGCAGATGACATGATACTATACATAGAGAATCCTAAAGATGCTACTGAAAAACTACTAGAGCTAATCAATGAATTTGGTAAAGTAGCAGGATACAAAATTAATGTACAGAAATCTCTGGCATTCCTGTACACTAATGATGAAAAATCTGAAAATGAAATCAAGAAAACACTCCCATTTACCATTGCAACAAAAAGAATAAAACATCTAGGAATAAACCTACCTAAGGAGACAAAAGACCTGTATGCAGAAAATTATAAGACACTGATGAAAGAAATTAAAGATGATACAAATAGATGGAGAGAGATACCATGCTCCTGGATTGGAAGAATCAATATTGTGAAAATGACTCTACTACCCAAAGCAATCTACAGATTCAATGCAATCCCTATCAAACTACCACTGGCATTTTTCACAGAACTAGAACAAAAAATTTCAAAATTTGTTTGGAAAAACAAAAGACCCCGAATAGCCAAAGCAATCTTGAGAACGAAAAACGGAGCTGGAGGAATCAGGCTCCCTGACTTCAGACTATACTACAAAGCTACAGTAATCAAGACAGTGTGGTACTGGCATAAAAACAGAAAGATAGATCAGTGGATCAGGATAGAAAGCCCAGAGATAAATCCACGCACATATGGCCAACTTATCTTTGATAAAGGAGGCAGGAATGTACAGTGGAGAAAGGACAGCCTCTTCAATAAGTGGTGCTGGGAAAACTGGACAGGGACATGTAAAAGTATGAGATTAGATCATTCCCTAACACCATACACAAAAATAAGCTCAAAATGGATTAAAGACTTAAATGTAAGGCCAGAAACTATCAAACTCTTAGAGGAAAACATAGGTAGAACACTCTATGACATAAATCACAGCAAGATCCTTTTGGACCCACCTCCTAGAGAAATGGAAATAAAAACAAAGATAAACAAATGGGACCTAATGAAACTTCAAAGCTTTTGCACAGCAAAGGAAACCATAAACAAGACCAAAAGACAACCCTCAGAATGGGAGAAAATATTTGCAAATGAAGCAACTGACAAAGGATTAATCTCCAAAATTTATAAACAGCTCATGCAGCTCAATAGCAAAAAAACAAACAACCCAATCCAAAAATGGGCAGAAGACTTAAATAGGCATTTCTCCAAAGAAGATATACAGACTGCCAACAAACACATGAAAGAATGCTCAACATCATTAATCATTAGAGAAATGCAAATCAAAACTACAATGAGATATCATCTCACACCAGTCAGAATGGCCATCATCAAGAAATCTAGAAACAATAAATGCTGGAGAGGGTGTGGAGAAAAGGGAACACTCTTGCACTGCTGGTGGGAATGTGAATTGGTACAGCCACTATGGAGAACAGTATGGAGGTTCCTTAAAAAACTAAAAATAGAACTACCATATGACCCAGCAATCCCACTACTAGGCATATACCCTGAGAAAACCATAATTCCAAAAGAGACATGTACCAAAATGTTCATTGCAGCTCTATTCACAATAGCCCGGAGCTGGAAACAACCTAAGTGTCCATCATCGGATGAATGGATAAAGAAGATGTGGCACATATATACAATGGAATATTACTCAGCCATAAAAAGAAACGAAACTGAGCTATTTGTAATGAGATGGATAGACCTAGAGTCTGTCATACAGAGTGAAGTAAGTCAGAAAGAGAAAGACAAATACCGTATGCTAACACATATATACGGAATTAAAAAAAAAATGTCATGAAGAACCTAGGGGTAAAACGGGAATAAAGACACAGACCTACTTGTGAATGGACTTGTGGATATGGGGAGGGGGAAGGGTAAGCTGTGACAAAGCGAAAGAGAGGCATGGACATATATACACTACCAAACGTAAGGTAGATAGATAGTGGGAAGCAGCCGCAGAGCACAGGGAGATCAGCTCGGTGCTTTGTGACCGCCTGGAGGGGTAGGATGGGGAGGGTGGGAAGGAGGGAGATGCATGAGGGAAGGGATGTGGGAACAGATGTATATGTATGACTGATTCACTTTGTTATAAAGCAGAAACTAATTAAAAAAAAAAAAAAAAAAAAGAGTCCCTAACAGTGGGACAACCAGCAGTGGACACAAACATGAGAAATCATTCCATGAGGAAAGAACCAGACAAATCCAGGATGTGGGAAATTCCACTACACACTGGCCTAATATGGGGAAACAACACACTGTAGAAAAAAGAGGAGCTGCTTTCCATTAACAGAAACGTAAGAGACATAATCAAGTATAATTATGACCCTTAATTTGATCCAAATGGTAGAAAAAAGCCACAGAAGATATTCTGAGAAGGAATGAGGAAAACGGAATATGGCCTGGGACTCCTATGATATTACGAAATTATCCTCATTTTTTGGTTAGATCTGATAATATAGATAAATGGGAGGATATACTTTTGGAGATACATGTGTTAGTATTCAGGGATGAAAGCAAATGATGTTATAATTTAAGTTTAAATATTTTCAGCCAAAAAATTGATAGAGGACACAAACATAATAAAAGTGTTGATTTTAACTGATAGTTATGTGGGTGTTCACAGTACTCTCCTGTATACTTTTCTGTAAGTTAAAAATTTTTCATAAAAAAGGAAGCAGACCATATGACCCAACAATTCCACTCCTGGGTATATACCCATCCCCCAAATGAAAACACTAATTAGAAAAGATACATGCACCTCAATGTTCACAGCAGCATTATTTACAATTGCCAAGACAAGGAAGCAACCTAAGTGTCCATCAACAGATGAACAGATAAAGATGTGGTATATACGTACAATAGAATATTACTCAGCCATAAGAAAAGAATGAAACATTGACATTTGCAGCAACATACTTGGACCTAGAGATTATCATACTAAGTGAAGTACGCCAGACAAAGATAAATATCAAATGATATCACTTATATGTGGAATCTAAAAAACAAACTATTGAATGTAATAAAAAAGAAACAGACTCACAGATACAGAGAACAAGTGGGGAGGGGGGAGGGGAGAGGGGCAAGTTAGGAGGAGGGGATTAAGAGGCACAAAGTACTATGTATAAAATAAATAAGCTACAAGGATATATTGCACAGCACAGGGAACATAGCCAATATTTTACAATAACTATAAATGGAGTATAACCTGTAAAAATTGTGAATCACTATTTGTATACCTTTAACTTACATAATATTGTACATCCACTATACTGCAATAAAAAAAATCAAAGAAAAAAGGAAGCAGAAAATAAAGCAACATAGCCCCTGATTTCTAGGGACACACAACAGAGTTGGGTGGACACAGGAGCTCTTTTCTACAGACCATGAACTGAGATGCTTTGAGGCAGAAAGTCGGGGGTGAGCAGAGGCTCTGAGTAACAGCCCTGGTGTGTGGGTAAAACAAGTGCAGGAAACAGAGGTGCAGAAGTGGGAGGCCAGATGTGCACAGTCCTCATGACACTGGTTTTGAAGATGAGGGTGCTTGGGTGAGTTTTGGAGCCCTAAAGCTAACCCATTTGTCCAGAAACTCTGGAGCAGGGCTGCAGTTTAACATGTGTGTTTAGGTCTGAAGTAGCCAAAGGGCTCCAAATTTTTTTTAAAAATTCTGTTTGTACTCTGGGTTTTCTTTTTTCTGGTTTACATCACAAACATGTCAGAGGGAGGCAATGTTGGCTCAAAAATGTCTTTCAAAAGAGCAAGCTTTTCTAATTACACTCCCTAAATGCTAACAGCACTCACTGAACCCACAGCAAGCACTTAACCAAGAGAGGACAATGCTGAGATTCTGAGACTCAATCCTGAGACCTGGGGGACTCCCAGCTTCACCCAACCGTGAAGTGAGACACAGACGCGAGAACCGCTGGCTGGTTAATTTGCTCCCTCTGGCTCAAGGGCCTCACACAGCCATCTTGATTCAAACTTGCAGCTCTACATCTGTGGCAGGACAGCCTGACATTTTCCTGCAGGATCTTGAGAATAAGAATAAACTGGAAGGACTGCAAGTGATGCTTCCCTTCCCCCTTTCAAGAATGCAACCAGGGTACTGTGTGCTTTACATCTGAGGGTAGTAAGAGGCATCTGCTTTGGAAAATCGAAATTCTTGGAAACAAAGAGCTGAGTTGTCTGGGGCTGGGATGGGTAAGCAGACAGATGGAGGGCAATGGGTGATTAATTTCTGTGGGCTTCAAATTATGATAAAATGACGCCACAATACCCACTTTTACAACTTGGGTAATTACATCAACAAGTACCTTCCAACAAATAATGGTCTCAGCTTGGAAATTACTTGGAAAGTATCTACATTTCAAAGATGACATGAGTGGCTTCAAATTTCACTGAGTTTTCATCACAGGATCTGAGATTGCCCAATTTTGTCTTTGATTAATGGACTGCCCAAATAGCTTTTAAAATCTTTTAAATTTTCATTCTTCTTATGGGGAACAATTTTTATGTGACTCTACAGAGTCATGTTTATACTTTTAAACAGCTTATTGTATGGAAACCCCACCAAAAAGCAACAAAGCACTTGTTTCTGTATCTAACATTTTCAAACATATGCTTATGTGGCTAAGGAAAAAGGAAACCATTATTTGTAGAACTAGGATTTGTTTTTTGCAATTTATTTTTTTCACCTGATTCTATCACGAAAGAAAATATATAGGTTAGGAGGCTTTCAAATAAAAAGGTTTAGGTGGGTGAAGAAAAAAGAAAGATCGGGAAAGAAGTCCTTTGCTCATAACATATTTTTAAGAATATTTATGATTAGTTGTTGTAAAAATCTAAGATTCCTTGAAGGGACTTTAAAGTGATTATTGCATAATTGTTCTACTATTTAAGAAATCTGACTTAGAACAAATCAATAACAAATATTATTGAAGGTGTCAAAAAGCTTTAAAAAGACTTTGAGGGCTTCCCTGGGGGTGCAGTGGTTGATAGTCCACCTGCCGAGGCAGGGGACATGGGTTCGTGCCCCGGTCCAGGAGGATCGCACATGCTGCGGAGCGGCTGGGCCCGTGAGCCATGGCCGCTGAGCCTGCGCATCCGGAGCCTGTGCTCCGCAAAGGGAGAGGCCACAACAGTGAGAGGCCCGCGTACCGCAAAAAAAAAAAAAAAAAAAAAAAAAAAAAGACTTTGAAATGGGCAAAAAAGACCACTGGGTAACTGTTAGATGCTCACTGTCATTGTCTTTGAGCTTTTTTATAGTCTGAAAGTTGTAGAAAACTGATAGTAATGCAAAGGATTCTTGCCAGAGAGATGCAGATGAATTTTGTCTGGTGGAGATGCAACTGACCCCCTAAAGCCAATTTCCCAGCAAATTCATTTCAACATTGTTGATCGCCTACGTATGTATTTGTTTTTCTACCCTTCTCTTCAGATCTTACTGGTTCTCTCCTTAATTTGTGAGCTAAATAAAATCTTTGGCAGATGTTTATTTTGTATTAACAAAATCATAAGCCTCATGATTTTTACCTTTAAAATATTCTTCTTCAATAAAAGTTCATTATTTGCAAGATATGGACAAAATTTCACAGATGGGCTATGAAAAGAAAATCACTGAACCACTTGAAATGAAATTTTGGGTACAAACTTGTTTAGAAATGAACCAACTTACAGATTAAATATAACTATTTTTTAGAATACCAAATTGTATCAAAATCAGATATTCTTTAAAAGTCCTGAACTATTAGTGGACTATGAAATTTACTGGTCAGTGAAAGATGTTGCTTATGTCATTCCAATGCCATAGCTTATTAGTAAATCAGCAATTACTTCTCAAAAAAGCAACATTATTCATGGTTCTGTGGGCTATCATTTTAATCACAATGCTAAGAGCTGAATCAATGTTAAACTGTCTACATACTTTCATCAACGGGATTTGATGACAATACCTATTTTCCAGTACAAGTATAGAAGATATATTTTTTTGAATAATCTAATTGTCAGCAGGCATTATGTTAAGGCAGAAGACTACTGCAGAAAGTAAACTCAGGTTTTATGTCAATACTGTTAACCATAAATGACCATTATGGAGCAAATTAGCAAATAAAAGTACCTAGAGGTCAAACTGAAATGACCACCTTACTTTATCTAGGCTTTCATGAGAAAAATCACCTACTATGGACAAAGACTAATGAATGGGCTAAAAGACAGAAATTTGAGTGTCTTCCTTCAAAAAAAAAAAAAAAAACTCTGATGAAAAATGCCAAGAGTAGCAGACAGATTGTTGGGAAAAGCTTGGAATAGGAGTCTGGAAACCTGGCTTCTATTTCAGGCTTTGCCACAGACTAGATATGCCAAAATTATGCTGTGAAACTTGTGAAGCAGTGTCCTTAAAGAGATACAGCATGCTGCTCTCCTCTCCTTTTTTCATTCCTGCTAGCAGGAATGCTTTTATGATGGCTGGAGCTACAGCAGCCATCTTGGACCTTTCAGTGATCTTGGAAATGGAATATAAGAGCAAAACAGACAAAGCACAGATCCTACCTCTTGACCTTGATGTGAGAGAGAAGTAAATTTAACAGACAAATAAATTTCTCTCTTGCTTAAACCAGTATTGTTTTCATTTTTCTGTCGCTCAGTGATGAATCTAATCCTAATAAAGAGATCAGATCTAATTTCTGGGTTTGCCGTCAGGAGACTGGTTCTAGTCCCATGGTAGTGTTCTCCTGAGTCAGGTTACTTTATATCCTAGTCTTTCATTTTCAATACTAAAATGCCTTATTTTTCAGAAAGAGTAATTGCTGATTAATTGAGATCAACCATATGAAGGCATTTTGAAATTAAGAAAAAAAGAAAAAGTAATTTGTATAAATATAAGATGCTATCTACACCTGCAACACTCATTTGAAAAGGAGAAATGTTTATGTCTTCCTACTAAACATTCACCTGTTATTTTATTTGTAAAGTAAAGAAATGTTATGAATCACATTCCAGGAGAACTGGGGGTAGAATCTTTAAAAAAAAAAAAAAAAAGATTGCCTCTGCACAGCTCTCCTCCTTCTGACTTAAAAGCAAACAAAATAATTCAAAATGTAAGGAGCAACAGGCTGATATCCTATACAGAATGAAGAAAAGCATTACACAAAGCCATTTTGTCTATTCATTGGGGTGGAAAAGCAGGGAAACAAATGATTAGAGGTTCTTTCACTCTCCCAGGGAAAGTAGGCAGGTACCTTTGAAGGAATCATTCGCTCCTTCAGACCTGCTCATTTACAACTGCCAAGTCTCAAAGTGCCTGATTATATGGTGGATACTGGTGGGCCGTTTCCTTCAGAGCGGATCTGGCATGTGTGACAAATATGAGCTGTCAATGGCAGACCTCTCCCCAGGCTGAGTGGCTGCCTGGGTCTGTCAGCTTAGGTAGCTGGTGAAGCCTAATTGGACGCGCTAGGGCCTGTCGTGTCAAGGAGGCACAGCCCCCCTGCCCAGGCTCCTCCTCCAGGTGAGGGGCTTTGGAAGATTACCAAATGACATCATTATTATAAATCCAACTCTGTCTTCAACTCTGCTCTGACCAGAGAATCTCTCTCTTCTGGCTCTGAACTGCAGAGACTTTGCTGGGATGGTTGAAGAAAATCAAGCCAATTAGAGAGCTGGCAGAACCAATCCATCCGAAAGCTGGGGACGACTGGGTTATGACGCTGAGGTTGCGAGGGGGAGTGCCTGTCACGCACTAGTCATTAACATAACAGTGTAATTACAGGCAAGGAAGTCCCTGCATTTACTGCAGTGAAGTGAGAACCCATCTCTGATGGTAAACTGTTAACCTGAAGTACTAGAAAATTCCCACCTTTACTAGCAATCAACTGTGCAACCTCAGACAGAATATCTGACTTTTTTGTGCCTCAACATTCCCAACTGAAAAAAATGGGGATATGAATAACACCTACCTTACATGACATTAGAATAATGTCCAGGTTCAACTGTTAAGTACTACTAAGTTCTACTAACACTATTAGCAGCAAACAACCGACATCTGGGTAGTCCCATGAAAGTTCATAGGAATGCTTTACATGTGGGACCTGATATAATTGTAACCTGAAGGTCAAGAATTGCTACAGCCCTTCTAATTTCACATATTCCCAATATAACTGTGTATTTTATCATCTATACCAGGACACTTGAAAGTGCAAGGGGAGCAGTGCTTTAATAATCACATCAGGGCAAGTGACATAACCTGGGTATATGAACACTGGTTTATCCCAACTTCAACAGAGTTCAGGTGTTCATAAATTAATAAGGCTAACATTGGCAGAAACAAATTTTCATATTTACCCAAAGTTTTTAAAGTTAACAATCCTGACTTAATTTAATGGATATAAGTTTCACTCTGATGTATTTGAAATAAGAGGATAACTAAACTTGAATTGTCAAGATTGTAAATCTGACAATTATATTCCATGGATGCCATCAATAAAGACTCTAGTTTAAGAAGCAACAAATCAACTTGCTCAAAAAAATTGACTGCTCTGTAATTTTACAAACTTAGAATAAGGCTCAGCAAATCTTTAGGTTGTAGTATCATAGCCATCAACAAAATCAGTGAATGGTGTTTCAAGCCTTCTGTGGTGAAAGACATTGTTTTTATGAGTGGTGAGTAGCATTCATTTTAAGGGTACACATCTCAGTCAAAGGCAACGTAGCAATCTTTGGTCAGTAATGAGTTCTGTCCTCTTAGCCGATGGGGAAGTTCAGCTCAATTTACAGCTATGGGTAGAGCAGAAAAAAGTCATCACTGCATCTCATTTATTAGAGCTGCCTTTCTGAAGAGGGGAAGTACGGGGTAAATGATATTGAGGACTATAACTTGCAGTAGAATATCTGCTTACTTTATTAGGGCAGGGATTTTTTTACGTGCCCAAGTTCTATTGCTTTCCCTTTTTCCTGTGTTTGTTTGCATTTGCTGTTAGCAATGCAGCTGCTGTGATTTACATGTGTACACTATCGGATACTAAACAGGTATGGGGGCTTCCCTGGTGGCATAGTGGTTAAGAATCCACCTGCCAATGCAGGGGACACGGGTTCAAGCCCTGGTCTGGGGAGATCCCACATGCCGCGGAGCAACTAAGCCCATGCACCACACCTACTGAGCCCGTGTGCCACAACTACTGAGGTCTGCGTGCCTAGAGCCCATGCTCCACAACAAGAGAAGCCACTGAAATGAGAAGCCCGAGCACTGTAATGAAGAGTAGCCCCGCTCACCACAACTACAGAAAGCCCATGTGCAGCAAGGAAGACCCCATGCAGCCAAAAATAAATAAATTAAATAAACAAACAGGTATGGTACAGCGATCAGCTAGGTGCGACTAAAAAAGGCAAAGCTTTCTTTCTCTACTCTCAACACCATGGAATTATAAAGTAAAACTTCCTCCCCTGAACAATATTTTTATACCCTGTTTATTCTACAGAATGAAATAATGTCAACTAGATCAACTTTCATGGGAAATGCACACAAACACACACACGCCTACCGGAGTACCAAAGTTATCTGATTTCATGAACAATGGACTAGCTTTCCAAACCCTGTCCTGGGTTCACTTATTCAATTCGATTTATTCATCAAATATTTCTAAGGTACTCAATGTGCTAGACCCTGCGCAAGTGCTAATCTCTTATCGTTTGCTTGCTGTTCCCCTAACCCCTCCCCCAAGCAGCATGGTTGAACTTGTAATTCCAACTTAGAACATCAAATAATTGTTGACTATGGGTGAGCTTCCTTGCATTAGGCACTGCTAAAAACAGGCGATGACCTTGGTCCACACTCAACACTTTCTCCACCACCCACCTCCCTTGGTTCATGTTTTTCCTTCCACAATGGCGTCATTCTCCTCTGAAGGGAGAGGCCACTTTACGTTATGTTTTGATGTGTTTTCTTATAGCCAACGCATAATGGATATTTCAAAAGGAAAACACAAAAAAATTGTGATAAAAGACTGAAAGCACGTGAGTGAAACTGGAAAATTAGGTGACAACTTGGTGCTCTGGAACAATCAAAGACATATTGTCATAACAAAAAACCCACCTAAGTGCTAAAATGAGCTACACCACAGAGACATCTGAGCCCTGTGTCCTTTTAGAAATGCCACCAATTACTGCTGAAACGGGAGAGTAGATTTTCTAAGTTTGACAATTTTTTTTTTTTTTTTTTTTTTTTGCGGTACGTGGGCCTCCCACTGCCGTGGCCTCTCCCCTTGCGGAACACAGGCTCCGGACACGCAGGCTCAGTGGCCATGGCTCACGGGCCTAGCCGCTCCGCGGCACGTGGGATCTTCCCGGACCGGGGCATGAACCCATGTCCCCTGCATCGGCAGGCAGACTCTCAACCACTGTGCCACCAGGGAAGCCCTAAGTTTGACAATTCGATTTCTGCTTACGTTTCTATTTTATTTTGCATCTACTTAAACCACTGGCAAATAAATATTTCAATTTTATTTTTATTTTTGAATTTCATGCATGTTATACTTCTTATAACAGTCCTGGTTTTAATCATCACTCCATGTGCTACATCAGAGTATAGGATCTTGTCAAGTGAATAAATAATTGTTGTTCCCCAAATAGATTTGCCTGGTTGCTTCTCCCTCTTACAGGAATCAGCCATAGTATTCATGACATATGCCCTTAATGACCGTAAGTCATATTTTCTTGAATCGGTTTACGTGGTACATCTCTCCTAGGAGACCATCAAAGCCTTCCCTGGCTCTTTACTCTAATTCACTGTTCTCCTCTCGGTACAATTTTCTCAGTGCCTTCTCAGGCTCATAAACACAGTCTTATCTCAAGTCTTTTCAATTCCAAGCATCTTGGATGCTTTCATGTTTCTGTTTGAACCAGCCACCACCAGAGCTTTGGGTAGGTGTTTAAGAAGTACCTTTGGAAAAGTCTTATGAAGTAAAATTAAGTAAAACTGGTGGCACAAGAGATTTCAATGGAATATCACCAGCCCTGAGAAAGAGTCACTATTTCTATAGAAAAGAGAGAAAGGAAAATGGAAAAGCTGATAGGTTTAATGTGTATCATGGACCAACTTTGGTAAAATTCCCTGAACACCAATGACAGTGTGGGGAAATTTGCATCGCTAAATTTTAGAGCCAGAAGAAATGTTGGTGCCATCATCACACGTTCAGCTTTTTAACTAATAAACTCAGACTCAGAAAGACTAAATGCCTACACACGGCAAAGGGTTAGGACCTGGTCCTACCGTTACTGCTTCACCTTGTCTCTCAGGGTCCTGGTGTGGTCTGATGGCTGTGGAATTTGACTAAGGACAAGACAGAATTATCCAGTGAGGAAACAGAACACAAATCTTCAATCATACGGTATTCCAGGGAATAGTAGTTAACCTCTTAAAGTGCCACACAAGATTTCCTAAAAGTAAATTTTATGTCAAACCAGTCTAAAAAGACTTTCTAAATCAGATAATCTCTCCAGCCACTTTTGCATAATGCAGTAACAGAATAACAAAGAGAAACAATTCTGTTTTAATCGAAGAAAGATAATTGTGTGTGATTTGTTGTTTGGCACATAAAGATATTTTTTCTTTAGGTTTAATTTCCTGGGTGGTGGTGTCAAAATGGCATTAAAATAGCACTGTCTCCTTTGGTCATCCACTATTTTGAGTGATTTCTGGGAACATTAAGAATTCCTGAGACACACATGGCAATACCTTAAAACACTAAACACAGAATTACCACTCTTTCTGGCAATTCTACTTCTGGGCATACAAAAGAAGTGAAGGAGGGGACTCAAACACATTTGTACACTCATGTTCAGAGCAGCACGGCCAATACACTCACAGTAGACAAAAGGTAGAAGCAACCCAAGTGTCTGTGGACAGATGAGTGGATAAACAAAACTGGAGACACATACATGCACACACAATGGAATATTATTCAGCCTTACAAAGGAAGGAAATTCGACATATGTGACCACATGGATGAAACTTGAGGACATCATGCTAAGTAAAACAAGTCAGATACAAAAGGAAAAATATAGTATGGTTCCACTTATATGTGGTACCTAGAGGGATCAAATTCACAGAGACAGAAAGTACGACGGTGGGCGGCAGGGGCTGAGGGGAAGGAGGAATGGGGAGTTAGGGATTAACGGGGACAGAGCTTCAGGCTGTGGAGATGAAAAAGCCCTAGAGATGGATGGTGGTGATGGTTGCACAACATTGTGAATGTACTGAATGCCTCTCAACTGTACACTTAAAAATGGTTAAAATGGTAAATTTTATATTATATGTATTTTCCAACGATTGAAAAAAGAAGAATCCCTGGGACAGAAAAATGGGTTTGATGTAGAGTATACACAAAAGAAAGAGGGGTTGAAAAAGTATATAGCTGTATATTTAATCTCCTCTTACTTTCATTCAGTCCCAGGTTTATGGCTTTGGAAATCATGGGTTCTGAAAAAAAATTCAGTATGAAATTACTTATGCTAACTTCAGAAAGATCAATGGGTCAGGCAAGTATTTATTTGACCCATACACCACCTCTCTCCAGCCTTTTACTCTGAATCACTGCTGGATCAGTCACTTGTTCTTGGATGCCCTGAGGCACAGATAGAAAGGAAACTGTCCAGGACCGACCAAGATGGCGGAGTAAGAGAATGCAGAGCTCACCTCCCAGCACGAACGCATCAAAAATACATCTACAGGTGGAACAATTCTCACAGAAAACCACCTGTAAACCGGCAGGAGAACTCTTTACAACCAAGGCTATAAGAAAGATCCACACGTAATCAGGTAGGAAGGGAATAGAAGATTTCAGGCTGGGACCTGTGACCCCGGGAGGGGAGTCAGAGGAAAAGAGAACTTATATGGGTGGAGATCTGTCCTGGGGAGTGAGCGGTTCAAGCCACGGATTGGGCACCCCAACCCTGGGATCCTCTGCGGGGGAGACAAGCCCCCTTGGCTGGTTGGAGGGCCACTGGGAGTAAGAGGAGGGCAGTGGGAAGCCTGGACTCTGCTCGCGGAGAGCACGCATGTGCTGACTTGCCCAGGGGTGAAGGGCGCAGAGAGGGCTGCTTCAGGGGCTGCTGGGTTTCCTGCACCCACCCAGCTGTGCACCCAGCCCAAGCCAAGCAAATGCCCCAGCCCGACTCACTCCACCTCACAGCGCGGCGCTGGGCTGGGGGCCACCACCAGGGGGAGATTGCACGGTGGGGCGCTGAGTTAACTCTGGGCATCAATTATTAACAAAGAGCAGAAGTGTGAATTACAAGTTCAGCGGCACGGAAGAGAAGACAGGAAATCATTCTATTTACAGCAGATGTGGTTTTAGAGGACACTTAAAGGAACTCTGTCACTGGATGGATTTAGGTCAGTCTGAAGAGAAAGAAAAAATGATGAATGATCATTTCTGCATGATCAATTGCAGGCGGGTCAACACAGTTAGAGCTGGAAGGACACTTTTAGGATACTTTTCATAAAACATGATATTTTTGTATTAGCTGTTTAGGTATAGTCACCCCCAAAATGCAGAGCAGATGACAGTTTTTCCTATTCCTACAGGCTATGAATTCATCACCTATTCTATAGTCTCATACAGCCACTAACATATGTCTCCTCGGGTAAAATCTAATGACCGACATCTCAGTCGACATCTGTTTGTTCTCACAAAGTTTATCAACCAAGAGATGAGTCTGTGTTCAATCAACAGTCGGCAAACCACGAGCATTCAGCATGAGTCATTCATTCTCAGTAAGAATCTGTCATTGCCAAAGAAGATGATCTCACTCCCTTCCCATTACACGTGATTTCTGTTCTGTAATACAGGAGTGGAGATTTTATCTGTAAGACAGGCTGACTGGACACTCAGGGTCCGAGGGTGATCATCTTCTGTAGAAAGAACCATCCTCATCTCCATCATCTTCTCCACAAAGAAGTTCCTCTTCCACAAGTGGGAATAACTCATGGCGATGGAAATGAGAAGAGGGTTAAAATGCTATTTTTTAGCTTATAATTCTCTTTTCTTCACCTGAAGGCAAGGAGCTTTAACATTCAAAGCTTTAAGTGATATGCCATCACGCTTGGCAAGTTTGAAGGAAAAATTACTATTAGAATCACCAATGATTCTATCATGAAAAATAATATAACATCTTTAAAAGTACTTTATGTAACATTACACCTAGAAATACATGGGGATACTTTGGTTACCAAGAATAGAGAGAAAAAAAGTCATTTCTGTGATAGGATTATCTGTAAGCTAATATAGATTTCACAATGCTGTTATAAAGAATCTGTCTCACAGATTTAAAACTCTTTCCTCTAAATGGGCAATCAAAGTGAAAATACAATTATGTTTAAAAGTATACACAATGTAGAGAAAAAATGTGTAATATTTATGAATTGGGTACCATAATTTGAGACAAAAAAAACAAACAGCTTTCTGTCAATGACTTCAATGACTTTTATCATTAATCACTGGACGAATTTTGTGTAAGTAGATTCCAGTTCTATGAGGAATCGTGGAACTGATTATGTGATGGTTTATGGCAAGCATTAGTCTGGCATATATCTAGAGGACTGTGTTGCATTAATAATTTAAATGTTTTAACAAATTCTGTTAGGATCATTTACAGCATGAGGAAAATTATATTACCAATTAATGTTTGAATAAATCAACTTCATTTGAAAATATAAAAGCTGTTAAAACAACACTACTGTAGGATCCTAATAGATTCTCTATAAAAATTTAGGAAAATGGAATATTCGTATGGCCTACAATTCAGTTACATCAGGATACAATATACTTTACTTTTATTTATTTATTTATTAATATATTTATTTATTTACTTTTGGCTGCATTGGGCCTTCGTTGCTGCACGCGGGCTTTCTCTGGTTGAGGCAAGCGGGGGCTACTCTTCATTACGGTGCGTGGGCTTCTCGTTGCGGTGGCTTCTCTTGTGGAGCACGGGCTCTAGGTGCATGGGCTCAGTAGTTGTGGCACGTGGGCTCAGCAGCTGTGGTTCGTGAGCTCTAGGTGCGCAGGCTCAGTAGTTGTGGCACATGGGCTTTGTTGCTCCGGGATCTTCCCGGACCAGGGCTTGAACGCGTGTCCCCTGCATTGGCAGGTGGATTCTTAATCACTGTGCCACCAGGGAAGTCCCAGGATACAATATACTTTATTGGATACACCATATGTTTACTAATCTGCTCTAGAATTTTGCTAAATTTTACCTTCTTTTGACAATTAATACAATAATTTCTGGTTTTCTCCCCAGGCTTTGGCTCCTCTCTCATTTGCCCACACATTCTTATAGGTTATTTACAATGATTCTGTAATTTCCTTGACAAGCTGGTTGATGTGGGTTAGGAAAAGCTTTTTGACAACTGAACAAAACATCAGCACTGCAAACCTGAGGTTCCTTTACCTGCTTGGAATCCTCAGACACATGGTATGGCCTTTCTACTCGGCCTCCAGGTCCAGAAAGAGGTGTGCTCAAACTGGCTTTGAACCTGACTATATGTATGATATTGAATAAGTTAATTAACCTCTCTGAATGGGTGATAATAATATTACCTACTTCACTGGGCCCTTACAACAGTTCTTATATACTCTGGAGACAAGTTCATTACCAAATGTGTGATTTGAAAAAATTTTCTCTCATTCTTTGGGTTGCCTTTCACTTTCCTGATGGTGTACTTCGGAGCACAAAAACTTTCAATTTTGATGAAATCCAATTTATCTATTTTTTTTTTCTTTTGTTGCTCATGCTCTGGTGCCATATTTCAGAATCGTTTGCCAAAGCCTATGTCATGAAGACTTACTCCTTTGTTTTCTCCTGAGTTTAATAGTTTTACATTCAGGTTTTTGATCCATTTTGATATGATTTTTGTATATGGTGTGAGGTAAGGGTCCAACATCATTCTTGTGTATATGGCTGTCTCATCCTAGAACCATTTGTTAAAGAGATATTGCCACTCATTTTCATGCTGCTTTACCATATTTTAAGCATTTTCACAGATGTGATATTCTGCAATTTTACTCTGTAACACAGAAGATTAATGCAATTACCTACCTCTAAGGTTGATAGGCTTGGAAAGTGTAATTACTGCCTTTTCCTCTGAGCCTTCAACCAGCCTACATTTCCCAGAGTCCTTTGAAATCAGGTGGGGCTAGGTGACTGAATTCTAGCACAAGCTGGGGCAGAAGTGATACACACGACTTCTAGGTTTGGCCTTGTTCTTCCCAGTCACCCAACTAGACTAAATTTCTCAGCCTCTTTGGCAGTTAGATGGGGGTCACGTGACTGACTCCCAACCAATTAGAAACGTAGGTAGAAGAGATGTACACCTCTTGCAGGCCCAGCCCCTAAAAACCTCCTGTAAGAAACTATCCATTCTCTTCCTGAGTCTGTCACCAAGTTACAGAGTATCCAGTGGAGGAATCGGAGCTCTCACAGATACGGCAGCCACTAGAGGAAGGAACCTCAGTCCCTGAAAGATCACACGGAGTAACCCACAGGCCAGCCCAACCCACATTAGCTGCACTGTGAGGAAGAAATAAAACTCTGCAAATTATCAAAGTGCCCAGGCAGAGATGGGGAATTCAGGTACAAGACAACAAGAGGGAGCTGGACTCCTGAGACACAAGTGAGTCACACAGGGGGTGGTCATGGAAAAACATCCCAAGCTGGGGAGCAGGAATCTGAGTTGCTTTTCACAGATCCAAGTCCCGGGCAGGGAGGGAGCAGAGACAGATGGACACTTATCACAGAGAGCGGCAGCTCAGAGGGCCTAACTGTCCTTTGCTTACAAAGCTAGCAGACTTGGAATCTAAGGCTCCTTCAGTTAAGCTGAGTAGGTGTGTGTGTGGAGGGGAGACAACAGCTCTGTTCTCCAGGATTTGCAGAACTGGCAAAAATTAGACTGATTCTGAGTCGCCTCAAAAGAAATAATGAGACCCAAGGATCAACAATTCTTGGGATAAATTTTAGATTAATAATATAAGGAACTATCTACCAATCACTGCTGGCTTCCTCAGTAAGAGCAATGAACTACACTGAATGGATGGTTTGGACACAGCTTGGTTGAGCATAGTCCAGGGGTGGCAGAGAGATTGCTTTATTGCCTTTATTGTTGAGGACATGAAATTAAACCTCTTCCAGTCCTGCTTCTGTGTGCTGTCCCCACACATGGTTGACTAATGTCCACAGCGGAGTCTTAGCCCAGAATGCCCAAAGATGCTAAATATACACCCATAAATTCCTTTAAGATCTCACTTAAGAATCACCTCCTCTACGAAGACTTTGGAGACTAACACTTCTCTGTATGTGCCATCTTCACTTTGAGTTTAAATGTATTTTTCTTCTGAACTTCTTCATCTGATTATACTTTGTAAATATTCTCCAGATGTACAAAGTTTCATTTTTTTACAACTTCCCTGTCATTCCGTAAGTACCAAGGGCCTTTAATAGCTCAACGCAAAGAGCTTTTTATTATGAAGGGCATACAGTTGGTACTTAATACACTGAATGGTCATCCAAACAAAAGCACCTTAGGAAATTAGATAGTATATTTTGCTCACTTGGAAGCCAATTCCTGTATCTGCTGGAGACTCTGGCAAACGTGACGTGGTCCAGGCCTAGAACTTTACACCATTTTATGGTGTAAAATTTCCAGGCTGCCAGAGCAACTTTCTAGGGAAATTGTCTCCATCCCTGTTAACCAATTACTATTAAAAAGGGAAAATGGAGCTTCTCTGGTGGTGCAGTGGTTAAGAACCCGCCTGCCAATGCAGGGGACACGGGTTTGAGCCCTGGTCCGGGAAGATCCCACATGCCGCGGAGCAACTAAGCCCGTGCGCCACAACTACTGAGCCTGCGCTCTAGAGCCCACGAGCCACAACTACTGAGCCCACGTGCCACAACTACTGAAGCCCGTGCTCCTAGAGCCCGTGCTCTGCAACAAGAGAAGCCACCGCAATAAGAATACTGCGTACCACAATGAAGACTAGCCCCCGCTCACCGCAAGTAGAGAAAGCCCACGCGTAGCAACAAAGACCCAGTGCAGCCAAAAATAAATAAATAAAATTTAAAAATAAATAAAAATAAATAAAAAGGGAAAAGGTATGAGTACACAGTAATTCTGTCCCTAACTGAAAGTACAGAAAGGAATTTTTGATAATACTTCTCCATGTTAATGCCATGACTACACCAAGCAGTGTCTGGGTCGAGGGTCACTAAGTTCTTTTATCCTAAATATGGATCCTAATTTCAAGAGAGAAAGAGAAACATTTTTCTCTTTCAGGTACTATGGGTTATCATCTGTCATATGCTCTCAGCATTCTATAGAGAGAAGAATGAAAGAAAAATTGCTTTTAAATGTTATTTGGAAGAATTTAGCTAAATACTGAGTGCCACATTAAATGAGAAAACAAGACCGCATGCATTTTATTATTCAAAGGATAGTCTGGAAGCATTAGCCGTTTCAGCACTGCAGAGTAAATGTGCCAATGTGATTCTTTTTCAGATAATTGTACTGTTATGAAAAAATATATTCTTAAACACTAAAAATGTCAGAAATATTGGTTTCAATCTGCTCAACCCTCACCCCCACAGAAACACACTGCTCCTAGTAGCACAGAAAATTGTAAATATTTTAAAGTCTTTCCTGAAAACTCTTGAATGGGGAGTTTTGATTGATGGGGAACAAGCATCCTTTTGAGTATCATCCAATATTATATGTATCAAAGATGAGAATCAGGTCATTGTGAATACAAAGAAGAAAAGGATTACAAGCAAAATCCCTTGGAAGGAGGAGCCACTTCCAGAATGGCAGAGTAAGGACCTCTGAAAATCTGCTCCTTTATAAAAGCAATGAGATTGCAAAAATTGTCAAAATCAATTTCCCAAAACTTTGGCAATTAACCAGTGGCTTCCAACAATTCTAGATGCATTTATTCAAGAAAACTGGTTGAATTTTGGTCAGAATACTGAGCTTTGTAGTCTTTTAACTTGCTCTATTCCCATCTTCCTCTCCCCATCTACATGGTAGTCTTGAAAACCAACACCCTCGTGATCAGAGTTGCCATTAAAATCATCACCTCAGAGGCTACTGGAGGGGGAACAACAGCTTTATAGCTCTCCAAAAGCCCCATTTCTAGAAGATTGTCATTATTTCATCTGTCTGGCTATTTCTTAGAAACCTGCACTCACAGGGTTTGTCTTTACTTGATCTGACTCAGAGCTTGCTCACTGCAAAGGACTTTCCCTTGGGGCATTTGTCAAAAACAATCAGTGACAATTGTTTAACATAGCAGCTGCCTGAGGTGATGATACCAGCTGGAGTAAGTGAGAAGTTGACCAAAAAACCTAAAAGGAAAAGCTAGGGAATGAGATGTCCATGAGGGCTTTGAAAAACTCAAACATATGGCTGGGAATCTAGAAGGCTATTTTTATGTGCAGGACTAGATGCATACCTAGGAAATATCTAAGAATGCCCTAAGCTCTCACCTCTGGCTGACCTTGAGACTCTGAGAAGGCAAGAAATAAAGACTATGGCAGCGTTGTAAATTGCCTGAGTATTGATCTTGTGTCCTAACACACACACAGAGCTTGATGGTAAAAACTGGGAGATTTATTGGTTAATGGTGTTTAAGGAATCTCTATTCAATCATTATCTGAACACTAAGCTAACCAAGCAGAGACTTTAGTAGCTACACATGAAAAGAATGCAGACTTTACTGAATTAAGGAAGGCCATTAAACATATGAACATCAAAAACAACAACAAATATCAATAAGACCTGGGAAAAAGGGTAACTTGATTTCCAGAGCTCCCACATTATATAATTTTAAATGTCCACTATATAACAAAAAATCACAAGACACACAAAGAAACAGGAAAGTATGGCCCATACACAGGGAAAAACAGCAGTCGATAAAAACTATTCCAGAGGAAGACCAGACATTAGACATATTTAAAAAAAAACTTTGGGGCTTCCCTGGTGGTGCAGTGGTTGAGAGTCCGCCTGCCGATGCAGGGGACACGGGTTCGTGCCCCAGTCCGGGAAGATCCCGCATGCTGCGGAGCGGCTGGGCCCGTGAGCCATGGCTGCTGAGCCTGCGCGTCCGGACCCTGTGTTCCACAATGGGAGAGGCCACAACAGTGAGAGGCCTGCGTATCGCAAAAAAAAAAAAAAAAAAAAAAAAAAAACTTTGAATTAGCTATTATAAATATGTTCAAAGAACTGAAGGAAATCATGTCTAAAGAACTATAGAAAAGAATGAGAACTATTTCTCATCAATAGAGAATGTCAATAAGGAGATAGAAATTATCTAAAATAAACCAAATAGAAATTCTGGAATTGAAAAGTATAATACCTGAAATAGAAAAACTCACTAGAACAGTGTAAAATAATATTTAATCTGACAGAAGAAAGAAGCAGTGAACTTGATGACAATTGAGATTATCCAGTCAGAGAAACAGAAAGAAAAAAGAATGAAGAAAAACCAACAGAGTTTCAGGGACTTGTGGGACATCATCAAATGTATCAACATATGCATAATGCAGTCTAAAAGGAGATGTGAAAGAGAAAAGAGCAAAAATAGTATTTGAAGAAATAACGGCAAAAATAGAAGAAAATCCTTTTCAGCTCATTCTATGAGGCCACTAATTCCTTGAAACAAAAAAAAAACAGTGACATCACAAGAAAACTACAGACCAATATCTCTTATAAATATTGATGCAAAACCCTCAACAAATATTAGCAAACCAAATCTAGCAACGTAAAGAGAATTATACACCATGATGAAGTGGAATTTATCCCAAAAATACAAGGCTGGTTCAACACAGGAAACCAACCAATGTAATGCACCATATTAACAGAAAGAAAAACAAGCTGCATGATCATTTCAATAGGTACAGAAATAGTATTTGACAAAATCCATCACCCTTACCTGATAAAAAGACTGAACACACTAGGAACAAAAGGGAACTTCCTCAACATCATAAAGGGCATCTATGAAAAACGTACATCTAGCATCATAAATAATGGTGAAGCACTGGTAACTTTCCCCTTAAGATCAGGAGGAAGACAGGGATGTCCACTCTCACTCCTTCTATTCAACACTGTACTGGAGGTACTAACCAGGGCAATGAGACAAGAAAAGAAATAAAAGGAAGCCAGACTGGAAAGGAACTGCTTCTTGTAGAAGATACAAATATACTAAAATCCGCTGATTCATATATTTAAAAAAATATTACTCAAACATATGCTTGTACACCAGTGCTCATAGCAGGATTATTCACAATAGCCAACTTGTGGAAACCACCAAAATATCCATCAACTGAGAGTGGATAAACAAAACGTGATAAACACACAGTGAAATAATACTCAGCCATAAAAGGAATGAAATTCTGATATGTGCTACAAGATGGATGAACCTTGAAAATATTATGCTAAGTTAAATAAGCCAGGCACACAAGGACAAATATTGTTCAATTCCACTTATATAAGGCACCTAAAAGAGTCAAAGAACAGAGAGTGGAAAAGAGATGGCCAGCGGCCACAGGGGGTTAGTATTTGAATGGGAACAGAGTTTCTGTTCGGGAGGATAAAAAGTGATGGCTGCACGACATTTTGAATACACTTAATACCATCGAACTATACAGCAAAAAGAGCTAAAATGGTAAACTTATGTATATCTTACCACAATACAAAGGTGTCTTGTAAAGAAAACAACAACAGGGCTTCCCTGGTGGCGCAGTGGTTGGGAGTCCGCCTGCCGGTGCAGGGGACGCGGCTTCGTGCCCCGGTCCGGGAGGATCCCACATGCCGCGGAGCGGCTGGGCCCGTGAGCCATGGCCGCTGGGCCTGTGCGTCCGGAGCCTGTGCTCCGCAAGGGGAGAGGCCACAACAGTGAGAGGCCCGCGAACCACAAAAAGAAAAAAAAAAAAAAAAGAAAACAACAACAAACTTTTAAAAGGGCAAAAACATTAGGGAGAAATTTAAAAATACGAGTTTTTAAAAATTAAAAAATGAAAATTAGAGGGAAGGCTAATGCAAAAGAAACTGTACATGAACACTATACTCAGATGGGGAAATTTGTTTCTCATTGGAGTGCAGCTTAACGGTTCTGAAACTTCTGTACATATATGCTGGGGTTGAACAAATCAGTTCATGGATGGCAGACGGTGGAAGTCAAGTTTTTTACTGTGAATGAGGGAAATTACCGATAAGCAACAAGTGACAAGTAGAACATTCCATGTAGACACCTCAATATGAACTCATGTTTAGCTTAATATAGACACAGGCAGAGAGGAGAGAGGGAGAGCTATAGAGACATGTGGATGGATAGACACAGGTTTGTATGCACACACGCATTTCCTCACTCTGTCAGTGCTGAGGGCTTAGAAGCAATGATGTCATTCCTGGTACCAATGACCACAGATCTTGTTTCTAACATGATTCCTCAACAGAAGGAACCAGAGCTCCTTGGAGAAATGGTTACTTCTAGGGCTGGGAAGGGAAAATATAAGTCTGGAGCATCTTGTAGTATGAGAAAGTAAGAAAGAAAGAAAAAAAAAGGAAGAAAGGAAGGAGGGAAAAGAAAGGAAAAGAAAAAACCCACAGTAATGAAATGGCACACGAGTCGACTTGAAAGGGCACCCAATGGACAAAGCTGGACCACTTGAGAAAAAAAAAGCAGTATTGAATTACAACACAAAGTATAAAATGAATATCTATGAGTTGATATTCAGATAAATAAATGATCCAACAAATAAATAAATGGAATGGCAGAGAACAGACAAATCTGTCATGCAGAAGGATTCTAAATAATTGATACAGATATTCTGCCGTCAGCAAGTTAGGACATGACCTTCCACTCCTGTGCATAGTCATCTCCTTCCAAAAAGCACAGGATGAAAAGAGGGAGAAAAGAGGAACTTTACAGATGCCCAACAAACACCGCCTCAATCAGGTGATCAAGTGTACCTGGTCATCAGTCGTGTCCACAGCATATACCCTTAATATAACGTGGTGAAGATGGCACTTTACTCCCATGGTCTTCCCCCTCAAAACCCTGTAACCCCAGTCTAATGATGAAAAAACCAGAAACTTTGCCATTTAAGAACATTCTACAAGAGACTTGATAAATATTCCTCAAAATACCTGACTTTGACCTTTAGACTTTTCAGATGCTACAATCCAGAATGTAGTGAAAAGAATCCGTTCCTGGTAGGCCAGAAAAAATCCTCCAGTTCTAATTCAGCAAAGACAAAGTGGAACAGTTTTTCTCAGTTCAATTCACCAAATATTTATGGCCCTTAATTTCCCAAACCACCGAGTCTCTTTCAATTCGGTAATTTTGCAGGTCCCAGATATGCATGTCCTATGCCCCAGGGAATGCATGATTGAGAATTGAAAGCCACAAACTACAAGTTTCAGAAACTCACCTGATTTTAATCAAGTTCCATAGCAAAAGAAGAAATTGATATTATATATTTTCCATTTACTGTTTTGTCTTTTTAACCAGAAGCTGCCTACATTTTAAAAAGATAAACTTGGATATTTTTAGTGAAGAAAGGCTATTTTTAGAGGCAGTATTTAATTTTCATTCTCAGAAATATGGTATTGAGGTACGGGGTTGTAATGATCTGTTGGACAGAGAAAGAAGGATGAAACAAGAGTAATATTTCACAAAAATCAGGTCCCATAAGTTGACCCTTTGACTTATCTATTCCTGGACCCATACCTCTTCCAAATCATACCTAACTACATTTAAGAAAATAATTATTGGGGCTCTTGGCTTTGGCATAGAGCAGTGCTGTCGCTCAAATGATCATCTGTCACATGGCTAATATTATAAACGACAGGCAGCTAAATTTATACTCAAGGTAACATTATATATTAATAAGAATTAACAGGTCAGTGATCAAGAAATCATACAACCAGTTAACATGCCAGATAGCATCTGTCTTCATGCTTATTTGCTACACATATGCAATACATACATCTGCAGGGCAATCATAAATCTCTTTAAATGCCAGCCTTACAATCAATCCTCTAGCTAGACTAAAAATAGCGCCCTTATAGTGATTTTCACGTGTGTCCTCAGCCACTGGGGGGCACTGTTTCATAAAATGCTCTAAGCACTGGCTTTCAGAACTGATTAAATAGAACAGGGAGAATGAAGACATTTATGAATTCATCAATATTGGTAAGCAGGGATAATTCAGAAAAATTAATGTTATTGTTCATGTTATTTACCCATAGCTATCATGAACACTGGGTTTTAATCCCAGTCCACCTGTAAACTCAGCATGTCTCAAAAATCTGCCTCAGTTTTCTTATCCCAAAATCAGACATTTGCTGGAAGTTTTCATAACATATTTGGAATGTTTTCACAAAATATGTAACTCTGATTTTTTTTTTTTGGCGGTACGCTGGCCTCTCACTGTTGTGGCTTCTCCCGCTGCGGAGCACAGGCTCCAGACGCGCAGGCTCAGCGGCCATGGCTCACGGGCCCAGCCGCCCCGCGGCATGTGGGATACTCCCGGACTGGGGCACGAACCCGCGTCCCCTGCATCGGCAGGCGGACTCTCAACCACTGCGCCACCAGGGAAGCCCCTGTAACTCTGATCTTAAGTGTTGTGGCTATGAGTCTCACTGGGTTCTTGAAATGCTCCTCTATTGACAAGTTTTTGTTGTTGGATTTGACCAATTTAGCTGAAGTTGAACAGTCATATCCGATTTGAAAGCAAGAGCCGAGTTCTTTTATCATCATTTATAACAGCCAAGGCTGTGTCTTCACAAAGTGCTCTCAGACAAGCAGTCTCACCTTGCCTCAAAGAGTCACCTGAGAAAAGCATTATTACAGGTACATTTAATAGATGAAGAAACTGACGATGGAAAAAGCTGGGGTGGTGAGTATGGACCCAGGAGTTTCCTGACTTCAAAGCAGGTACTCGCTCTATTTCACTGTGATGCTGTTTCCTCATCACCACAGGACCTGAAGGGGCTCAGTGAATATCTGCTGAATAAATAAACACATATACAGCCAACACACAAAGGGATAAGCTTGTTACTTTGCCTGCTTGGCTGAAGGAATGCTACAGTGACAGGCGGTATTGAGAAAGGTCCTTTCAGCTCACTGATGGATTCTCAATTTTCTGTGTTAGAGGAGAAGCAGAGAAAGCAAGAATAAATGGAATTCTCAGGGGATCTGGAATCACGCAGGGGCGGAATAACCATGGTAACAGTAGCCGACCAGGCAGAAACCTTGAAAGACAAGTTCAGGTTTCCTGTTATGAGCACTGAAGCCTTGTGACTCTCAAACTTGAAAAGACTAATGAAAATGTTACACAAGCCTGTGCCTTAGTTTGCGTGTTGTCCTTTTCCCTCTCCTGCTGCAAAGTCATAGTCCTCAACCGTGGTCCTGATCCCACGGTTCCCATGCTCAGGTGGCCTGGAGCGCCCCCAAGTGCTCACAGAATGACACTGCAGGTCCCGAGGGCCTACTTTTCTCTGCCTACTTTCTCCGGTCTCTCACTCAAGCTCCAGTCCAAATGCGGAACGTTCCCAGATCTTCTTTAGTCCAGACATCCTCCGAGTCCCTTGGCCGTGCACTGCGGTCAGGCCCGCGCCCACACCAGGGCACACTCAGGGTCCAGCGCCCTCCCAGAGAGGGCACAATTTCATGCTGGAAGTCATCACGTAACTTTTTACAGGAGAGCTTGACCTATTTAAATACATCTGAGTTTATTGCTAGGTTTTGGTGTGTTTTTGTTTTTTTTTTTTTTAAGTAACATGACTTTCAGAATGATTGAAGAGTTGTGTGAAGCATCCCCAAAGGACACCCCTGCAGCCATGTGGCCTGCAGACAGACATTGGCATTAGTCTTTGCTTGGTTTTTTATCTGTTTTTACTATTCCATACATTTCAAGCTCGGGGAGTCAAAAGATTAAGGATGCTATGGGTGTGTGGTTTTCCATCATTGGAAGAAAAATCCCCAGGGAGCACAGGCTGGGAAGAGAATGGCTCCATCTCCAGGCACTGCCCCCCCCCAATCCAGCTCTCCTCCACCGGGGGTAGAAGCGCTCCTTTCCTAACCCTTGTTTCATGGGGTGGGAGGGGGAGGATAATGCGGTGTTCCCGCGAAGCTTGTCACATCTCAGGAAAACCCTGAGTGTCGTGGGGGTGTGCGGCTACAGCTGGGTTGCCCTTGTCCGTGATGCTGGGGAAACAAGGCCGTCATCAGCTACCCGGCGGGTCCCCTGGGGAGGCTCTCAAGTCCGGCTTGTGCTCCTAGGAAAGCTCCTGATCCTTGCCCTTCCGCACCATCTACATCCTATTTCAGGGCCCTCAGCTTCCCCTCAGCAAAATCTTCCTAGGATGGTCTTCCTAGGAGCTACAAAATAGAATTTAGTCGCCTGACCTGACATTCAACATCATACAACCGGGTCCCCAAATCAACTCATAAATTTTATCTCCCTCACTCCTCTTTACAGAAATGGTGCCAGGTCGGATCTTTTCAAAGATAAAATTCATGTAATGAAAGTCACCAATGCAACCGTTTTCAAGTATACAATTCAGTGTTTCGGGGGCATGTTCACACAGTTGTGTGGCCATCACCACTGTCTACATCCAGAGCATCTTCAACCAAACTGATGAGAGGGCTGTCTGTGCCTAACCGCTGTACAGTGTGGCTTCTGCTGAACCCCCGCTGTCCCTCTGGAGTCTAGGATTTGGGGATGTGCTGGGCACCTGCCCCCCATACCTCGTGTGACCAGCCCAGACAGAGCCCGTGAGCACAGAGCCCATGAGCACTGAGCCTCTAACGACGCTCCTGGGACATGATATTTCACCTGTGTTGCCACAGTCTGTTTTGGGGGAATTAAACGTGTCCTGCATGACTCCACTGGGTGAGGATTCTTGGAAGCTGGTGCCCGGTGTCCCCTGGACTTGGCCCCGTGTGCCTTTCCCCCTGATGATTCTGCGTTGTATCCTTTTGCTGTAAGACGTCACAGCTGTGACCAACTCTGTGCTGAGTCCCGGGAGCCCTCCTAGAGGATCACCAAACCCCAGGGTGGTCTTGGGGGCCCCGGACACGTGCAGGTAAAAAGATACAGTGTATGGGATTTCTTTCAAAATAGTTGTGTGTGTTTGTAGGGTACAGCTGAAACAAGGATGGGCTTGTTAATCGTTGAATTTAAGGTGGGGGGACGTGGGGTTGACCACTCTCTAATTGTATACGGGATTGACATTTTTTGTTAAAAAAGTAAAAATAAGTGAAAGGGTCTGGCGTTCTAAAGGATGAAGGACACATTCTAAAACTAATTTTCTAGCTAATAAAATGAAAATGAATGAGGAGACTTAAGTGATGGCCAGTTATGTTGCTCCACGCCAGCGCCCAGCTGCTGGCTCCACCCCACGACGTGGAGTTTGTGACAACTGTGGCGTGAACACGAATGGACCCACGACTCTCCCCCCGGTGGTCAGGTTAAACTGGGTGCTAAATATAAACAAGAGCCTGGTTTCTTCGGGCATGGACTGCTGTGGGGGTCACAGACACACTGTGGCCCTAGAGGGCGGGGACGTGGAGCTCCAGAGAGCGTACAGCATCGCAAGGGCCCCTGTGGCTTCGCGCACTTGTTTACCCTTCCCCTCTGACCTCCTGTGGTCCACACTGCCAGATGCCCGCCCAGGGTCCACCCCGCTTCCTCCTCTTTACTACAGGAATCTCAGTTTCGTCCCGGGATTCAACATGTCCAGCTAAAAATACTCCCCTCCTATGGGGGTGGGGGGTGGGGGAGGGATGGAGTGGGAGTTCGGGGTTAGTAGACGCAAACTATTGTATGTTGGATGGATAAACAACAAGGTCCTACTGCACAGCACAGGGAACTAGATTCACTATCCTGTGATAAACCGTAGTGGAAAAGAATATGAAAAAGAATATATATGTGCATAACTGAGTTACTTTGCTGTACAGCAGAAATTAACACAACCTGTAAATCAACTGTACATCAATAAATTTAAAAAAAATACCCCCCTCCTGCACTTCCATGTAAGAAGACAGCGCAGTCACACAGCCAAGCCCAGGGCAGGAGGCTACCACGTCTTCTGTAAAGTGGTTACTCTCCAACAAACGTAACCACTGCTTTTCTTTTATAAAGCATCTGAAGATAAAAGCCACGTGTTATGGATGGCACATCAGGGATCTACACTAGTGGTTCTCAAAGGGGGGTGAGTGGGGTGCCTTTACACCCCAGGGGACTTGAGGCAATGTCTGGAGGCATTTTTGATGGGGCGCTGCTGGCATCTTAGTGGATGGAAGCCAGGGATGCTGCTAGATAACCTACAGCACGTGGGACAGCCCCACACAAAGAATTACATGGTCCAGACGTCAACAGTACCCAAGGCTGAGAAACCCTGCTCTGAAAGAACCTGGCACTCTCGATGACACTTTTTGGGCAGTGACACCAGCCACAAACCATCTACCTCTGGTGTCCTGCATGTGAGGAAAATTCATTTTTTAGTTGGTTCAGCCAAAATCAGTCTGAGTAATTCACTCTCCTTCCATTTTTTTTGAGTTCTCAACTCCTTCTGAACTTGGAAGTTTTCAGAGGGCTCTCTTCTGATCTCTGTCTCACTTAAGTCACATGTCAGGTCTGACGTCTTCTGTAACTACATAGAGAGAGGCTGACACTGTTCTCTGAGACTATTCTCTTCCATGCTTCTGTTTCACACCTTTCCTTGAACACAGGGCTCCTTCCAGACTGCGTCTTCTCCACCCTCTCCCAATCGCCCAGCTGAGCAGGAAGACCCATGTGACCTTGGGGGGCGAGCTGGCTGGGTTTTGGTGTAAAGTAAGATTGGGGGGGACGTCCAGTGGTCAGGGGTGGGATATGGAGATAAGTAACAGAAAGGAGAAAAGCACCCATCAGCCTGACTCCAGGAGATATGAGCTGCTGACAGTGTTTTACTCTCTTTCAGATTTTTCCCTCTTAAGTATATGTAGGAAATATAGATTCGTTTTAAGAAAAATGGGTATATTTTATGCTATTTTCATTTTTTTTCCAACTTAATCCCATACTGTGAACGTCTTTCTGTGGATGACGATCTTAGGCAGACAGTTCTGTTCCCTTTCCTGTCCTTGAGGACAGGTCTCCCCACCTGCCCTTCGTCCCTCAGTCTCAGCTCCAGGTTAAAAATTCTCTCAGCAGATACAGTTCAAATTAGAAGACGTGCTGCCTGGACTGGCTACCCTAGTGTTCTTAGTTGTTTAATCTGTAAAAGGAGAGGCCGGGCTACAAGATCATGAAGGTTCTTCCCCGCGCTCCCAGGCTTCGAGCTCTGAGAAACACCATCCTCCCAACTATAAAGTAAGCTCCCTGAGAGAGGGAGCTGGCTTCACCTTATCCTTGGTGTCCAGAACAGTGCCTGGCACATAGTAGGTCCTCCGCACAGTGTTGGTTGAGTGAATAAGTGCCCGAATGAACTAGAATGCGACTTCCTTGAAGATGGGGGACACATTTTCTTTCAAAGTAGTACAAGCTTTAACAATGAAAAACAAATCCAAAATTCCTTAGCTACCATCACGCAGGGGTGATCTACACTGGACATTTAAAGAATATTGGGTGGTGGGTGGACACTTCTAGTTTTTGATGTGACATAGAGGCAGACTTGTAGCTTCTTCCCGGCTGGCACTCCGAGCTCCTGTAGGACCACAAGGGAGGCTGGTCCAGCTCAGCAGCACTGCCTGGATGCTGTTGCTGGATCAGATCTAAGGAACCCTTTCCCCTTCCTGTTAGGCCCCTACAAAGCATACAACAGAGTCAAAGCTCCATTCCTGCCATGGACAGAAGGGAGCCCAACTCTCCTTCCGGTCTCTCCACGTGTGCGATTCCTTCTCAGTGCTCAGGGGACATTTCCCAGTAGAAATGCTGGAAATTATGGGATAAATAGATGATACCTGGTAATGGGATATTCTCATCTAGTAAAAACCTTAAATCCCCGGGCTCCCAGATTCCCCTTTTGGGTCAAGTTAATTACATTAAGTGAATTCTCATAGCTTTAATGTTCGTAACATCTTCATGCTGCTTTTCAGAAATTAATTCATTCCTTCTAGACAGGAAACTTGCAGGCCCCGATGCTGAGAAAAAGGATTATGTTTAATGCATTTAAGAGGTCCACTTACATTTGTATTTTTACTGAAATAAATTGTTTGCCAGTGTTTATTTTAGAGAGGAAAAAACCCTTAAAAACATATCGTGGGCACATCGTTAAAAATTAAGGTATATACTATTTGTGAAATCCTCAAATCTTCAGAGGTTCTTCCTTAAGAAAATGTAAGACTTTGCCCAGTAAACTGTCTATTAAAATATGTGCTCTGGCTTGGGTGTTCCCTATTGTTGAATCAAGGTGGAGGGGATGCACTCTACTTCAGCAGGAATTTAGTTAACGCTCATTAACAAGGGCCTGCAGGAATCAGCTGCAGTGAGCCCTTGCTAGATGTACTGTTGGCCCAATGCTCAGGGCTTTTTTCCTCCTCTTCCCCTCTCTGCATTCAGGTACATACACGGCCGTTTGTGTGTATGACTCACCATCCCTGTTGGCTTCAGAGCTTATTAAAGGAGGCAGACTTTGCTTAAGCCATCCTCCTGTCCCCACTGTGCCCTGCGAAGGACTCTGAATGAAGAAAGTGATTCATAAAAATATATATACGTGGGCTTCCCTGGTGGCGCAGTGGTTGAGAGTCCACCTGCCGATGCGGGGGACGCGGGTTCGTGCCCCTGTCCCGGAGGATCCCACATGCCGCGGAGCGGCTGGGCCCGCGAGCCATGGCCGCGGAGCCTGTGTTTCCGGAGCCTGTGCTCCGCGGCGGGAGGGGCCACGGCAGTGAGAGGCCCGCGTACAGCAAAAAAAAAAAAAAAAAAAAAATATATATATATATACGCGTCCTTTTCCTAGCCTACATCTACTCTCCGCCCTTGTGATCCAGGCAGTAAACCAGGGAAGGTGTCACCATCCAGAGGCCACCACGGGTCCCCCTGCTCAGAGGAGCAGCCTGCAGAGAGGCCCTCGCGGTCTGACCCCCACCCACTTACCCCTCGACTCCCACCAGACCCCCAGTGTTCCCAGATCAGCTCTCCACAAGCCACGTCTCTTTTCCTGCAATATTAACAAAATTCCCTCCTCTCACCTTACACCACCAAGCATTTTTCCTTGACAAAGTCCTGGTAATGCTGAAATGTCCCTTTGGTCCAAGTGTCACCCCAAGAGACTCTCTGAGCCCCTACGGCAAGAAGTCTGTATATCCTCTCCATGTCCTTTCTATGCACCTCACTGCACTCTGTCTGTGTCTTGGGGAAGCACTGTGGTTCCTTACATCATTTAACTATTTCTCTCAATTTCCCCCAAATCTTCCTGAGGGCAGAACTAGGTCTTTATTTTTCTTCATACCATTTTTTCCGTTTCTGACCGAATGAATGGAGTGAAATTGATTGTTTTAGAGGAGTGATGGGAAAACCCTGGACTGGGAACCACAAGGCCTGATGTATAAACTGGAGAAATCGTCCAGCTTCCATGGCTTCACGCTTTCCATGGAAGGGAGTTAGGAAGTCTGTCAGATGGTGCTCCTGGCTCTTGTCTCATCCCACATTCCACGGTGTCTTGGAGACGCCCGGCAGCTCCACATGGGGAGGGATGGACGAATGCTGCGTGGTTCTTACTGATCCACGATATATCCCCTGGCACAGAAAACAACTCCGTGCTTGCATCTCTATACAGAGGCTTAGCAATCACAGTATGACATATGTGAATTGCCAGAAATAGCACTTCTCGTATGGAATTCTTTTAAAAATTAAAAATTGAAAATAATTACACAGGGCTTCCCTGGTGGCACAGTGGTTAAGAGTCTGCCTGCCAATGCAGGGGACGCGGGTTCGTGCCCCAGTCTGGGAAGATCCCACGTGCCGTGGAGTAGCTGGGCCCATGAGCCATGGCCGCTGAGCCTGCGTGTCCGGAGCCTGTGCTCCGCAACGGGAGAGGCCACAGCAGTGAGAGGCCCGCGTACCGCAAAAAAAAAAAAAAAATTACAGTTCAAGAAAGCCAATTTAGTGTAAATGAACTACTCCACAGGCATTTTTATTTCTTAAAACTAGCAAGATTTCACATCATCAAATGGCATTTTCATTTATGTAAGATGACTGTCATCATATTATAACTATTTTAATCTCTCTAGGCATTCAAAAGATAAAGAAAGTCAATTTCAGAGCAAAGTCAATCCAAATATTTCAGTCCCGTCTTCTACATCTTTAAACAAAACGATGGGCCAGCAAGCCTCAACTGTTTCATGTCAAATTGAATAGAATTTCCCCAGAGACCTTGGATGGTGTGTCTGTCCCGGGTGCCCAGTTCCCTGAAGCGTGGAAAGTCCCATGTCTGTGCTTACAGATGACACAAGTTCTGACTGAGATTTGGATTCATGTCATCATTTTGTCCTCTTGTAAAATGACTCTCACCCAGCTATATTTCATTCACTAAAATCTCACTTGTCCCAAAAGCACCATGAAGGCCTGAGAAAGGATTGAAGCTGAGCCTCAAAAAGATCTGATTCTACCTCAGATGTGGCCCCTGCAACAGCCCTGGGGGTCACTGTCCTCAGGTTGGATGACTTCTCTGAAAGATCCCATATTGAACTGCAGTGATTGCTCCTGTGAACCCTAGCCATATAAGAAGCACTATCTTCCAGAGGAATCTCAGGTTAGCCTGCAAACTGGGGTCACTGGGCCTTGGGTAAAAGACAGATACAGGAGCTGCATGGATTTTAACTGGCTGGTGAAAGGCCATTTCCTGACTCTGGGCCACATCTTACGGGATAGTCTCAAATGAGTCTCACCCCTAAGAGGGTTTTACAGCTGATCTTCTGACAAAGCCTGAGATGCAAAAGGAAAGGGGAAAATGAGAACAAGATCCTCATCCTGCTTAGAGGACCAGCTCCCTGTAGCAGGTGTAGGGTCCACATAACAGGTTTTGGAGAGTGACAAACCTGAAGTCATCTGCTCTGCTGTGACACTGGCCATAGGACTCAGATGATTCATTAACGTCTCTAAGCCTCAGTTTCCTCATATGTAAAATGGAGACACCGGCAGCCACAAGGAATTGCTGTGAATATCAAATGAGCTAATGTACACGCAACATCGGGTGCAGTGTCTAGCCAGGTGGAGGAGGACAAGGACAAGACCGAGGGCAGAGTGGAGGCAAGAAGGAGGGGCCCCTCTGGCTATCTCACTCCACAGAGAATGTTTATTCCTTTGAAATTCCTAAAAAAATCAACATATACTTATCTCAACTTTCCCAGCATTTCCCTTTTGTGGTTGTTGGGCTCTTACATACATATATCTACCTGATGTTTGCATGGACCTGCTCCCAATCTTTTCTGGAACAAAACGGTGTGAATTCATTTATTTCACTCTATGCATTCATTTAACTAACACTTCCTGGGCACTGCACGAGGTGAGGGGATACAGCCCTGGAATAATCAAGCAAATAAAAGTAACTGATGCTTTATAAGTTAACATTTACAACATGCCTTATGTTCTACATACAAGGTACAAAACAACGCCTTCTATCTATCTCTTTATGACCCTGAGTCATCTAACTAACCAGAGCTCCAGGCATCTGGCAGACACTTAATAATATTTATAAAGTGAATGGGTGATGCTCCAAGGATGCTACTTTGTTGTTTTTTTTATTGGAGTATAGTTGCTTTACAATGTTTTGTCAGTTTCTGCTGTACAGCGAAGTGAATCAGTTATATGTATACATATATCCCCTCTTTTTTGGAATTCCTTCCCATTTAGGTCACCACAGAGCATTAAGTAGAGTCCCCTGTGCTATACAGTAGCTTCTCATTAGTTATCTATTTTATACCTAGTATCAGTAGTGTATATATGTCAATTCCAATCTCCCAATCCATCCCACCTCCCCTTTCCCCCTTGGTATCCATACATTTGTTCTTGACGTCTGTGTTTCTATTTGTGCTTTGCACATAGGTTCATCTGTACCATTTTTCTACATTCCACATATATGTGTTAATAAACGACATTTGTTTATCTCTTTCTGACTTACTTCACTCTGTATGACAGTCTCTAGGTCCATCCACGTCTCTGCAAATGGCACAATTTCATTCCTTTTTATGGCTGAGTAATATTCAAGGAAGCTGCTTTACCTGTTTACATTGTTTTATGTAGTTTGATCCCTGGAGACTTAGTCTTGTTTGGTGCCATGATGGAATGAATCCTTGAGCTAGTGCGGTTGGAAATAAATCACTTCAAGAGATTAAGTTACTATCCAGAAGGACAGTCATGAAAAGACACATTAGTAGAAGATTTGCTAAGGCCATAAACAACCAGAGAAAGGGAGACTGCCATATTTCGCTTGGGAGCCCCAGATCAGAATCCCCCTGCTTATGTCTGGGGCGTTCCACAGTGCCTAGAATAAACATCCAACACGCACAGTCAGCAGTGTTCATTTAAAACTCAAGCTCCCAAATAAAAATTAGAGCATGACCTTGTTCCCTGGTCCTATTCATTTTCCCTGTTCATCAAGGACATGCGTCAGATGGAGGGGGGATGAGGTAAGGTGGAGGAGTCTTTATTCTTCTTCTAAACCCTGCTGTTGAGTGCTGATTCAAAAGAGGGAGAGGCAACGATCCTGGGCGAATCTGAGGCTCTAAAGGCAAAGGAAGATGATGGGAAGGGTCAAGGAGAGCACGGGTTTACCTGAGAGTCAAGTGAAATGGAAAGTGCTCTTTAGCCTTTAATACACTGCATCTCCTCTTAGGCCCTTAATGACTTATTCTAGTCCTGTCCATGGGATTCGGGCATCAGGAAGAAAGGCTTTACTTCACTTAAAGAAGAACTCAGAGCGGTGCTGATGTGGTCATTGTTTCTCATGTCCATCATCTGGTAAATGAGCAGACTCTTATTTGCAATCCATTTGTTTATTTAACCTCACTTACTTCGGGCTCTTAACGCCAAATTAAGTTTTAAAAACCTAACAATTTGGTTTAAGGATGAGCACCAACCTAGGCATTTTATGTTCAGTAAAAACCAATTTTCATGTGAGGAGTCACTGAGAAGAAAGTCGGAAAAGAAAACATCCCCGGAAAGGTTGGTATTACACTATGTTGCCATTTACCCCTCTGGTTTCAGCCAGAAAGCTGCCTTGCCACTAGCTGCCCACAGCACACCCTGTGCCTACTGCTGGTGTATATTCACAGGCAGATTGCACGGGTCTCATTTCCGAGGCAATATGATCAAGGTATCAAATAGCTACAATGACTTCTAAGATGCATTCCTGATCTCTGGCTATTGCTCTACAATCCCTGTTACCAGAGGTGAGAACAAGACAGCAAATGGGCAGGATCTGTATACAATCTGTCCTTTAGAATTCCTGACGTGGAACTTATCAACCCCCAAGTAACTAGCCTGGATTTACTGAAAATCTCCTAGCAAAATGTCAGATTGGAAACAAAAACACAAAAGTCAGTCCTAAAAATAATTATCTAGCAACATTATTCTTGTGAGGTTTATCTGTTTGTTTCTTAGGCATTTGTCCTTGCAGATCACAACTGTCTTAAGGAAAGTAATCTGGTGCCTGGAGGTGTTTGAGTGGAGGCTGAGAAGCTAACAGAGAAAACAAGTCAAACAGCAAAAGGAAGCAAATAACCTGGTGGAGGAAGCAGAGCTCACACTCCACCTAGCTGCCCTGCGGAGCATGGGTCAGGGGGAGAGCTGCTGATAACCCGGTCCCCCCATACCCGGCACTTCTGCTGTGACCCCCCAGGATGCCAGGCTCACGAGACCAGCAGCAAGGGGGGTGCTGCATGCACTGGACGAGGCCACGGGCCACCTAGTGAACTGGGTGATCCTGAGAGAGCCCAAGGGGAAAAGAAACTGCCCAGGGGACACTGTCTTGTGCTTCACAGACACGTCCAGACTCCCACTGTACATAAGGATTCAACCTCACAATGACTCTAACAATGCTCTTGTATGTAGTAAACAGACTTTCCACTGAACTCTGGGCAAGTTCTCAGAACCCTCAGAAGGTATTTTCAGTGTAAGTCAGACAGAACCCTTAAAAAGACTGGTTCTGCTACTCGCGAGCTGTGTGACCTAGGGCAAGTGACTGAACCTCTCTGATCCTAGAGGTTACAGATCCTTATCTGTAACACTAGTGTTACTAGGAAGCATTCTGCTACATTGTCATTTCTGAGGTTTGTTCTATTTCCCCCTTACTTTTGGTGGGGATGAAAGCCCTTCTAAGGGTCTGACCTGGGAGAAATTAACAAAATGAAGTCACTTTTCGGTTCCTTCCTTTGCAAAGCGTAGAAGTCCCAGAACTCTGTCTTTACTTTGGAAAAACTCCTTAATTTGGCTTTTTGGCTGTTATTGAGAAAGGCTGACTGGCAACCGAGGCAGGAGCTCAGAGGGAGGGTTGCTGAGCACAGCTAAGTCATCTGCATAATGATGCTGCATAAACAAGTTGTTTGCTGTTTTCTCTGGGGATGGAGATTTTGGAGGAGCCCAGGATATTCAGAGAAGTAAAGCATCTGAACACAGAAGAGAAGACTGTGACCCAAGAGACAGTCCCCGCTGGGACTGCAGGGTGTTGGGTCTGAAGCAGCAGATGTGAGGTTGGCCCTTAGGTTGGAAATCTGGACCTTTATAGAAGCCCCAAACCTGCTAAGCATTAAAAAAAAAAAATCCAGATGCCATATCTGGACAAAACTCTAATTCAAAAAGATGCACCCCTATGTTCATAGCAGCACTATTCACAATAGCCAAGACATAGAAACAACCTACATGTCCATCGACAGATGAATGGATAAAGATGTGGTATATATACACAATAGAATATTAGCTATAAAAAGGAATGAAAAATGCCATTTGCAGCAACGTGGATGGACCTAGAGATTATCATACGAAGTGAAGTCAGACAGAGAAAGACAAATACCATATGATATCACTTACATGTGGAATCTAAAATATGACACAAATGAACTTATCTACGAAACAGAAATGGACTCACGGACATAGAGAACAGACTTGTGGTTGCCAAGGGCGGGGGCACTGGGGTGGGATGGATTGGGAGTTTAGGATTAGCAGATGCAAAATATTACATATAGAATGGATAAACAACAAGATCCTACTGTATAGCACAGGGAACTATATTCAATATCCTGGGATAAACTATAATGGAAAATAATATAAAAAAAGAATGTATACATGTGTATAACTGAGTCACTTTGCTGTATAACAGAAACTAACATAATACTGTAAATCAGCTATACTTAAAAAAAAAATCCAGCTGTCAACATGTCTATTCCTGTAAACTCCCCCTATTTCTGCTCCAATAAGATATAAGAAGAGACAAGAAAAAAGGTGAATTCCATATCAACCACTTGTAAGCCACCAGATATTAGAAGGATCTACCCCGGCACTCAGAACACCTCCTTCTGGAAGATCCCCAGCTTGCAAAGACAGCACAGGACACTGGCCATTTGGTTTGCCCAGGAGGCCCCCGAAACATTTAAACTGCGAACAGGAGATTCATGCTAACTTTGCAGGCAACTCTGATTCATGTGCGCAGCCCCTGCCGGAACCCTGTCGCTGTGGGCACCTGTGCAGGGCAGTGAGGATGAGTTCACAGGTTCTGTGATGGAAGCGGCAGAAGCAAAGCAAGGCCACGGGGTTTGGGGAAGACCTCTAAGCACGCGGAAGAAAGGACGCACTGAAAAGTCTCCGAGGCGGGGATGCCAAGGGGCCTTCAGAAGAGGGAGGGGCAACAGTCACCTCTAAGCTGCTCCATCTTCTGGGGTGTGTCAGTGTTCTCTTCCCTGACCCCCAACCCTGCCTAAAAGTCTGCCATTAAGCAGTTCTGTGTCCTTCAGTTCGGGAGAACAGAGGAGTGAGTGTCCATGCAGGGGACAAAGTAGAGACGAGAGAGGCTCATTAGCACGGGAGCCACAGCCGAGCACAGGACGGACAGTGAGGTGGGGGTCAGTCTGAGAAGAAGCCAGAAAACATAACAAAGTATTGAAGAGGCCACCAGACCAATGAACTTATCTACAAAACAGAAGTAGAGGCACAGATGTAGAAAACAAGCTTATGGTCACCAGGGGGTAAGGGAGGGGAGGGACGAATTGGGAGACTGGGATTAACACGTACACATTACTACATGTAAAACAGATAACTAACAAGGACCTACTGTACAGCACAGGGAACCTTACTCAACCCTCTGTAATGACCCATATGGGAAAAGAATCTAAAACAGAGTGTATATATGTATACGTATAACTGATTCACTTTGCTGTAGACCTGAAACTAACACAACATCGTAAATCAACTATACTCCAATAAAAATTTTAAAAAATAATAAAAGAAAAGGCCACCACTTTCTGTAGGACCTGGGTTCAAACAGTGCATGGAAAGGACTTAGCACAGCTTCCGGCACATTTTGCATATAATCAATAAACGGTAAGGACAAAAGTTATGAGGGGTGAACACCTCTGGTATCAGGGGCTGTCTCTGCCATCCATGAGAGTCTCCCCACTAAAGCAGGAAAACAGAACTGGATCCATCTTTATCATTGCACACGGATGTGTGATTTCTTACGGTGCCAGGAGTCACCACAAATAAAGAACCTGGCTGTCCTTCAGCCAACCAGAAAGTCGTTTACCCGGAGTCCTTGTCCATGAATACCCCATCTGCCCGACCCCGAGCCATTCATTCAGCCAAGTAATATTTACAGAAACTTTATCACATGCCAGACACTCTGCCCTATGAGGGAAAGAGGACAGTCATAACAAATGCTTACGGCCTTAAGAAGCTTGCTGTCAAGGGCAAGGCAGAGATGTAATCAAACACCTGAACACAGAATTAGATATGCCATGGGCACAGGATTGATGGGTCGTCAGGGATTACACTAATTTATGGAACAGATCAAGTGATTCATTTTTTATTAATTAAGAAGGTGATCAATGTTTGAAAAGGTGTCAATGATAATTAATTAGCCTCTGGTAGGCTGATGTGGTTAAGGACTTGGTGGGATAATTTAATTGAAACAATAAATGAAAATGTCAGTGCTTGTGTGAGGATCACTGCATTCAAGGATGCAGAGTCTCTAATTAATAGAACTTCCCGACTTGCTTTTAAAAGAGCACAAAGGAATCTCACCCCTGGGCTCAACAGCTGCAGAAAAATTAGGACTTATGTAACTTCACAGGCTCCCTTAATCTGGATGAAAGTAAAATAAAACAAAACTTGTGAGCCCTGGGCTGTGCGCTGCGGGGGGTGAAAGTACCCTTGACATTCCACTGTTGGGAGGACAACCTGCCCTGCACTCTGATCTAGTCTTGAAGGCGGATGTCCTGCAGTGGCATGTGGTACCTCAGGGCACACCCTGCGTGATGCGGGGCCGGATGCTCAGGAAAAGCCCTGACCAGCCTTGAAGCCCTGGGACAGCCACAGAACATTCTGAAAACTGTCTCTCCACCTAACTGAGGATGAAACACAACATGTCAATCTCACTTGAGATCTCTTTTCTCAAGAAAAAAAATATATGGGTGCATGTGTGAGTGTGAGTGTGTGTTTTCCTAGATCCAAAAAAAAAAGCCTGTCCCTTTGAAATGCAAACGAAGTTGAAATGGGATTTCATTCTTCACTCCTGCCAAGGGTCTGCATTCAATTCAACAAAGACAGAGGTTGTATCTAAATTCCCACAGAAGCGGCACTTGCCAGCTGTAAAGTGATGAAAAGATTCAGAACACGCCTCTCTTTGCTGGGAGAGTGTTGGCCCAGCTCAGCCTGCAGAGATGAAACTCCTCAAACCAGGAATTACTACAAGCAGCAGGGCCTGGGTCCTGCAGTCATTTAAGAGACTAAAGGGCCCCCCTCAGACAGAGGACCAAAAACGATGAGTGTGATGTTCACATAGTGTCCATGCCCCTCGGAAAGGGAAGAACCAGGCTGGCCCCGCCTCTGCCCCAGACGCTCCTTTAGCTGCTGGTGAAGCAGGTCCAGCCTTGCAGAGTGGGCTGCGTCACCAAGGCTGGGGACCCTAAGACGATGCTCCAGGTGTTGCTCTGATGGAAGTTTTACAAAGTTCTACCACAACCTGGCGGAGCGAGCAACTACTTCTCCTTGGGAAAAGCCAGAGAGAATTTATTTTGGATCAAGCCATAAAGAGCGAATGGGAGTTTCTGAAGCACAGAATTGTTGAATAAAAGCACTCTCTCAGGGCTTCCCTGGTGGCGCCGTGGTTGAGAGTCCGCCTGCCAATGCAGGGGACACGGGTTCGTGACCCGGTCCAGGAAGATCCCATATGCCGCGGAGTGGCTGGGCCCGTGAGCCATGGCTGCTGAGCCTGCACGTCCAGAGCCTGTGCTCCGCAACGGGAGAGGCCACAACAGTGAGAGGCCCGTGTACCGCAAAAAAAAAAAAAAAGCACTCTCTCTCTCACTCACACTCACACACACACACACACACACACACACACACACACAGAACAGACAAAGGCACTAAGTTACTGAACGTAGCTACTGTTCTCATTTGTGACACTGCTATTATTGCTTCTACTGCCCCGGGCACTAAATGCTACCCTCTTTTGATTTGTTTCCTGCCGGTAACTCCAATAGAAAACCTCGCAGGACAGTTAGCAGATAATCGTTTTAGCTCAGATACTGGAAATACGGGAGATGCACGAGGAAGAAGGCAGAAGGACGCAGAGAGGCAGCTGGGGAACGGTCTCGGTCTGCGGATACGGGAGCCGTGGTGGGGGTGGGCTTTACTGCACTAAGACAGTCCGAGGCGTAACTGGCCTCACGCCAGACGACTGGGTTTCTCTCCTCCTGAGGAAACGGGGAAACCTCGAAAACTACAACAAAAGCGAGAGGAAGTATTCAATAAACTGGTGCTTGACCCAAACATGTACTCTAATTACATTTCATCTGTTTCTCAGGGGCTTTAATAAGACACGGTGATGCTCTTCGATGTGCATTTTATGTAATGACTTCAAACGATTACTATTATTATCTCCTTCCACACACTGAGCCACGGAAGAACATTTTCACTCTTTGAAACCTGTCCTTTCTGGGCATTCCTTTTCAGGGACTGCTGACCGGTTGGTACAGGCGGTGCCGAATAATCCCCAGGGAACTTTTTGACTCTCTGCAATTCTAAGACTTAATGGTTTTCATTGAAAAATTGTGGTCTTCAAAAACAGCAGAAATACCCAAACCATTTAAAACTCGAATTCCACCTCCATCTAACCCCCTGAGCTTTAGGGAAAAAAAAAAAAAATCTATCTGGTTTATCAGAATAACAACAGAGAAGAAGAGAAAGCAAATATGGAAATCAAGCTGCTTTGAGCCCTGTGCACTATCTGCAATTTTATCTTCTAAAACATATACTTTTCCAGGATCAACCAGACAGCTGTTATTTTCCTACATTCAAAGGAAGCAATTTTCTCCAATTTTACAGTCTCTCTCACATAGCGTCCGAGAGACAGAAAGGGCTCTTTGCTCACAAGTGCCTGGATTAATGGACGTGAGCATCAGCAGACAGAGTCGAGAGATGTAGGAGCCGGAGGCCACTGTGGGCTTTCACCATGTGCCAGTGAAGTTGAGGAGAGAGCAGGCTGGGAGGCCAGGCCTTGCCTGGAGCTTGCAGACAAGCTAATCCAGCCCCGGGAGCAGATTCTGCTAACCAGCCCCGGGCCTGCCTGCATACTGAAGATACTGGGCAGGGGAAAGCGGGTCCCGGAAGGGGGCAGGTGGCCTCGCCTTGCCCAGAGCACAGGGCATGGGGCTCATCAACCCGTTGCCAAATTTCAGTCCAGGCTGACTTCCCAAGAGAGAACCTGCAAAAGCAAATACACTTCTTGAGAACGTGTGTTGCCCCGGAGTCTCCCCAGGTGCTACGGCATCAGACCACCTGTGCAGAGTGACTGATGCTATAGATACAGAAGAGACCATTTTTCTGTTGTTGGCAAGTGTGATGAAGGGAAAGCGAAAGGCCGTTTATACACAAATATCACGCCCGCTTTCTGGAATTCGCCTTCCCCCCATTATAGTCTGAAACAGGGTTAGTAAGAGGGCAGTTGCCGTATAAACTAGTGTGATTAGGGGAAACAAAACCCAAACGCGGGTTAGACTGTACAAGAGACTTGCAGAAAACATGCTCCTGGCGCAGGTAGGGGTTTGCAGCCGCCGAGGGGCCACTTCCCATTGCCGTGTCCTCCGCCGGCCATCACAAAGTCAGCCGAGCACTAGCTCTCCTGCATCGCCCTCTCGCAGGTCTTCTCTGAGGCCACCTCCTCAGCCCACTGCCCCTCCCCCAAGTGTCAGCAGCTCCTCAGCGATGCACGCTTTCCACGTCTCCAAGTGGCTCCCACCCCTGGCCGAGCGTCCTGCCCAGTTCTCAATACTTAAAGGATGTTCCACTGGTGACCTTTCATCGACCTCTGCTCTGAACTCTGCATCTAATCACAGAAGCTGACTCGCAGCACTGCAGCGGGGGTCCTGGCTCACCCGGCTACCATCTCCGCGGCAGCTGCCCGTCTTCCCAGCCCCTCCCCTTCTACGCCGCCGGCACATCCGGCACATCCTGTTCATTTACCCTTGTTCACGGTGCCTTTTCACACCTGTCACTTTGTTTCCACTCACAGCCAAAACTTTCAGTCTCTGAAGACTGACCAAATTAAGGCTCTTTACGTACTGAGAGCCTCTGAAGACATTAAAATGATCAAGGAAATATGTTTATGATATATGTGTTATAAACCTTTCCCCATGTAATAAATATAGTTAGCACTGTCCCACATATGATGTTACCTAAAAGGATAAATATGAAAATGTAATGGTGGTGATTTCTAGTTGATGGGATTACAGGGGATTTATTTTCATCCTTTAAGATAGCCTTCATCTCTCTTCTAATTCACTACAGCAAACACAGAATTCAGAAATAGGAAACACATCTGATATGACAGCTATAAGCCTAAGCCCTCACTGTGCCATTCCACTATCCTAAAACCCTCAGTTCCAGCTCAACCCCTGTTTCTCTGAATTCTATCCCTTTCTCACTGGCTACCCTCCTCTCCCAAGAACCTGCCTAACCTAGTCCCACTTTCCCCTCTGGGCTCATCGATGGCTCTTCTCTCTAGCTGGACATTGTTCACGGATAGTCCACGTGGGCTCCTGCCCCAGGGCCTCTGCGGCTGCTGTTCCGTGCAGCCTGGAACGCCCTCTCCCAGAGAGCTTATCTGCACGATTCTCACATCAGGTCTCTGCTTAAATCAACTTCATCAGAAAGGATTTCCAACCATGCTGTGTAAAATAGCATGTCCATAAGTTTCCTTATCTTTAAAAGTGGATTGGTTTTTTTTCCTGCAGGCGGGAGAGGGGCCGCCATGTGGCTTGTGGGATCTTAGTTCCCCGACCAGGGACTGAACCCGGACCTTTGGCAGTGAAAGCACGGAGTCCTAACCGCTGGACCGCCAGGGCAGCCTCCAAAACTAGGTTAAGTAGCAAATGAGAAAATGTTCAAGAAGCGCCAGCAGATGGCCACAGACCGGGTACTTTGCTAGGTGCTGCGAACAACAGAGGCAAATCCTATTCTTGTGGCGTTTACATGGAAGGAAAGACAGGCGTTGAGTAAATAATTATATTTAATGTGTGGGACAAAAGGTAAAGTCCAGGATGCATCAGAGCCTGAATCTAGAAGAACTAGGCAGCAGAGAAAAGCCGGCGGCGGGAGTGAGAATTAGGGAGAGACCAAAGGAAAATGATAAACTGTAGGGGTGGTGCTGAGGAGGGATGAGGGTGGAGTAGAGAGGAGGGGTGTCCTGGGCACAAAGCACAGCCTGTGAGAACCACCCTGAGGGAAAAGGAGACGGACCTCAGAAGCCATCAAAGAAGCTCAAGTCGGTCCAGAGCAAGAGAAAACTGGGGACACACGAGGGACAAGGCAGGAAAAGTAAGGGGACTGATCTCAGAGAGGCTGAGAAACAGAGGGTGCCCAGGGCTGGGGCTGAACGCCTCTCCTGAGAGCAGTGGAAAGCCAGGGAAAGTTCTATGACAGGAGATCGGAGGCGGGGAGATGAGTCCTGGACACGTGAACTCGAAGTGTCCACAAGACATTCTGGTGGACATGTAAGTCAGTCAGTGAGACACACACACACTCAGAAGAGCGTTTGAGCTGGAGCTGCAGAACTGAAACTCAGTGGCATGTAGGTAGTAACTAGAGTCATGGGACTGAATGAAGCCTGGGGATTTCAGACATCTAAAGGTGGAAACATAAAAACTCCACCCATGTGAGTGACCCCTTCTGCTGGCACCAGAGCCATTACCCGAGGGTCCACTGAGGAGCATGGCTCCTGGTTCTGTCTGCTGCCATGCCTGTCTCCAGTCCTGTATCCTTCAGATGAACCAGCTGACAAATAGGCCAATGGCAGTCAGGAGAGTCTGACTGAATCTAAGATGGGCTCCGAGTATTCTGAAGGCGGAGCTGGCGGAAGTTCCTGGTGGATTAGATATGAAGTACAAGAAAAAGAGCAAAGTAAACGATGACTCCAAGTCTTTCAGCCTGTTCTGCCAGAAGAACAAATTTCTCCTCAGCTGAATTGGAAGAGGCTGTGCATAGAGCAGGTGGGTTTGTTTTTTGTTTGTTTGTTTGTTTTGGGTAGGGAGGTAGATCAAGAACTCAGATTTGGCGACACTAAAGTTAGGGCTGTGATGTCTACGAGACATCTGAGAACTTCAGGGGAGAGGTCTGGTCTGGAGAATAAGTTAGGAGTCATTGGTAGGTGAATATTTTAAGCCATGAGACTAGATGAAAGCACAGAGGGAATGAGTGTAGAAACCAAAAGGGGAGGATGAAGACTGAGTCCCGGGCCCACCAACATCAAAAGTCGGAGAGAAGAGCGAGAACCAGCACCGGAGTCTGAGAAGGAGCTGCCCATGAGGCAGAAATAAAACCAAGAGAATGTGATGACCTGTAGGTCAAGTGAGGAAGCTGGTGCAGGTAGAGGGAGTCATCAATTGTGTCAAATGCTGCTGCTGATTAGATTAAGATGAGGTCTGAGACCTGACCATGGAATTGAGCAACCTGGAGGTTACTAGTGACCTTGACAAGAGGAGAGTCAGGGAGGGCTGGGGGTGAAAGCCTAGCTAGAGTGGGCTTAGCAAGAACTGGAGAAGAGTAATCTGAGATGTCACAGAGAGACAACTGTTTCAAGCTGCAGAGGAGAACAAGAAATTGGGCAGTGCTGGGGGGGTGGGGAAGGTGGAGTCACGCTAAGCTTTGTGTGTGTGTTTCAGTGAGACAAATCAGAGCATATCTGCCTGATGATGGGAAGAATCTGACACAGAGATTTAAAAAATGAACATTTAGAGAAGAAAGGAGGCATTTGCTACAATTATTCCTCAAGTAAGTGAAGCAAGTGCACCTCTGATTTTTGTAGATGGAGTGCAGACAGGTCATCTGGGGTTACAGGCTGGGGGAGGGGCAGAGTGCATGGCAGGTGCAGATGGTGCTGGGTAAGGAGATGTGATGGTGAGAGTATTCTTAAGCTTTCTTCTGGCAGTTTTAAATGAGAATTAGGATGGGAAGAAGGTTGCAGAAAATTAAGGAGAGAGGAGAAGGTTTGAAATGATCCATCATCTAGGAGTTGCCAAGAGGGAACAAGACAGCCCAGGAAGACTGGTCCATGGACATAAATGGACTTAAGTGTCTGAAGTAACCAGAAGACCTCATCACAGTGGCTACTTCATATCACAGAATCCCAGCACAGCACATTAAAGGATCCAAAAGGTTGAGAAGTCCAATGTGGTCACTTATAACAGAGAAGAATTTACTCAACTACGCAAATATGCAGCGAGACTACACCCTGGGCAATTTCAGGAAGTGTATGCCTCTTCCTTTGTAAGAGGGAGTTCAGAGTGAGCTCTGAGTGAGTTCAGATGTTGTCAGTTCTACTGCTCTACACACCTCACCTGACTTGACCCAGGGGTTGCAAAAAATATGTGAGGGAAGTCTACAAGAGCTTTTGGATGTTAGAGAATTTGAAGACTGTTACACCAATCATTTTCAGAAAAGGTAGATCAAAAAATTGTCTCTAGTATAAAAATGGGTGAGGAGAAATTTAACTCCAACCCAATCCATTTTCTCCTGATAAATAAAGCATATTAGTTCTAGACTATTAACTCCAATATTAAACCCAAGATACATTTGTTAACTTTAGTGGTTAATGTGCACTAAAAAAGCCAAGTCTCTTTCTCTGTGGGGAATTACCCCATTTTTCTTGACCACTTGGGTATTCTGTTAGTTCAACATAGGCACCATGAGAATAAGGGATACTAGAATAGAAAATTTAAGGAATGGCAACAATTCTGAAATACAACCTACAGCCTTGCTTAAAACACACAATGTAACCAGTGAGGTTGTGAGAGAAACTGGCTAGAGACAGGGGGCTTCGATTCTATACAATGTAGCAGTTTACAGAAACCAGAGAGACCTAGCTTCAAGTCTGAATTTTGCTACTTATTAACTGTGTGATGTTGATCAAGTCATTTAAACACCCTTGGCTCAGTTTCCTCATCCATAAAATGTGAATAATGGTAGTTGTGAGAATTAAATGACTTAATGTGTGCAAAGCACTTAGTAGAGAGCTTAAGATATGGGAAACCCTCAGTAGTTGATGGTGATGGTGATGATGATGGTGGTGATGGTGATGATGATGATGATGATGATGATGGTGATAATGATGTGATGATGATGATGGTGATGGTGGTGATGGTGGTGATGATGGTGGTGATGGTGATGATGATGTGATGATAGTGACTGTGATGATGATGATGGTGGTAGTGGTGATAGTGACAGTAAGGAAGAAGAAGGGGAGGAGGCACAGACAGAGGAGAAAGGAGGAAGAAGAGGAGAAGAATGAGGTTGCCGTAGTGATGATGGTGGTAGTTGTTGTTGGTGGTGGTGGTGGGTGGTGACTCCAAGTCTACCACAGGGAAACTGTTCCAGAGGCAAAAAAAATGCTTGCATTTTGGGGGTCCATGGGCAATTTGCCTGCTACACTGTAGATACTCAATAATCACTAATGGAATGAATTAATGTTCTGATAATTTCTAAAGCTCATCGCAGCTCCACAACATTTGATAATCCTGTGAATGTATAGTAGTCTTTCTGTGGATCCTCACATTTAGAATTGTAATGTAAAAAATGAATGAATTCTTTGTGGTATTTGTAAAAATCCATTATGAAGGCACAGCTAACCACCACAGTTATTTCATCCACTTTAAGCTATTACATCTTCAGGGAGCAGGAAGAAAGGGACTGATCAAGAAGAGGAATAAATGAAAGAAAAGTTGGAGGGGGGCAGCTAAAAGGGTAGGGGGAAAACAGTTATGGCCCCTCACACTCTTGACAGTGCCTGGTCTCTGGGGAGACCTGACCACCTGGTTAATTTGCAATAAAACTTCACACTGTGCTTACATTTACAAAGGAACAATCCACTTAAGAAAGCTCCTGGACACCAAAGTCATGTTTATTTGAAACACAGGTGGTCTCATGAGTAGACTTAACCTGCTAAAACAGAGAGGCTGGGCATTTTCTGCGGGGCACAAGGCCACTTCTCAACTGCTTGTATTAACACCCAACTTTGTGGATATAACAAAATCTTGGCTGGCTTCCTCTGGCCAGAAAGCCAGCACATCTCAGAACCAGCTCTATGCATCTGCAGCATAAATTAGCTCATGAGATACAAACACCTTTCAACGGTAACCAACACGGGTTCCTGCAGAAACTTAGGTGCCCCTGGGCCTCCAGATCTCTGCTTACACTTTTTAAATGTTTTGCACAGGGAAAGCTGGTATAGGCCAAGTCTGAGACCATGGGCACCCTAATATAAAGATTTCCCTATATTATTTTAGTACCTCATGGAGTCTTTGCAGGGCCCCCTCTGACCTGCTCTGAACCCTATACCTTTGAGACCAAGTTTATACACCATCTTTGAAACTCCTTCTCAGGAAGAATGAGGAAATCACATCCTTCCGGCACCTTGTTTCCCGACTGCCTTTGGTCACTCCCTGTTTTGTCTCCAGATGACTCTGTGCTCCTTAAGAAGACAGTAATCATCTTTTATTCCCAGGATCAGGCCCAGAGCACACGATCCATGCTTACCTCCTCCCTCCACAATGGGGAAATGCAAACAGGAAGCAGAGGCTAAGTCCCCCTCAAAACCAGAGGTAAAATGACTTCCTCAGTCAAATAACAAAGACCTTGGCTCTATCTATGTTTTGGATTTCCATATGCCCCCCACTGGCATTCACAATACGTTGCTCTCATTTCTCCCCAATTCCGTCTTGTCAAATACATTCCCTCTGAGATTCAGCTACTTCTTTAATTTTTAAATAAATGAATCTAAGGATCAGAAATTAATACCTAAGCCATAGTGGAGGACAAAGGAGAAGCTATTGCCCTAGTGGGAGACTAAAGGCAAAAAGTCAATTCTGGTTGATTTTCAAGAGTTTGTGAAGCATAAGAAGCATTTCAGAGGAGTCTGACAGCAAGAAAACGTAATCACATGGTGTCACTCAACAAAACAGTAGTGGAAAGAGCACAAAAGGGGAAGTGAGGAGACAGGCTTCCAGCCACAGCTGTGTCACTAACTAGCTCTGTGACCTCAGAAAATTCACTTAACCTCTCTGGGCCTCATTTACCATAGAAGCCAGGATGTGAACTAGACCTCTAGCATTCCACTACAAAGGTTCTTTGACCTGAGGATTAATTTTCAAGTGCATCCCACTGAGGCTAAGACTAAATGCAAACAATATCCATGGAGATAGCAGCAGAGGTTCTAGGACCAGACTACACGAGAGGGATGCAGCAAAGCCTGCAGAAGATGGGGAGCAGTCATTTACATCTTTCCTCCCAGGACTGCACTCTAAAAATTGTTTCAGACCCAACTACAGGAAATAGACTGTTTTGAACGAAAACATGCATTATAAACATACTGCCTTTTGCCACCAGTTCTATTTTGCTTTATTGTTTAAAAAAATCAGCCCAAAGAAGATTTCATCCAGATTAAAGTTCAAGAGGAAAATTAATTTATCTGCATCTATGCACGAGGCTCCGCTGTTTCCTTCATTAGACAGCATTCTAGAAGAAATCTTTTAGTTCCTTTTGGCCCTTATCTAGTTGGAGTGAAAGCAAGAGGAGTACAAAAGGGAATAAAGAACATGGAGAAAGGAGGAAGGCTCAGCTGTGTCTCTCCCTGTCTTGTTGCTTAGCAACACCTCACATCTCCGTCTGAGAAATTATGATTCAGGGAGGCGACATGGAGGACCCATTTCTCATGAAGGCGCAGCCTGATTTTACCAGATACACATCTTCTTAGACTGATAATAAGATGGTCATCACAGCAAGAGCTCTGAGGATCCACTTCCTCAGCCAGAGAGAGAAGGTGAAAGGCAAACTACGAAACCCAAACTCTCAAAAAGTGGCAGGGAGTGGGAAAGTGCTTTCTCACAGGCACTCAGGACTCAGGACTCACCACTTATCCACTTAGCCTCGGGATCATGAATTTTGAAATCTTCACTGAAGAGGTCTTCCACAGTCACCTTCTTCTTTTGAGACAGACTGTTATCTTCCGCTAGAAAAGAATGAGGCAAATGGTCAAAAATTTTATTTTTTGGTTAAAAAAAAAAAAAGAGGACTATAAAACATTCTGATTGCCATTCAGAAATAGTATATACGGTAAAACATAATTTCTTTAAGTAAGTGCTGAACAAAAGCATGCTTTCTGTTTTTAGCTAAGCTATCAAAAACTATAGTAAGGGGAGTCACAGTTCAGTAAAATGGCATCATTACGCCCCCTCTGCCTGCAAAACATGAATGATCGTATTTCTTAGATATGAAGGTAAATAGTTGTTTCAAAACTGACTGATGAGCAATAAGGTGGGAATAGTCAACAAAGGAAAGGATCTCAACTTTTTATGTAACCAGTCATTCATTAAGCATTTATAACGCCAACTGCAGATAACGTTGGATGCTGAAAATTCAAAGACAACTAACACATTCCTTAGGTATTTATTCTCCATGTGCCTCACTTGTCCCTGGCTGCCTTTAGCTTGGGGATTAGTTCTTCAGATAGAATCACGCCCCAAATTCTGTGTGCAAACTACCAGGTTTTGCCCTCCCTTACCTGGATCACCATGCTTGGGAGTAAGCACCTGGGATAAGAGTTGAACATCCATCCCAAGAGGCAATGTTTAGCTAAGGGCCCCAGTGGGGAGACTTCAGGAACCTGGCAGCTTTTATCCTGTTTCCTGAGGTTGAAGTGTCTGGAGTTTTAGATCTGCCTCAGAAAACGTCCTCTCCAGTGGCACAAAAATCCATTCATCTACTTTGAAAAGACAAAGGGCTGTCTGGGCATCTGACCTGTGAGACTAAGCAGATTAAACCCAGAGAACAGGACACCAAACCACCTTCACTTCCTTTATAATAATAAGAAACTCTTTATCTTAACCATTTCTGATGTACATCATTTACCTAGAATGTTTATTTATGATCCCGCCCTCTTAAATAAAAGATGCCAGCTGTTGTGGTACTTTTCCTGAAGATTCAGGTCCTCGTTTCTTCCGTTTTGTGTTGGGCTGCTGTGTGGGGTATCCTCAGTGCTAATTAAGGTGTGGGGGTCTGTGTGCATCCTACGTGAGGTGGTTTCAGATCAGTATGTTTTTACACTTTGATGTTTGGTTGTTATGTCTGTTTCTCTCCTCAATTTCTGGCTGTTGAGCCACCTTCACTTCTTGGGCTGTCACAATGCTTGCCCTCAACAGTACCCTTTGCCTCTTTCAACTTTCTGTTTCAAAATCTGTGGCAGGTTGGAAAAACAAAAAGGATTTTTGTTATAGTACATAATGAAATAAGAAAATAGAATCTCTGACTGAAATCTCCAAAGCTTCTTCTAGGATTCTAGCGTGTAGATTTTGTTACATCTCCTATGGTTTCTTTCTTTTGGCCTCCCTGGATGTGACGGATTACTGAAATTCTCAGAAACGTTGCACACTGACTGATTTCTTGCATATCAAATAGGATTAATGTGTGTAAAAGTCTTCTGAAATTTACAGAATCATAAGGTTCAAGGTGGCCTTCTTGTTAGACCTGATTATATGTGGAGCTCTCCCAGGGGCTGATCAAAACATGTTAAAACCAAACCAAGTTCTTCCCTCTAGGACCTTCCTATCTGCAATTGAAGCAGCCCCCAAAAAAAGACACACCGCTTCAAACACAATGCATTTCAGTATGGAAGACAGACAATAAATGAAAACTTTAAAGATTACTAGACAACGGTCTAATAAAAGTTATACCGTGATCTAGTAATTAAGAAGTATACTTGCAACTAGTCGATAGGTAAGTGCACAGTACAGTGATTATAGACAACAATACTATATTATAAACATCAAACTTGTTAAGAGACTAGATCTTAATTATTCCTACTGAAAAAAAAGATAATTATGTGACCTTATAGAGGGTGTTAGCTAACCCTACAAAGGCAATCATATTGTAATATATAAATCAAATCAACATGTTGTACACCTTAAACTTACACAATGTTATATGTCAAATATATTTCAATTAAAATACAAAAATAAAATTTAAAAAGAACAAAGAATAAAAATTTCAGAGACACTCAAGTATATGGTCAGAAAATAATCATATTAAAACTTAAATTTTGGGTTTCCCTGGTGGTGCAGTGGTTGAGAGTCCGCCTGCCGATGCAGGGGACACGGGTTCGTGCCCTGGTCTGGGAAGATGCCACATGCCGTGGAGCGGCTGGGCCCGTGAGCCATGGCCGCTGAGCCTGCGTGTCCGGAGCCTGTGCTCCGCAATGGGAGAGGCCACAACAGTGAGAGGCCCACGTACCGCAAAAAAAAACACAACACTTAAGTTTTATCTAAGTAAACACCATTATTCAGGGATGGTTCTAGCTCCACATTTTGGTTATTCACATGTCTAATAAGAAAAGAATGAAAGACTGCCATTTCAACAAACTTTGGGTAAACTATGAAAAGCCAATTTATTCACTTTATAAAAAATTTTATTTTCACAAATGACTAGGAATTCATCCAAAAAAAATATTTTTGTTTTTTTTTTTGGCTGCGCCACGTGGCATTCAGGACGTCCCCGACCAGGGATCGAATCCGTGCCCCCTGCATTGGAAGCGTGGATTCTTAACCACTGCGCCACCAGGGAAGTCCAAAAATGTGTTTTATTTTTAAAAAACTATTACTTGCTCTGTTTTTAAAACATACTTTAAACTCTTACACGACTTAAACAGGGACAGCTTGTGACGGCAGCATTCTGATGTACACTGTACACAGTGCTCCGCCCACGCCAGGACACTGGACCGTGTCAGTATCAGCTCTGCCTCCTCAAAACCATCACCGCTGGCCTCTCTGGACCTTGAAGCCTTGCTCACGTGGTCAAGTGCTATCTGAGGTACTGACTTACAGCCTGATGCATTCCAAAAGCCCTTTGAGGTGGTGACAAGCACAAGTGACTGCCATGTTCAGGAGTCACGCTGAGCCCTGAAGAATCACAAATGAAAGACCTTACAGCTGACCTTAAGAATCTCACAGAGCAATGGAACCAAGGCAGGAAGAATAACCACACTGCAGCAGTGACAGGGCTGAGGGCATCAGGACCTGGCGTGCTAATATTTAAGGAGACTGCAGAATAAAAAGTAGGGGGAATTCCAGAAAGAATTCTTTGAGAAAAGAACCCCCTAGCCAAGATAAAAGAGATAAAAGAACATTCAAGCTAGGAGGATTGCAAGGGCATGAAGGCATTGGTGAATGCAGTATTTTCAGGAAATTGTGAGCATGTCGACATTGGTGCAGAAGAAAGTGTGAGTTGAAAATGTCTCGAGATGAAGGTAGATTCTCTCATTATATCTGATATTCTGAAATTCCATTAGAAAATGTCTGCTTGTGGATCTTCTTTAAACACCCTGCTTCCCAGTCAGTACTATTTTCAGTCTAAGAACTACTTTCTCTGGATCAGGAATATTACCGGTAACTGTCTCAGTCAACATTACCACTCCATCCTTCCAGACCCCACTGGACCTGCACAGGAGCTTTTAGGTCCAGCCTCCACACTCCTCACTTTTTCTTTCACATCTTTGGCATTTTTATGTCTTTGGGAGCAGTTGCATGATTTCTTCAGCTCCATCTTCCACTTTATGAATCAGCATGATTTCTTCAGCTCCGTCTTCCACTTTATCTACTTGCATGATTTCTTCAGCTCCATTTTCCACTTTATTTTTTCTCTAGTGTGTCTAACTCTTTCATTTCATTACTGAGTTTTAAAATTTTAAATAATTATATTTTAATTTCTAATATTCCTAATTAGCTCTTTCTCAAGATCATCGACTCTTACAGTTGCAAGCCCTTTTATCCATCGATCGTTAAAAAAAAAAAAAAAACCCTAAAGTGTCATTTTCTGATTTCCCTAGCTGATTTATATTTCTTTGGAGTTAAGTTCTTACATGTGTTAAGCTGGTGTGCTGCTTTTAGGGGATGGTTTCTGTGGGTCCTTTGATCTTGGTTGTGAGGTTCTCTCCTGCAAGCGTCCTGGGTCATGAGAGACTCCTGGTGGTGTGGTCACAAGAATGTCCTGGGCAGTCAGAGGGTCCATCCGGGTAATGGGTCTCACCAGGCCTGTGTGGCCATTTGGGCTGGAGCCCTTTCAGAGATTCAAGAACCTCTGAACATAAATGCCATTTTAAGGCAGGGGGCACTGGTCCAGCCTCTGGCCTCCATAGACACCAGTATCCTATCCCCTCCCGTTGGGCCTGACTTCAGCCTCTGTTCCTTTAGGGCAGCAGGGATTTGGCCTTACTTGCTGCTGTAGGTTTTTACCTGGTCCTTCTTCTAAGAATACTTTTCTATTCTAGGTATAGGAAGAACTCCCCTTCTGGTTTTTGACTGCAGCTATGTTTTTACTATATATCTTCTCTCATTTCTAAATGCTTGAAATGAAAAGGAAAAACTTCTATGCTCAACCTGTCATCTTTAAATGAAAATCAACATACACATGGAGATATAAGAAGTGGCCAGTGGCTCTTAGAGTTTGGACTTTATCCTGAAGAAAATTTGGGGATGACTGAAAAGTGAAGTTTCCTTCAGTCCTATAGTTAGATAAGCACATGGCACTTGTAATTAACTTGGCATCTGGGTTAGCTCACCGGCATGCAAAGGTCTGTTATAATCTGTAGTGATGTAGTTCTTCTTTGTGTAGGTCAGTATATAGTGCAAGGCTCCTTTCCATTCCTGATGCTTGTTAAATAGTACAATTATTGGACAACATTTTGGAACCTCTTCTCCAGAGATTTTTAATATTAGAAACAAATCCTTTGACCCTAAAGCAGGTTAATCTGATGCATAATCTTCCCAGGTGTTTTCAATCACTGCTAGTGGGGGGTGGTGGTTAGCTACTGACAAACCCAATGTGATAACAGAGAAAACCTACCCAGATTAGTCAGAAGTCTCTTGTAAACTCTGCTTTTGTTAGAAATTGGAATAACTGACAACTCTAAAATGTTTTGCAGTCTTTGGAGGATTCTGACAGTTATTACCTCTCGATCCTACAAGAAGGAGGACGAAGGAAAGCCATTTTATGGAAGGTAAACCTGAGCTCCTGAGAGGCTGAGTGGCTTCTCCAAAGGTTCATGGTAAGGCAGTAAATCTAACATTAACCACATTTGCAGAACTTAAATATTGACATTATTCACAGAATCTGGCTTGTTCACAACCTATTCCAGAACTGGGATGCTAATAAAATCACAAAATGCAGGTAATGTTAATGATGATCCTGATAAAACACTATGTTCTCCAGGTAGAAAAGTTTTCTGTAAATAAAGAAAAGGCTGGAACAAAACATTTTAAGGCATACCTTTCCTTAATTAGAAAAAACTTAGCCACCAAATCAGATTAACAGGGAACTCATACTATCAATATAATGACTGGCACATAGCAAGTGGTCACCCTGCTACGAGTAGTTTGGCTGATGTCAAGTGCTAGGTGCTTTCAAAACTCGAAGGGGACAAGGACAGTGTGGGTGAGTCAGAGGTAGATCCACAGAGAGACAGACCCCAACCTGAGACTCAGAGTAAAACTACTCTTACATTTAGAATAAGTCACTGGGAAACTTGCATGTTATTTCTATAGAAGTTGATAATATTTGTGTTTCCATACAAACACCTACAGAAGAACATGTGGAAATCAATTTTTCATTTTTCAGTGTTTGCACTGTTAATTCACAAGTTCCAATGACAAAGCATTTGCTGAAAAGCAAATCACTGCAGCCTGTTCCATTGACGACTATCCTAACACAGAGAGCTGCGCAGTAAAAGGAAAAAGCTCAGTGAAAACACAGGAAACATTTCCCTTCACTCTGCCCGCATGTGAGCTGAATGAGTGCACTATGTCAGATATGGTTAGAGGCTGGGCCCAATACTTCCAATTACATTTCTTTTTTCTTTCTACCTTTCTTAAATAAAAGAAGTTCAGTCAGTAATAATGTCTGCTATAGATACTACTCATATTTCCTTGGTAGGTAGATTCTTACCATAATGAAAGAATAAATTTAGTTACGTTTCACTACCAACAGCTTAGGAACAATGACATTTAAACCAGGTAACATGCCTACAAATCATGACATGAATTTGGGAATTTTTCACCTAATCCTCTTCAGATCATTTACCACGTGAATCCTTAGGTCAGGACTGAGAAGGAAACATCTCATACATAGACTGAAATCCTAGAGACGGTAGGAAGCAGCAGCCACTGAGTCAAGGGAGCACTCTCTCCCTTTACAAAGAGTGAGATTTACTCCAAATTACAGCAAAATACAATCCTCTGGAGAAACCTCTCTGGAAAAGTCCACTCCCGAATGTAAGAAACTAAGTATCTATGGTTGGGTTAAGAACTGTATTAAAAATAGAGTTGCCATATGATCCAGCAATCCCACTCCTGGACATATACCCAGATAAAACTCTAATTTGTAAAAATAGATGCACGTCAATGTTCATTGATGCACTCCTTACAATAGCCGAGACATGGAAACAACCTAAATGTCCACCGACAGATGAATGGATAAAGAAGATGTGGTACATATATACAGTGGAGTACTACTCAGCCATAAAAAGAAATGAAATAATACCATTTGCAGCAATATGGATGGACCTAGAGATTATCATATTGAGTGAAGTAAGTCAGACAGAGAAAGAAAAATACCATATGATATCACTTATATGTGGAATCTAAAAAAAATGATACAAATGAACTTATTAACAAAACAGAAACAGACTCACAAACTTAGAGAACAGACTTGTGGTTGCCAAGGGGGAGGGCAGTGAGGGAGGGATGGATGGGGAGTTTTGGATTAGCAGATGCAAACTATTATATACAGAATGGATAAACAACAAGGTGCTATTGTAGAGCACAGGGAACTATCGATATATTCAATATCCTGTGATAAACCATAATGGAAAAGAATAGGAAAAAGAATGTATATATATGTAAATTGAGTCACTTTGCTGTACAGCAGAAATTAACACAACACTGTAACTCAACTAGACATCAATAAAATTCTAAAAAAAAGAATTACATTAAACCACATTGTCAGGAGTGATGGTGGAGGAGCTACAAGAAAATCCACAGTCAAGGCTGCTTTTAGGATGTATTTCTTTCTGACTCATCCAAAGTTGATCATGCTTTCCTTTCTGCTCCCAGGAGTCAGCATGGAACTGATTATTTCCTTTCAAGTCTATTTTCCATACTAGCTTGATTGTTCCCCTTTTCTTTTTAAGACAAAAATTGTGTCTTCTTCATCCCTGTAAGGAGCCTGGCACATACACACGTTCAGCTAATTTCTGTTAAACGAGCATTTTTTAAATCTACATCTTTGCTTTCACTTTTTGCTTATTTTTTGTAATAAAGTCTTTTCATTACTGAAATATACTATTTATGGTTATAACCCAAATTTATATCTACAAAGACTCCCACAGATATTGATTTATCTTAAAGCCTTTTTCTTACAAGTTCACATACCTTCTGAAGCATCTAAGGAAGCTCATAGCATAATACCGAAATTAGTCATACTGTACATTTTACTCAAATGCTGGAAACCAAGTTATCAGCATTATTCAACACACCCTATAAATTAAGAAGTTCTAGATGTCGTGCTTTTTTTTAAGCTTCTCAATCAAAAACATCAAAGATATTCATCTCTTCTTTATGCCCTTACCTTATTCTTTTAGATCTAAACCTTAAACCTTAAAATATATTTATCCGCCTGTTTCCTTTAGTGAGCTATAACCATTGGACTTCACATAATAAAATGTACAAAGGTTGATGTGTTTACCTAATCTTCTCCTTCTTTTGGACATTTTTATTAAGATAAAATTTACACACTATAAAATTCACCCATCAGAAGTGTACAGCTCAATGGTTTCAGTATGTTCAACAGAGTTGTGCAACTACCACTGTGATCTAAGTTTAGAACATTTTCAGTATTCCCCCTCCCGAAGACTCCATAATCATTAGCAGTCGCTCTCCATTCCCACCCCTTTCTTCCCAGGCCTAAGCAATGAAAAATTTATTTTCTGTATCTATACATTTGGCTAGTATGGGTAACTCACATAGAATCATACCATATCTTGATCTTTTGTGATTGGCATATTTCACTTATCATAATATTTTCAAGTTTAATCCACGTAATAGTATGTAATAATATGTATCAGCACTTCACTCCTTTTAATGGATGAATAATACTCCAAAACTAATGGCGTTGAGCATCTTTTCATGTGCTTATTGGCTATTTCTCTATCTTCTTTGTCTCCCCTTATCCAGATTGTAAAAGATGCAAAAGTTGAGAAATTCACTATTAGGAGAGGAAAAGCAGTAGATGTGGCACAACAAACTTTTGCCAATATGTCTGAAAGATCAAAAGCTCAGGGTATGCAGACACACGAAAAGCTCTTTGAAACCTAAGTGTGTAACTCATAGGTCTCCTCAGCCATCTCAGCAGAAGCCAGACATAGAGAAGGGCGTATCTAGGAAAATCCTGTGGAGGAGTCTTGTCTAATGGAACGAATCCCCATGACAAACACAGGAGACCCACAGGTTCTTAAGAATTCTATATCTGCAGAAGCACTGCCAGCTCGGACTGAAAAGGACAGAGAGGCTATGAAATAAAAGAAGGTGTCAGACTTCCGACATCCTCAGACGGGAAATATGCTGATAAAATTACTCAGCTACAAACTCATGCTACCTTTCACGAAGAAGAAGGATCATCTCCAGAGGGCAGAGCTGAAAGCCACAGAGCATTATTCCCAGGCCTTTAAAACTAAAGGAGTTTGCCCAACTGGATTTAGAAATGGTTTGGAACTGGTTACCCCTTTTTTCCTTCAACTTTCCCCTTTTTTGAACAGAAATGCCTATAACTGTTATCCTATGCCTGTCCCACCACTGTATTCAGAAGAAGACACTTATTTCTTTCATTTCACAGATTCACGATAGTGATGAATTTTGCCCCAGGATGGAGCACACCCAGTCTTACCCATAACTCACCTAGATGATTTACATGATGATACTTGGGACTGCTGAGCTGATGAGATTTTGGGCTTTGAACCGATGCTGTAATAGTTTGAGGCTTCTGGGGGTCTTAGGATGGAGTGAATGTACTTTGTATGTGGGATGGATGTAAATCTTTGAGGTCAGACTGTGTAGACAAGGTAATGCCAAGCAAAGATGTCCTTATGTACTGGTGTTATGGACTGAATTGTCTCCTCTCTCCCCAATTCATATGTTGAAGCCTTAAATCCCAATGTGACTGTACTTGGAGACAGAACCTTAAAGGCTGCAGTTAAATGAGATCATAAAGGTGGGGCCCTAATCCAACAGGACTGATATCCTTGTAAAAAGAGAGGAATAGAGATGGAGCTCTCTCTTTCTTTCTCTCTCTCTCTGTGCATTCAAGCAGAGAAAAAGCAATGTGAGACACAGTGACAAGATGCCATCTGCCAGACAGGAAGAGGAACCAACTAGGAACCAACCCTGCTGGCCCTTAACCTTGGGCTTAAAGACTCGAGAACTGTGAGAAAATAAATTTCTGTTGTTTGAATGCAGTCTGTGGCTTTGTTATGCCAGCCCAAGCAGAATAATACAACTGGTATTTTCAAAATTTCAATTTGCAAACATTTGTTGTTAGTACACGGCAACACAATATTTGAACATAGACCTGTATTCAGTAACCTTTCTAAACCTACTTATATACATTTTATTAGCATTATCTATATGGGTGTTCATTTTGTCTGCAATAAAGACAGTTTTACTTCATTTCAAGTAGAAACAATCCATTAGAATTGCTAAGAAAACGGGTTTAAGAAAGGCAAGGTCCAAATAAGAATAAACTAGTTGCAGCTATTGATGGATTTTAAGAAATGAGAGTCTATTTGACCTGAAGGCCTCCAGGCAAACTGTTTAGTGATACAGAACTACAATTTCTCTCTCCCTATGGCTTTAGCTGCATTGTCAGGTTTTACAAGAGAAATATATGTCTAAGCAAAAAATAGTGAATGTTTTAAATAAATTTTCCTATTTATTTATTTGGAATAACTTCTCTTGTTTTTATTTTTTATAGGTTCTTTAGGTGATTATCCATAGACTTTGTAGTAAATGGTAAAGCTGTAATCTATTCTTGATACTTAGATAAATTTCTTTTTATTTTCAATATAAAAGCAAACTGCTGGGCTTCCCTGGTGGCGCAGTGGTTGAGAGTCCGCCTGCCGATGCAGGGGACACAGGTTTGTGCCCCAGTCTGGGAAGATCCCACGTGCCGCGCGGAGCGGCTGGGCCCATGAGCCATGGCTGCTGAGCCTGCGCGTCCGGAGCCTGTGCTCCGCAACGGGAGAGGCCACAGCAGTGAGAGGCCTGCGTACCGCAAAAAAAAAAAAAAAAGCAAAATGCTTTTGCATTTGTTTTAAAGATCTGTGTTTTTTGTTTTTTTTTTAGTTGAAGGATAGTTGATTTACAATGTTGTGCTAGAATTTTCCATTTTAAAATCAACTGATTGTTTCGGGGGTGATCTTATTAAGTGGAAAGTTGTAAATGTCACCCAGAGCTGAGGGAAAGAGCTGGAGCCACCGTGTTGGGATAGAGGAGAAGACGTGTAGGCACCAGCTTCTCCCTCTTGTCTGGTGAGAAGCCAGGAGGCTCCATTTAAGATCAGCAGAACAAGAAATGTATGTTTAAAGAAAGTCTCACGTGAACTTATGAAAGAGATCTCCAGAGGAACGACAAATAACCTGATAGGTTCTACAACCCAGAGTGAAGAAAAGGAAGTGGGAGGAAATGTAAGTGAACTAAATGTTCTACTTTGATGGGAAGCAGTCTGTGAATACTGATATACGAGCATAACATTAAGGATGACAGGAATAAACACCAGAAGAACCAAACTCAGAAATGGTCAAAAGTAAAGATATCTAGGGACTGGCTGTAGAACGGATAATATGAGAAAAGTATTACTATAACTTTATTTAGATTGTTAATATCTTTTTCACTGTTTATTCTTCTGTTTATATATATTATTTGGGCAATAAATATTTATAAAGTTGTATTCTGACCATAAGCATACACTCACACCCACATTTATTGTCTGAGTGAGCATGTGTCTTCACGATGCACCAGTGCCAAGATCAGCTAACTTAGTCTTCCCTAAGCACAGTGCACTACACGAACAACGTGTGCAGATCCCAACAGAGAAGTGGGCGGGGCAACTCTTCACCTGGTGCCTGCAAGAGCAGGCATGTACATCTCAAAATATTGGTGTCACAATAGCAAATACCCTACACACATTTAACGGATGATTTAGTTTCGAGAACCATTATCATTTGTCATACAAAATGTCCATTTTTTAATTTGAATTTTATTAGCTTTGTTGATTGATCTGTATTTAACTTGGCTCTTGCTGTTAAGTTTATATGAATTGTAAGTGGAGTCTGTATCTGCTTAATGCCTGTAAGTAAAATAATAAAAAGAAATAAGTCAACGTGGAAGATAGAAACTGTCTTTTCCTCTCAAATTTTTAAAAACACAAGTATACACCTTAATGTGAATGAATTTCGGTCCCTTTTCTGGTGGTAGAGATGCTAAAGAATCACAGTTTGAAACTGAGAGGACGCCCCCAGGGAGGAGGGAGGAGCGGGCGTGGGTCCTCACGGGGAGTGGGCAGAGGAAGCAGACAGGTGAGGCACGGAGCACGGCCATCACCTTGTCCATGGTCCCCAAAGTGTCCAGCACATCTCTCTCTAGTCCTGACCGCTCCACGAGTCCACGTTCATGCCTGTCTTCAAGATGCGGCCACTGTGAAATTGCTGAAGGCATTTATTTCCCTTTGTACTGTTTCCTGGGGCTGCTGTAACACATTGCCACAAATTTGGTCGCTTAAAACACAAGTTTATTCTCTCATGGTTCTGGAGGCCGGAAGTCTAAACTCAGTTTCAGTGGGTCAAAATCAAGGTGTCAGAGGGCTCCTTGGAAGCTTTAAGGGAGAATACCTTCTTTGCCTCTTTCAGCTTCTGGGGCTCTGGGTGTTCCTTGCCTTGTGGCTGTATCACTCCAATCTCTGTCTCCTGGTCACGTGGCCTCTCCCCTCCCTCCCTGTCACATCTCCCTCTGCCTCCTTCCTACAGGGATGAATGTAATTTCATTTAGGACCCACTGGATAATCCAAGAAAACCCCACATCTCAAGATGCTTACTGGAACCCCATCTGTGAGGACCCCCGCCCCGGGATGACAGGTCCCAGGGATCAGGTCAGGCACATCATCTGGGGGGCCTTTTTTCTGCCTACCACATCCCTCAACACCTTTTGTCCCGTTTCCAACTAACCCACCACTTTAGAAGGCATCCTCTGAAAATGTAATAATCACACACTTACTGAACTTTTAAAAAAGACGAAAAAAGAATCTGAACAAGGGAAGAGTGATGGAGAAAAAAGACTGGTTAAATCTGATGTTCTGTAGATTATCATTTAACCTAATTTCTGGTGATTTTAAATACCTCACATAAGCACAGAGTTAAGTTAGCAATAATCTGGGATTTGGGGAATATGCAATAGCAATCTGAGAAAGTGCACATACATGTTGTTTCTACTTCAGTGATAAATGGTTGTTGAACCAGGGTTTCAGGTGAGAGTTCTGTCTCACTCAGGCAGGTGATTTAACTTCAACTTCTTCAGTCCCCTGAGCTGCCTAGTTCATTGTGGACAACTTCTCTCTGTTTCTCTGACTTTATTATATCATCCATTTCTGTGTTCTGACCTAGACCCAGAAACTCAGCTTAGACCTGAATTGCTGCCTTTGAGTCCTGACTGGCCAGAGTCTTCCCTAAAATAGCATCTACTAGATCAGCCAGCCCCTTGTAACACATGGTCCCTAAGGATCCCAAAATTCACTTGAAATTTACCAACAGGCTCTCATCTAAACCAAGTAATAGTCTCCAGAGAAAACCAGAGTGCCAGGATAAGATGTACTCCTTTTCACAGTTTATATGCAACTATGCCTTTAAAATAGGATGCATAATGTAGCAATGCTTTGAAAAGTACCCCTTTATGGATAAATATGTAGGCACATTTGCCTTAACTTAGAGTCTTCATGAAAGCATGAATAGTAAGCATCTATCGCCATCTTGTTGATAAACGGCTCTTTAGTGTAAGGTTTCAATAAATAAGCAAGATGCACCTAACAATCCTTCTAGAACTAATGATGAGAAGTCAGAAGAGAGATTGTTAAGATTCTCCTAGGGACACACTTCTCAGGACTTTGGAAGTTTGCAACTAACTATAAGGTTAGTAGCAGTGTAAATTAATTCTTTCTTTTATGAGAATCTGTCAGAACTCCCTCTTTTCAAATTTGTTTCCATTTAAAGAATGGTGCAAACTCACTGTTCAAGTTCAAGGAATGTAGACCTCGTCCCTCCACTCTTTCGTTAAGTCAAGGGGTCTTACTGATCGTGGCAGATACTACACTGCCTCCCCAGGAGCCACGGCCCTCTGCCAACTCAGCAGAGGCAGACTCCTGTGAAATACTTGTTCTCTCAACCCTTTCAGCTAAGGGTAGCCATGCAATATAGTTCTATGAATAAGCTGCCTTCCTGGCTAGTTTTGGGGAAAGAAAGAAATACATGAGGCAAGTTCTGATTTTCCCTTCCTTCCTTTGAGGGTGCAACATGAGATATGTGGCACCGTTGCAGCTACTTTGCTGACATGAAGATGATGGCAGCAGAGAAAGATGGTCTTTGAGCCACTGAATCATCCTAGGACTGAGTGGGTCTAGACTTTTTGTTTTGGGAAACATGATAAACACCTACAGTTTGAAGTATTTTAGTTAGGTATTTTGTTCCTTATGGACAAAAGTACTCTAATGGATACATCAGAACATCTGGGCTTGGAAAAATACTCAAGCTGATCCCTAATATGGTAAACAGATAGGCTGACCAGGTCCACGAACTTCCTGAAACGTATTCACGTATTTATGAGCACATATATGCCCTTTTCCCCCTTCCAATGATAAGATCACTCATGGGTTTAACACGTGCTAAAAGCAGTTATGACATATAAATTGTTATAGACAGCAGGAGCCATAAGAGTACAATCTCGAATTCAGTGCCTGGCCTTCCAGACTCTCCCAATCAGCCTTAACTCCTGGCATTCGTCACGTCCCTCAGTGCTGGCAGGCCACGCGTCTCCTGTCCAGCAAGCACACCAGGCCCATTCTGGCTCATGGTGACCCTCCTTCTTTTCCTTCCATTAACACCGGATCTGTCTTTCAAATTCATCATCCTCCAAAATACTTTCCACAAATGCTTCCTGTCGTCACGGATCTCTCCCATATCCTGGATTGTCATAACAAATATTATCCGCACCACCCATTTACAGCACTTAGTCTCAATTAGCACTGACACATTAACTTTAATCAGAAACAACAGTAAGAAGAGTAGCAAAACAAATACCTATTTCAAGACTAGAGAGACACAACTCACCCAATTCATCGGCTGGCAGGTGGGTGTGAAAAGAACCTACAAACGCAACCACAGATGCCCAAGTGCAAACGAACAATACTAGAGACCCATCAAGTAACCTATGTGTCCCATGACAGGACACCTGGTCATAGTCACTGATAATAGATGGACCAGGACAAGACTGGATTTGGGGGTTGAGTTTCATGTAGGAAGGAGAACAGAGAGAAAATGCCTAGAAAAAATGGGCAAACCACCTATTTCTACAAGAAACAATAAGAAACAGTAAGGTATTCATTACTTGTTATGATATACACAAAAGTTATTAAATTGCTGTTACGCCACTGTGCAATTTTCATAAGGATTATATGAGACCTCATGAAAAGACAATCCATCACTGATTAAAACACTGGGCATAAGTACAACTTAAAGTATAACAATGAATCTCACAAACATTATATTGAACAAAAGAACCAGCTGTAAAATAATAGATATTACATGATTACATTAATAACGTAAGTGCAAAGAGTATAAAAGTATGCAAAATTATTTTATGATGTTAGAAATTAGGTTACCCTTAGGGAGATTAATGATGAGAAAGCGTATGGGGCAGCTTTGGGATGCTGGCTACATTCTGGTTTTTTAATCTGGGTGCAGGCTATGTAGTCTGTTCAGTTTAAAAATTCATCAAACAATATAGTATCTTATATATATATAAATTTACATATTTGTATATATAAAAATATATATATCATATTTTATATGTTTTTAAATTGTTTGTTCCAGAATTTTTTTTAAAAAAAATTTTTATTTGAGTAGAGTTGATTTACAATGTTGTGTTAGTTTCAGGTGTACAGCAAAGTGAATCAGTCATACATATACATATATCCACTCTTTTTTAGATTCTTTTCCTATATAGGCTATTACAGAGTATTGAGTAGAGTTCCCTGTGCTATATAGCAGGTCCTTATTAGTTATCTATTTTACATATAGTAGTGTGTATACCTCAATCCCAATCTCCCAATTTATGCCTCCCCCCCTTACCCCCCTGGTAACCATAAGCTTGTTTTGTTTGTTTTCTAAAACATTTTATATATATATATATATATATATATATATATATGTTATATATATATATAATATAAATATAATATTTTATATATATATAATGTTTTTGTTTGTTCCATAATCTTAAAAAGATAAACTTAAAACACTGAGTTACCACTTCACAAGTATTAGAATGACCAATTAGAAAATCTGAATCACTGACAACACCAAATGCTGGGAAGGATGTGGAGCAACAGGAACTCTCATCACTGCTGGTGGGAACACAAAACGGTGCAGCCACTCTGGAAGACAGTTTGGTGGTTTCTTACAAAACTAAACATACTCATCATATGACCCAGCAATCATTCTCCTTGGTATTTACCAAAGGAATTGAAAATGCATGTCTCACAGAAGCCTTCACACAAATGTTTACAGTAGCTTTATTCGTAACTGCCAAAACTTGGAAGCAACCAAGATGTCCTTTAGTAGGTGAACGGAGCAATAAATTGTGGTACATCCAGACAATGGAATATTATTTAGTGTTAAAACGAAATAAACTATTAAACAATGATAGTTCCTCCATGGAGGAACCTTACATGTATATTGCTAAGTGAAAGAAGCCAATCTGAAAAGGCTACGTAATGTATGATTCCAACTATATGACATTCTGGAAAGGACAAAACTATGGAGACAGTAAAAAAAATCAGGGGTTTCCAGGCATTATAGTGGAAGGGAGAATGAACAGACAGAGCATGGAGGATTTTTAGGTCAGCGAGACTACTCTGTATGATACATGCCATCATAAATGTAAAGGTAGATACGCGCCATTATACATTTGTCCCAGTCCATAAGCTGTACAACACCCAGGATGAACCCTAATGTAAACTATGGACTTTGAGTGATAATGACGTATCAATGTAGGTTCATAAACTGTCACAAAGGTACCGTCTGGTGAGGGATGTTGATGGTAGGAATGCCTTGCATTTCTGGGGGGAGGGGGTGAATGGGAAAACTCTGTAGCTTCCTCTCAATTTTGCTGGAACCTAAGACTGCTCTAAAAAATAAAGTCTATTTTAAAAATCCATGGAAATTTTTTTTTTTTTAACATTCATCTACTATTTATTGAGAAGATGGTCATAGATCATACACACCAGTGCACTTTTTTTTGTTTGTTTGTTTAATTTTTTTAATTAGTTTCTGCTTTATAACAAAGTGAATCAGTCATACATATACATCTGTTCCCACATCCCTTCCCTCATGCATCTCCCTCCCTCCCACCCTCCCCATCCCACCCCTCCAGGCGGTCACAAAGCACCGAGCTGATCTCCCTGTGCTCTGTGGCTGCTTCCCACTATCTATCTACCTTACGTTTGGTAGTGTATATATGTCCATGCCTCTCTTTCGCTTTGTCACAGCTTACCCTTCCCCCTCCCCATATCCTCAAGTCCATTCTCAAGTAGGTCTGTGTCTTTATTCCCGTTTTGCCCCTAGGTCCTTCATGACTTTTTTTTTTTTTTTAAAATTCCGTATATATGTGTTAGCATACGGTATTTGTCTTTCTCTTTCTGACTTACTTCACTCTGTATGACAGACTCTAGGTCTATCCACCTCATTACAAATAACTCAGTTTCATTTCTTTTTATGGCTGAGTAATATTCCATTGTATATATGTGCCACATCTTCTTTATCCATTCATCCGATGATGGACACTTAGGTTGTTTCCAGCTCCGGGCTATTGTGAATAGAGCTGCAATGAACATTTTGGTACATGTCTCTTTTGGAATTATGGTTTTCTCAGGGTATATGCCTAGTAGTGGGATTCCTGGGTCATATGGTAGTTCTATTTTTAGTTTTTTAAGGTACCTCCATACTGTTCTCCATAGTGGCTGTACCAATTCACATTCCCACCAGCAGTGCAAGAGTGTTCCCTTTCCTCCACACCCTCTCCAGCATTTATTGTTTCTAGATTTCTTGATGATGGCCATTCTGACTGGTGTGAGATGATATCTCATTGTAGTTTTGATTTGCATTTCTCTAATGATTAATGATGTTGAGCATTCTTTCATGTGTTTGTTGGCAGTCTGTATATCTTCTTTGGAGAAATGCCTATTTAAGTCTTCTGCCCATTTTTGGATTGGGTTGTTTGTTTTTTTGCTATTGAGCTGCATGAGCTGTTTATAAATTTTGGAGATTAATCCTTTGTCAGTTGCTTCATTTGCAAATATTTTCTCCCATTCTGAGGGTTGTCTTTTGGTCTTGTTTATGGTTTCCTTTGCTGTGCAAAAGCTTTGAAGTTTCATTAGGTCCCATTTGTTTATCTTTGTTTTTATTTCCATTTCTCTAGGAGGTGGGTCCAAAAGGATCTTGCTGTGATTTATGTCATAGAGTGTTCTACCTATGTTTTCCTCTAAGAGTTTGATAGTTTCTGGCCCTACGTTTAAGTCTTTAATCCATTTTGAGATTATTTTTGTGTATGGTGTTAGGGAATGATCTAATCTCAAACTTTTACATGTCCCTGTCCAGTTTTCCCAGCACCACTTATTGAAGAGGCTGTCTTTTCTCCACTGTACATTCCTGCCTCCTTTATCAAAGATAAGTTGGCCATATGTGCGTGGGTTTATCTCTGGGCTTTCTATCCTGATCCACTGATCTATCTTTCTGTTTTTATGCCAGTACCACACTGTCTTGATTACTGTAGCTTTGTAGTATAGTCTGAAGTCAGGGAGCCTGATTCCTCCAGCTCCGTTTTTCGTTCTCAAGATTGCTTTGGCTATTCGGGGTCTTTTGTTTTTCCAAACAAATTTTGAAATTTTTTGTTCTAGTTCTGTGAAAAATGCCAGTGGTAGTTTGATAGGGATTGCATTGAATCTGTAGATTGCTTTGGGTAGTAGAGTCATTTTCACAATATTGATTCTTCCAATCCAAGAACATGGTACATCTCTCCATCTATTTGTATCATCTTTAATTTCTTTCATCAGTGTCTTATAATTTTCTGCATACAGGTCTTTTGTCTCCTTAGGTAGGTTTATTCCTAGATATTTTATTCTTTTTGTTGCAATGGTAAATGGGAGTGTTTTCTTGATTTCATTTTCAGATTTTTCATCATTAGTGTACAGGAATGCCAGAGATTTCTGTACATTAATTTTGTATCCTGCTACTTTACCAAATTCATTGATTAGTTCTAGTAGTTTTTCAGTAGCATCTTTAGGGTTCTCTATGTATAGTATCATGTCATCTGCAAACAGTGACAGCTTTACTTCTTCTTTTCCAATTTGGATTCCTTTTATTTCCTTTTCTTCTCTGATTGCTGTGGCTAAAACTTCCAAAACTATGTTGAATAAGAGTGGTGAGAGTGGGCAGCCTTGTCTTGTTCCTGATCTTAGTGGAAATGGTTTCAGTTTTTCACCATTGAGGACAATGTTGGCTGTGGGTTTGTCATATATGGCCTTTATGATGTTGAGGAAAGTTCCCTCTATGCCTACTTTCTGCAGGGTTTTTATCATAAATGGGTGTTGAATTTTGTCGAAAGCTTTCTCTGCATCTATTGAGATGATCATATGGTTTTTCTCCTTCAACTTGTTAATATGGTGTATCACATTGATTGATTTGCGTATATTGAAGAATCCTTGCATTCCTGGAATAAACCCCACTTGATCATGGTGTATGATCCTTTTAATGTGCTGTTGGATTCTGTTTGCTAGTATTTTGTTGAGGATTTTTGCATCTATGTTCATCAGTGATATTGGCCTGTAGTTTTCTTTCTTTGTGACATCCTTGCCTGGTTTTGGTATCAAGGTGATGGTGGCCTCGTAGAATGAGTTTGGGAGTGTTCCTTCCTCTGATATTGTTTGGAAGAGTTTGAGAAGGATGGGTGTTAGCTCTTCTCTAAATGTTTGATAGAATTCGCCTGTGAAGCCATCTGGTCCTGGGCTTTTGTTTGACGGAAGATTTTTAATCACAGTTTCAATTTCAGTGCTTGTGATTGGTCTATTCATATTTTCTATTTCTTCCTGAGTCAGTCTTGGCAGGTTGTGCATTTCTAAGAATTTGTCCATCTCTTCCAGGTTGTCCATTTTATGGGCATAGAGTTGCTTGTAGTAATCTCTCATGATCTTTTGTATTTCTGCAGTGTCAGTTGTTACTTCTCCTTTTTCATTTCTAATTCTATTGATTTGAGTCTTCTCCCTTCTTTTCTTGATGAGTCTGGCTAATGGTTTATCAATTTTGTTTATCTTCTCAAAGAACCAGCTTTTAGTTTTATTGATCTTTGCTATCGTTTCCTTCATTTCTTTTTCATTTATTTCTGATCTGATTTTTATGATTTCTTTCCTTCTGCTAACTTTGGGGTGTTTTTGTTCTTCTTTCTCTAATTGCTTTAGGTGCAAGGTTAGGTTGTTTATTCGAGATGTTTCCTGTTTCTTAAGGTGGGATTGTATTGCTATAAACTTCCCTCTTAGAACTGCTTTTGCTGGATCCCATAGGTTTTGGGTCGTCGTGTCTCCATTGTCATTTGTTTCTAGGTATTTTTTAATTTCCTCTTTGATTTCTTCAGTGATCACTTCGTTATTAAGTAGTGTATTGTTTAGCCTCCATGTGTTTGTATTTTTTACAGCTCTTTTCCTGTAATTGATATCTAGTCTCATAGCATTGTGGTCAGAAAAGATACTTGATACAATTTCAATTTTCTTAAATTTACCAAGGTTTGATTTGTGACCCAAGATATGATCTATCCTGGAGAATGTTCCATGAGCACTTGAGAAAAATGTGTATTCTGTTGTTTTTGGATGGAATGTCCTATAAATATCAATTAAGTCCATCTTGTTTAATGTATCATTTAAAGCTTGTGTTTCCTTATTTATTTTCATTTTGGAAGATCTGTCCATTGGTGAAAGTGGGGTGTTAAAGTCCCCTACTATGATTGTGTTACTGTCGATTTCTCCTTTTATGGCTGTTAGTATTTGCCTTATGTATTGAGGTGCTCCTATGTTGGGTGCATAAATATTTACAATTGTTATATCTTCTTCTTGGATCGATCCCTTGATCATTATGTAGTGTCCTTCTTAGTCTCTTCTAGTAGTCTTTATTTTAAAGTCTATTTTGTCTGATATGAGAATTGCTACTCCAGCTTTCTTTTGGTTTCCATTTGCATGGAATATCTTTTTCCATCCCCTTACTTTCAGTCTGTATGTGTCTCTAGGTCTGAAGTGGGTCTCTTGTAGACAGCATATAGATGGGTCTTGTTTTTGTATCCATTCAGCCAATCTGTGTCTTTTGGTGGGAGCATTTAGTCCATTTACATTTAAGGTAATTATGGATATGTATGTTCCTATTCCCATTTTCTTAATTGTTTTGGGTTCGTTATTGTAGGTTTTTTCCTTCTGTTGTGTTTCTTGCCTAGAGAAGTTCCTTTAGCATTTGTTGTAAAGCTGGTTTGGTGGTGCTGAACTCTCTCAGCTTTTGCTTGTCTGTAAACGTTTTAATTTCTCCATCAAATCTGAATGAGATCCTTGCTGGGTAGAGTAATCTTGGTTGCAGGTTTTTCTCCTTCATCACTTTAATTATGTCCTGCCACTCCCTTCTGGCTTGTAGAGTTTCTGCTGAGAGATCAGCTGTTATCCTGATGGGGATTCCCTTGTGTGTTATTTGTTGTTTTTGCCTTGCTGCTTTTAATATGATTTCTTTGTGTTTAATTTTTGACAGTTTGATTAATATGTGTCTTGGCGTATTTCTCCTTGGATTTATTCTGTATGGGACTCTCTGTGCCTCCTGGACTTGATTAACTATTTCCTTTCCCATATTAGGGAAGTTTTCAACTATAATCTCTTCAAATATTTTCTCAGTCCCTTTCTTTTTCTCTTCTTCTTCTGGAACCCCTATAATTCGAATGTTGGTGCGTTTAATGTTGTCCCAGAGGTCTCTGAGACTGTCCTCTGTTCTTTTCATTCTTTTTTCTTTATTTTGCTCTGCAGCAGTTATTTCCACTATTTTATCTTCCACCTCACTTATCCGTTCTTCTGCCTCAGTTATTCTGCTATTGATCCCATCTAGAGTATTTTTTATTTCATGTATTGTGTTTTTAATCGATGCTTGATTCATCTTTAGTTCTTCTAGGTCCTTGTTAACTGTTTCTTGCATTTTGTCTATTCTATTTCCAAGATTTTGGATCTGGGAAATAGAATCTTGGATCATCTTTACCATCATTATTCTGAATTCTTTTTCAGGTAGACTGCCTATTACGTCTTCATTTGTTAGGTCTGGTGGGTTTTTATCTTGTTCCTTCTCCTGCTGTGTGTTTTTCTGTCTTCTCATTTTGCTTATGTTACTGTGTTTGGGGTCTCCTTTTTGCAGGCTGCAGATTCGTAGTTCCCGCTGTTTTTGGTGTCTGTCCCCAGTGGCTAAGGTTGGTTTAGTGGGTTGTGTAGGCTTCCTGGTGGAAGGTACTAGTGCCTGTGTTCTGGTGAATGAGGCTGGATCTTGTCTTTCTGGTGGGCAGGTCCACGTCTGGTGGTGTGTTTTGGGGTGTCTGCAGACTTTTTATGATTTTAGGCCACCTCTCTGCTAATGGGTGGCGTTGTGTTCCTGTCTTGCTAGTTGTTTGGCATAGGGTGTCCAGCACTGTAGCTTGCTGGTCGTTGAGTGAAGCTGGGTGCTGGTGTTGAGATGGAGATCTCTGGAAGATTTTCGCCGTTTGATATTATGTGGAGCTGGGAGGTCTCTTGTGGACCAGTGTCCTGAAGTTGGCTCTCCCACCTCAGAGGCACAGCACTGACTCCTGGCTCCTCAATTTGGGATGATTTGTTGTCTATTCATGTATTCCACAGATGCAGGGTACATCAAGTTGATTGTGGAGCTTTAATCCACTGCTTCTGAGGCTGCTGGGAGAGGTTTCCCTTTCTCTTCTTTGTTCTCACAGCTACTGGGTCTCAGCTTTGGATTTGGCCCCGCCTCTGCGTGTAGGTCGCCGGAGGGCGTCTGTTCTTCGCTCAGACAGGACAGGGTTAAAGGAGCAGCCTCCTCGGGGACTCTGGCTCACTCAGGCCGGGCCGGAGGGAGGGGCGCGGAGTGCGGGGCGAGTCTGCAGCGGCAGAGTTCGGCGTGACGTTGCACCAGCCCGAGGCGCGCCGTGCGTTCTCCCAGGGAAGCCGCCCCTGGATCCCGGGACCCCGGCAGTGGTGGGCTGCACAGGCTCCCGGAAGGGCGGCGTGGACAGTGACCTGCGCTCGCACACAGGCTTCTTGGCGGCGGCAGCAGCAGCCCCAGCGACCCACGCCCGTCACTGGGCTCCGCGCTTTCAGTCGTGACTCGCGCCCGTCTGTGGAGCCCCTTTAAGCAGCGCTCTTAATCCCCTCTCCTCGCGCACCAGGAAACCAAGAGGGAAGAAAAAGTCTCTTGCCTCTTCGGCAGCTCCAGAGTTTTCCCGGACTCCCTGCCGGCTAGCTGTGGCACATTAGCCCCCTTCAGGCTGAATTCTCGCCGCCAGCCCCAGTCCTTTCCCTGCGCTCTGACCGAAGCCCGAGCCTCAGCTTCCAGCGCCGCCCGCCCTGGCGGGCGAGCAGACAAGCCTCTCGGGCGGGTGAGTGCCGCTCGGCACCGATCCTCTGTGCGGGAATCTCTCCGCTTTGCCCTACCCAGGTATGTGGGGAGTTTCTTGCCTTTTGGGAGGTCTGGGGTCTTCTGCCAGCATTCAGTAGGTGTTCTGTAGGAGTTGTTCCACGTGTAGCTGTATTTCTGGTGTATCCGTGGGGAGGAAGGTGATCTCCGCGTCTTACTCTTCCGCCATCTTACCCGGAAGTCTCACACCAGTCCATGGAAATTTTATTACAGAACTTCCTTTGTTAACTAGCAGTAACAACTCAAGTGGAGAGATTCTCTCAGATGTATCAATAATTCTAATATGTAGCTTTTTCCCACAGAAACCCATTTCACGTTATTTTGACTGGTGTAAATTCAGAACACTTGACTAAGTTTCTGACTTGGATGCACTTACACCTGCTTGTAAGAGAATCCGATTTATGAACTGTAACTGCCAATTTGCTAGATTTCTCTCCCTCTCAATAAAGCCTATTGAGTCCAAGTGAAAATTAAAAAAAAAAAAAAGATGAGCTGGGCACTAGCAATGCAGTTATAAACATTAGGTATAAATCAACAGTTATGAAATTTCAATTCCATAACAATAACCTCTCTGTTATGCTCCCACCCAAAAGATTGAGTCTTATATCCTGGTAACCTCTGCTTGGCCTTAACCCAAAGTCTACCTTCAACATGACTTTCAAATATCCAAGGCTTTTCGTTTTTATACCACCTGAAAGTGTTCTAGTGTTTTCCATCACAAACAACTGTCCATCTTCTCTACAGTGAAAATCCAGAAAAGTCAAATGTCAGGGATGTTTTAATGCAAATATGATCCTGGTGGATTTTTCAGCTCCCACAACCATAACTGTGGCATTAAAGATTATCAGAGTCCTTTTCATCAGAATGCAAGAGCTGTAGCTGCCCCCAAAAAGGCATACGCTGAGTGTGACCTACTGCAGACACATATTTAATCTCTGAAAATAAAAAAGGTAACTTTGAGTCTATTATTCCAAAGAGAAATTTAGAAAAGGGCACAGAGTAGCAAGGGAGAAATGAATGACAAAATTGAAAAGGACACATTCTCATCTGGCTAATCCCTTTGGAACTAAGATTGCCTTAAACACTTTTAATTTGATTTTTAAAACATAAATTGTGCATAACTGGTGATAATTAGGCTGCACTATAGAACAAAGGTACTTGTTGCTCAGAAATATTACCACTAGGCCCTTCGAGATCCTGGGGCACCAAAGTGGCATTCCATCACAATCCTTCCCAAGTTGGAAAGGGGACCCACACATACTCAGAAACATTTTCACCAAAAGACTGAATCCAAGGAGTTCGTAATGGATTGGGGGGTTAAGTAGAAAGCAGATACTTTAATCTGAGTTTTAACAAAGCAGAATACAAGACTGGAAAGAGGTAGCACTTGAAAAGATAATTTTTTAAAAAGTACATGCTATGACTTTCAAGTCAGTCTATGAAAGGGAAGCAAGGTTGGTAGGGATGCACCCAAACTGTGCACATATGTCCAGGGTGTTATTACTACTAGGACTCTCTACTCTTCAAAACTTAACTTCCTCCCTCGTACAGTGGAAGCCACTCCTGCCGTGGACTTGTGGAGAGATCAGTACTAGAGAGAGATATGCTGTACACTTTGGGGGCCATGGATGAGTTGATGGCCGTGCCGTATGTTATGTCAAGGATTCCGTTATTCACACCTCAATAGGTCTTTAACCAGCCCCGCCTGTGACTTCTGTTTTATTTTTGCTTAATGATTACACCACTGTGAAATTCTCACTGTGCATGTTCTGTCTTCTCCAGTGGATCTAAGCTCTCGTGGAGAACATGTGCATCTTCTTTGCCCACACTTCACCCAGCACTTAGCTCAGTGCCCTCAGCCCCTTGCAGGGATCATTCACGTTTGATCAATGGATAGGCACTGTTGATCGATGTGAGGATGCTCTGCACGTCAGTGAATTCAAGACGGCTCTGAATGACCTGACATCCTCCTGTGCATGGAAGAATTCTGAAACAAAAGCCACTGCTGCATCCGGGAGAGGGATGAGCCGGTGATGGGAGGCACTCACCACTGAACAGGTCTGTCTGACTGTCCTAATCCTAGGACACACAGCCCCTGAGCAGCACAGCTGAGAAAGAAGCACTAGCTATGAAAGTCCAACAAAGCCAAAGGGTCAGGCAGGCTCAGCCACATTTCTATTTTAACAGAAGAATAAAAGAAATTCTGCTCAAAGCCTTTTCTGGAACACAGGGATTCACTAGAGCCTCACCTCATTGTTGCCCCTGACAACTGGTCATCAGCATTCAAAAAGATAACAGTTTACCATGACCGTGTTCTCTATTTATTGCAGAAGGGATGCTGCTGTGATGGCTCCGGCTGCACATGGACTGAATGTAAAACACTTTCAGGATTAGCAGCTGCATTTGAGAGAATAGGAGTTTCCCTGTACAGCTGGGAAGACCCAGGGACAGCTCTCTGCCTGGCATTGGGTTGGCCACGTGGAAGGCAAGGTCACAGAACTGGCTCTTAGCCTTAAGTTACTCAGTCCAGATGTTTCCCACCCAGCCTGGTTGCTCTGAACTGCTGGTGTGAGAGCCCCCCAGCAGCTCTTCTGCCTCCCTCTGAAGTGATGGCTGCAGGAGCCCTTGGATTCTGGGTGACATGAATGCTCAGGTACCTTGGCGGGGGTGGGAGTGACTGCAAACTACCGAAACTATCATTGCTTCCTAACTTTCAAGGTGAGTGCTGGACAGTCACAGTATCAAATCTTCCATAATCATGTTCTCACATAAAGCACACTCATGTTCAAAGAAAAGCAAAGGTAGGAACGCATGCTCCACAAATTCTGAGGGAGACCTGATTTCCTTTCTAATAATTAAAAATATGAAGTTGCTAAAGTCCCCAGCTTGCACGAATTAATTGTTAATTAATATAAAACACCAGCAAAATTATAAAAGAGAAGAGAATTTGTCTTTACCACTCTCCTGCCCCAATCCCTCTCGAATCTACTCATTTAGATTTTGAGAGTTGAATGGACTTTTTTCCTGTTCAGTAAGATGTTCTGTGCTTAATCATGAGTCCAAGTGTTCCAGGAACCCTTGGCTCTTCATAAAACTCACGGAGAGAGCAACTCTCTTTTCATAACTGCCACTGAAACCTCTTCACCATTAGGCAAGTGTTGTTGGCACTTTAGTATATAAATGGCCAGAATCACTTTTTTTTTAACATCTTTATTGGAGCATAATTGCTTTACATGGTTGTCTTAGTTTCTGCTGTATAACAAAGTGAATCAACTATACAAATACATATATCCTCATATTCCCTGCCTCTTGCATCTCCTTCCCACCCTCCCTATCCCACCCCTCTAGATGGACACAAAGCTCCGAGCTGATCTGCCTGTGCTATGCGGCTGCTTCCCACTAGCTAGCTATTTCACATTTGGCAGTGTATATATGTCCATGCCACTCTATCACTTGGTCTCAGCTTACCCTTACCCCTCCCCATTTCCTCAAGTACATTCTCTATGTCTGTGTCTTTATTCCTGTCCTGCCCCTAAGTTCTTCAGAACCTTTTTTTTTTGATTCCATATATATGTGTTAGCATACGGTATTTGTTTTTCTCTTTCTGACTTACTTCACTCTGTATTGCAGACTCTAGGCCCATCCGCCTCACTACAAATAACTCAATTTCGTTCCTTTTTATGGCTGAGTAATATTCCATTGTATATATGTGCCACATCTTCTTTATCCACTCCTCTGTCGATGGACACTTAGGTTGCTTCCATGTCCTGGCTATTGTAAATAGTGCTGCTATGAACATTGTGGTACATGACTCTTTTTGAATTACGGTTTTCTCAGGGTATATGCCCACTACTGGGATTGCTGGGTCGTATGATAGTTCTACTTTTAGTTTTCTAAGGAACCTCCATACTGTTCTCCATAGTGGCTGTATCAGTTTACATTTGCACCAACAGTGCAAGAGGGTTCCCTTTTCTCAACACCCTCTCCAGCATTTATTCTTTGTAGGTTTTTTTTTTTTTTTTTTTTTTTTTTTTTTTTTTGCTGTACGCGGGCCTCTCACTGCTGTGGCCTCTCCCGTTGCGGAGCACAGGCTCCGGACACACAGGCTCCGCGGCCATGGCTCGCGGGCCCAGCCGCTCCGCGGCATGTGGGATCTTCCGGGATAGGGGCACGAACCCGCGTCCCCTGCATCAGCAGGCGGACTCTCAACCACTGCGCCACCAGGGAAGCCCTCTTTGTAGGTTTTTTGATGATGGCCATTCTGACTGGTGTGAGATGATATCTCACTGTAGTTTTGATTTGCATTTCTCTAGTGATTAATGATGTTGAGCATCCTTTCATGTGTTTGTTGGCAATCTGTATTTTTTCTTTGGAGAAATGCCTATTTAGGTCTTCTGCCCATTTTTGGATTGGGTTCTTTGCTTTTTGATATTGAGCTGCATGAGCTGCTTGTAAATTTTGGAGATTAATCCTTTGTCAGTTGCTTCATTTGCAAATATTTTCTCCCATTCTAAGGGTTGTCTTTCTGTCTTATGGTTCCCTTTGCTATGCAAAAGCTTTTAACTTTCATTAGGTCCCATTTGTTTATTTTTGTTTTTATTTCCATTTCTCTAGGAGGTGGGCCAAAAAGGATCTTGCTGTGATTTATGTCATAGAGTGTTCTTCCTATGTTTTCCTCTAAGTTTTAGAGTGTCTAGCCTTACATTTAGGTCTTAAATCAATTTTGAGTTTATTTTTGTGCATGGTGTTAGGGAGTGTTCTTATTTCATTCTTTTACATGTAGCTCTCCAGTTTTCCCAGCACCACTTATTGAAGAGGCTGTCTTTTCTCCACTGTATATTCTTGCCTCCTTTACCAAAAATAAAGTAACGATATGTGCATGGGTTTATCTCTGGGCTTTCTGTCCTGTTCTACTGATCTATATTTCTGTTTTTGTACCAGTACCATACTGTCTTGATTACTGTAGCTTTGTAGTATAGTCTGAAGTCAGGGAGTCTGATTCCTCCAGGTCTGTTTTTCTTTCTCAAGATTGCTTTGGCTATTCGAGGTCTTTTGTATTTCCACACAAATTGTGAACTTTTTTGTTCTAGTTCTTTGAAAAATACCATTGGTACTTTGATAGGGATTGCAATGAATCTGTAGATTGCCTTGGGCAGTAGAGTCATTTTCACAATGTTGATTCTTCCAATCCAAGAACATGGTATATCTCTCCATCTGTATGTATCATCTTTAATTTCTTTCATCAGTGTGTTATAGTTTTCTGCATACAGGTCTTTTGTCTCCTTAGGTAGGTTTATTTACAGGTATTTTATTCTTTTTGTTGCAATGGTAAATGGGAGTGTTTCCTTAATTTCTCTTTCAGATTTTTCATCACTAGTGTATAGGAATGCAAGAGACTTCTGTGCATTAATTTTGTATCCTGTTACTTTACCAAATTCATTGATTAGCTCTAGTAGTTTTTTGGTAGCATCTTTAGCATTCTCTATGTACAGTATCATGTCATCTGCAAACAGTGACAGTTTTACTTCTCTTTGCCGATTTGGATTCCTTTTATTTCTTTTTCTTCTCTGATTGCTGTGGCTAAAACTTCCAAAATGATGTTGAATAATAGTGGTGAGAGTGGGCAACCTTGTCTTATTCTTGAGGTTAGTGGAAACGGTTTCAGTTTTTCACCATTGAGAAGGATGTTGGCTGTCCTTTTGTCATTTATGGGCTTTATTATGTTGAGGTAAGTTCCCTCTATGTCTACTTTCTGGAGAGTTTTTATCATAAATGGGTGTTGAATTTTGTCAAAAGCTTTTCCTGCATCTATTGAGATGATCAGATGGTTTTTATCGTTCAGTCTGTTAATACAGTGTATCACATTGATGGATTTGCATATATTGAGGAATCCTTGCATTCCTGGAATAAACCCCACTTGATCATGGTGTATGATCCTTTTAATGTGCTGTTGGATTCTGTTTGCTAGTACTTTGCTGAGGATTTTTGCATCTATGTTCATCAGAGATATTGGCCTGCAGTTTTCTTTTTTTGTAACATCTTTGTCTGGTTTTGGTATCAGGGTGATGGTGGCCTCGTAGAATGAGTTTGGGAGTGTTCCTCCCTCTGCTATATTTTGGAAGAGTTTGAGAAGGATAGGTGTTAGCTCTTTTCTAAATGTTTGATAGAGTTCACCTGTGAAGCCATCTGGTCCTGGACTTTTGTTTCTTGGAAATTTTTTAATCACTGTTTCCATTTCAGTGCTTGTGATTGGTCTGTTTATATTTTCCATTTCTTCCTGGTTCAGTCTCGTAAGGTTGTGCTTTTCTGAGAATTTGTCCATTTCTTCCAGGTTGTCCATTTTATTGGCATAGAGTTGCTTGTAGTAATCTCTCATGATCCTTTGTATTTCTGCAGTGCCAGTTGTTCTCCTTTTTCATTTCTAATTCTATTGATTTGCGTCTTCTCCCTTTTTTTCTTGATGAGACTGGCAAATGGTTTATCAATTTTGTTTATCTTCTCAAGGAACCAGCTTTTAGTTATACTGATCTTTGCTATCGTTCTCTCATTTCTTTTTCATTTATTTCTGATTGATCTTTATGATTTCTTTCCTTCTACTAAGTTTGGGGGTTTTTTGTTCTTCTTTCTCTAATTGCTTTAGGGGTAAGGTTAGGTTGTTTATTTGAGATGTTTCTTATTTCTTGAGGGTATGATTGTGTTGCTATAAACTTCCCTCTTAGAATTGCTTTTGCTGCATCCCATAGGCTTTGGGCTGTTGTGTTTTCATTGTCATTTGTTTCTAGGTACTTTTTGACTTCCTCTTTGATTTCTTCAGTGATCTCTTGGTTATTTAGTAGTGTTTTGTTTAGCTGCCATGTGTTTGTATTTTCTACAGTTTTTTTCCTGTAATTGATATCTAGTCTCATAGCATTGTGGTCGGAAAAGATACTTGATACGATTTCAGTTTTCTTAAGTTTATCGAGGCTTGATTTGTGGCCCAAGATATGATCTATCCTGGAGAATGTTCCATGAGCACTTGAGAAAAAAGTGTATTCTGTTATTTTTGGATGGAATCTCCTATAAATATCAATTAAGTGCATCTTGTTTAATGTCTCATTTAAGCTTGTGTTTCCTTATTTATATTCATTTTGGATGATCTGTCCACTGGTGAAAGTGGGGTGTGAAAGTCCCCTACTATGATTGTGTTACTGCTGATTTCCCCTTTTATGTCTGTTAGCATTTGCCTTATGTATTGAGGTGCTCCTAAGTTGGGTGCATAAATATTTACAATTGGTATACCTTCTTCATGGATCGATCCCTTGATCATTATGTAGTGTCCTTCTTTGCCTCTTGTAATTGTCTTTATTTTAAAGTCTATTTTGTCTGATATGAGAATTGCTATTCCAGCTTTCTTTTGATTTCCATTTGCATGGAATATCTTTTTCTATCCCCTCACTTTTAGTCTGTATGTGTCCCTAAGTCTGAAGTGGGTCTCTTGTAGACAGCATATATACAGGTCTTGTTTCTGTATCCATTCAGCCAGTCTATGTCTTTTGGTTGGAGCATTTAATCCATTTACATTTACGGTAATTATTGATATGTATGTTCCTGTTACCATTTTCTTACTTGTTTGGGGTTTGTTATTGTAGGTCTTTTCCTTCTCTTGTGTTTCCTGCCTAGAGAAGTTCCTTTAGCATTTGTTGTAAAGCTGGTTTGGTGGTGCTGAATTCTCTTAGCTTTTGCTTCTCTGTAAAGCTTTTAATTTCTCCATCAAATCTGAATGAGGTCCTTGCTGGGTAGAGTAATCTTGGTTGTAGGTTTTTCCCTTTCATCACTTTAAATATGTCGTGCCACTCCCTTCTGGCTTGCAGAGTTTCTGCTGAAAGATCAGCTGTTAACCTTATGGGGATTCCCTTGTATTTGTTGCTTTTCCCTTGCTGCTTTTAATATGTTTTCTTTGTATTTAATTTTTGATAGTTTCATTAATATGTGTCTTGGCATGTTTCTCCTTGGATTTATCCTGTATGGGACTCCCTGCACTTCCTGGACTTGACTGACTATTTCCTTTCCCATATTAGGGAAGTTTTCAACTATAATCTCTTCAAATGTTTTCTCAGTCCCTTTCTTTTTCTCTTCTTCTTCTGAGACCCCTATAATTCAAACGTGTTGTGTTTAATGTTGTCCCAGAGGTCTCTGAGACTGTCCTCAATTCTTTTCATTCTTTTTTCTTTATTCTGCTCTGCGGTAGTTATTTCCACTATTTTATCTTCCAGGTCACTCATCCTTTCTTCTGCCTCAGTTATTCTGCTATTGATTGCTTCTAGAGAATTTTTAATTTCATTTATTGTGTTGTTCATCATTGTTTGTTTGCTCTTTAGTTCTTCTAGTTCCTTGTTAAACGTTTCTTGTATTTCCTCCATTCTATTTCCAAGATTTTGGATCATCTTTACTATCATTACTCTGAATTCTTTTTTAGGTAGACTGCCTATTTCCTATTCATTTGTTTGGTCTGGTGGGTTTTTATGTTGCTTCTTCATCTGCTGTGTATTTCTCTGTCTTCTCATTTTGCTTAACTTAGTGGGTCTGGGGTCTCCTTCTCACAGGCTGCAGGTTCGTAGTTCCTGATTTTTTTGGTGTCTGCCCCCAGTGGGTAAGGTTGGTTTAGTGGCTTGTGTAAGCTTCCTGGTGAAGGGGACTGGTGCCTCTCTGTTAATGGGTGGGGTTGTGTTCCTGCCTTGCTAGTTGTTTGACACGGGGTGTCCAGCACTGGAGCCTGCTGGTCGTTGAGTCGAGTTGGGTCTTAGCATTGAGACAGAGATCTCTGGGAGAGATCCTGCCGATTGATATTACGGGGGGCCAGGAGATCTCTGGTGGTCCAATGTCCTGAACTCACCTTTCCTACATCAGAGGTTCAGGCCTGAGACATGGCCAGAGCACCAAGACCCTGTCAGCCTCACGGCTCAGAAGAAAACAGAGGCAAAAAGAAAGAAAGAAAAATAATAAATAAAATAAATAAAATAATTAAAACAAAAAATTTTTTAAAATACTATTAAAATAGAAAAATTTTTTAAATAAAAAAGAGAGCAACTAAACCAATAAACAAATCCACCAATGATAATAAGTGCTAAAAACGAAACTAAGATAGACATATAAATCAGAAACTAGTCAGTCGCATACAGCAAACCCCAAGTCTACAGTTGCTTCCAAAGTCTACCGCCTTAATTTTGAGATGATTCGTTGTCTCTTCAGGTATTCCACAGATGCAGGGTACATCAACTTGACTGTGGAGATTTAATCTGCTGCTCCTGAGGCTGCACAGAGAAATTTCCCTTTCTCTTCTTTGTTCACGCAGCTCCTGTGGTTCAGGTTTGGGTTTGGCCCTGCCTCTGCATGTAGGTCACCTTCTGGCATCTCTTCTTCGCCCAGACAGGAGGGGGTTAAAGCAGCGACTGATTTGAGGGCTCTGGCTCACTCAGGCCAGGGGGAGAGAGGGGTACAGAATGCGGGGCGAGCCTGTGGTGGCAGAGGCCAGCGTGACGTTGCAACAGGCTGAGGCACGCCGTATGTTCTCCCGAGTAAGTTGTCCCTGGATCATGGGACCCTGGCAGTGGTGGGCTGCACAGGCTCCTGGGAGGGGAGGTGTGGATAGTGACCTGTGCCTGCACACAGGCTTCTTGGTGGCTGCAGCAGCAGCCTTAGCGTTTCATGCCCGTCTCTGGTGTCTGCGCTGATAGCCGCAGCTTGCGCCCATCTCTGAAGCTCATTTAAGCAGTGTTCTGAATCTCCTCTCCTCACACACCCCAAAACAATGGTCTCTTGCCTCTTAGGCAGATCCAGACTTTTTCCTGGACCCCCTCCCAGGTAGCTGTGGCACACTAGCCCCCTTCAGGCTGTGTTCACGCAACCAACCCCAGTCCTCTCCCTGGGATCTGAACTCCAAAGCCCGAGCCTCAGCTCCCAGCCCCGCCCACCCCGGCGGGTAAGCAGACAAGCCTCTCGGGCTGGTGAGTGCCGGTCGGCACCGATCCTCTGTGCGGGAATCTCTCCACTTGGCCCTCTGCACCCGTTGCTGTGCTCTCCTCGTGGCTCTGAAACGTCCCCCCCACCCACCTCCAGTCTCCGCCAGTGAAGGGGCTTCCTAGTATGTGGGAACTTTTCCTCCTTCACAGCTCCCTCCCAGAGGGGCATGTCCTGTCCCTATTCTTTTGTCTCTGTTTTACTTTTTTCCTTTTGCCCTACCCAGGTATGTGGGGAGTTTCTTGCCTTTTTGGAAGTCTGAGGTCTGCTGCCAGCATTCAGCAGGTGTTCTATAGGACTTGTTCCACATGTAGATGTATTTTTGATGTATTTGTGGGGAGGAAGGTGATCTCCACGTCTTACTCCTCCACCATCTTGAAGGTTCTCCCTGAATCACTTTTTTAAACAACTTTCCCACCATTGTTTACGCTAACATCTTTTTTTTTTTTTTTTTTTTTTTTGCGGTACGCGGGCCTCTCACTGTTGTGGCCTCTCCTGTTGTGGAGCATAGGCTCTGGACGTGCAGGCTCAGCGGCCATGGCTCACGGGCCCAGGCGCTCCGCGGCATGTGGGATCTTCCCGGCGGGGGCACGAACCCGTGTCCCCTGCATCGGCAGGCGGACTCTCAACCACTGCGCCACCAGGGAAGCCCATACGCTAACATCTTAATTGAGATAAAATTCACATATCATAAAGTTTACCTTTTTAATGTATACAACTCAGTAGTTTTATATGTGTTAAAGAATTGTGCATTCATCACTACTATCGAATTCCAGAATATCTGCATCACCCCCAAAAGAGGTCTCATTATGATGTGTTGAGGTAGGTTCATCAGTTGTATCAGATGTACCACTCTGGTGGGGATGTAGATAATGAGTGGAACCATGCATGTGTGGGGCAGCGCATATGTAGGAAATCTCTGTACCTTCCTCTCAATTTTGTTGTGAATTTAAAACTGCCCTAAAACTATAATGTCTTTATAAAAGAAGAAATCTCATGCCTATTAGCAGACATTTCTTACTCTCCCCACTTCCAGTCCCTGGAAACCACTAATCTACTTTTTATCTCTATAGATTTGTCTACTGTGAAATCATATAATATGTGGCCTTTTTGTCTAACTTCGCGCACGTAGCACAATGTTTTCAAGTTGTATCTATGCTGTAGTATGCATCCGTATTTCATTTTTTATAGCTGAATAATATTCCATTGTATGGATATACCACAATTGTTTATCTATTCACCAGGTGAGGGACATTTGGGTTGTTTCTACTTTTTGGCTGTTATGAATGTTTCTATGGATATCTGTATACAAATTTCTGTATGAACATATATTTTCAATTTCCTTGGGTATATACCTAGGAGTGGAATGACTGGGTCGTATGGTAATTCTGTGTTTCATTTTTTGAGGAACTACCAGAATGTTTTCAACAGAGGCTACACACTTTTACATTCCTACTAGTACTGAATGAAGGTTCCAATTTTTCCACATCCTCACAAATACTTGCTATTTTGCTTAAAAAAATATATATATATTTTTTGAATTTGACTTGGAGGGTATTATGCTAAGTGAAATGTCAGACAGAGAAAGACAAATACTGTATGATATCACTTATGTGTGGAATCCAAAAAGTACAACAAACTAGTGAATATAACAAAAAAGAAGCAGACTCACAGATACAGTGAACAAACTAGTGGTTACCAGTGGGGAGAGAGAGGGGAGGGGCAGTATAGGGGTGGGGGAGTGGGACGTGCAGACTATTGAGTGTAAGACAGGTTACAAGGATTTTTAGTATAACACAGGGAACAGAGCCAATATTTTGTAATAACTGTAAATGGAGTGTAACCTTTACAAATTGTATAAAAAATAAATGCACAAAAAATAATATGTGTATATAGGCATCTAACTGTGATTTTGATTTGCATTTTCCTGATGACTAATGCTGTAGTGCGTTTTTCTTGTGCTTCCTGGCCATTGGTATTTCTTTGGAGAAATGTTCAAATCCTTTACCCATTTTTAAATTAAATTGTTCGTCTCTTGTTTTGAGTTGTAAGAATTCTTTAAATAACCTGGACGTTAGACGTTTATTGAAGATATGATTTGCAAATAAGCTTCTCCCATTCTGTGGGTTGTCTTTTCAGTTTCTTCATAGTGTTCCTTAACACATAGAATGTTTTATGCTTGCTGACATCTAATTTATCTATTTTTTCTTGAGTTGCTTGTGCTTTTGGTGTCATATATAAAAAACAGTTGCTGAATCCAAGGTCACAAAGATTTACTCCTATGTTTTCTTCTAGGAGTGCTATAGTTTTAGCTCTTATTTTTCAGTTGTTGAGCCACACTGAGTTAATTTCTGTACAGGCTGTGAGGTAGGAGTTCAGTTTCATTCTTTGCATGTAGATACCCAGTTGTACCAGTACCATTTGTTGAAAAGACTACTTTTTCCCCATGAAATGGTCTTAGCACCCTTGTCAAAAATGAATGGAAAATAACTGTATGGGTCTATTTTTGAACGCTACATTCTATTCCATCGACCTATATAACTATACTTAGGATAGTACCACAATGCTTTGATTACTGTAGCTTTAGAGGTAGTTTAATATCAGAGATGTAAGTCCTTCAACTGTTTTTTTTTTCCCAAGATTGTTTTGGCTGGTCTGAGTACCTAGCATTTTCATATGAAGTTTAGAATTGGCTTGTCAATTTCTGCAATAAAACTAATTGGGATTTCGATAGGGATTGGGTTGAATCTGTAGATAAATTTGTGAAGTACTGCCATGTTAACACTATTACATCTTCTAATCCAGGAACATGGGGATAGCTTTCCACTTACTTAGGTCTTCTTTAATTTCTTTCAATTATCTTTGGTGATTTTTAGTGTACAAGTCTTATACTTCTTTGTTGATTTCTAAGTAACTTATTCCAGGGGTCCCCAACTCCTGGTCCACAGACCGCTACCAGTCCATGGCCTGTTAGGAACTGGGCTGCACAGCAGGAGGTGAGCAGCAGGCAAGTGAGTGAATCTCCATCTGTATTTACAGCCACACCCCATAGCTTGCATTACTGCCTGAGCTCCACCTCCTGTCAGATCAGTGGCAGCATTAGGTTCTCACAGGAGTGCGAACCCTACTGTGAACTGCGCATTAGAGGGATCTAGCTTGCTCACTCCTTATGATGATCTGAGGTGGAGCCAAGGCGGTGATGCTGGCGCTGGGGAGCGGCTGCAAATACAGATGATCATTAGCAGAGAGGTTTGACTGCACAGAGATAATAAATCAATCACTTGCAGACTCATATCAAAACCCTATCAGTGAGTGGCAAGTGAAAACAAGCTCAGGGCTCCCAATGATTCTGCATTATGGTGAGTTGTATAATTATTTCATTATATATTACAATTTAATAATAATAGAAATAAAGTGCACAATAAATGTAATGTGCTTGAATCATCCTGAAACCATCCCTCCCCACCCCCATCCATGGAAAAACTGTCTTCCACGAAACCGGTCCCTGGTGCCAAAAAGGTTGCAGACCGTTGACTTATTCCCTTTGAAACTAATGTAAGTGGAATCATTTCTAAATTTCATTTTTGAATTGTTCATTACTAGTATATAGAAATATAAATAATTTTTGTATAATGGTCTTGTATCTTCCAATGTTGCTGAACTTTATTAGTTATGTTTTATTTTTTGTGTTTGTGGATTCTTTAAGATTTTCTATACATGAGATCATACCATCTATGAATAGAGATAGTTTTACTTCTTTTTTACCTGGGTGTCTTTTTTCTCCCTTGCCTAATTGTTAGAATCTCCAATACAATGTTAAACAGAAATAGTGAGAGTGTCATCATCAGAGAATCTACAAACAACAAAGGCTGGAGAGGGTGTGGAGAAAAGGGAACCCTCTTGCACTGTTGGTGGGAATGTAAATTGATATAGCCACTATGGAGAACAGTATGGAGGTTCCTTAAAACTCTAAAAATAGAATTACCATATGATCCAGCAGTCCCACTACTGGGCATATACCCTGAGAAAACCATAATTCAAAAAGACACATGCACCCCAATGTTCACTGCAGCACTATTTACAATAGCCAGGACATAGAAGCAACCTAAATGCCCATCGACAGATGAATGGATAAAGAAGATGTTGCACGTATATACAATGGAATATTACTCAGCCATAAAAAGGAACAAAACTGGGTCATTTGTTGAGATGTGCATGGATCTAGAGACTGTCATACAGAGTGAAGTAAGTCAGAAAGAGAAAAACAAATATCATATATTAACGTATATATGTGGAACCTAGAAAGATGGTACAGATGAACTGGTTTGCAGGGCAGAAACTGAGACACAGATGTAGAGAACAAACGTATGGACACCAAGCGGGGAAAGTGGCGGGGGGGTGGGGGTGGGGATGGTATGAATTGGGTGATTGGGATTGACATGTATACACTGATGTGTATAAAACTGATGACTAATAAGAACCTGCTGTATGAAAAAATAAATAAAATAAAATTCAAAATTTCAAAAAAAAAATTGTATAATATGGGAAATATAGCCAACATTTTATAATAACTATAAATGGGGTATAACCTTTAAAAATTGTGAATCACTATATTGTACACCAGTACCTTATATAGTATTGTACATCAACTATACTTCAATTAAACAATGCAAAAAAAAAAAAGAAATAGTGAGAGTGAATATCCTTGTCTTATTTCTGATCTTAGCAGGAATACTTTCAGTATTTCACTGTTAAGTACATTAGCTACGGGCTTTTTATAGATGCTCTTTATAAGGTTGGGAAAGTTTCTTTCTTTGCTCATTGAACGTTTTATCATGAAAGGATTCTGAACTTTGTCAAATGCTTATTCTGCATCTATTGAGATGACCATGTTTTTTTCTCCCTTTATCCTATCAATATGGGTGTATTACATTGATTTTTCATATGTTAAACCAAATTTTTTTCCTGGGATAAATCCCATTTGATCATGGTGTATAATGCTTTTTATATGTTGCTGGTAATTTGGTTCTATTGGCTAGTATTTTGCTGAGGTTTTTGCATCTATATTCATAAGAGATACTGGTCTGTAGTTTTCTTGTGATACCTTTCTTGAGTTTTGGTTTCAGGGTTCAAACTACTCTTTTTCCATTTAAGTTTTGTGATTATAGTTTAAACATACCTCAAAATTTGCCTGCACTTTTTGTACGTATCAAAAATTTTTTTACATTGCATTTTTTCCCTCTTAAAGTCTAATACCCGTGTAGTCTATTTATTGAGGATTGGAACATTTATTTTGGCCACACAAATTGACACCTAATACGACAAGGGGAATGGATAGCTACACACTGTTTATATATGGTATGATGTTTTCCTATCATGACCCCCACATGTTTATCCTATGGGCAAAGGCTTTCTTCTTGCCCTAATCTCACCACTCTCTTGCTACTAAATTCTTACCACTCCATTAAAGCCCACTTCTCCATGAACTTTATCATAAAGGGTCTCTCTCTCTCTCTCTTTCCTCTCAGCTTCTATACAACTTATGTTTGAAACTTTCAATAATCCATCTCTACATACGTTTTTTTCTGTAGACTTTTGCGGACAATTTTTGTGTATTTTTCTTCCCTGAGAGACTTCTGATTCTGTTTTATACGTCCTTTATTTCATCAGTAGTATCTAATATTTAGTTTATCCTTAGTTCACATTCAATATATGTTGGTTTCATAATTTTCTTAATTCATCCTCGATAAAACACCCAGGAATGCCATTAGAGATATAAAATTATATTTATAATGACACCATCTTTAAGCTCATCAAGCATAAATAAATACTTGTGAATTTTAATAGATGCCAAGAATTGCCACCCAGTCAACAATTATCTAAACAAATTCAAAGCATGTAAAATAGATCTCTTTTATTGAAAGTGTATTACATCATTTTAACATATGGCACGATGAGAATTAGAACCTGGGAAAAATAAATTATATAACAGGTAGTTACTTAGAAAACATCTCAGAGTAAACTTATGCCCTTTCTCCCTCACAGCAGCTTGCTTTTTTAGAATAAACGTGAGTACCTGGTGTCAGCAGCACCACTGAGGTGACAATCAGGGAGCAGATGACCAGGATGACAAGCAGTGCGATCGCTATGCCTTTCCAGTTTCTTTGTGGAGGATTACTCCCCACCAGCTCCTAAAGCAACAGCAGGAAAGAGAAACTCTGTGAGTAAAAGAAGGAACTAAAACAAGCCAGTGGATACACTTCATTCAAATCAAGAGCTCAGGTGTATTCTCATCCTTGAAGCTATGATCAACTCCTTTCTCTGCCCTCTGCCTCAGTGTCCAAAGGCCCCAGGTTCCCTTCTCTATCTCACGGCAAAGCCTTATCTCAAGAAGAATCGGATATTATGTTTACAGCTTTTGTGTAACTTAATGCTTCTCCACCCAATAAACTAGATTCCACAGCATAGGGTGATTGTGCTGTTTCTTATTACAGCCAACCTATTAACCCCCATCGAATCAAACCCAAGTATGATGAATTTTCCAGCCCTAAGACCTCTCTCATCTTTCTCTTCATTGACATCCACATTGTTAAGTCCTATTTCAGGCTACCAAATTCAAACATTTATTTAGCACATACTATGTGCCAATTTTAATCAACATTTGCCTACTTCTCACCATCCTGGGTCTTTTCTTCCTTCTATAGCTCCTCAAACAAAGCTTTAAGACTTCCCAGGTCTTGCTTCACTGGGTAACCCACCTACCCCTTTTCTAGGTATTAGTCCCCTCCAGGGACCGCATTATAGCAGGTGTTGGGGGTATGAGGCGGATCTGGAGACATTGCTAAAGAATGCTAAAGGTTGAAAAGATCTAGGAAATTAATCAGGCATATTGGCTGCTGAGACCAAACTTTCAGTTCCTTTCAAATTAGGATGATTATATAATTTACAGTCCAAACTAGGATCATTTGAGAGACAAAGGGGGGTAATATTAATAATCAATAATAAATATAATAGTTACATACCAATAATAATTATTATTAATTATACAAGAGCAACTGGGACTCTCCAGGGCAAATTAAGTCATATGGTCACACTGCAAATGAACTACTGACCCTTCTGCCTATACACAGATCACAAAATATTCTCTCTTATAGCGCCCACTATTGCGACTCGCATTAACTGCGAGTCAAAATGCAATAGAATGGAGATGGCCTCAAAAAGTAGGCAACGTGATATATAAATACACCCTTATCCAAGGCTGAAAGTTCATTAGAATGTATCGGATTTCTGTAAATCAAAATATAGATAATATTCAACCATGGGATAGTAAATAATATTTGACATCTAAATATTTAATATTGGCTACCTAGGTTATAGAATCAAGAAAAATTTGACTCCAAACAATTAATATTGGCCATCTAGGTTATCCAATTAAGAAAAATTCTGAGGACCATTAAAACCTTAGCAGGAAAGTGTTCTACAGTTTTTAGAAATTTCTACCAGTATGCTTATTTGCCATTGAGAACTGAATTTGCCTACTAAAGAGTGGCTTTTCAGCACTTAAAAATAAGACTAAACATGAGTATGAAATTATGACGAAAGGTTATACTGAGTCAACCTCATTTCCTATGGGAGGAAGTCGCTGGCCAGTGACAAGAAGTGACCAGATCTCAGCAGCTTTTCATTTCATTTACAGAGGAAATAAGCCATTCTCACCAAAGCTGTGAATAGCATAAATCTTGCAGTAGTACTATTCCTAAGACCATGACAGTGTACATGATCTCCCACAGACCCGAAGTGGACATTTCTCAAACATTGTTCAGATTAAATCCCAGGGTAACAATCAAAACCATAACGATTTCATACTCAAGACTGAATCTTATCAAGATGAAGAATGATGAAATTAGTGGTATTGTCTTCATCAGCTCAAACAATGGGTATCTTTCAAATCTTGTTTCTAATAAGAATAATCTAGGATTCTAAAATGTGTTTTAAATACATCTATTAGATGCACTGATAAAAGTTTATATGAAAAAAAAAAACCTAAGACTTCTGCTTTGCATCAACTTCTTGAGCAGCCAGTAACGTAACTAATTTCCTTGCAAAAGTGTACTTGAATGATGTTACAGTGATGTTCCCAGTAGGTCCCTCCCTGGCCCAAGTATGCTCACAATATGGTGTCCTAGGTCTAGGTTGGATATTGTCAGAGATAACGATGGACAGAGAGAGTGTTTCTACAAAGAGGACCCAAAGACAGAGACACTGCAAAATATGTCATATGAAGTAAGGCTGAAGGAAGGGTTCAGACTCAAAAACCAAATACTTAGTCTCTGTCTATTTGAATTATCACATGCCAGACAGAGGACTTCTTCTGCATAGTCCAGATGCCAGAGTTAGAACCAAAAGGAAATTTCACAGAGACAGAATTATGTATCAAAAAACCTTCAGAATTTCTAACCACTAGTATTGCTTCATGACAGAATGGGCTGCTTCACCAGGAAGTGAGCAGGGTGGATGAACAGCTCCCAGGGATCCAGGAGGGCGAGCCCACGGAGGAAGGTGGATATAAGAGATCTTAAAAATGTCTAACACAGTGTACATTCTATGGACACATGGGGCAGGGAAAAGAAAGATGAAGAACCGTGAGGTGGCTCCAGTCAGTGGGAACTTGAATGAAAGTCAGGACAGTTCAGAAGGAGGACAAAGACTCTGCTCCCTGCATGCTCACTGGGCCAAGAAAAGACTTTGCACAGAAAACCAAGTCAGTGTACATTACTGGATGGACGACTGCACAACAGGATAACCAAGCAGGCACTGATAGCAGAGCCCACTGAAGTGAAGTGATTCTGGATCACTGATGCCATGTTTTAAGTACAGATGAACCACACGTCTTTCAGGTAACATTCTTACTTTTAAAAAGCAGGGTAATTTTACCCACAGAAATGCAGACAGTCTTTAGCCAAATTTCATTTTCAGAGTGCAGGTAATTTTTTTTTTTAACTACACAAACAATATTACTACAATAATAATAGAAAACAAAGAGGAGGAAAAACCAAACAAACCATGAACCATCTAGCTAATGGTTCCAAGAAAACAAAAGTTTTCATTTTTCCATCTTCCTCTCCAGTCCTGGTCGATATATGCATATTTAATTTTTACACAGGTAAAACCAGAACATAGATCTGGTTTTTGAGTTAGAATGCAGGTTAACAGTGAAAATCTAACTTGAACATCTAACTTGGCATTCCAAATTCAGACTTCCTCATCTTAACTTGCAGGAGTTGAATTATGGAAAATGAGTAGAACTGTTCCTGCTTCCCATGAAGGGCAAGAGAAGTTAATAAATTATCCCCTGAAATATTGAGCTTCAGTAGTGCATCCCTCAACAGAATTACATATTTTTGCCTAGAATGATGAGATTGAGGCTGTAATATATTCTCCGCTCTGTTTGGTAATCATGCATATCTTACAGATGCAATAAAATGAAAAAGTATGTTTATAATTAAACACTGGCCTAAGAAGGTGAACAAATCTCCCATCCATCCATCCATCCATCCATCCATCGATATTTTATCCAGGCTTACTCTGGCAAGCCCTGTTCTGAGAACCTGTTATGGCACTATTACCAACCCGACAAGTCCAAGAGCTTTCATTTGTTCCATATTCCTTTCTTGTATTCTAGTACAGGGATGGGAGACAAACAATAAACAGATAAACACACTAAGAGAAGAAGAAAAAAACAGGACTGAGGGGGTCTTGTCACCTCTTTGTATATAAAGAGGTCAGATAGATTTCCTAATAAAGAAACATTTGAACAGAAACTGAAAGAAGTGCAGCTGGGAAGAAACACATCAGACTGTTGTGGACTGAACTGTGTTCCCCCTTAAATTCATACACTGATGCCTTAAACCTCAATGTGATGGTACATGAAGATGGAACCTTTGGGAGGTAATCGCGGTTAGGTGAGGTCATGAGGGTGGGGTCCTCGTGATAGGGTTAGTGCCCTTATAAAAAGAGACACCAGAAAGCTTGCCTCCCTTCTCTCCACCTGTATACGTGGAGGAAAGGCCGTGTGAGGACACAGAGAGAAGGGGGCCATCTTCAACCCAAAGAGAGAGCCCTTCACCAGATACTACAGCCGGCAACCTGATCTTGGACTTCCAGTCTCCAGAACTGTGAAAGATAAATCTCTGTGTTTAAGCTGCCTGGTCTATGGTGTTGTGTTATAGCAGCCCCAGACAGAGTAAGACCCAGGCTGACATCTGAGGGCAAACAATCCAGGTAGAGGGAGAGGCAGGAATACAGTCTGTAAGATAGTGTGTGCTCTGGTGTGGAGGACAGCAAAGAGACAGGGGCCAGGGTGGCCATAGTGATGTGAGTGAGATGACCACACTGAGCAAGGAGGGCGGGAGTCTGGATGCCACAGTGCAGGAGAGTAGGGTCTGGATGCCACGGCGCGGGTTGGCTTTTCCTCTGAGTGCAACGCATATGAGACATCAGTGCATGAACCAGACTCAAACAAAAAGATCCCCAGGGGAGCTGCTTCATGGAGAGCAAAGAATATGGAAGCAAGGGTGGGCCCAGGAGGGAGCCACTAGGAGGCCAGGATGGAGGTGTGTCCCAGGTGGTAGTGGTGCAGGTGGTGAGAAGTGGTTGATCCTGGGCACATAATAGAAAACGTCAGTCAACCATGCTTTTGGGAGCAGAGAATACATACCTAGGTGTCAGGACACATTTATGTACCCCTTTTGCATTTAGAGACCTCTCTGAGGCTATTGTCTTCTGCGCTCAAGTAAAAAGCCCTTTGCACATCACTGCAAAGAAAGTCTCCCCTCCTTCCCTCTCCCTCTGAGCCAAGCCTAAGCCCTCCCCACTCTCTGCTCCAGGAACCATTTCCCCCTGTGTCCCAATCCCCACCCCCAGCTTCGCACATACCATTGACTTCTGTCTCCTGACATTCCTCTCTGGCAAACCCCTTCGCATTCTTTAGTTGTCAGCTAAAATATCTTCTCTCTTTGACATTTTAGGAAGCTGTGCCTGGTTTCACAGGCAGAGTTTATTATTCTTTTCAATTGGAAGCAATTGCAACACTTTGTAAATGCTTTTCTGTAATGTTATTGCGCTATGAAATGATGTATTGAATGCCTGTGCCATCGGCAGACTGGAAGCTACTTAAAGAAGTGGGCTGGATGTTCATGTTCCCAATGCCTGGTACAAAGCCTAGGGCACCACAGCGCCCAGGGGCTGTGGGCTGAATGGATGAATGAATCCACAGATGCCTTTATGAGAAGGAACGTTGTTGTTTGCCGGCACACCTGTCAGAGATGCAATTGCTGGCTGATGCAGAAAGTAAAGCGTTAATACAACCCCAATTGCATTAACTATGCCATAAATAGCAATCGGTCCTAAAAGACGTAATGCAAACTGACATCTAAGGCTGGCAATCCCCTTGTCCCTAGTGACATAACTGTTGCTCATACTTATTTTTAACTCAGGCAAAAAGAAAACAAACAAGGAAGTAAAACCAAACTAAACGCTTTCCTAGGTCGTTTGGTTGTTTTAAATATAAAATTCATCTTTCCAGAATGCTATTATCTTAGCAATTCATGATTAGAGCTTGATATTTTTGTGCCAATTTTACAACGGAAATGGAAGAAATACAGATTAAAACAATGCTTACAGACTCCACCATATCCCGTGAACTGATTCAAGAATAACTCCACTGCATGCTCCTCCCTAAAATCGATGCATCTTATCTCATCCTGAGCTCCATCTGTCTCACAGAATTTCCCTGCTACCTTTATCAGACTTCATGCCTTCTGATGAGGAGCAGAGACCCAAATGAAAACTCAGGGGTGATTATTTCAATAGTAGAAACCGAGACTACAAAGGTGGAGAAAAGAAAGAAAGGGGTGGGAAACAAGAGGAATCTAGAGCGTGGTTGTCACAGGATAAATGCAAACATGTCTGAAAGCCCATTATAATTTATGAAAATTATAGAAACCTGAATAAACATTGCTTTACTATTTATTGCACTCACTACCAATGTCCCAGCAACATCTGACATACAATATGGGGAAAGTCAAAAGCACATTAAATTTCCTGTACTTGATAAAGAAAGTAAAGGATACAGAGATATCATTCCTTTCATCCACTCTCTTTGCACCCCAAGCTCTAATGAGGAGAAATCAGCATTTTAACTTTTGTTGGGTCCCCAAAGTAGGGTGACACAGGTTGCAGCTGTGAGACTCCACCACAAAGCAGTGCATTCCTCAAGCAGCAATAACCGACTTGCATGTTTCCACGCATCATAGGCACTTTGTTTAATGCACTGTGGGTATAGCCTCACGTGGCTAAACGGACAAAGGAGCCACGGCCAGCAGAAGTGAGACTGGAGGATGATTTCTGCATGATACCGAGTCCTCTCCTAAAGAAGCCCCCCGTCCTAGGAGGTCAGAGCACGGGAAGCTGCAAGTGCAGGAGCGCTGGGCGTGGCAAAAGGAGAGCAGGGCCCGCAGCGGCAGCCGAGGTCCAGGCCTTGCCAGCCATGATGGGAACAGCTGGCGATTTTGCATTTTACTTCCCATTGCTGAAGGCAGAGGGGTCAATCAGATGGCCCACTCACCACAGAAGGAGGAAGTGAACTCAGTTGTTTTTCTCACAATAACCCATCTTTGAGCCAATCAATCTCCTCTTCTATGAAGCAGCTTTCAGAAGAATATTAAGATTAGAAGACTGTTTCTGGCTCTCAAAATGGAAAGACACCTTCTCTGGGATATCACTAGATCCAAGTTAGGTCACTGATAGTTTAAAATATTCCCAGAGAATATATGTGAATCAGCAGCTCAACAGAGACCGGGAATCCTTCGCAGGGAGAGTTCTCCTCTCCTTGAAATTCTCCCCTCCCGTGACTGTTGTTTTGTGTCTTCTAAGTACTTTGGGTGCTTTTGCTTGTCCTGAGCGTGAGGAATGGATGATGGCTGTGGCCACAAGATACTAATTAACGCTGATTCCATGTCAGTGACTCTGTAACTGACTATAGGGCTGGGGTGGGCTGGGCAGCCAATCCTGAAAGATGGAAGCAACCAATGCTGTGTGAGAGGGAGATAGTGCTCATGGTGGAGGGTGGAGCCTTATCCTTCAAAAAGCTTCCATTGATTTCACTAATTAGAAATTAAGTTTGGGGACTTCCCTGGCAGTCCAGTGGTTAGGACCTCGCCTTCCAATGCAGGGGGTGTGGGTTCGATCCCTGGATGGGGAGCTAAGATCCCACATGCCTCACGGCCAAAAAGCCGAAAAACATAAAACAGAAGCAATATTGTAACAAATTCAATAAAGACTTAAAAAATGGTCCGCATCAAAAAAGTATCTTAAAAAAAAAAGAAATTAAATTTGGTTGACAGGCCCTTCTTTCGAGATCTGGCAGTTAATTACGAATCATCACCACCTTGGTGACAGAGAGGAGCTGACACGGCCGAGCTATCAGACCCACGCTCAGGTGACCCCTCTTCCCCTGGGCACTCTCTCTCCATCATCTTCCTCTGGGTTATACGGATGCCCCACTCCTTAGGTTGTCCTGGGCTCTCACCACCTGTTCTCTGTCAGCCTTACAGACTGATCTGGGATCCAGTCTCCTTTTCTCCTCTGAATTTGGAAACTTCCGAGGTTGACTTACATAACATGAATTTAACTAACATTACCGCCTGAGGGCACAGCACTTCGAAATCAAATCCACCACTACTACTAAGGCAGCTATCACCCTCTACCTGCAACTCAACAAAACTGTTGGAGGAGTAATCTCCTGTTCTGCCAGTTCCTCTAGAAAAGGAAGAAGAAGAAGACCAAACAGGCAAAATATTGAGTGTAATTATCTTTCTCTTAAAACTTCATTATTTTTTACCTGCAAACTCATCACCAGAAGTGAAATTATTTTAGGCTCTTCAGTTTAACTGACTGTGTCTGATAGTTTCTTTATGAAATTAACTCAAAATGTTAAGTCATTCTTCCCTTCACAGCTCAGGCTAACTTGGACCTATTTTGATAGAATGTTTTAAAGGTATCATGTTGTTCCATAAATCACAAAAGCAAGGGCACTACGACCCGATCACCGTCAGAAGAAATTTCACAATATATCATGCCCAAGAGAAACCCCTTTCAGTAAAAATATGGCTATGAAAGTAAGTGGCAGCATTTAAAATCGAGCATTTGAATCTCACATTGCTGTGTACGATAACGATGCCTTCAAAGCATCTTTAGATACCGTCTGTCTTTGCCTTGACTCACTGAAACCCACAGGCGATTGTGAGACAAGTTTCCTATACCAGGGCAGCTTTTTAGCAAGCTCAACACATCATTTCCCAATGTCACAAATCCCTGCAGGCACTCAATAAAATTAAGTAACTAACAAACAAGACTCAAAGGCAAGAACCACCAGCAATTTAATGACAGAGTCTAAAATAATTTAACTCATTTTTTCAAAACGGCTCGCCACCCTGATGCAACCGTCTGTCAAAGTACTAGATGCCTCTTGACAGATGATCCTAACTGCCCTCCTCCCCGACCCATGGATGCCAGAGCTATGTTTCCACACTGTGAGCGCCCCCCTCACTGCCTCAGCCTCAAGTAACTGGCCCAAACTGGGTCGGAAGTCTGCTCCAGGATTTTAGGGGTGGGGTTAAAATACTGTAACAGGGAAGAGCCCCTGTACTCTCTTACAAGTTAATCACTAAAGAGATGTTGCCTATAAGCTTCAATTATACATAATGGCCCATCTCTGGGAACCCTGCTTCCCAGGCAATAAGTGTTAAGCTAAAATACCTTTGTCTAGCTCACAGGAAACATCCTGACTGGGCCCACCTGTGAACGACTGCAGGGAGGAAGAAATTATCACATCCCCTCGGAGGCTGATGGGAACCAGTACGTGTTTGATTTTACCCCCTCCCCTTGCAGTATAAAAAGAAGCCTGAATTCTAACTCAGGCAAGATGGTTCCCTGGGGAAGGAGTCCACCATCTTTTCGGTCTGCCGGATTTCCCCAACAACTGGGTTCAGATTTATTGGCCTGTCGTGTGGCAAGCAGTATGAGCTTGGACTCGGTAACACTATTCCAATTTATTCTTGCCTTTGTCACGCAACACGAGGACGGAACCGGAGGGGGGTGGCGGGAGGTGTCTACTCCCATATGGCATATGGCTTCAGAAGGAAAGAGAGCAGGCTTACAGAATATGAAGAATGAATTACACCAACACACAAACAGACAAGAAGTAAAGAGAGAGAAGAGTCCCTATTGGTTTGAATTCCTTGACCTAATTTTTCTCCTGAGGCCTAAATAAATTTTTCCCTTAGATTTAACAGCACACTCCTATTTCTTTATGAAATATTTTATTTCCCATTTTACTTAAACTAGTTTGAGCTGATTTCTGACACTTGAGAACAAAGAATCTGACACATGTCACGAAGGACATCCAGCCCAGCAGCCCAGGATCCGGTCGGCGCTCCGTTTCCAGAAGGCATCTGTGCTCCTTTACTGAGGTCACACGCTCCACTGTGCACAGCATCTTATGGCCAAATCCACACTTGAAAATGAGGTGAAGTTTTAACTACATGCTTGGTTTATAATATCAAAATAAAGAATTTGCTAATTGGACATACAGTTTTCTTTGAAAAGACCAGCTTTTCCATAAGTACGTATAGTTACTTTTCCCAGGGAAACGCTGAGTGAAATTTAGCAATTACCTTCACAGATCCCCAAGGATCCACACTTGTCATTACCCATCAGTGTTGGAGTGTAGCCCCCTCTGTGACAGGAGGGGGCTAATTCAAGTTAAAGCAAATGCCAGCCAAGACAGCTGGCACAACCAAGTGTTCATGAGCATCTTGAGAGGGTGGACTGTTCCTGAGGTATTCGCTATTTTAGGTCCCAATTCCTCAAAGGAAGAGCTCCAGAATTTTTAAATGATAGCTGGCCTAGAGTGGCTCTGTTCAGTAGATCCATATGTAACAGCTATTTTTATAATCAAGAATGGTCTATAAGTTACAGATGTAGAAAGCAAACTTATGATTTCCAGGGGGAAGTGGGGGGAGGGATAAATTGGGAGATTGGGATTGACATACACACACTACTACATATAAAATAGGTAACTAACAAGGACCTACTGTATAGCACAGGGAACTCTACTCAGTACTCTGTAATATGGGAACAGAATCTAGAAAAGAGTGGATATATGTATATGTATAACAGATTCACTTCCCTGTACACCTGAAACTAACATTGTAAATCAACTATACTCCAATTAAAAAAAAAAAGAATGGTCTATACCAGAATTTTCATATAATTCAGTCTAATAGAAAGACATACAGCATCAGAGAAATTATGAGCCACAGGGGTACAACTGATAAACCATCTTGATTCCATCTGCAACCTAATCCCCTTTGCCGTGTAAACTAACATGTCCACAGGTTTGTGAGTTTGGGAGGTGGACATCTTCGGGGTCGGGGAGAGGTCATTATTTTGCCAACCACAGGGTGTATTCCATGTAATGAAATGTTATACCTCAATGGAAACACCAACCTTCTACTACATGCACAGCCAGAGGAAGATCACAAGTATAACGGTAAGTGAATTGGGTTAGACACTAAAGAATAGACACTGCATAATTCCATTTATGTAAAGTTCAACACTGAGCAACACTGCACCCCAAATATAGGGTGCACCCTTGAGTCTATAAAGACAAACAAGAAAGGCATTTTTATAAAATTCAGGATGTTGTATAATTTACAGGGGAAAGAGGAGTCCCAGCTGGAGAGGGGGAGGCAAGATGCAGGAGTTTTAGAGGTGCTGGCAGGACTCTCTCCTGACCTGGAGGGAAGTTATAGGGCTGTGTCAGGCCACACTCATCTGTTCCGCTGTGTGCTTGCATGTTATCTAGCTTTTCTCTTGTAGTATTTCACAGTGCGAAGGTTAACCATGCACAGTGTATAGCAGCTTTGGGACAAAGCACTGGCCAAGAGCGGTGACATAAGGATACTTCCTAGCACTCACACCCAGGAGGAAACAACATCAGGCCAAGGAAATGACACCATGAGACACGTATGATGGACAGAAAGACAAGGTGCTGAGAGAAAGTCTAATGATGGTGGGGGCGGTGGGCAGGGCGGGACCAAGGCAGCAGGCAAGGCTCTCTGAGGAGGTGAAATTTAATTTGAGCATTGCAGGATGTGCAGGAACTAGTCAGGTGAGTAACTGGGAAGGTTTTCCACGTGGAGTGCAGAGGGCATGAGCCTGGTACTCAGTGTAGCTCAGTGCACCTCTGGCGTGCGGTGTCCAGGATGAAGCTGGAGGGAAGGCACAGATAAAACCTGGCCGGTTTTGTAGACGATGCCACGTATTTTGTGTTGAATCCAAAATGCAACTGGAAGTCAGTGAAGGATTCTGTAAGCCACTTGTAATAACTTCTAGAAGAAGGCAGGCATTAATTATTCAATTTATTTATTGACATCAGAAAAAGTACACTGAGAAGGACCAGGATTGGTTACTTCTCCCATCGTGCCTAAAATATGTCAAATATCAGGCCAAGGTGGAATCAAATACCCCCAAAAGGAAAATATTTACATAGCAACTATTAAAATTATTGAGAGAAAATAAACCACACAAACTGAACCGCAGGATCTCCCATTACAGGGCTCTAGTCTATTGTCTAACTGTATTTTCTTTCTAATATTTATTCACCATGAACAGCACTGACATAAATTTCTTTTATGTATCATGGACCATTTACCGTAAGTAGAAAGTAGCAACAAATTGCAAAATCAACAGTGCGTGTATCTCAGGATGGTAAAAGAGCTTTCTAATCATTGTATTTCCATATCCAGAGGACGACAAATGACTTTAAGACTGCAAGAACAAGTTTCAAATAACATTTAGCAACTGACACACGTCCATCAGTATCTGTCAGCCTGTTGGATGCACACACCCATTTCTGTTCTACTGGCTCATTTACTTAATCTTCCTTATCGGTGGCTCTTATCCTTCATAAAGGGCACAACAAAGATAATAGTTGGCCAATAATTGCCCAAGGAACCTAAGAGTGGACCAAAGCAGAAAGCATGACTCTGAGTGGTCCCCAGGTCACTGAGATGGCAATGGGGCTGCGGTGAGGAATCCTCACGGGTGAAGTTAGTGGGACACGGGCCGCCCTGCACAGCCCTTGGGAGGGAGTCATAGGACTACTGGGGATGGTGTGATTCCTCCTCTTTCTGCCTCTGCTGCTCCCTCAAGGCCCCTCCACCGCCTTGCTCACGCAGTTGATGCCCCCTGAATCCAGGATTAATTGATCGATTGATTTTCTTTTTTTAAATTGAAGCATAATTGATTTAAAATGTTGTGTTAGTTTCAGGTGTACAGCAAAGTGACTTCGTCATACATACATATATCTCCATTCTTCTTCAGATTCTTTTCCCATATAGGTCATTACAGTGTATTGAGTAGAGTTCCCTGTGCTGTACAGCAGGTCCTTGTTTATTTTATATACAGTAGTGTGTATATGTTAATCCAAACCTCCTAATTTATCCCTTCCTGCTTCCCCCTTTGGTAATCATGAATTTGTTCTCTATGTCTGTGAGTGTCTTTCTGTTTTGTAAATAAGTTCATTTGTATTGAATCCAGGATTTCAATGAAATTCCCTGCCCTCTGGCACAGCCACGAGCACAAAAGCAACAACAACAAAGAAGTTTCAGAGTCCAAGAAGCACTGTTCAAACGGGCTGAAGAGAAGCAAATACCCAGAGGGGAATTCACTCTGCTCTGCAAACCAAAATATAAAGCGCCCTGATTAGAAAATGCTAATGATCTCAATAACACACAGCACAGCGCAGGGAGCAGCTCAGAACAAAAGGTGGAGAGAAGAAATATGAATAAAAGAATTTAAAATGCACTGAGGGGGAAAAATGGAAGAGAATATCAGACACAGGACAGGACGAGTGAGAAGCACCTGGTGACACTAAAGACAGAAGAACCAGCTGGAAGAGGCCAGTCTGGATCCCTGGGTGGGGCAAACAGCAGGCACATCCAAAGACCTGCAGCTCCTACTGCATCTGTGTGCAAAATCATGACACTGCATTAGTAACAAAAGGGAAAATGCAGTTTACGGTGTTGGGTTTTGATTTTTTTTTTTAACGGCAGCTATTTACATGGCACATTCTTAAATAATTTCTACCTGAAAATATTAAAACAAAGTCCACACTTGAAGTGGCAAAATTTTAGATACCTGGAAGTTACACACATCAAGAACAAGCCAGGTAAGTATATATTTTAAACCAAATTCATATTCTTAATTTTTTATTTTAATTTGATCAATCCAGTTTAAGTCATTACCTTATGATCCAATGTCTTTAAATATTGCACTTAAACTTAAGGATATCATTACTGTTGTGACAGGTAAAACTGTTTTTTTTAAAAAAAATAACCACAATTTTTGATGTATTCAGGAGACCCACGGCATGGGTTTAACCATGATGTGTAGAATATGAAAGGAAAAACAGAAATATCTGTTTTACTTTGGATATTATGTAACACATGAAGAGACCTTGTGGGGAACTTAAACGGAAGAAAACAGTGACTATCTTGTTGGAAAATTGGATCTACAAGGAAATGTCAAGGTAATTAGTCTACTTATCTGAAGAAAAATGGCCCAGACCAGAACTTAATTACCATCTCCAAATATAGCCATCCAAAGATTTTTGGACAAAAGAAATAATTATCTAGTCCCTAGGAAAGAAACAAATTAACACGGCAAGAAAGATTACTTGAAATGTGTATTTCTCAAAATGCTGCTAGAGAATTTCTGAGAACCCCTGGATGTGATGTTAAAATGCAGATTCCTGCGGCCTCTGAACCCTCCTGGACTGAAGTCTCTGGGGGTTGGAGCAGAGACCAGTCATGTTTTACAGTCCGCACAGGTGATGTTTATAATGACGAAGGTATGAGAACCAGTATCCACAGGAACGTCTCACCACATCCCTGTGCCCAGGTAAATCAGTTTAGCAAATTCCCTCAAAATTGGTTTAAGAATGGAAGGTTCAGGCTGCCGTCTTGAGACCCAGTTCAGAGCTCCACGTTCAGCTCGGCGTCGCCAATCCCACCAGACGCAAAGCCCGGCTCACCTTCTCCAATATGCTTTACCCTCCTCATCTTCCAAAGGCAGAGGTCAAGGGCTCCTGTGCTGGGGCTTCTCCCTTTGCCCCTTCCCAACGTCGCTCTGCCCCCTTCTCCCCCCCAGCTCTGTGTCCTGGAAGGCTGGCCTCTGACACTACAAGCCGCCCCCCTGCACATCTTTGCTGATGGCTTCAGACCGGCCAAGAGATTAAAAAAGAACGAAATAATGCCGTTTGCATCAACATAGATGGACCTAGAGATTATCATACTAAGTGAAGTAAGTGAGACAAAGACAAATACTGCATGATAGCACTTATATGCGGAATCTAAAAAAAAACGGATAAAGATGAACTTATTTGCAAAACAGAAGTATACTCAGACACAGAAGAAAACCTTATGGTTACAAAAGGGAAGGAGGGGAGTGGGATAAATTAGGAGGTTGGGACTGACATATACACACGACTATATATAAAATAGATAATCAACAAGGGCCTACTGTATAGCACGGGGAGCTCGACTCAATATTTTGTACTAACCTATAAGGGAAAAGAATCTGAAAAAGAATATGTATACTTTATATATATAAAACTGAATCCCTTGGCTGTACACCTGAAACTAACACAACATTTTAAATCAACTATACTTCAAAACATAAATGAAGGAAACAGGTTGGCCCACAAGAGGTCCGGGTAGGAGACATCCGGGAAGGAGGGGAGGGCCAGGGACTCCCTGCTCCGCCCAGGTTGCCTGGTCTGGGCGGCCTCCTCTCAGGATTACATCCCCTGGAGGTCCGCTCTTTGCCCCTTCAGACTTAGTTTAGGGCAGGTATCAGTTTCAGGGGGCTGCTATTCCCTGGGGCTCACGTCTCTGATTGCTCCCTTAACCCTCCTCATACCTCTGAAAACAGTCCTGAACCATGTGAGCTGGATTAGGTTTCCTGCCGTGACCCTGAATGCCCTAAAGTTGAACCGTACCCGCCATGAGAGGAGGAAGCATATATTATTTGTTACACTCAACTAGCTCTCAGCCTCATCCTAGACTGACTGGTCTCCTTCCCATTAAATGTGAAGTTCCTCTAGGGAACCTCCTGTCACAGTGCCACATACGGTGTTTTCTAAGATCCTAAATGAATTATTTGCTTTCCAGATTGATCAGAGTGTATAAAGTACACAGCCAGGAGGAGGTCTTGTTTGAACTGCAGTTGCCTTGTCCATGCAAGGGGATAAATAGTTCACATCTAACATTCATACGGTTTCTCAAGTCTACACCACTGAGGGTTCACTGCTGCACGTGCTTAGGGACACCCTCAGAAGTTGAAGACACTGCTTTGCTTGAAACTCGTAAGAGGCTTTCTATTTTCCTTACTGGTATTTCTCTCTAGCTGATGGGAAACCTTAATTTTCTTTTTTGACAATGTTAATTGAAGAGGTCTTGAGGAAAGCCAATTTTCTTCTCAGAATATTAGAATAAGAGGCACAAAAGGTCTCTACTCTACCTATTAAACATATCAGTGGCACTGTCCACCTGTGACTGCTACCCAAATCACAAATCCACATTCTCCACAACACTTAACAATTACATGAAAGTAAGGGTTTGTGAGGACAATTTTTCAAATGCAAAATTCCACTCACTGGCATGGAATAGAATAGTTTGGAAACATGCCCATGTGGGAACAAGATTCTGGCTGGCATCTTCCAGCACCAGTGCCCACCCCGCCGCTGGGCTGGCTTCACTGACTGCAGTCTTAGCGTACCCCTCATCAGAGACCACTCGCTGCCTGCGATTTCCCCTCACCTCACCAGAAGCAGTGTGGGTGACCGGTCACATGGTCACCAGAGAACTCACGATGTTTTATGCCCACTCCTGTGTCTTACATGTTTCAGTAAAACTCAATTTAAAAATGAAGCTCAGGGCTTCGCTGGTGGCGCAGTGGTTGAGAATCTGCCTGCTAATGCAGGGGACATGGGTTTGAGCCCTGGTCTGGGAGGATCCCACATGCCGTGGAGCAACTAGGCCCGTGAGCCACAACTACTGAGCCTGCGCGTCTGGAGCCTGTGCTCCGCAACAAGGGAGGCCGCAATAGTGAGAGGCCTGCGCACCGTGATGAAGAGTGGCCCCCGCTTGCCACAACTAGAGAAAGCCCTCGCAAAGAAACGAAGACCCAACACAGCAAAAATAAATTAATAAATTAATAAACTCCTACCCCCAACATCTTCTTTAAAAAAAAAAAAGGGGGCTTCCCTGGTGGTGCAGTGGTTGGGAGTCCACCTGCCGATGCAGGGGACACGGGTTCGTGCCCCGGTCCGGGAAGATCCCACATGCCGCGGAGCGGCTGGGCCCGTGAGCCATGGCCGCTGAGCCTACGTAAGCTTTTAGCTAGCACCTACTGGTAAGTAAATGAGTAAGTAAATAGATGAATAAATAAATAACAACAACAACAAAAACTCAAATGGATTATAAAATTCATTACAGCTGCTCAAAGGCTGTCCTAAACATGATCGTGGGGTACAAACAACAGCACTTTCTTTCCTGATTGCAGAGGGGATATATGTACATATTTCCTACCTGAAGGTCGGTGTTGAGAAAGGAGTATACTCCTATTAAAGGACCATCTCATTTTACCATGTTACCCCCATTTTCCCCCAAATGTTGAGAAATCTATCAAACAATGAATTTCAAGTTACTCAGGGCCGTAAATATTTGAGTAATAAACTGTGACTATGGTTACTAAGTGATGGCAACACTGACATTCAGCACCAGAACGTACGAATATTGTAAATATTCTTGTAAAACAGCAGTTACCTATAAGCAATTTTCAGGAGAATCATAAAAATAACACACAAAATATCACAAAACCCAGCCAGCTTGGTATGTGGGGTTCACTAGAACCTAACTACTTAAAACTAGCCTTATTTAACATAACTGCAGGTTAACCAAATTGAAGATAAAGGACTTTGACTATTATTTCCACTACTCACTTCTTTGAATGATTTGGACAACAGAAACTGCTTTATGGAGATGACCTTCCTATTCTCACCTCCCTCTTCTGTCCAGGGAAGTGGGAGGTGGCGAAGCCAAGGGTCAGGACCGGATGAGCTCCAGTTTCCAGCCCTGAGATCGGGCCATGGGAGCGATGGGCCCAGGCTGCACCAGGGCTGAAGGTGTCGGAGTCTGTCCTGGACCACTGGGCAGGCTCTGGGAGAAGTGGAGGGTCCTGCCCTCACGGGACATGTCTCTTCACGTCCCCTGTGGTCACTGTGGCACGTGTCTCATCCTTCCTACTGAGCAATCCTGGAATAAGCACCTTGGGGACAGGACCTCATTATGAGCCATCACTGTAGGATCAGGGCTTAGTAGTGGTGACGTTCGACACACAATGCTTGTTTCCTGAATGGAAAAGACTTAACTCCACTTGGGGAAAGAAGCATTCAAATGACCCTGGGCCTTAGAAATCCAGACACAGCTGGACTTGCCTCCACCTTTGCTAGCTAAGTGACTGTCTTCAGTCAGTTTGGGCCGCTGTAACAAAAAAGCACAGATTGGGCAGCTTAAACAACAGAAATTTATTCCTCACAGCTTTAGGCTGGAAGGCCCATACCAACTAAAAATTGGCACTTGCCATCTGCCTCTACAAGGATTAAATCATGAACTGTTGTAGCCGCTGACCTTCAACATCCCCTGAAAGGGACTCAGGGTGGAGAGCAGGAAGGAGGCCCTCTGTGCTCTGGGAAAAACTGGCAGAACAGGCCTTCAGATAGTTGGATATTCTCAGGAGAAGATTTTATGAGCCCAATTCTTGAATCTCCTTGTATCCAGAAAAGCACTAAAATCATTAACAGAGACGTCTGCTCCTCATGACGAGCAGCCACCTTCAGCCAAAATGTGTGTTTGACTGCAGGTACCCCCTTCACTAAAATCACATCTATACTGACCTCCCCCTGCCTCTTCGGAGCAGTTTCTCAGAGCTATCTGAGAGGCTGTCTCCCGGGCTATAGTCCTCATTTTGCCCCAAATAAAACTTAACTCACGACTCTCATGTTGTGCATTTTTTTTCAGTCAACACCCAGAACAGGGTGCCATATGGCCGGGTTCTAGGTCAAGGCTCCCTTCCTGTTCAGAGACAGTCAGCTTCTGGCCGTGTCATTGCATGGCGGGAAGGGAGCTGACCAGCACTCTGGCCTCTTCTTACAAGGGCACTAATTCCCCCTGAAGGCCCCACCTCCACATGCCTTCACTTGGGGTTAGATTTCAATATCCCCAAACATCCCATCCCTGACACGGACCATGCATTGAACTGATGCTTGGGGACAAAGACACCTTGTGACACTGAAGTGAGGGTGACAGTGACATGTCTGGGAGAAGGCCTAGCGTGGAGCAGGCCCAGTGAGCAGCGCTTGTTACCATGTGAAAATAATACTAACACCCCTCTGTGGTATCGTCCTAGAAGTGAAAGCAACCGTTCAGAGGACATTTCTACAGCCCTGGCGCCTCCTGGGTGACCTGCAGTGCCAAGCCAGCCCTGGGCCAGCGAGCTGTCTGCTCCCAAGACACACATCGCTCCCGAGACAGAGGCAGCAGCCAGTTTGAGAGTCCAGGGCTGTTGGCAGAGCCTGGCCTGAAGGAGGGGGAAGCAGCTCGGAGCCCTGAGCCTGACAGCGGCCCCAGAAAAAGAAACTTCCAGCACCCGAACAGCTAGGAAGGTGGATGGACACTTGCGTCTGAGTCTTTGGTGATGGGCAGCGGCTGAAAGTGCCTCCACTTTGGAACTGTCAGAAAGGACGGCCTGTGTTCCAGAAACCAGACAGACAGCACTGTGCCGGTGTTCCTTCTGAGCTGGCAGGGACAGTGATAAATGCCAGGTCGGCTGTCACAACACACAGCTGAACTGTTTACAGCAGGTCCTGACCCAAGCGCTGCTTTCCCTCATCTGAAAGACACATATACCTTCTCCAAAGAGCAGGAGCCTTGCCATACTGATGTCACTGCCCCCTGCACTCCAGGGGGTCGGGTGCTAGCCCTAGCTGCCCCCTTCAGAGCAATCTAGCTAGATTCCCAGAGAAGGCCTCAATTTGTTCATGTTTGAATTCTGCTGACCAGCTCAAATGGATTTCACAAAACTCATTTCATTTGATCAAAACAAGGGGTAAGACAAATGATCCTTATTTTACAGATTCAGAATCTGAAGCTCAGAGAGGTTAAGTGACTTGCCCAAGGTCACACAGATGTGAAGTAGCAGAATGGGACCAGAGGCCATTCTAAAGCAGACACTTTCTGACTACATCATCTGGGGAAATAGGCTAGATACCCTTGAGAATGATTTCTAGCTTTAAAATGCAATGCTCCTCTGAATATTCACTCACTGTGTATTAAGTAAAATGTCTCATTTGTTTTAGGAGGGCCATGCTAAAAACGAGACATTCAGAAAAAATAAAAACAGAGGCTGATTTTTCTCTCTCCAATAGTTGCAGCTGATTTCTGACTTTTCAAAGTTTCTTTACAATAATATTGAAGTATTTTATGAAATTCTATGAAGAAATCATACTTCCCATCTTACAGAAAAAATCTCTCAATAGAAGTTATACCAAATTCTTAACTGCCTCTTCCATCTGCCAAATCATTCGGATCTTATTCAGACTCTGAAACACAGAGCCGTACGTTTATCTAGGTTTCTTTACATGAAGTTACTCGCCTGTAGTATTAATATGAACCACAAAATGCTGATAATTTTGATTAAAAGGTACAGCCACTGACTTAGAGCTTCGGTACCATTCACACCTAAGGGTTGCTTCCTAAATAAATATTCTGGTTTGATCTTGGGCAAGGCAATGAAATCAATGCTTTAGGAGTTAACTTCAAAACAAAGGAACAAATATAACAAAACAGAAACAGACTCAGATACAGGAAACAAACTAGAGGTTGCTAGAGGGGAAGGGGGTGGGGGATGGGCAAATAGGCGAAGGGGAGTAAGAGGGATGTTATAAAATAAAATAGGTCACAGGGATGCAACGCACAGCTCAGGGAGTAGTGTCAACAATCTTTTAGTAACTTTGTATACCGCGTAAAGTAGAAAGATACTGAATCACCATTTTATGCATCTGAAACAAATCCTTGAATGAAAAAACTAAGCTGCCCCTGGTTATCCCGTTTATTCAACACTGAATGAAAGCCTGGTGCCTGAAGGCTGCTGGGTCAGGTCCTGCATGGCTCCAGAAGCAACAGACACGTGGTTTCCTTCCTGGAACAGCTCATAACTGAAGACACAAGACATGCATATACAGAATCACCCAGAAGAAACAAAAGATAAATTAACACTGATGTCAATGTGAGCGAAAGAAGAAAAATAGACTTTACGTCTATTCTGTTACTGATGAAAAGCAATGTCTAAATCCCAAGCTAGGGCCTCCCTGGTGGCGCAGTGGTTGAGAGTCCGCCTGCCGATGCAGGGGATGCGGGTTCGTGACCCGGTCTGGGAGGATCCCACATGCCATGGAGCGGCTGGGCCCGTGAGCCATGGCCGCTGAGCCTGCGCGTCCGGAGCCTGTGCTCCGCAACGGGAGAGGCCACAACAGTGAGAGGCCCGCGTAACGCAAAATAAATAAATAAATAAAATAAAATAAATCCCAAGCTAAAATATTTAGATGTTTATAACACTTCTGCTAAGATTAACGTGCAGCCTCGGGTTAGCACGTGCAGCCTGCTTCAGCCAAGTTTAGTCTCTTCTGAAGGCTGAGGGTTTTCAGTCACTGGACTTTTGAACACAATATTATTCAACTCCTGAATAATATTTATTTCTAAGAAAGGTAAAAAAACCCATAGAATAAAGAGGATACCTATGACTGTCTCAACTATACACCAAGCTAAGAGATAAAGCTTAAATTTATCTCCCAAAAACTACTGTCAAAAGCATGTGAATTTCACTTAATCTCAAGCTTTTTCAAAACTACTTCATGAATACAAAACAATGCAGAATGCACTTATCCCTAATTTTAGGACATTAATACTGAAGACAGTAATGCATGTGTCTATCTCTACACACTCACTCCATTTGGGGAAGGGAGGTAGAGAAAAAACAAGTGAAAATGGGATTATAAACTAAATTGCCTACAACATTAAAATAGTAATGATCTTGGTTGCTATTTTTATGTGCACAGAGACCTTTACCAAAATAATTTCTGATTAAAATAAGCCATCTCTTGTTGAACCATGTATAAAAAGCATTACCAGAGGAAGTGGTAATTTTTTTGGTCAGCAAATCTTATATATTACTCTCAAACATATTCAACTCCTAGTGTAGCAAACAAATGATTCTCTTGGAATTTTGTGTTCAATGATCTATTCATACAAACTTTTCTGGAGTATTTATGGCTCTATTTTTTAAAAAAGTATATTGAATAACCCACTTGGCTGATGTTTTTCCAAAGTCATCATCTCTCAGTGGTTTTATAGGTCATTCCAACACTTCCTCTTTGTGACTTGGAAGCCAGAGCAGCAAGTCCTCAACCCTGTGACACGCTTCCTTTGTCTGCGGTGAGGCTGTCAGCAACCCTATACTGCAGAAACCTTCCAACCATACCTCCTAACCATGACCTTCCAAAGGGCTGAGATATGCCCCCATCAAGCATTGTGGCCAACATGGAATAAGCCTAGTGCAGGGTTTTCTACATATCTATCTCTACCGCAGAGCTGTGAATGCCTCTGAGGTCATATTATGTCATCACCATGACTCACCAAATTCCCCCAAAAAACTTTTGCATTGAGTAGGCCCTCAACCAAATAAGTAACCAAAGGTTTGTGTTGTAAACGTTCTCTTTTGAATGTAGACCCCAGTAGTACTATAACTGGCTGATTTTCCATCCCCTACTCAATACTACAATAAAAAACACAAAATGTTCAATTCTTAAATATACTCTATTGTTCCAAGGTGTTTGGCCAAACCTCTGGCTTGAATACTCTTGTCCTGGTGAATTCAATGTGGGATGAAGAGGGGAAGTGACAGGACAACTCCGGTGACCATCTTGGAACGATGATTCAGAAAATCCAACCCCTAATGTTCTCTGCTGGCAAAGGAAATTCAATCTATTTCTAAAATAACACCTAAGTTTGTTTGTAGCAACATGGCATCTTGTGTTTTGGCTCGGTAACATCCAAACTTACTGTCAATCGGTGCCTATAAATACACACAATTGTCTTCAAGCAAACCTTAAGTAAAGAGTTGGAAGAGGTTCTAGCCACCCTGAGGCCACACTCCTGCATGTGTCAATGGCACAGCAAACCCACATCAGGACAAAGCTAACGCTTCCCCAACACACAAGAGACATGCCCTTGGGTCCAGATCACAGCAGTGTTCAGAGGTGTGTGACTGAACTTCACAGGGGATGTTCATGGTTGCACCAACTGCCTACACGCAGAAGACACAACTCTTGAAATGGTTATTCTTCAACTTTTACAGCTATTTTTATCACTTCAAATCCACTTAGGAGTTTCTAATTTCTGTTCAGTGTTGTCTGCAAGGGGTTTAACATATGAAAAATAAAAACTGTTTTTAATCTATTTCTGGAAGGCACCCAAGGTGTCTTACTGTAATCTGTTAAAACCCATACCTGATCCTTTGGGAAGACCATGCATCGACCCTAGGACAACTCAATGACTGGTTTCCAGAGGGACCAAGAAAGTTGCTGGGTTAGTCTGTTCATCTTCTTAAGGAAAGAATAAATTATCTGACACTTCGAGCTGGATTCCTCTACATTAATTACACAATGAGGAAATAACTAACTTTAAATGTGCATAAACTTTATGAGCATCTAAGATAATAATAAATCGGCAAGAACACAATAACCACATCAAAGCAACTTATTCTTCACGCCCTTCACCTCAGACCAGAAGGATTTCTCAGACTTGGAGGGCTTTGGCAGAGCTTATGGCGATAGTCTAACACAGAACCTTCATTTTACAAATGAGAAGACTGAAGGGAAAATTTTTTGTTTAAGGGTCAGGAGGTTTACCTGAGGTCACACAGTTGTCAAGTGGCAAGTGATAGATCTGGCATCTCTCCTAACCCCTAATCCAGTTCTGTGTTCCCTGATAAGCATTTCACTATCACGTATCATGATTACAGAGCAGAACACAGTGTGCAACGGGCACCTACACAGGCCAATGTGGAACTGCGCTGGATGAAACTTATTTCATTGTGATAAACATTTTCACCTTCAGTAGGCAGAATGCTGGCCTCCCAAAGTTGTCTACCTCCTAATTCCCAGAACCTACAAATATGTTACACTATATCACAAAGGGGAATTAGGGCAGCAGATGGAATTAATGTTCCTAATCCACTGGCCTTAAAATGGGGCATTATCCTGGATTATACCCGTGGGCCCAATGTAATCACAAGGGCCCTTAACTGTGGACGAGGGAAGGAGAAGAGTCAGCGTCAGGGTGATGGGTTGTTGTTAGAAAGACTCTGCGCCTCGGCTGTTGTTGGTTGTGAGGACGGAAGGGGCCACGAGCCCAGGAATGCGGCAGCCTAGCCCCTAGACGCTGAAGAAGGCAAGAAGACAGATTCCTGGAGTCACCCGAGGGAGAAACACCCTGCCCACACCTCAGTTTGAGCCAACAGAAACCCATGTCAGACTTCTGAGCTTCAGAATGTAAGATCATAAATTTGTATTATTTTAAGTCACTAAATTTGTGGTAACTGGCTACAGTAGCAATAGGAAACGAATGCACCATCTATCATGTTTCCTTTGGATGATTACCTGTTCTAATGGACCACAACTCTGCCCTGGGGATGGGACCTGAGAGTGTTGAGATAAACACCATGCCTCAAGAGTGGAGAGGTTTCCAGGCCAGTGGTACACCTGCATCCCATCTTTCCAGCAGTGTGCAAAGACGAGAGATCATGGTAGAAAATATCATTATTTTTACAGTCTGGTTGGGAGAGGTCTAAAAATATTTATATATGTGTCCACATCGGTGGGAAAAGTGGTGATCGTTTTCTCTCCATAAAAAGTACACTGAAAACAAAAGACCATAAAACAAACTCCATAAAGAGTCTATGGCAGCAGGGTAAGAGATCATTCTCTACATTTCTTTGACTCTGTTATTTCCTGGATATGACTTTTTTTTTTTCTATCACTGAAGGTATTTGTGTGAAATTTGGAAACTTTCATCAGCACCTTTGAATAACCTGACTAATGTGCTTCCTGGATTTTTGAAGAGGAAATAAACTCACACTCAATAGTTCTTTCCATTCTTGGCTCTAAACAATATAATCAAAAGCTTCAGCTGTGCTGCAAAATGCAGTTAATTTGTAAGAGTGATTAAGGGAGGCATCTCACAATTTTCCATTTCATTATCATCACTGAGATGCCTTTTGCCAATAAAACTGTTCTTTGACAACAGAGTTTTGTCGTATTCATTTTTCCTATATTCTCTTATTTAGGTATCCAGAGAAAGCTATGTGCTCTACCAATAAAGAATGACAACAGCTGACAAAGACCTCTCCTCAACCAATCACTAGCCAGGGCCCTCTCCTCCCCTAGGCCTCAACCTCGGTCTCTGAGGGCTTGAACAAACACCAACAGAGTTTCTGACGGCTCAAGGCCGCATCACTAGGCTGACCACCGCCCCCCCATAAAGGGCCTGCCTGAGAAAACTCGAGGCCGCCACTCTGGGGGTAGGAGCCAAAATCCCACAACTGCCAGCCTGCAGACGCAGCTGGCCTGCTGGCCCCTGCACGGACCGACCCTCACAATCCGTCACCTCCCTGACTCCACGAAGCCTCCACACACAACTCCCTCCATCTCCTTCCAAAACTTCCAGTCACCTCAGCACAAATCAAAGCTGAGTCCAGTCCACACTGACCCCTTTTCCTGCGGCAGGAATTATTACTGATGCGAACCTGCCCTGACCACTTTTTCTAGTGTCTAGTGTTGTTTATCTCTGACACAAGTTAGTAAAGAGGAAACAGATGTAACCGTACCAATGACAACTATGCAGTCGTAGGAGGTGATCTCTGAATAGGCTGAGAAACAGTAGCAGGTAGTGCCTCCCTATGAGATGCTGGGATTAAAGAAAAGCTACATCTCTCCTGGTCATTAAAACCAAAGCACCTTGACAGTTTGGACACACCTGTGACGTAGCTGGGTCCTCACTGCAAGCCCACCAGGGACTCTGCTCTGGACCGGTCCTCGCTGGCTGAATGTTACTGTCTGGCCAATCAATACTCTGGTCTTATGGTTGCTATGCTCCTCTGGTTGCCAATCCCAACTTAGCCGAAGCCCATGCCTCTACCACCCACCCCCACCCATCCTGGACGTCATCCACATCCAATCCACCCATCCACCAAAATCTACTGATTAGCGACTTCCCTGGAGGTCCAGTGGTTAGGACTCAGCACTTTCACTGCCGTGGGCCAGTTTTGATCCCTGGTCCGGGAACTAAGATCCTGCAAGACGCGCAGTGCAACCAAAAAAAAAAAGACCTAAAACCAAAAAAACTAAAACGTCCTGATTAAACCTGGCATTGACTAATGAATCTTTGTTTTTTGAAGTTAATCACTGCCTTTATTACTTAACCCTATTAATTTCATTGGTGGAAAAGACAAACCTCTTAGAACAAAATAGGTAGTTATTTCTGTGCCTGTACCAAAAGGGTCCCAAAACAAATAAAATATTTTAGTCCACCCACCTTCCCTCCCTCTCTGCAACACACACACACACACACACACACGCACACACACACACACACTGACATGGGCAGGTACTCAGGTGTGCTACGTATTCTCCCTTGGCCCCTTACAATTCACCTGACGCCCTTCTCTACCTGCTCTTTGCCCCAGAGGGCAGACCTCAAGGGCCAGCCTCAACCTAGTTTCCTTGTACTCTGGGTTTTAGTTGGGTTTGGCCCGTGGGAAGCTCTACCAGGAGATCAGAAACTCAGGGAGAGAGGTCAGATTATCTATGGGCACAGTTCCTGCCCAGTGGCCTTCCTCTATGGCCAACCAACTTGCTGGGTCCAGCAACTGCTCCCTGGGCCATGGGGTGATGGTGTCCTCCCGCTGCTCCAGTCTCAGCATGTTTCCATCTTTCACTGCTTTCTCCTAGTCCTTCCCGTTCCTTTCTAAATTGTCACATTATTTATCTCTTCAAACACTCCTTTTGAATGTGCCATCTATTTCCTGGGGCTGTGACTCATATGATGTTATTTCAATCATTAAACAAATGTTTCCTGAGTGTCTACTACACGCTGGGCACTGGGGCCATTGTAATAAACACGATGCACACCAGTACTGTAATTAAATGGCTGGTTTAATTTCCCTGCTAATGATCTGTTTGACTAAACCCACTGGATTGGCCCAAAGCTTTGGGCACCATTTGAATGTGTTAGTTTACAGTCCATACAGTACAAAGTCTTTAGACAACCCAACAAGTAGATAATCCAGTCCAATTCCCTCTTTTTCACAAGGGTAGAAACTGACATTCAAAGATGAGAAATGACATGTGAAGCCAGGTGACATACAAAGGCCAGAGCGATATCAGCCACATAAGCTGTAAGGTTCTATTCCTGCAGTGAACTAGCCCCGAGGCAGGGTCTGTAATTCTTCCAACGACGCTGAAAATTAGACCTTGTTATGTCCACTTACAGATGTGGAAACTGAGGGTGACAGCTGGTATAAGTAAGGTGTCTGACATCACATACTAGTAACTGGAAGAATCATTCTTCAAATCCTAGTTCCAGAGCCCATGAACTTTTACACAAACTGCTTCAGAATTCTAAGGCTCTTCTCTCTATACTAGAACAACACTGGCCCATTTTACAGACTGTAGTTGCCCTTTGGCTTCTGGTTCTAACCACTTCCAAGAGAAGAAAAGAAAAGGAAGACAAGCGCAGAGCAGGACCAGGGGTGTGGGAGGGGTGCCCACCAGCAACCCCTCCATCTGAGACCCTACATGCAACTCTGAGAGCAGCAAGAACATTCTCTGCCAGGACTTGGTTTTATCCAAGGCCACCTGGCTATCAAGTCACCAAGAGAGGTGTGAAAAATGCAAACCCATCAGAACTAAGCTGGGAGCTATACTTTTTTTTTTTAAAGTGAATCAACCATGAATGTAACTCCTGGAAGGATAACTATCTGTAAATAAAGGACATCCACGGTGTCTGAAATATAAACCTCAGCTCTTCATTTAATACCAATGCACAGTCATTCTCACACAAACAGTGAGCAGGCATTTTACAAGGTTAACCTTCCAATTTATTGATATAGACGAGCCCAACATCCCTTTAAGGCAACAGTGACATGGCACTGCATTTCAATTGTTTTTCTTTCATACTCTCAGGACAAAAGTCTGTGGATGAAGCCATTAGCTTTTCTGAAGATGATTTTTTAATTCTTTGAAACTCATATTCCATTCCAGCAGTCACTGCTACAACTACGTTAAAGATTGATAAATGTTAGTTGTTGCCTGCAACTAGTGATATAATTTTCATTAACTTGCAACAATATGCCTAAAACACAGCAGAGGACCAGACCTCAAAGAGCTGACATTCACAGGCTCCGCCACAGTGGACTCCTGGTCGGAGGTGTTTGGACTACCTGGCCTCAAACATTGGACCTCACTTCTCTAGTGCTTGCTCGTTAATAAACTGAGAGCAGAGCTGTGTGCCTCAATGACTCTCAATCTCGTGTTCCTGTGGGAGCTGTCTGTCACAGTTATAAAGGGAATGAAAAATTACAGGAAAATAATCTTTAATATAAAATTCCCCAAGAGGGGTAGAAGAGGTATAACCAGGTGGTAAAAAGCATGAGAAGTGAAGAGCAGGGAGAGGTGTGGTTTCCCTACGATGTCACGGTTGTTTCTTAAATGTCATCTACAGCTCCAGGATAAATCTGTGTTTCAGGGACATTTGACACCATCTCTCCCAGCCTTCCCTCTCTGCACCATTTATTATTTCATTATGTAGTGTCCTTTAATCTTTTCCACTCTCCTTTCACAAAATCTACTCTCAAGAAAAGAATCCAAGAAACCCATTCATTGAATTGATAAATTATTAAGCACCTCTTGTAAACAGGTTCCTGCACTAGCTGATTAAGGAGACAAAAAGATTAATAAAACACAGTCTCTGTCATCCCAAATTTACAATCCAGTAAGAAGAACTAAACGAACAATACTAACAGAAGTAAAAGACCCTCCAAATGCTAGATGCTCTGGCGGGTGAGCTGGGGCTGCCTATCCTGACCTGGATCTCCACTGGTGGTGGAGCTGGGGAAGCCTTCATGCAGAAGGTGGGGATTTAGGCAGAGCTTTTCAAGGTGAGCAGATTTCTGCAGGCTCTGTCATGGCATCGTGGAGGGGAGAGTGTTACTGGCAAAGGCATGCCCTGTTCACGACAGGGCGCATGTCCCAGTGTGACTGTGATGTGGCCATAACTGGTAACCAAATGGACCACATGAGCAAGGCTTTTGGTCCTGGGAACCACTGAAAGTGTCTAAAGAGGAGAATCGATACTATTCCATCAGTGCATTGGTAACGGCCCCCAGGCAGAGGGTGAAGAGTGCAGGAGAAGAGCAGAGGTGGCTTTTGCGCTGGTTGAAAAGGCTCAGGCAAGAGGTGCTGAGGGTGGAGGTGAGGAAGGAGGAAGTGCAGGGGGACACCTTGCAGCCGTCATCACAGGACCAGGGGTGAGGGATGGGAAGGGGAGATGAACATACCTGCTAACTCGGACGGTGCAGAGGTGGCTGGTGGGGCTGTGGCCCAGACCAGACAGCAAGGGAGGTGAAACCCACCTTTTCCCTCTTTGTGGTAGCTGTTGGGGTTTTTTGTTTGTTTGTTTGTTTGTTTGTTTTGGGTGGGGGGAGGAGGAGGGGTAGGGACAAACCAGAGGGAAAAATCATCGATTCAGGTCAGAGCACATGATATTTCAGGTGCTTGGGGCACTTCCATGGTTGGAGCCTGTGCGAGTGGTCTGTACTGCACATGTGATTTTCAATTAGCAAAGGGTACATGTATGGTATGCACTAGCAGTACATAGAGCCTTCACCCCAGATCTACTGAAACAAAATCTACATCTTAACAAGACCCCTGGGTGAATTCTACACAGACAAATTTGGAAAAGCATTGTAACCACAAAGACAGAAAAATATTCTAATTATGGAATTTCAGGTGTCACTGAGCCCATCTGGAAGGTGACTGGTGGGGAGAGGCTCTCTGAGATCACCCTAAAATCAAACAGGCTGGTCACCTGGGCCTTGCTTCATTCACATCCTTGGCGAGAGGCCATGCGTTCTGAAGACACATACTGAAAATGATCATGTAGGTCCGTTACCCACGATCTGAATATGCATCATAACTTGACCTGGGTCATCAGGTAGACTGTAGACTTTTAATCTACAGCGAAAAAGGCCTTGGCAAGCAAGCTGATACTATATAAACATGATTTTAAGGAACCTGCTTAACCCACTTGAGAAATGAATTGCTTAAGAGATTTGGCATATTAATTGTTTGCATGTAGGAAGAAAGGGGGGGGGGACCATACACTTCCCAGAACCTCTATTTGGAAATGTTTCCTCATGTCCATGGAGGTTACTGCTCACATTTGAAAGCAAGAAAACTGCACTTCTATCATCCTGTTTGACCCTTATTTGTTCAAATTAGTAAGACTAACTACACGGATAGGCTAGAATTTAGTAGGAGTATAACCATGGGGATGTTTCTCCCAAAAGAGTTATGAAACTCCAAAACGAGGGCAGAGAGGGTCGGGGAGGAGTATATGTCCCATTTCAAGCCCATCCAACACACTTCCGGCCTTGCTTCGTCCAAAATCACCATGGTGTTTGAACACTGTGGAGGAGCTGTCAAACTCAACCTAAAACACGAGTATCTCTAATAGGGAAAATGGCTCATCATCTCCAGTCCTGAGAACGTGCTTCTCTGGCCCAGCCAAGGAAAGGAACGTTCTAGATGACAGAAGGTTGCCCAATACCACCATTATTGGATTTATAATTCTAAAAGGGTTCAACTACTAGGTTGAAACTTAATACTAAAATCATTCTGAATTTAATTTAATCTCCTTTACTTATTCACAAGGGAATCAAGATTAGCACCTTGCGGTCAGGATCTTAATGCCACATTAAGATCTGCATTTGTGCCTCAGATCTCACAACCTAGAGAATTTGCAGTATCAGACCAGTTTTCCAGAAAACTCAGCAATGTTGCATACACTTTCCATTCACACCAAATTTGAGCACGCTTGAGGCATGCAAATTAACTTCAGCCAAAGACAAAGATCGTTGGAGGTTTTCAATATATTCTACACAGCAGATGTACCTTCTTAATTCTGAGTAATGAACATTAAGAAATCTACCACATGAAGTGTGTTCTAAGAGTTAGAACCTTGTCCTTGAATGATTTACGTGGGTATAACTTCTACATGCAAAGACAGCATACACTGTCTGATTGGTAAAGGTAATAATACGTGCTAAGGGGTTTCATTCCATCTAGGGTGGGTCAGGAAGGTCCACAGGGGCAGCGGGGTTTTCCTGTGCATGGGAGGAAGAGTGGAGAGGTGGGATGGGATGAGCACTGCTGGTGTGAGAAAAGGCTCTGAGGCAGCCAGCCTCCAAGACAGCCCTTGCAATCCACACTCTTGTTATTCGCTCCGTGGTGGGTTCCCCCTTCCAAATTAAATCTGCACTGGCTACGTGTGGCCTATAGAAAATGGTGGAAATGACAGCATTTAGCTTCTGAGGCGGGATTATAAAAGCCACCACAGCGTCCACCTTGGCCTTTTAGATCGTTTCGTATGGAAGAGGCCACCCCGCCATGAGACTCCCAAGCAGCCCTGTGGAGAGAGGAACTGAGGCTGCCAGACAACAGCCAGTATTAACTTGCCAGCCATGCGAGTGAGCCAGGAGTGGGTCCTCCAGCCCCAGCCCAGCCCAGCTCAGCCCTGGCGAACATCTGCCTGTAACCTCAGAAGAGTCAGATCAGACCAAGTAGCCAAGCTAATGTCACATTAGTCTCCCATCGACATTTGTGCCTCAGATCTCACAATCGAGAGAATTTGCAATATCAAACAAGTTTCCCAGAAAACTTTGCAACATTGCATACACTTTCCATTCATACCAAATTTCCTGACCCATAGAAAATACAAGCATTAATAAAGGACTAATGTTGTGTTAAGCCATCAAGTTTAGGGCTGATTTGTTTTGCAGCAATAGATAACTAACTAATCCAGGCTCTGAGGAATGACTGAGTCAGGCCTGGTACATACCTCGTAGGTTATTTGCAGCAGGGTATTTGTAAAGAGGAGCAGAGAGAGACGATGGAAAGGAGTGTTAGGGGAGGTGGAGTTCAGCCGAAGATGCTTTGAATTTCAAGATGGGAAATTTCTATTTTATCTTACAGGAAACTGAGAACCATTAAAGGGTTTATAAAGATGATTAAGTAAAGGGAGGCTTTGAGAAGACGGATCCAAACTACGTATCTTACAAAGAAAAGTTTCCTTTTTATTTTTAATTAAATTATACCACATAACCAGCATGAGAGGAAACTCAAAGGTTGAAAAGCATTTCTTTCTGACAGAAAAGGTCTTCATTCTGTTTCTTTCAGGTGTATCTGAATTTTGGTAGTCTGAGCAGTAACAGTCCTGAGCAAAGTTCCTATTAGCCGAAATTATAGACTTAAAAAATAGAAGCCAATATTAATGGTGGCAAATCAAAAGGCAGAGTTTTAAAGTGGCTCTTTGGCAAAAGTCACGAGACGCTGTAACACTATGCAGTCTGAAGATGTCAGGTACCAGAACCGTTTTCCTCTCAGTGGAAATGGTGGGCACAATGGCTTCAAAAATACAGGCAATTTACAAATTGTACGCTTCATTTATTCTCATTGATGTCTTTCAAAAAATTCTATACGGCACTAATGCTGAAAGAACATGTTCTGCAAAGCATTTTGTGATTGTTAGATCATTACTTTTTATGAGAAAGCAGGCAATTTTTATCTGGGGGAATAAAGATGAGCATGCATTACTGGTGGGGGAAAAAACTTACTTTATACTCATTTTGATTTTCACCTAATTTTCAATTATTCTAAAAAATTGGTTATTGAATTTTTCAAGCAGTTGCAAGGAAAGCATTTGACTCACATCACCGTATTCATACATCTAAAACCCAATGATAAACAATGAAAAAAACTAAACAGAGAAGGGATTACTATCTGAAACACATATTTATAAAACCCTTTGTGTATTTAATACAAAATAAATATCCAGAGCTAAAATTACTTAAATTGTGGCTTCAGGTGAATGGATTCAAATACTATCCCCTATTTTTTTCTGTAGAAAATCAAAATGGTATATGAATAAAAGGTGGTGACGGTGAACAAAAATTTCCCAAACCAATGACTATTAGCTACCTTGCTATCTTTGTATTTCAACCTTGTGATTCACCAGAGATTACCTTACTATCAAAAAGATTCCAATATTCAACAGGCTGCATAGAAACAGATCTGTGATCTCTGAATAACTGAATAATTCTGCAAGTAGGTATAGAAACATCAGATACACTATTTAGGGAAATGAGTTCCCTGAGGAAAAGCTGGGGTGACTAGGTTTACTTAAGCAAAGTACAAGAGAGTGAAGGGGAATTTAACTATAGCTCAAGTGGCTGGAAGTTGGGGTGGGTAGCTGGCTTTTTTTTGTTTGTTTCTTAGAAATTTTTATTCAACGTGTTGACTCATTATAGTGAAACAATACTTTGGCTTTGGATAGCCTTTTCTTTTTTTTTTTTAATGTCTTTTATGTCTCTTTATACCATCACAATTTCCCTACTTTTTTTTTTTTTAACATCTTTATGGAGTATAATTGCTTTACAATGGTGTGTTAGTTTCTGCTTTCTAACAAAGTGAATCAGTTATACATATACATATGTTCCCATATCTCTTCCCTCTTGCATTTCCCTCCCTCCCACCCTCCTTATCCCACCCCTCTAGGTGGTCACAAAGCACCGAGCTGATCTCCCTGTGCTATGCGGCTGTGCATAGCCATTTTAAATTCATATCAAGGACCAATCTAGAGCAGTGTTTCTCAAACTTTAATATTCATGAGGAATCTTAATACTCATGAGGATTCATTACATTAATATTAATGAGGAATGTTAATATTCGGAGGTATGGGTGGGGCTGGAGAGTCTGCATTTCTAATAAACTTTCAGGTGATGCCGCTGTTTCTCAGACTCCACTTGGAACATTCTAAAATGGCAACCAGAGGACTCAGATTAGGAAGGTGTTTATAATGAGGATCTGTGAGACACTGGACCAAGTTACCTAAGGTTTTAGGGCAGAGAGCACATCAGGAGCACCGAGCAGGCTACCCCTGTGAGCATGTGGGATGCTTCATCTGCTCAGACAAGCCCCCTTGGCAGGGCAGAAACCAGGAGAGAATCAAGTAAAGCCAACAAGCGGGGAAATAAAGTCATCCTGATTAGGCAGCACTGAGGCAGTGGAGTACAGAAATGCAGAGCTCCAAAAGATTTCTTATGTAAAAAAATGTTGCTTCTCTTTCTCTGGAGCTGCTGGAAATTGGGGGATAAAGCTTTTACTGAGGAAACTGAAAATCCATGATTATGGGCTGAACTGTGTCCCCCCCAAATTCATGTTGAAGCCCTAACCCCCAGTGTGACTGTCTTCAAAGACAGGGACTTGAAGGATGTTATCACAGGTCCATCTCTGTGACAATTCTGCTGAACATCAACGAGTGTTCTCTTTACAAAGGTTACCTAGGAGTGGTTTCACTAAAGGTAGAGGACCATTCAAGGATCTATCCAGTCCTAAAAGTGTATTTGATGGGAATTTTTCACAGGATTGGGGCAGAAGATATTCTCAGGTCAAAACTACTTCAGGCAATTCTTGTGGACACATATTTCTTCATTCCTAAGAGTTAACTATAAAAGTTCATATTTTCTCAGGGAACCAAATGTGCACTTATTTCTTGATAAAAAGACAGAGTTGTGACAGTGTGTTTTCCCATATGTTAAACAATGTTTTTAAATGCTTTTTAATCTAGCAAATGAATCAGGCTCTATGGAAAAACACCAAACTTAATTTTTTAAAAGGAAAGAAACAAACTATCTCACACTAAGGGACTTTAATGCTTATTACCAGTAAAAATAAAAAAATCCACTGCAGTAATAATGCAGAATCCATTTTGCTCTTAACATCCATTGATTAAAGATCCTTAAGTGAAAAATAATGTCTGGTTATTTAATTCCAACCAGCACTGCCTCTTACCTCTCTCTCCAGAGATCAACATACTAGGAAGACATAGTATATCACAATACTGGTTAACCAAAGATATGTACCATCAAACATATGTGCACAGAACAAGAAGAATTTTAAGATCTTGTATGCTTCAGTGATGGGGAGAGGGAAAGCATTTATATCCAATGAAGTACTGAATCTGAAACATTTTAATCCAAGTAGACATTTAAGCCAGCCTCCAACTGTTTATTAGTGGAGTTAGCAGAAAATTCTGTAAACCTCATTACTGCTTTCTCCGGAATCCACTAATCTTACCTGTCAGGAAATGCACCCATCTCAACTCAACCCTTCAAGCCACAGCTTAAGCACATTTCCTCCTAAACTGTCATCACTAAGACCTGGTGTTAGGCAAATCTGAAATTGTGTGATCTTTGTTCACATAACATTTTGGACAGTGCCTCATCATATTTTCTCTTTAAAGAGGTTCTCTTGTCCTCTTCAAGGATGGATTTGCAAAGATGCAGGTACTACTCATTAAACTCTAAGATTTTGAATTTATTTCATCTAAGTGATATAGCTTCTTTCCTTTATTAGCTTCACAAATGTGAACAGAGAATGACTGTAACTGCTGAAATGTGATATTCTTACATGTTTTTCTCTCTTCCCCAGCACAAGTAGAGCCTTTCATGATCAGTACCTTGGAGAGTGACATGTGTCCCATATAGAGAAATGGTTTGTCAGGCATGACTCCGGGCTTTAGATAGTATTGCTCCAGAACCAGAACCAGCTGCTGCTACAGGTCAAGAATCAAAACCTGGTACCACAGATCTTGGTTTCTAGATGCCACTTTAAAATAAAAGGAAATTGCATTCTTTGGGGGAAATGGCTGCTTCTAGGGCCAGGGTAAGGAAAATACATGATGAGCCTGGCTTATCTCGTGGTACCAGAACAGAAGTGCTCAAATATCAAAAGTATGGGACATGTCAAAGAAACACAGGGACCAACCTGAAAGAGCTCCCAGTGGCCAAGGCTGGGACAATCTGCGCAACGATATAACAGAGAATTGAATTTTAACAAAAAGTGTAAAATAAGCTTATATGAGTCCATACTCATAGTAGTTCCCTAGGGTCGCCGTAACAAACACCACAGACTGAGTGACGTGAACAACAGATATTCACTTCCTCAAGGTTCTGGAGACTGGAAGTCAAAGGTCAAGGTGCCAGTGGGGCTGATTCGTTCTGAGGCCTCTCTCCCTGGGTTAGAGATGGCTGTCTTCTCCCTTTGTCTTCACACGGTTATCGATCTGTGCATATCTGTGTCCCAACTTCTTCTCATAAGGACACCAGTTAGATTAGATTAGGCTCCCCCACCCCACCACCTGACCTTATGTTAACTGAATTACCCCTTGAAAGACCCTGTCTCCAAACACAGTCACATTCTGAGGTCCAGGGGGTTAGGACCCCAGCATATAAATCTGGGGAGGCATGATTTAGCCTATAACAGTACTGATATAAATAAATGACTCAAGGTCAGGAAAAACAAGGGAAAACTGAGAAACAGTCACAGATCAGAGAACACTGGGGAGACATCACAGCCAAATACAATGTGGTTCAGGACTGGATCCTGGAACGAAAAAGAGGGCATCAGGGGAAAAGCTGGTGAAATCCAAGTGAAGTCTGGGGTTTAATTAATGTAACTCACCAATCTCAGTTTCTCGGTTTTGACTAATGTGCATGGAAAAGTAAGCTGTTACCAATGTGGACACTGGGGGAGGGGTATACAAGAACTCTCTGTACCATCTCTGCCAACTTTCTGAAAACCTAAAATTATCCCCAGATTTAAAAAAAAGATTACATTAAGAAAGATCAAACAAAGAAACCCAGGGCTGGCTCTAGCTCAGCAGTTCCTTAGACTGAATCATGGTTCAACCACCTTTTCGAGAGTGGTTCAAGACCAGTGAGCACTCTCCAGTCCTTCAAAAAAAGAAACAACAACAACAACAAAAAAAAAACCAAACCACACAAACCGAATACTAGCATTTGGCTCAAGGAAAGAAGAAACCAACCTGCTTTTCCAGCTTTGATCTAACAAAGACCAAAGCAGGTAACTGGTGAAATTGGCTTTTAGCCCCCTTCACACCGAATACTGTACCTCACATTAAATGTACAGGAAAATCCTTTACTTTTAAAAAGAAATGTGCTTTGTCTCATTTTTATTGAAAGATGGGACAAAGAACACGACTTTCGTGACCCATCTTTTGTTTTTCTACTTAGAAGAGAAATACTGGCAAATATCATTACTATTACTGCTGTCAATACTGGCCCTAAGAACAATGACAGGAATATCAAGCAAACACTCCTTGAGTGCTCAGTATGTGCCGGGCTTGTTGGAAGTATTTTAAATATATTAATGCATTGAATCCTCACAACCTATGAGTTAGGTACCACGACTATCCCCAATTCACAGAAGGGAAGCAGAGACAGAGGTTAAATATCTTGTGCCAGGTTGCTGAGATACAGCTGGTGAGGTGCAGGGCCAACAGGACAAGCCAGGCACTCCTACAGAGAACCGTCTCCAACCTAAGAAAGTCACTGGTGCACCTGTGATGATTAACACGTACTCAGTTCCCATACTGCACACAGTACAGGAAGTACTGGGGACTCTGAAACCCTGGAATGCACACCCTCCTCAGAGGGGCATAACCAGTAATCAACTCCTGTGGGAATGAAGATGTAGGCTTTACATCTTCTTTTATCTCAAAGGAAGCCATACGTTTTACTTTGTGCATGAAGTTTCCCAATTTTTAAATGGAGGTTCAAAAGGAAAACCAACCATGAAGGCACCAAAGCAAACACACCTCCCATGAGCCACCCAACTGTGGCCTCTTGTTAGAGAAGCAGTGCCAAGGAAACGCAGAGAGCAGAGAGGGACCAAGAATGAATATACTTAATTACATCCTGGAAAAATCATGGTGAGGAAAAGTTATATTTACTTAAAGGGCATCAAAATAAACACCATAAATGATTACTTGTAGGCACCTGGCTGGACGCTGAAATGATACAAAGACATGTTAGATGTGAGTCTTCCTCTTTGAAACTTTTATCAATCAGACTGAGGCAGTCAAGATGTAACACACATAAAATTATTTTTAAAAAAATGATAAGTGATGGACCAAATAAATGCAGTAGAAAAGAAGAGTTATATGCCATTTGGAAAAGGGAACCCTTGGAGAAATCTCAAAGGATCTTAACTTAAATTGGAAAGTTAAATGTGGGTAGGAATTCTAGTTGGAGGAGAAGGTTGGCAGCAGAGGCCTGAGATGGTGCCTGCTACACGGAGTTTGTCATCTGCGTGGAGTGAGTAGAGAAAACTAATGGGACGTATGACACCACATAAAGACTCAGGATTTGAGTTCATCTCAAAGATGAAGGGCTAGGATAAGAATGGCTGATATGTGCACAGACAGGAAAGGTGATGTTAGCCTGAGCCTTTAGTAGACGGGCATGTGACACTGATGAGGAGTGCACAGATGCATTGCGTTTGCACAATTCCTTCTTTTTCCCAGGAACAGACATGTTCTCATGGCCTGAAGAAACCATATCAGGTGTTCTATGCTCTCGATCCCGACATCCATCTTGCTCTTTCTCTGACTGCCCTGAGCTCAAACAGAACCATGTTGTGAAAAGGCACTCAGGGATGACAATCCCCTAATTGACCCAGTAGGTCTGGGACAGGACCTGAGAACTCACTTTTCTAACGAGATCCCAAGTGATGCTGATGGTGCACACTTTGGGAACCACTGGCCTAGAGGTCTAAGGCTGATCTGTGACCCTCAGGGGGCTGTCTGGTTGAACAGCTAGTGTTCAGTGTCAAGCCAAAGTGTGTGTGTGAGTGTGTGTGTCTGTGGTGCCTATGTGTGTGTGCATGTCTATGTGTGTGTATCTATGTGTGTCTGTGTCTATGTGTGTATGTCTGTGTGTGTCTATGTGTGTATGTCTGTGTGTCTGTGTCTATGTGTGTGTGTCTATGTGTGTGTCTGTGTGTGTGTCTATGTGTGTGTGTGTCTATGTGTGTGTCTGTGTCTATGTGTGTATGTCTGTGTGTGTGTGTCTATGTGTGTGTCTATGTGTGTGTGTCTATGTGTGTGTGTGTCTATGTGTGTATGTCTATGTGTGTGTCTGTGTGTCTATGTGTCTGTATCTATGTGTGTCTGTGTCTATGTGTGTATGTCTATGTGTGTGTGTCTATGTGTGTGTGTCTGTGTGTGTCTACGTGTGTCTGTGTGTGTATGTCTATGTGTGTCTGTATCTATGTGTGTCTGTGTCTATGTGTCTGTGTCTATGTGCGTGTCTGTGTCTATGTGTGTGTGTGTCTATGTGTGTGTGTGTGTCTATGTGTGTGTGTGTCTATGTGTGTGTCTGTGTCTATGTGTGTATGTCTATGTGTGTGTGTCTATGTGTGTGTGTCTGTGTGTGTCTACGTGTGTCTGTGTGTGTATGTCTATGTGTGTCTGTATCTATGTGTGTGTCTATGTGTCTGTGTCTATGTGCGTGTCTGTGTCTATGTGTGTGTGTGTCTATGTGTGTGTGTGTGTCTATGTGTGTGTGTGTCTATGTGTGTGTCTGTGTCTATGTGTGTGTGTGTCTACTGTCCACCCTTCCTCGTCCCCACAGGTTCATTGATAGAGCCAGCTCTCAGAGTTGTGAAACTGTGAAATAACTGAAGAAAAGACTGGCCTACAAATCACAACAAACCTGTGAAATGTTTAATAAAAGAAAATGTTTATCTGCCTTTAAGACTTTATGGAAATGATGCTGTAGACTTATCTTTTCAAAATGTAAATATAATGGTTGACTGGTGAGCTTCTAGTTTCCTTTTTCAGAAGTGTGAGAATACCTAGTCTAACAACATGTGACATTCAGCCAGAATCTTCTCCATGGGCTTCCATGTACTGTGCAGACTTCACCGCAGGCCTCTGGTTTCCCTCTACTCAGTATTAATATAAGATTTATTTGCACTTATTTCTTAGAAAATCCAGTAGCTAAGTTAACTTCACATTATGCATCATATTTCAAATATTTCTTCCTTCTGTGTAGCAGTCTTCACCAAAGGCTTCCTTAATCTACTGAGTTCCTTTGTGTGCAGGAATATGAGCTCATTCATCAAGCAGAAATCTTCACATTACCTTCCAGAAGTTCTCCAGTAGGTAAAGGGAAACATTTTCATGTTCATTTTGACAAGTAGGAAAGGTGAACTGAGTCATGCAAAGCCAGCGTGGGGATCCCAGGGTCACTGTGTGTCCCCCACGTCCTGCTGCCAAGAGCCCGATCAGGCTCCCTGCTCCATCCACCCTCGTGAGCCCTGCTGCTCACGCCCTCAGTCTGCCCAGCTCCGCTCAGACGTCGCACAATTAAACCAAGCCTGCAAAACCCGCGTGGGGACCACTTCTGCCTCCCATCACCTAACTCCCACATTGCAATGTGCATCTAATATATTCCTTTCTCAGCTTAGAGAACATTGCTGTTTTTTTAAGAGATGGCAAACAAGGGGGAAAGGTACCTCCTCCTAAAGGAATTCATAATACTTTTATATTAACAAAGAAAATATTTTTATTTTCATCTGTAGCTAGAAGCAAAAGCAAGCAAGAACCTGTCACATATGCTTCACAAAGTGTTATTTAAAACTGAACATCTTGACTTCCAGGGAAGATGGCGGAAGAGTAAGACACGGAGATCACCTTCCTCCCCACAGATACACCAGAAATACAGCAACATGTGGAACAACTCCTACGGAACACCTACTGAACGCTGGTAGAAGACCCCAGACCTCCCAAAAGGCAAGAAACTCCCCACGTACCTGGGTAGGGCAAAGCAGAGAGATTCCCGCACAGAGGATCGGTGCCGACCGGCACTCACCAGCCCAAGAGGCTTGTCTGCTCGCCTGCCGGGGCGGGCGGCGCTGGAAGCTGAGGCTCGGGCTTCAGTCAGAGCGCAGGGAGAGGACTGGGGCTGGTGGCGAGAACTCAGCCTGAAGGGGGCTAATGCACCACAGCTAGCCGGGAGGAAGTCCGGGAAAACTCTGGAGCTGCCGAAGAGGCAAGAGACTTTTTCTTCCCTCTTGGTTTCCTGGTGCACGAGGAGAGGGGATTAAAAGCGCTGCTTAAAGGAGCTCCACAGATGGGCGCGAGCCGCGGCTGAAAGCGCGGAGCCCAGAGACAGGCGTGGGACGCTGGGGCTGCTGCTGCCGCCGCCAAGAGGCCTGTGTGCAAGCGCAGGTCACTGTCCACGCCGCCCTTCTGGGAGCCTGTGCAGCTCGTCACTGCCGGGGTCCCGGGATCGAGGGACGGCTTCCCTGGGAGAACGCACGGCACGCCTCGGGCTGGTGCAACGTCACGCCGGCCTCTGCCACTGCAGGCTCGCCCCGCACTCCGTGCCCCTCCCTCCCCACCGGCCTGAGTGAGCCAGAGTCCCCGAAGAGGCTGCTCCTTTAACCCTGTCATGTCTCAGCGAAGAACAGACGCCCTCCAGCGACCTACACGCAGAGGCGGGGCCAAATCCAAAGCTGAGACCCGGGAGCTGTGAGAACAAAGAAGAGAAAGGGAAATGTCTCCCAGCAGTGGATTAAAGCTCCACAATCAACTTGATGTACCCTGCATCTGTGGAATACATGAATAGACAACAAATCATCCCAAATTGAGGAGCCAGGAGTCAGTGCTGTGCCTCTGAGGTGGGAGAGCCAACTTCAGGACACTGGTCCACAAGAGACCTCCCAGCTCCACATAATATCAAACGGCGAAAATCTTCCAGAGATCTCCATCTCAACACCAGCACCCAGTTTCACTCAACGACCAGCAGGCTACAGTGCTGGACACCCTATGCCAAACAACTAGCAAGACAGGAACACAACGCCACCCATTAGCAGAGAGGCTGCCTAAAATCATAAAAAGTCCGCAGACACCCCAAAACACACCACCAGACATGGACCTGCCCACCAGAAAGACAAGATCCAGCCTCACCCACCAGAACACAGGCACCAGTCCCCTCCACCAGGAAGCCTACACAACCCACTAAACCAACCTTAGCCACTGGGGACAGACACCAAAAACAACAGGAACTACGAACCTGCAGACTGCAAAAAGGAGACCCCAAACACAGTAACATAAGCAAAATGAGAAGACAGAAAAACACACAGCAGGAGAAGGAGCAAGATAAAAACCCACCAGACCTAACAAATGAAGAGGTAATAGGCAGTCTACCTGAAAAAGAATTCAGAATGATAGTAAAGATGATCCTAGGTTCTATTTCCAAGATCCAAAATCTTGGAAATAGATTAGACAAAATGCAAGAAACAATTAACAAGGACCTAGAAGAACTAAAGATGAATCAAGCATCGATTAAAAACACAATAAGTGAAATGAAAAATACTCTAGATGGGATCAATAGCAGAATAACTGAGGCAGAAGAACGGATAAGTGAGGTGGAAGATAAAATAGTGGAAATAACTACTGCAGAGCAGAATAGAGAAAAAAGAATGAAAAGAACAGAGGACAGTCTCAGAGACCTCTGGGACAACATTAAACGCACCAACATTCGAATTATAGGGGTTCCAGAAGACGAAGAGAAAAAGAAAGGGACTGAGAAAATATTTGAAGAGATTATAGTTGAAAACTTCCCTAATATGGGAAAGGAAATAGTTAATCAAGTCCAGGAGGCATAGAGAGTCCCATACAGAATAAATCCAAGGAGAAATATGCCAAGACACATATTAATCAAACTGTCAAAAATTAAACACAAAGAAATCATATTAAAAGCATCAAGGGAAAAACAACAGATAACACAAAAGGGAATCCCCATCAGGATAACAGCTGATCTCTCAGCAGAAACTCTACAAGCCAGAAGGGAGTAGCAGGACATAATTAAAGTGATGAAGGAGAAAAACCTGCAACCAAGATTACTCTACCCAGCAAGGATCTCATTCAGATTTGATGGAGAAACTAAAACGTTTACAGACAAGCAAAAGCTGAGAGAGTTCAGCACCACCAAACCAGCTTTACAACAAATGCTAAAGGAACTTCTCTAGGCAAGAAACACAACAGAAGGAAAAAACCTACAATAACGAACCCAAAACAATTAAGAAAATGGGAATAGGAACATACATATTGATAATTGCCTTAAATGTAAATGGACTAAATGCTCCCACCAAAAGACACAGATTGGCTGAATGGATACAAAAACAAAACCCATATATATGCTGTCTACAAGAGACCCACTTCAGACCTAGGGACACATAAAGACTGAAAGTAAGGGGATGGAAAAAGATATTCCATGCAAATGGAAACAAAAAGAAAGCTGGAGTAGCAATTCTCATATCAGACAAAAAATAGACTTAAAATAAAGACTACTAGAAGAGACTAAGAAGGACACTACATAATGATCAAGGGATCGATCCAAGAAGAAGATATAACAATTGTAAATATTTATGCACCCAACATAGGAGCACCTCAATACATAAGGCAAATACTAACAGCCATAAAAGGAGAAATCGACAGTAACACATTCATAGTAGGGGACTTTAACACCCCACTTTCACCAATGGACAGATCATCCAAAATGAAAATAAATAAGGAAACACAAGCTTTAAATGGTTATTAAACAAGATGGACTTAATTGATATTTATAGGACATTCCATCCAAAAACAACAGAATACACATTTTTCTCAAGTGCTCATGGAACATTCTCCAGGATAGATCATATCTTGGGTCACAAATCAAGCCTTGGTAAATTTAAGAAAATTGAAATTGTATCAAGTATCTTTTCTGACCACAATGCTATGAGACTAGATATCAATTACAGGAAAAGAGCTGTAAAAAATACAAACACATGGAGGCTAAAAAATACACTACTTAATAACGAAGTGATCACTGAAGAAATCAAAAAGGAAATTAAAAAATACCTAGAAACAAATGACAATGGAGACACGACGGCCCAAAACCTATGGGATGCAGCAAAAGCAGTTCTAAGAGGGAAGTTTATAGCAATACAATCCCACCTTAAGAAACAGGAAACATCTCGAATAAACAACCTAACCTTGCACCTAAAGCAATTAGAGAAAGAAGAACAAAAACATCCCAAAGTTAGCAGAAGGAAAGAAATCATAAAAATCAGATCAGAAATAAATGAAAAAGAAATGAAGGAAATGATAGCAAAGATCAATAAAACTAAAAGCTGGTTCTTTGAGAAGATAAACAAAATTGATAAACCATTAGCCAGACTCATCAAGAAAAAAAGGGAGAAGACTCAAATCAATAGAATTAAAAATGAAAAAGGGGAAGTAACAACTGACACTGCAGAAATACAAAAGATCATGAGAGATTACTACAAGAAACTCTATTCCAATAAAATGGACAACCTGGAAGAAATGGACAAATTCTCAGAAATGCACAACCTGCCAAGACTGACTCAGGAAGAAATAGAAAATATGAACAGACCAATCACAAGCACTGAAATTGAAACTGTGATTAAAAACATTCCAACAAACAAAAGCCCCGGACCAGATGGCTTCACAGGCGAATTCTATCAAGCATTTAGGGAAGAGCCAACACCTATCCTTCTCAAACTCTTCCAAAATATAGCAGAGGGAGGAACACTCCCAAACTCATTCTACGAGGCCACCATCACCTTGATACCAAAACCAGACAAGGATGTCACAAAGAAAGAAAACTACAGGCCAATATCACTGATGAACATAGATGCAAAAATCCTCAACAAAATACTAGCAAACAGAATCCAACAGCACATTAAAAGGATCATACACCATGATCAAGTGGGGTTTATTCCAGGAATGCAAGGATTCTTCAATATACGCAAATCAATCAACGTGATACACCATATTAACAAACTGAAGGAGAAAAACCATATGATCATCTCAATACATGCAGAGAAAGCTTTCGACAAAATTCAACACCCATTTATGATAAAAACCCTGCAGAAAGTAGGCATAGAGGGAACTTTCCTCAACATAATAAAGGCCATATATGACAAACCCACAGCCAGCATTATCCTCAATGGTGAAAAACTGAAACCATTTCCACTAAGATCAGGAACAAGACAAGGTTGCCCACTCTCACCACTCTTATTCAACATAGTTTTGGAAGTTTTAGCCACAGCAATCAGAGAAGAAAAGGAAATAAAAGGAATCCAAATAGGAAAAGAAGAAGTAAAGCTGTCACTGTTTGCAGATGACATGATACTATACATAGAGAATGTTAAAGATGCTACCAGAAAACTACTAGAGCTAATCAATGAATTTGGTAAAGTAGCAGGATACAAAATTAATGCACAGAAATCTCTGGCATTCCTATATACTAATGATGAAAAATCTGAAAGTGAAATCAAGGGAATAGGAACATACCTATTTACATACTCCCATTTACCATTGCAACAAAAAGAATAAAATATCTAGGAATAAACCTACCTAAGGAGACAAAAGACCTGTATGCAGAAAATTATAAGACACTGATGAAAGAAATTAAAGATGATACAAATAGATGGAGAGATGTACCATATCCTTGGATTGGAAGAATCAACATTGTGAAAATGACTCTACTACCCAAAGCAATCTACAGATTCAATGCAATCCCTATCAAACTACCACTGGCATTTTTCACAGAACTAGAACAAAAAATTTCACAATTTGTATGGAAACACAAAAGACCCCGAATAGCCAAAGCAACCACAGAACGAAAAATGGAGCTGGAGGAATCAGGCTCCCTGACTTCAGACTATACTACAAAGCTACAGTAATCAAGACAGTGTGGTACTGGCACCAAAACAGAAAGATAGATCAATGAAACAGGATAGAAAGCCCAGAGATAAACCCACAGACATATGGTCACCTTATCTTTGATAAAGGAGGCAGGAATGTACAGTGGAGAAAGGACAGTCTCTTCAATAAGTGGTGCTGGGAAAACTGGACAGGGACATGTAAAAGTATGAGATTATGTCACTCCTTAACACCATACACAAAAATAAGCTCAAAATGGATTAAAGACTTAAATGTAAGGCCAGACACTATCAAACTCTTAGAGGAAAACACAGGCAGAACACTCTATGACATAAATCACAGCAAGATCCTTTTTGACCCACCTCCTAGAGAAATGGAAATAAAGACAAAAATAAACACATGGGACCTAATGAAACTTCAAAGCTTTTGCACAGCAAAGGAAACCATAAACAAGACCAAAAGACAACCCTCAGAATGGGAGAAAATATTTGCAAATGAAGCAACTGACAAAGGATTAATCTCCAAAATTTATAAGCAGCTCATGCAGCTCAATAACAAAAAAACTAACAACCCAATCCAAAAATGGGCAGAAGACCTAAATAGACATTTCTCCACAGAAGATATACAGACTGCCAACAAACACATGAAAGGATGCTCAACATCTTTACTCATTAGAGAAATGCAAATCAAAACTACAATGAGATATCATCTCACACCAGTCAGAATGGCCATCATCAAAATATCTAGAAACAATAAATGCTGGAGAGAGTGTGGAAAAAAGGGAACACTCTTGCACTGCTGGTGGGAATGTGAATTGGTACAGCCACTATGGAGAACGGTATGGAGGTTACTTAAAAAACTACCTTAGGGCCTCCCTGGTGGCGCAGTGGTTGAGAGTCCGCCTGCCGATGCAGGGGATACGGGTTCGTGCCCCGGTCTGGGAGGATCCCATATGCCGCGGAGCGGCTGGGCCCGTGAGCCATGGCCGCTGAGCCTGCGCATCCGGAGCCTGTGCCCCGCAACGGGAGAGGCCACAACAGTGAGAGGCCCGCGTACCGCAAAAAAAAAAAAAAAAAAAAAAAAAAAAAAAAAAAAACTACCTTAAAAATAGAACTACCATATGACCCAGCAATCCCACTGCTGGGCATATACCCTGAGAAAACCATAATTCAAAAAGAGTCATGTACCAAAATGTTCATAGCAGCCCTATTTACAATAGCCCGGAGACGGAAACAACCTAAGTGTCCATCAACAGATGAATGGATAAAGAAGATGCTGCACATATATACGATGGAATATTACTCAGCCATAAAAAGAAACGAAATTGAGCTATTTGTAATGAGGTGGATGGACCTAGAGTCTGTCATACAGAGTGAAGTAAGTCAGAAAGAGAAAGACAAATACTGTATGCTGACACATATATATGGAATTTAAGGAAAAAAAAAGTCATGAAGAACATAGGGGTAAGACAGGAATAAAGACACAGACCTACTAGAGAATGCACTTGAGGATATAGGGAGGGGGAAGGGTAAGCTGTGACAAAGCAAAAGAGCGGCATGGACATATATACACTACCAAACGTAGGGTAGATAGCTAGTGGGAAGCAGCCGCATAGCACAGGGAGATCAGCTCGGTGCTTTGTGACCGCCTGGAGAGGTGGGATAGGGAGGGTGGGAGGGAGACACAAAAGGGAGGGGATATGGGAACATATGTATATGTATAACTGATTAAATTTGTTATAAAGCAGAAACTAAAAAAATAAATAAATAAAATAAAATAGGAATCCTAAAAAAAAAAAAAACAAACTGAACATCTTTACTGAGCTGGGTCAACACTTATCCAAAAGCAAGCTATGGGGCTTCTACTTAACACTGTCTGCTTTTTCAATGGAGCTGGGGTAAGAGCTATGTAATTCAATGGGTGCGTGACCTTGGGTGAACTACTGAGTTCTCCGATTCAGTCTCCACATCTATAAACTGGAGAACAATGGCTCCTACTTTATCAGGTTGGTTCTGAAAATTAAATGAGAACACATATGAACACACACAGATGAATACAGCTGACCCTTGAAGAATGCAGGGGGTGGGGTCGCCAACCTTCCCCTCAGGCAGTTGACAATCAGAATGTAACTATGAGTCAGTTCTCCGTGTCCATGAGCTCAACCAAGCTCGGATCACGTAGTGCTGCTAGACATATGTAGTGGAAAAATCCATGTGAGTGGACCCACGCAGTTTAAATGAGAGTTGTTCAAGGGTCCACTTACAAATACATGCAAACGTGTACATATATAAACAGACATGTGCGTGTATGTATACATACATGCATATATAAACACACACAAGCAGAGTGCCTGGCACATAAGTGCAAAATAAATGTCTGCCATTACTAGTAAACTTATTTTTAAATACAATTTTTAATGGACTTCCCTTTGAGTTGTTATCTAAAAAATGCTACCATGAACATACTGGTGCATATTTTTGCACATCAGCTCCCTACATGATATTACTTACTTGGGATAAATTTCTAGAAGTGAAATTTCTGGGTCAAGGCACCTGAGCCTTTTTAAGGCAGTTTCCTCTCTGGAACACGTCCATCCAATTTGCAGCCTCACCAAGGGTTAAGAGAGGGTGCCTATTTTATTGTGTCACTACTAGATTTGGAAATGATCTGTTTTTAAAACATTTACTAATTTTATAAGCAAAATATTTCCTTTCAGTCTTCATTTGAATTTCCTTGATTACTGGGGAGCTGACACTCTCACTAACCAGCAGTTCATGTTTTCTCTTCTGTCTGTTCATCTGTTGTGTCCAAGGCTCTTTATATACTTGGCCTTTGTAACTTTCTGTTTATTGATTCTTCTTCTGAGCACTCCTGTAGCTCAAAGACATGATCCTTTTTCCTATTTGTTGTTAACATTTCCCAGAGCCTCTTTTTTTCTTTTCTGATTTCCTGTGTGGAACTTTGCAAAGTCTATGTTTTTGCCTTTGTTCAACATGGATGGTCTTTGCTTTACGATTCCTTCCCTTGATTTGAGCACAGGAAGTCCCCACATGGCTTGCATGGCTTTTGACCATTACAGTCATTTACGTGATACGTGATGTTACTATCACCCGTTATTATCTCTTTGAATTCCTGCCTTCAGCTGCCGCTGCAGGGGAGGAATGGAGCTATGATTGGGAGTGACTTTGGTTCCAGTTTCTATCTGCATCCAATGAGAGGGATCACCCATGAGCTCCAAGTCCAATGAACTACGTTATGGATGAACATTGTTACGACAACAAAGAAAAGGGAAGGTGGTCATTTTTATGATGCTCTTAATGCACGGATAATACAAGGTGTTTGCAGGTGTGTATATGACTCAACCCTGTAAACCCTGATAGTTAGTTATTAGTACCACTGTTTTAGACATAATACAACTCCAGAATCCTGCAACCGTGGGCAATGCCTCAACCCCCAGAGCAAAAGAACCAGTTGTTATTTGAACAAGACTTGCGTGTCTTTAACATTTCTCCTCTTTCCACTTACATCACATCTAAATCTCTCCTACTGTTCCTGATGGCTCTTTCCTCTCATCCAGCCTGCTCCCTTCCTGATAATGGTATTGGTAAACTATCTTTGAGTCTGACTCTTTAATCCCAGATTTTAGAAGGCAAGTGTGGGTTCAGCAGAAAGGACCTCGTGGAGAGGGTAAGGATCCTGCCTCTGGAGCGTCTCAAGAGCAAAAAGACGCCTTAGTCGATAGTGCTGGGTTGCACTGAATGAAGTTAAACAATGAAATCCTGGATATTAGTTTCCAAAACTGTAATTATTTTAAAATGTCTCCTTTTCTTCTTTAAGGCATCCTCGATTTTTTCCTCTCCTTAGAATCATGCCCAGTATAATTTGGTGTATTGTTTTCAAAGAGGGTGACCGGTACCACCTTTGAATTCACTTTGCAATACATTTTACATAATAGTCACTGCTTAATGAATACTTTTTAACTAGGACAATAACGGTAAGGTGAGGAAAGGACTGAATTAGCAGCAAGAGAAATTCATGGTTCTTTCCTACCATAAAATGTCATACGATTAATAACTAAATATTTACAAAATACATAGGAAGTTTTTATTTCAAAACAATTATCTGCAACTGTATCTCTCTCTCTGAAGATGTATTTTGCATAGGTACATGTGATTCCTTGTTTGCCCATGTGGCTGATAGTTGGTTTTTTATTCTAAACCAGACCCATGTCATATACAATGGAAAACTTAAATTGGATTAAAGGGTTCATTGGATGGCTCCAAAGAAAGGAGTAATGTAGTTGGACAAGGAGTATGATGAGCAGCCTCTAAGATGTCCCCAGTTCCCTCACCTACTGGAATTCGCACCTGTGATGGTCTCCCCACATTGTACGTGGCTTGTGTGAGCAATAGAATACCAACAAAAGATGGTATACTAATTTCAAGATTAAATTATAAAAGACACTGTGGCTTCTGTTTTACTTAGATACTGTTGGATCACTCGCTCTGGGGGAAGCCAACCTTGTGAGTGAGCCTGGACTCATGACCCTCAGAACCTGGGGGACACAACACGTCTCTCCTTTCAAGTTGCTTGCTAAGCTTTGGGATAATTTGTTAGGCAGCAATGGATAACAAATATTGATACATGGGGGAAACCATTTTCAGAATCTGACCAGAAACTTCCAGTTTAGGATGGTATTTTAGATTTCAAATCATCAGTCAGGGACAATTAGGGATTAAGTGCCTTGTGAAGACCTCCAGACTCAACTGGCTATTTTTTAATTTTATTTTGTTTTATTTTATTTAATTATTTATTTCATTTTCTTTCCCTTCCTTTGCTCGAGAGGAGCCATGGAGTGTGTGGGAAATAGCAGCTTGATGTGTGCATCTGTGGCGCCTGCATATTTCCCTTGGAGGTCGTGACCCTTTCTTCCTAACCCTTCTCTCACTGCACACTGTGTCCTAGGAACTCAGAAAGAGACATATCTCCTAAATGCTTGGAGGGCTTTTAAGACGATATTCCTAGCGACATGGTATGTGAGAAAGTTCACAGAATTCTTACTACTCACTTCTTCACAAAATTTAGCAATTAATATTATGATAATATGTAAATATTATCCCATCTACAGCCATTTATAATCAATATGCATTGGCGCACTACGTTACTAAATGCAGAGGCTGTTATAAATACTTGCTCAAGGAAGTCATCAACTGGCTACTTCCATCAACCAAATTTACAAAGTTCAGTCGTGACAAAGTCTCACTATACATGGACACGAATTGCCCAATACTAATTTCTAGTCTCATAATATTAGGGGTTTGTTTTGGTTTTTTTGGTTTGGTGTTTTTTTGTTTTGTGAGTGGTTGTTGTTAGGAATTAGTTGTGCATTTCTTCAGCATTCCAGTTTAATCAGCCTCCTTGTCTGTGAATACTAATCAGGAACAGTGAGTACCAGGCTGCTTATATAGTATCCTTGGGATGTTGGCAGGTAATTATCATTAAACATACATTAAGACTCTCAGAATATTAAAAAAAAAGAATGTATGTATATGTATAGCTGATTCACTTTGCTGTACAGGAGAAATTAACACAACACTGTAAATCAACTATACTTCAATAAAAAATACTGATAAATTAAGACTCTCAGACTGTGCTAGGAGCTTATGTTTTGGGCACCTGAGAGCTTTATCCTTTGTCACCTTCCCTAACCCAGGGGGCTTTGTGCCCTCACCTGAGCACATATGTCTCAAGTTGACGGGAAACGCAGGGCTGGCTGGCAGTCACTCCCCTCTCTAAGCTTGCTTCCTGATCTTTAAATTGAACAAGTGTGCCAGACGACGTCTAAAATCCTTTCCAGCTCCAACAGCCTACGAGTCGATGAAACCTGCTTTCTGCAGATACTTGTAATTAAGGCATCCCCATCCTTCTGTGGAATTTGGTGAAGGGGAGAAATTCTCCTAGTGATGTGATCTTGGAAGACTTACAGACAAACCTGCACGAAGTGAGTTCCTTTAGAGAAGCCTCTCTTTTCCACTTTGATTTTGTAAAACAGAGTCCACAGGAGACCAAATGAATATTTATTTGGCCACTCAGATAAATCAATAAACACAAAGTAAAAACCCTCTTTCTTCTATCACTTATCCAGCGCTGGCCTAGGTTCCCTTGCACCGGGCCTGCTGGGGCCCCCAAGACGTGCTGCAGCTCCAGTGGGGACATGCTGACCCCAAGCTCTCCCCCCACCCCACATCCTCAAGCACGCAGCACTGGACACCTGGCTGCTCATCAACTCGGGAGGGCATCTCTTTCCAGCAGAGTTCTATCAATTATGTAGGAGCCAAGAGTTAAGGGAGCTCTTTGCCATGAAGAAAGAAATGTTCAGGAGGGTACAGAAGGAAATAAATCAAGCTCGATGAAATGGAGGTATCAAAATTGAACCTCAAATCTGGAGCATCACACCTCACTGCAAGTGCATCTCGATCAAACAGAAGCCCAAAGCTCCTACCTGTGAAATCTGAGCAGCTTTTCCCTTCTGACCCTCCTTGGCCACCTTGTGGCTGAAACTCTCACCTGCCCTGGGAGTGGGATGGCCGGACCACCTCCCCTTCCTTTGCTGGCTCTGACTGTCTGTTTTCTGCCCTCTTCCTCTTTCAAAGTTCTTTTCCTACGTGAGCTCATTCAGGCCCGTAATTTCATCAATTACAAGAATCTTTGGTTCAGCACACTCCAAATTCATTCCACACACACTCCCAAGGCTGGAATTTACTCTTCATCATCCATTCCACGTGGCTGCCTTGCCTACACTTAGAACACTGCTCAGAGTCATGCCCTCTTTCAAGACACCTCCACTCCACCTCCGGGAAGGGACGTCCACCTGTGCCTCTGATACTTCTCTTCATCAAACCTCCCTCACTTTGCCTTGGCCGGGGAGAACCAGGGAGAACCAGATGGCATTTTCCCGAATGAGGGCACTGGGCTTTGATTTTTCCAGGGCAAGTACAGCACGACCGGAAGTACTCCCCACACAACCATGCCACTCGCTGGCCTCCTTTACTCCCCATCACTTCCAGATAAGTTTCAGCAACATTCTCAGCCCCCCAAGCCCCCCGGACGTCTTTTTCTAGCAAAACTCTACACTACTCCTGTATACACTCTACACTCTCCCCAGGCTGCACCCCTCAGCCTTATCCAAACATGCCCACGCTTCTTTGTGTGTTTGGCCTTGGCATTCTCTCTTTCTTGAAGGCCCTTTCATTTGTATTCTATTATATTATTATACTATATTATATATTATGTCGGCCAAAAAGTTTGTTCGGGGTTTTCCGTGAGATGGAAAAACCGGAACGAACTTTTAGGCCAGCCCAGGATTATGTTATACTGACAGTATATTTCTATTGGAATACACGCACGTAGTGACTTACTAACTTATGTCTAGCATCCCAGGCCCAGTTAGAACCCAACCTCGTCCGCAAGGCACCCCAACCCCCCACCTGGACAGAAGTCCCGCCCTTCTTTATGCCCCTTGAAGTGCTCACCCCAGAGCCGGGCAGAAGGGAAGGCCGTCGGCATCTGATGGCTTCCACCCCTCCATCCCGAGCCTCCCAGAGCATCGACCCACCCCTCAGCGCATATCACCTGCTACTGGGCTGTTTGTGTGCAAAGACAGACTCGCTGTTTCATTTTCTGCGACGAGACGAGCACACTCGTTTGCCCAGAGTAAGCCCTCAAGAGAAACGCTCAGAACGATCCCTTAGTATTTTGTCCGCAGCCAAAGTATAAACAAACTGACACCTGGTGCTGAGTTTGGGCAGTTCCAAGTTCTGATACCCGAACAGTTTCATTTCATCTTTCCAACAACTCTAGCAAGTTAATAGGGAAGACCTGATTATCCCCATTTCACAGAAATGATAGTGGAGCCTTGAAAAATTACAGGACTTAATCAGCAGAACTGTAACCAAATGAGGAAAGTGTTAGAGAAATAATTGAGATGTCTGATTTAGGGACTATTTCACCACACGGTTGCATTTGAACATGAGCACTATGCTGAAACAAAATCAATGACACAAAGAATGCCACAAGGGGCGTTAGTGCCTGGGAAGTAAACTTTCCTTAGGAGAGAGGATTCCTCCTCCTCCTCCTATGAAAAAGAAAGGTGACAACTGCAGAAATAGTATGGCTTCTCTTCAGTTTCAGGAATCCAAAGATTCATTATCACTGGTGCCTTGTTCTCACCCACCTAGCACGTGTCTGAAAGGACTGCCATTTATTTGAATTGGTTGCAATTTAAATATTCTGTTCACTGTTAATTACTGAAGCAGCTACTATTCATTAACAAAGCCCCACTGCACAGCTCACATCAATGCAGGGTTGTTGAGAGACAAGACCTCTCCAGGACTGGGTTGAAAAATTTTACTCTGGAGAAACAGTATCTTTCCTTCTGAAGAGAGCACTTTTAAAATTTGTTTTCCAATACAATCAAGTGTGCCATGTAAAAATGACCTTCAGTGTACCCAAGTCTTTCTGTGTTTAGGAAGGGAACTTAGGAGACAGAAGTGGTAAATGAACAAGGTCTGCAAGACGTAATTTACCCCCAAGAAAATTATGCCTCTGTGACACCAGAATGATACCCCGGTAGATGAATGACATTCAGATGCACTGATGCACCTAATTTTCTGCCTATTGTGGGCGTTTCACTTTGCAAAATGAAAGCAGCATAACCAGAATCAGGAGAGAATGAGAGAAATGCAGGCTGCCCATTCACTTGAGATGGAGAAAAAATTATGATCATAAAGTGGAAAGGACCAAGAAATATGAAGAGAGATTAGTATTTTCTTCACAGGATCATTTTGGTGCCTAAATACAAGGGTGAGCAGACGGGTCACGAAGGCACTTTGAAGTACAAATCAAAGGAGACGCCATGCCAGCATCAACGTACAAATGCATCTCTAAGAGCAGGCGGGCAGTGTGACGGTCTAGCATGCCAATTCTGGAGTCGAATTCACCTGGGACTGGATCCAGGCTCTGTTACTAATTAGCTGAAAGATCTTAGGCAAGCTATTTAAACGATGTGCACCTCAGTTTCCTAAGTTTTCAAACTGGGGTTAAAAACTTCATGGAGGTATTGGGAAGATTGAGAAGTTACACATATAAAGTGTCTGGTGCCCTCCTGGCGGATCACAGATGTGCAACGTAGCATCTCAATACACGGCCGTTATCACCCTCAATTCTCACCCTCACACATTACACACGCCCACGGAGAGGGCACTGGTGGTACTAACAGTGTTGCCATGCCCAGAATTACCATATGTTTTATAGCATTGCAATTGTTGTATATAAATCTAGAAATGTACATTCAGGGAAAGATTAAGTTGACATGAATACTGCCCACCCCCCAATCTGTTCTATTTCAAAGACTGTCCAAAGGCACTGAGACCCAGAAAGATCTGGGGACCTAGCAGGAGGAAGACGGGTGTTTCTTAGAAAAGATGCCTATGCTGCTCTCCTCCCCGCACAGGCGGCACAAAGCGCATGAACATATTGTACACCTGCTGGCCAGACTTTTTCATCTGCATCTCAGGAGTGTTGAAAAGTAAACAAATACATTAGAACTCATCCCAAACCCGGCAACATCAACATTTCCATCAGAATGTGTGCAGCCTCCCCATCAGAAAAGAATTAATCTTGATATTAGCAGCCGGCAGCCATGGCATGTGATTTATTATGGGTCATTCACTGATCATTTCTCCCACGGAAATAACATGGCACACAACTTGGGTAATATTTTATTCAATAATGCAGGTGCAGCTTCATGACAAAGACATTACTTTTCAGGGGAAGAAAACGTCATTTCCCATCAGTTTGCAGATTCTAGATTCTCTCTCCTTTTCTAATGAAGTTTATGAACGAGGAATAAAACCGAAACGTGATTCTTTTATTCCTTTCTTAGCAGACTGTCCTCTCCATCACCATTTCCATAAGATGCAGGCTACACTTGCCAGCATGCACATTTCTCATCATTCTGGGGACCACTGTACCACTGCTCAGCTGATGCCCACTGCTAGACAGTCAAGGAAGAAGTCATCAGAAGTGGCTTCATTTTGTTCTAAAATAATTAGATGATTCTAAAAGTAGGTCCCATCTCACCCCTATTTCCTGCACATTTAGTCATTTATTATAACATCCTGCCTCTCCTGACAAGTGGAAACTGTGTCATGAACATCTAGGAAATCAAGGTTATTTATGCTCCAGGCTCTTTGGCATACATTATGTCAGTTATTTGTCACTACAATCCGTCAAGGGCTGCGTTTGTATCCCTGCTCCAACATGAGCATCAGACAGCAGCCCTTTGTGCCCGGGAAGGTGCGAGCTGATCAGTTTTCTCCCAGAAGTTACAGGGAAAAGAGGAACATTTTCTTTCCTTCCCTCTGTCTGTCTCTTCCTTCCTTGCCCCAAAGCAGAAGAACCTCCCTGGAGTATCTGGGGACAAGGGTCTCTTCCACGGTCCTAGCACTGCGGTCACCAGTACAGGCTGGGGGTTAGATGATAGAGTTTGAATCCCAATTCTGACCTTGCTGGCTTGTCACCTTGAGCATGTTACTGAACATCTCTGAGCCTCAGTTCTTCACCTGGGGATACCGATAACTCCTGCACAGAAGGTGTTCTGAGTATTAAGAATATAATGCATATGGATTGTTTAGCAGGGCGCCATGCATATAGTAAGAACACACAATCATAGCCATTACTACTTTCATTTGCGCTATTATTTCAGTGCCTGGAGAATCAAATCAGGTCAATTTTTAAAAATTCAGCAGAGTATATTCTCACCTAAAGGTTATGAGAACTTTTTAAAAAGCAAAGAATATAAAACCTAGAGTTATTGGGTCCAAAAGGAGAAACAAAAATGCAAGAGTTTCCGGTGTGCTGGCCAATTCCAGAGCTTTCCCACAGCCTGCTCTCCCCAGTCCCAGCCCCAAGTCCCATGGACAAAAATGGAAAAGACTAGATGACAAGTATAAGCAACTCTTTACTGACAAAACACTCCCCCTGAGTAACATATAAGTGTTTCTACTGTCATAAATAGTACTTGGTCCACAAACCAGAGTCAGTTTGCACTAGAACGTTCCAAGGCAAGGGCTATCACACAAACTCTAATTGTTTCCATGATAAGCTTTAAGCCCCAGTGTGGATCATTCAGATTGTAATTTGTTTCCTGGTGGAGGTTCTCCCATTGGGACGGTTAAAACTTAATCTTAAGACTGAAAATGTCCCACCTAAATCCCTCAGCCATTTAGACTTTTGGCCCCTCAAGAATCTAGACTAGTTCTCCACATTGTGTATTTCTAAATAAGTCCAGTCCACATAGTCTTCTATAGGAGACTATAGAAGAATGCAGATATTTGAGAGAAGAAAAACGTTTACATTTTAAATGTAAATTAAAATCAGCAAAATGACTCTAATTTAGGGTTTATGCTTCAGATTTATTTTCTTCTGATGAAGAGTGGAAGGCAACACTTTCACCTCCTGAGTTCTCCTTTAAATAGTTCTTGACCCACAGCTGGCGTGCCCTGAGCACTCAGACTCTGGCCCTGAATTCTCACAAAGCAATGCCTTCGCCATGGAACTTGCCGCCTTGGAACTTTGCAAACTGTCTGCGGTTCCTTCCTCCCTCCATCCTCTAATTCTACACAATTATAACCCTGTGCCTCCTGGGGTCTTCTCTAACCCGAATACAGCAACACATCAATTAACCAGAAAGCTCTGGGAATGAGGCTTGTGCTTAATTTAATTTTCTAATTAACTGAGGACTAACAAGAAACACTGTTTAATTTCAGTTTTCCATTGAAAGTTTCCCTACGATATATTGGTCCAGCTTTTACCTTAGTGACGTCAAACAAACAAAATCCATCTAAGACCTCACTGCCTCCCTGGAGCCCAACACTACCCCTCACTGAATGGGAGTCTAGCCAGAGAGAATGTGAGGGAGGGCAGCAAATCCACTCTCCACCCGCATAAAATAGCTCACGTGGGTTGCTTTACTGTCACTTGCTTCTTAGAAGTGGAGCTAACAAAGGAAAGAAAAGTTCATCAATGGAGGGTTTTGCTCAGTTAAATTACAGATATCTACTTCTTAGCTGAATACCTATTGAAAGAGTTCCTTTTTCGATATGGCATCTCAAGTGCTTTAACAAACAACCAGGCTTCCTTCTCCTGTGAATATGATGTTACTGTACCAGGGAAGAACTAATCTGACTCCGTATTAGATCTGTTCCTTTCCCTGTGCTTAGTCATGCTGGCTCTGTAACTTCTGTAAAATAATGTTGCCTATAGCCTGAAATATACATGATAGCCTATTCTCAGGGCTCTGACCTTTAAGAGTCCATTCATACAGAGATAAAAAGTTGCAGAACAGAGAATAACATATGTTTTATTGGAGGTTAACAGAAACATGTGACTTGACCTATGTGGACAAGAACAAAGGATTCTGACACCAAGAAGTTTGCAACAACTAACCAGGGCCCTCCCTCACCTTGCCTTTAAAAGTGCTTTGCTGAAACCCTTCAGGTAGTTTGGGGTTTTGGGGGCATGAGTCACCCATCTCCGTGCATGGCCCGAAACGCCAACACTTCGGTTTGTCTGGCCTCACTGTGCATCAGGCACAGGAACCTGTGTTCAGTAACAATACCGAGAGGACCACTGTCATGAAGGGGGGACACTGCTGGCTCCTCTGGCCACTGAGACTCTGGTCACACCAAGGTGGCCTCTATGTGTGCTTCACTCAGAGAACCCACTGAAATCAAGTCACCAACGTGCCCTCTGCAGCACCCATCCTTCACCCTCACCAATTTTAAGAACTGACGTCTTTGTTTATAAATATTCCCAGGCTGAGGCATGCAAGGGGGGGGTGAGTACCTGGGGGTGGGTAGGTCAGGGGGGTGGTGAGTTTCTCCAGATGGGATACAAGGAAAGTCTGAGGGAAGGGGAAGAATTACAGAGGTTTCTTGCCTGACTGACACAGATTAATGGAGGTCGTGCTCCCTGAAAGATGAATTCAGGAGAAATAGGCAGTGAGAGGAGGAAGGTTTGAGATGCACTAAATTTGAGTCTCTGGGAAGACATGCATCCAGAGAAGTGTCTGCAGATAATGAGAAATACCCAGTAGGGGACTGGAAGAGTCTGAAACAGGGGCCATCATTCAGCAGGCATGAGTCTGGAGGTGATGCTGAGGCCGTGCAGGCTGGAGGGACCAGAAAGAGAAGGCACAGGGGGCCGGGGTAGAGATGGCAGGTACACAGCAGCTGACCAGCCAGCGGAAAACTGAGGGCTCCACCTCCCACCCAGTGCTCTGTGTGAAATACAGGAATTCTAAGCCCCAGCTCCTGCTCTTGAGAATTTTATGGTAGAACAGAACCGATACACATCATATTGCATACAAAACAACAGCACACATACGAAATCAGGTGCAAACACAGAAGCATGACGGTGGTATCAACATTCACAGAGCATCCCACAGTCAGCACACACCAACAGCTTTACAGCATATTCTCACTTGATCTGTCCACTGAGGTGGGTGGGCCTCTTGCCCCCATTTAACAGATGATGACACTGAAGTTTGAGGCATAAAGCAACCTGTTGAAGGTCATGTACTTAGAAAGCACAGAATCGATCTTTGGTTGCACGAAGATCAATGACAGACTGTGTGTTTGCCTCCAGGCCCTGCAGATGAGGAGCTGAGAGGAAGGCCGGCCAGGGAAGGAGGAGTCACGGGGGGCCGTGTGTACAGCAGTTAGCAGGTCAAAAATAGGAGGCTCTAGGGGGAAAGCAGAGGGGGTGGTCGGCAGCCCAGAGAGGATGGGGGCCAAGGACAGAGGAAGCCGTTCCCTGATTCCCGCTTCTCCCAGCCCCACACCTGTGGGGTATTTGCTCCTGGGACTTCTGAGGCTCCATCCCGCCTTGGACATGATTCCCTCTTATGTTGCCTAGAGTTTTACAATTTATCGAGCACAGGCAGATCTTGTGGCTTCTCTGATCCAATGCCTCCCAGCTTCACTCAAAATAAAACACAAAGCCTTACACTGGTGAGCATGCTCTGGACCCAAGTGATGTCAGGGCCACCATCCCCTAATTTAAGTAAGAGACCCACACTGATCTCCCATGGATGTCACGCTTTAACCCCCTACCCTATTTTTCTTTATATCTCTACTTGATATTACATATTCACTCATTTATTATCTTCCCAACTTGGATCTAAATAACTGTTGAGTAACTGGTAAATAGCAGATGCTCAATAAATTGTCTGCTGAATTAATAAATAGATGAATAAAGGAATGAAAGCCTCCAACATCATCTGATTAAAGATAAAAGTTCTCACTGAAGGTATGCATTTGAACATACCTTCGGGGATACAGTAAAAAAAAAAAAGACTATTTTAGAGTCATACACTGTAAACATATATATTTTCAATAAAAGCCATTCTTACCAGACTACTTATAATGTCACTGTCACTGTCTAGAAATTCGGTCAAATTGTATTAATCTGGCTTTTGTGATAATCACCCATCCAGCTTCAAAGCTTAGATATTTAATCCTTTCAGAGAAAATTCATTTGCTACATATGAAAATTACCATGAGAATTTTAATTAAATGGATTTTGTCTAAGAATGAACTTGCCAATTATATTTTGGGAATGCCAGAATGCAAGGAAAATCAATGTATTATGTCCTATATCTTCACAATATTATCTACCTCAAAATTTTGAAAATAAAAATCCCCCCTAATTCTCTTAGTTTTCTAAATATTTAGGTGCTGAAATAAATCACCATACAAATAGTATAAAATACATTATTGTTTGACACTAATTTCAGGACACAAAAGGCTTATTGCCAAGTGCAAAGAGACAATGAAATGAAAGCTACTTTATGAAATTATTAGAACACTGATCTCTGCAGTGAAAGAGAATTTAAGCAAAACATGTTAGAAATCATAAGCTCATGCTGGGTAGATGAAGTCATCTCAACTTTATTAATTTCTAACCGATTGTTTTCACCCTAAAATGAAACCTCTAAATTTCAAGGTATGATCACCGTGGAAGCAGTAACACATCTATTTAACCCCCTTATCTTATCCCTGTATGAGGTCCCTGGGTGAGTAGCCAGCATTGCCCGTGACTTCAAAAGTCCTCCCTCTGTTTTCCCCCAGTTGCTCTGGAATTGCTGAAATCAGCAAGAATGCCCTCCTAAATAATTTATCGACGTTCCTACATAAATTAGATACTTCAGGTGAGGGTGCTGTGAACTCCATAGAGGCTGCGTGCTCACTATGGGGACAATAATCTGTCAAGATGAAGGACAGTTTTCAAAGCAGCTCACAGGCTGGCAGGCCCACCGCCTGGAGAGAAGGCAAGTGCTCGGGACTGACAAGGGCTCTCGGGACGTCGCTGGGTCGCTGGCAGTAGGGAGCATGTTTGAGCAGCAAACACATCACCAAGAAATAGGACAAAAGCCTTTGACAAATGGAAAACTATATTAAACTATCCAGGTCCTATGATCTTAACTCTACTTAAATGGCACCAGATGTACGTTTTCTTCACCTGGAATCAACTTTCCATTATCATTACTAGTCATAAACCTACATTTCCCTCAAGAGCCTACTCAAAACTCCATCCCCACTCACCTGTTGGGGGGACGACTCTCTCCAGGCTCGTGTTAGATGTGGACCAGGTTGCAGAGAAGGGTACTGGCTGCTGTGAGGGAAGGTGTTTTCTGTCTCTGAGCCAACTCTCTCCCTTGTCAAAGAGGGAACATAGACTCAAACCGTGGTTCCCAAGCCTGGATTGTCACCTGAATCAAAAATAAAACCCCCGCATCCCACCCCCAGAAGTAATAACTCCCAGCGTCTTGGGGGAGACCTGGACATTTTTAAGGGCTCCCAGGAATTTGGATGATCATCTTAATTCAGAAACTATTGAATCCCAAGATTACCATTGTCTTCAAAGGCTGAGAAGAACTATCCTGAGAATATATAGTAGGACAAGGCGCAGGGAATAATTGAGCATTACAATTCATCCATTCAGTGAATATTTTTTGCGTGCCTGCTGCCTGCCATGCCCTCTTCTAGGTGCTGAGTATATAACAGTGGATACAAAAGTAAGCAATTCCTGCCCTGATGGAGCTTACCTACCAGTGTCAGATGGTGCTAAGGGTAATGAAAAAATAGTGACAAAGAAAGACAGGAAAAGTGTGGTGCCCTGGGGGACAGGTGGTTAGTGCTGGGCTGCTGACCCATGTAAAAGGGCGTAAAGAGCAGAGCCCGGAACATCCCAACGCCAAGGGCAGTCTCCCGAGCGCTGGCGGCTGTGAGAGCTGGGATGGGAGAGGCGGGAAAGGACCTGAAGGAGCCCATTCTGCCCTCCTGCCGTGACAACGAGGGGGCTGCCTCAGCTCTTACAAGATAAGCGGTAGGAACCGACGTGCTACAAACAAGCGGAAGCCTTGAGTTCCGGGTGGACCACACATCCTCCCGAGACGCTGTTTCCATGGCCACTTGGAGCGGGCCAGAGACGGTCACCACGGGCCTGGCCGTGCTCACCTGCTAATCCTCTTTTGAGCCTTGGCTTAGATGTTCACACCTCTAGGAAGCCGTCCCAAACCCCCTCAAGATTCGGTTAGAAAGCCTTCCCTGGATGCTCGCAGCGTCCGTCCTCACCTTGTAGCTGTTGTGGAGTCGGAAATCGGTGGCCTCCACTCCCTTCCTTCCTGGTCTCGCAGCTCCTTGAGGGCAGAGCTGTGTTCCTGCAGGTGGCCGGGAACCCAGTGTAACAGAGGTGGGGCGGGCGCGCGGCCATTAGCGCTGGACGCTCAGCTCGAGACAGTTAACGCGAGACACGCCCTCAGCTCGAGACAGTTAACGCGAGACACGCCCTCAGCTCGAGACAGTTAACGCGAGACACGCCCTCAGCTCGAGACAGTTAACGCGAGACACGCCCTCAGCTCGAGACAGTTAACGCGAGACGCGCCCTCAGCTCGAGACCGTTAACGCGAGACACGCCCTCAGCTCGAGACCGTTAACGCGAGACAGACCCTTAGTTCCAGACAGTTAGCGCGAGACAGACGCTTAGCTCGAGACCGCTGGCGCGAAACCTGGATCTGGGCAGTTAGAGGTCGCGCTCCGCCGAGGGTCGGCGTTGCAGCGGTCCTTGGGCGGAGAGTGTAGTGAGAGGCGTATCGTGCCTTCTTCCCGGGCCCCTCGAGGCCCTCCAGGCCCTCCGGCCTTGGGCCGGTGGGTGGGCTGGGGGCCCAGGGACAGCCTGTGTCCTGCAGGGGCCGAGAGCCCTGGCCAAGGGCTCGAGGCGGCGGCGAACCTCTCTGCATCCCCAGCTCTGAGACCTGATGGCGGTGGCGGCAGTCTGCATGGGTCTGCATCGCCAGGTCCACCGGACCCGCCCCTACCGTTTGGGCGGCCTGAGAAGATGGATCGTGGATGCCTGGCTTCCTCAGTGATGATGGCTGGGCAGGGCCTGGGGACCTGGCCCTGAGGGCGCTGCCAACTGAGAGCCAGCTCTTCAGCAGAGCCTGGGCACTGGCGGCAGGACGCAGCCTGGGTGCTGGATGCGCGTTCCCGGGCAGGGTGACTGGCCCACGCAGGGGCCCCCTCCTCTTAGCCAGGACATGGACCTCGGAGGGTGAAAGTTGAGCCTTGGGACCTTGCCCTTTCTCGTCAGAACAGAGATACCATTTGTTTTGGTGGAGATTTACAGGAACATGATGAGCTGACTGTGACCTGACCTCAAGAACAAAGGATCTGACACCAAGAAGTCTGCCACAACTGACCGCGCCCCTCCCTCACCTTTCCTGTACAAGGGCTTTGCTGAAAGCTTTGGGGGGAGTTCAGGGTCTTTAAGGCATGAGCCACCCGTCTCCTTGCAGGGCCCGGCAATAAACCTTTCTGTGCTCCAAATTCCGACGTTTTGGTACCGTTTGGCCTCACTGTGCGTCGGGCACACGGACTGGCATTAAGGTAACACCAGCACACACCACCGACCCACAGATGTTTGCTGAAATGAATGACTGCCTTCTTCTGCCTCTTGGTGAATGATGTACGTCACTTTCAGAAGTTGCCTGCGGTTCAAAGACCAAGAAAGACCTAATTCGAGAGCTCAGATGATGCGCTCGAAGTTTTTATAGCTTAGTTTTTTCTTTTCTTCTCACTCTTTCCTCCCCTGACCATGTCCTCTCCCATGTCCACATCCTGGCCCCTGTAACATGGCCATCTCTCACCACTCTGGCTTCTACATTCTGAATACTTGCTCACTCCACCCAGAACCCCATTCTTAAGTCTTCCTGTCTTTGGCCATCTGCTCGTTCCCCTGCACTGTAATTACACAGGGAAGGTGCTGCTGCTTTTCTGTTAGGGTCGGCTTCCTTCAGTCCTGTCCCAGCTCCATGGAGGCGCCATTAAGTGTCATATATTTGGAACCACTGCCACTTCGATTCTCCTCTGCTTTCTCTAATTAGGCGAGGTTTTTGCATCTCTTCTCCTGAGTTAACCTACCTCTTATGCATTAAACAGAATGGTCTGGTGAAAATCTGGAGCCCCCTTTGTTTTATAAAAGTTGCCTACTCCTTGACCTTGGTTGTCAAGGGGGGTTTATGTAACTTCCACACTCATCTATGCAAAGTCTGAAGGCTGAAGCAATGCCAGTACTGCCATAACGTCCAGTGAGATCTGCATCTGGTGGAGCCGATGGGCAAGTATTCCATGGAGGAGACAAGACGGAGACAACCACGAACTTATCCCGGGATGAAGATGCTCCCAGGCAACGTGGGGCATCAGAAACACCAAGGTATCCTGGATTGTTGCAATGAAGGAAATGTGACATATATAAATACAGACTCTCGGAATATCTACTGTAGAGTTTAGAAAGGTGATGTGATCCTGTTTGCCACATCAGGGAAAACAGGGCAGAGACACCAATAGAATCCACCAAGATTCGGTGCTTCAATCCAGTCCATCTCTTTAAAAATACCTCAGTAGGCCACAGAGACTGAAAAAGGCACTAGTAACACTTTTCAAAAATATACCCTGTAATTCTGCTAGAAAGGATTGGCTTTCTGGAAGAATGATACCATGAAGACCAGCCCACAATCAGGGAAAATAAAAAATGTGATTCTGCGGTACTTCCTGCTTTCTATCTAAAAGTATCTGGTGAGCTCATCAAAGCTGTTGCTGTTCAAAGGCTGGGAGAGACCACCCTCCTGCCTGCCTACCCCACCCCCCCAGGGCCCTGTTTATTAGGTAATCAAACACCATCCTTTTAGCCTTCTCCATGAATGCTCCCTGACACCAGTTTCTGTGTAAGATTCTGTCACTGTTCCGAAGAATTCCTCTGTACACAGGTGCCATCCACAGAGAGCGAACCTCTACTGATGAATCTCAGCTGGGCAGAGCCGTAATTCTGGGCGTGTCATAGCCTGTGCCCACCAGGATCTCATCTGAACCTCACAACAGCCCAATGACATAATATTTAGCATGTCAACTGACACAGGAGGGAATTTTGCCTCGCAAAGGTTAAATGACTTTCTCAGCAGTTGGGGGAAGAATCTGATCTGGAATCCCACTCCCATCAGCTTTGCCTCCTTTCCCTTTAGAAACTGATAAACATGGACCGATGGATGAGGTGGACGGGGGGAGCAGACTGATGCCAGACCACTCATCCTGCGGGGAGTAGGCATGGAGCTAAGGGTTCGATGGAAAATGTCTAGTTTAAAAAGTAACAGTTCTATTTCTTGGCAATAAAACTCAGTTAATACGCTCATCTGATTCTCAGTGGTTTTCCCTAAAAAATGGATAATTTAGCAAGAGAGTGAGCCGACGTGATGTACAGTTGACCCTTGAACAACTTGGGGGGCTTAATCTGTGTATAATTTAGAGCCAACCCTCTGTATCTGCAGTTCCTCAAATTTAACCAATCATGGACCATGCAGTCCTGAAGTATTTACTGTTGAAAAATATCCACTTGTAAGTGGACCCGCACAGTTCAAACCCGCTTTGTTCAAGGGTCAACCATAGTGTGAGAAGGTTTTTCGTCTTGTTCTCAGCAGCCCTGTGAGCTGCTCTTCCAGCCTCCTCCAGGCACTGCCCTCCCCTTGTCCGTATGTTCCCCCCTCCCAAATCCTCTCCAGCATTCAGGTGTCTGCCCAAGTTCAGGCTCCTCTGCAAGTCTTCCCTGAATGCTTCTGGACCCCAGGGACCTCCTTCTCCCAGAGGCACACATCTGCAGTTGGTGCCGTTTCTTGTAAGGATGCCTTAAATTGTCCTCTGCTGTTGATGCCTTTATGCCTCGTTTCCTGACATCAATTATAACCTTCCTGAAGGCCAGGGGATGCCACTCTCTCCATCCTTAGAAGGCACAGTCTCTGCCTTTACAAAGCCCTGCATTTGAGTCCTAGCAACACATACCAATGCCCTTGTTCAGCTCTCTGACCTCAACTGTCAAATGAAGACAACCACACAATACATGTGAGGGTTCAACGAGGCCCACAAAGCTCCCAGCTGAACGTCTTTGTAAAACAGCTGCTCAGTGCTCGTGGATTGAGAGTGACTGTAAGCCTGTCACCCGGGGGTGCTGGGTGGTCCTAGGCCCTCGCCAAGGAGGTTTAAGAATCCTTTCACAGCTCTAAGAGACAGTGATTATTTTAAATAATTCACTAACATTTTTTAAACTGTTGAGTCATAAGTCAGCTGGAGACAAAAAGCTCCACTGTATTTTTTCATATAATTATCAACAGTGCATATAACTTCCATATATTAAAATATTTTGCATGTAGGAATAATCAGCATGCCCTGGAAGGCAACCCACAGGAAACACTTAAGTATCAAATAATGTTTAAAAATAGGCACAAAAATGTGAGTGTTTCTATTAATGGGAGGATCCAAAAGGCAAATGGAGAGTGCGGGGCTACAAAGTGAGGGGTAGGAAATTAGGGTATTTTGTGAGTCTGTAAGTATTCAGTTCAGAAAGGCATAATATAGGAATTCCTAGTATATGCTCATTTACCTTTCAACTTCAGCCTGAGAATGGATTAATAGTTTTCTGATTATTCACTCTGCCAGAAATAATCACATGTGTGACTACACCAGGTGTAGTCTGTGAATTATGTTCCATTTTATCACCAAGTTCATTGTGATATACTGAATCTGATCGGCTAATAATTCTCCCTCTGATATGGTTTGGCAGGTTTGAGTTTTTCAAGATGAATATTGAAATATATGCCACCAACCACATGTGGAAAAGAAGGGAAATGATGAAAGCGTGTAACTATCGAGTTTACTCTCTACTAACAAATAAAGGAGAAAAATGCACAAAAGCACTTTGCACTGAGTTGAGCTCATAGTAAGAGTTTGTTGTTATTATTATTACCACTATTACTATTGCCATTGTTATTCTATTGATTGGAAAATTATACAGGACAAACCCTTGACCTTGGGAAAATGAAAATTCCTACCAAAGCAGGCATATCTGCTAGGCTGCCTCAATAGCTAATTAAAGTTCTGATGACACCTTGACAAGGACACCATCAGGCAGTGATCGTCATTTCAAAAGTAAGAAACTTGGAACACAAGTTGGCCATCCTTTGCCCAAGGACGTTCTGCACCACCAGACCCAGACCCAGACTCAGAGCATCCCCGGCCGCAGGCCACGCTCTATGGAGAGAGCCACTGGGGAGCACGCCTGCAGTCCCGGCACACCATAAATATGCACACGCTGCTGCTGCTTCAGCAAGATTAGTGCATGACAAATGGGCTCCCCAAAGCAGAGAGCCCCTCTCCCGGACATAAAAACCCAGTTTGCTTGTAATTTCACTGGGATGCAGTCTGTCCTCCAGATTCCCATTCTGGTGCATCACATAGCCACCCCGTCCCGGATGAAGCACGGGGCCTCTCTGTGTCATCACGTTACACTTAGGGAGAAATAAAGCAGAAGCTCAGGCACCAAGGACAAGTTCACCCACAGCTTTGATGGAGCCTCACCCCAAAGGAGAGAAACATGGACCAAGGGCAGCAGGCTAAGGGCTACACTGCATTCACTGCAAATACAAACGTAAATATATACACAGGCCAGCACATACACACACACACACGAGCATACACACACACGAGCATACACACACACACATGCAAATACATATAAATACACTTATCTAATGAAACACACACACTATACAGAATCGGTTTCACACCACTGTTCCACTATTAGATTTTTTTTATGTTATCTGTGTTACTTAATCCATTTTTCAATCTGTAAATTGTGAAATCAACTTAGGAGGTCTCAACCAGCAACATCTCTTTAAAAAAGGAAGCATATTAATAAACATCAAAGAATAAGTGTTAGGCTTGTTTGATAAAACTTTTGCATCATATATTTAAAAATACATACACACACACCGATACATACACAGCTATAGGTCCCCCTGCACGCAGATATATATACAGATACATATATACACACACAAACCCACATACATGCATGGTTGTTATACAAAGTTTTTTTTTAATGTGGGTTCACTGTCAAAATTTTGAGATACTGACAACACTACCTGTTAGCTCCCTCCCTTCCTTTAAAATATTTATGCCTGCAAAGCAGGTGAAGGCACAGGAGGAAAGGCAGGCAGGGGACAGGATGCTGGATGCCTCTGAGTGGCAACGGTTCTCGGGTTTGCTCAGTGGCACTTGAGACTCAGAGTATGGAAGCATTGTGCTGTGAAAGTAAGATGCAAAGCCCGCTAGAAACGTTCATGTTTGTGTCCAAGCCCACCTTTCCGACATCGCCTGTGACACACCCACAGCATCAGTGTTCCTCTCCCACACTCCTCTCAGGCAGACAGGTTTGGGTTAGGCTGGACACAGATGAGTGTATGGACACTACTCTGCTGTGGACCCTGCACAGTGTGTGATTTCTGGGTGCCTTCACCCTCTCTGTCCATCTCCACCTCTGAAAGGTGTTGACCACAGTAGCTACCCCATCTGCTCACCTGGGAAAGAAGCTAAGATAAAACATGCTTCCCTAGAAAACATAGGGCCAGGTGTGCCCAGAAGTCAGAGATGCTGGCACCAGGCAGGGACTGACCCAGGGCCTGTGCGCCACACAGGACACAACTCGAGAAGAAGCTTCACAAATAGCCCACCACCCCTGCCAAACCCGTCCTCTGACCACTGGAGATTCACAGCTCAGAGGAAAGAAAAATCACAAACGGATGCTCCCTCCGCACCCCCAAAGCAATGAAACACATCCATCACCCAAGAAGAGGGTGTTTTAGAGGAGGCAGGTGATCCTACCAGGACCCAGCCTGACATTTTCTCACCAGCAGCCTCATCTGCTCTGCACAGACATCACCTCCTGCCACCTGCCCCAACCCTTTTTCTTTTGAAGAATCATGAAGCTAGGGAAAAGGAGAATAAACAGTGCAATGAACACCTGTATAGACTTCACGGAGACATCACAGTTGTTAACATTTTACTGCATTTATGCTTGTGTACTCTCTCTATAAATGCACATACATCTATCTGCAACATACATATGTAGGTACATACATACACACAGACTTTCCCTGCTAATTTGAAAGTCACTTACAGACACGACCCACAAACAGTTCAGCATGAATTCCTTAAAGAGGGATTCTCCTACACTATCACAACCGATACCATCATCCCTACGTTATAACACTTAAAATATTTAGCAATAACATAGAGCCCTATGCAGATTCCCTAATTGTTTCAAAATGTCTTTTATATCTATTTCTTTTTATCAAGCAACCAATCACAGTTGATGTTTTTCCCTTGTTGTTTTTTCTATTTTATCTCTTTTAACTTAATATATCCTCCCTCTCCCCACCTCAGCACTTTTTAGTTTGTTTATTTTGTTTTTCATGATGACATTGTTTTTTGTTTTGTTTAGTCTTGTTTAGTTTTGTTTTTATGGATCCAGGCTTGTCATCTTTCAGAAAGTCCCACAATCTGGATTCATCCGATTATTTTCTCATGATTAGATTCACTTAACATTCTTTTTTTTTTAAACATCTTTATTGGAGTATAATTGCTTTACAATGGTGTGTTAGTTTCTGCTGTATAACAAAGTGAATCAGCTATACGTATACTTATAATCCCCATATCTCCTCCCTCTTGCGTCTCCCTTCCACACTCCCTATCCCACCCCTCTAGGTGGTCACAAAGCACAGAGCTGATCTCCCTGTGCTATGCGGCTGCTTCCCACTAGCTATCTATTTCACATTTGGTAGTGTATATATGTTCATGCCACTCTCTCACTTTGTCCCAGCTTACCCTTCCCCCTCCCCGTGTCCTCAAGTCCATTCTCTACATCTGTGTCTTTATTCCTGTCCTCCCCCTAGGACCTTCAGAACCATTTTTTTTTTTTTTTTAGATTCCATATATATGTGTTAGCGTACGGTATTTGTTTTTCTCTTTCTGGCTTACTTCACTCTGTATGACAGTCTCTAGGTCCACCCACCTCATTACAAATAACTCAGTTTCGTTTCTTTTTATGGCTAATATTCCATTGTATATATGTGCCACATCTTCTTTGTCCATCACCTGAACATTCTTGGCAATAATATTACATAAGAAATGCTGTGGGTTTTGACTGCATCATACCAAGAAGCACATATTTTGTTCCAACACTGGCAATACTGAGTTTGACCATTTGGTTAAGTGATATTCATTAGATCTCTCCATTAAAAAGGTAATTTCATTTTCCCATTTTTAATTAGTAAGAATCTATGGAATGATACTTCAAGAGTTTGTGGCTATCTTATTCCCCAACCTGTCACTTAATGATTTTTGCATTCACTGATGATTTTTGCCTGGATCACTTATGGTATTGGGAACTGCAAAATCATAATTTTCTAAATCCATAATGCTTTCTGTATTTATTAGAGAACATTCTTCTGAAAAAGAGAGTTTTCATCCTCTTTACACTGCTCACATTTTTTAAGGTAAACTCTTAAAGCAAAATTTTAGATCTAAAATTCACTGTTGCAACCCACGGAGCTCTTTGTTCTGGGAGTCTGTGTGACCTTTGACTAGGGCACTGCTTGGTGCTACATTGTCACATCAACATGTTTTTCTCTAGGGCCTTAAATCCATCTCTTACTTTTTGATGGTAGTTTGATAGTACATCTATTTTTACATAACTACTTCCAATTTCCTTACTTCTCCCTCTGAAAAGATACATCAGCTGATTCTACTTTGCTGTTTCCACATGCTGAATAAAATATCAGTACTTGGATAAAAATGTCTGGCAATAGGTAGAAAGTGTTGTATAAAATCCTGCAGCTTTGAAAAATGGCTAACATTCACTCAAACACATTTGAGTGTCCTCATCATTTTGCTGGGTCCTGGGAAGGAAAGAGTATAGTAGACGCAGCTTCTACCCTCAAAAAGGCCTCACCATACCCCATTTCTATACACTAATAAGAAGTTTATTTAAAATTATTAAGAGGTACTTCTATTACGTCCAGAAGATACACCCTAAGATCCCAACCTAGAATTAAGATGAAGCTCCCCTTTTACAACAACAAGCGACGGGGTTCAGCTCTGCACCCAGATTTTCATAGCTGCTCGGCTCACCTGGAAATCCAATGCAGGTGCCCCAGTGGCTCAAGTGGTCAGGTCTACAAGGAATTCATTCAAATGCATGTTCTAGGAGCTAGATTGAATAATGATTGAGTGTCTGGACTGGCTTTTGTCTCAGCTCTGCCACTAACTGCTCAAATGAAACACAATCACTCAGGGCCTCAGTTCTTCAAATGCAAAATGTGGGTAAGAATACCTGTCCCCTATGGTTGTTATGAGAATTGTGAGTTTACACAATCAAACTGCTTATAACTCTCCTTAGCACATAATACGTATTCAATAGCTATTAGTTGTTATTATGATGGTTATGATTATTCTTATTTATTTGACTTCTTTGTCACAAAAAAGGTTTGCTATAAGACACAGTAAGACTCCCAATACAACTGAGGAGTCCTCCCCGCATCCCCTGCCAGGTGAGGAATATAATATAGAATTACTGACTTTCTCAAAAAGCAAAATGCGGGAAAGCTGTATACTATTCCAACCGTGCCACACAATAAGAGGAGAAAATCCTCCAGTTAGGGGCCAAATTACAACATACTAATATAGGGGATTAGAGCCTATTGTATGGGCTTGAGTTCTCTGAATTCATGAGGCCCAAGTTGCAAGCTCTTAACCAGAGAGATTAGCTTTATGGGCTGGTGGTCAGACAGAACGACACCAGCAAGAGCGGCTCCAGCTGTTGGAAGCAGGTGGACCACTGCCTGCAAACCTGAAGCTACCTGTTGTAAGTCAGTTAACCCCGAGGACTCACTGTATGCAAACAGAGCTGACTGAAGTTTCTTCTACAGGATGCACAAGTATTTTTTACATGCTTCACATATTCATGGGCATTGCTACATGCAATTTTAGCAGAGCTGCAAAATTTTAAGCCTCATAATGTTTAGTGTTTATCCACTGAGAAGGATAACCCATCTCACTTTTAACCACATGATGATTAATCAGAGATGATGTATTTCTAAGTATTAGAAATAGTTGTTGAAACACAAGGGTGGGGCTTCCCTGGTGGCGCAGTGGTTGAGAGTCCGCCTGCCAATGCAGGGGACACGGGTTCGTGCCCAGGTTCGGGAAGATCCCACATGCCGCAGAGCAGCTGGGCCCGTGAGCCATGGCTGCTGAGCCTGTGTGTCCGGAGCCTGTGCTCTGCAATGGGAGAGGCCACAACAGTGAGAGGCCCGCGTACCGCAAAAAACAAAAAAACAAAAAAACACAGGGGTGGTGAAACTGTCAGCATTTACTTACTGACAGTGTGATATTTTAGAGGCTAGTGCTGCCTCGTATATTGAATCATTTTCCAGTAAAAGTATTTTTTAAGTAGGGCCTAAGGACAGAACAAGCATCAACGGCCTCAGCCCTTCCAGCGCAGTTAAGCTTGGTCACACGTTGGCACCGGTAATGACCACCATCTGCTCAAGTCCACGGCCCAGCAGCCCTTCCCGCACATGGAAATCTCCATGTGTCCACCAAATTGCCCGATGCTGGCAGAGGCCCGAAAGCACCAGATGAGCAAGAAAGCTGCCCAGCATGAGTCTATGGTTGAGTGCAAATGCACACACTTCAGGAGGCTGGGGAGCCGAGCAGCTCTGGTCTGCGGGCTGGGGGAGGGGGCCAGTCACACCTGAGACTGACCTGGTTTCTCCTCAAGTGGGCAGGCAGGTGAGTGTATCTGTCCAGAAGTGGGAAGGTATTTGACTCTTCCTCACTTTAACACAGTGTCCACTTATCAAAAGGCAGGTATTTGTTTAAAAAGTTGGTGGGAATCATAGAGAAAGTGTGGGCCTCGGGACGTGATCTGAATCATTCAGAGAACAAAAGGCTTGTCCTAGTCAGCTCAGGCAGCCATAACAAAACACCAGAGGCTGGGGGGCTTAAACATCAGACGTTTACTTCTCATAGCTCTGGAGGCTGGAAGTCTAAGGTCAAGATGCTGGCAGATTCGGTTCCTGGTGAGAACTTTCCTCCTCGCTTGCAGATGGTGCCCAGAGAGCGAGCTCTCATCTAAGGACACTAATCCCATGCTGGGGCCCCACCCTCGTGACCTCACCTAACCCTAATTACCACCCAAAGGTCCATCTCCAAATCACTACATGGGGATTAGGGCTTCAACATGTGAATTTTGGGGGGGACACAAACATGCAGTCTATAACAAGGCTCATAATAAAATGGGGTAAATGAAGGTCAATGGATAGAAATCCATGGCCCATAAAGCCTTCCTGTGTCTGCCTAACTCCATTTGCTACACTCTGCCCAGTTCTTTATGGCCCAGCCATGTCGTCTCCTTCCTATCCTGGGGAAGAGCCAAACCTACAGCCACCCAGGGGCTCTTGAGTTTGCTCTCCCCTCTGCTCAGAGCCCGTCCCCCAGGGCTCTTCACAATCTACCCCCTAATTTCATGCCAGTCCTTGCTCAAATGTCACCTCCTCAAAGCAGCATTTCTTGCACATCCGTCTGACTGTTCACTCTCTTATTCCTGGTACTCTTATTGTGCTTTATTTTTCTTTAAAGTAACCCCCCCACCTAAACACAGGTATACTGTTTGCAAGTTCATTGCCTTCAGGGCCAGGTCCCTATTGGTCATTGCTGTGTCTACAGGGCCTTCAGAGTATCTGGCATGTGATAATTATTTAATGTATGCTTGTGGAGAGAATTAATTCAAACTATAATGCTGGCCCCTCTCTCACAATGGGAAGTGAAAAGACAAAGGACCAGTTAACCCTGTTCCCTGTTTAGAACAGGGGATGCGAAGTCCTTGCATGGTCTGCATGTATCAATGCATTTGCGTAGCAGTTGTCATAAAAATATAATAAGGAACATGCCCTTTTTTCTTAAAATGACTCCCAGTGGCAAGGATGACCCTCACACCACAAGGACAGCCAATACTTTGCAAGCCAAGCTAAGTGTTTTATGAGCCTCTGCTCACGTGGGCCATGTGACACTATGAGGTATTTACTAATATTATCCTGATTTTATAAACGTGAAACTAAAAGAGATCAAACAACTTCTCCAAGGTCACACAGCTAGTGGTCATGGGGCCAGGGATCCAACTCATCTGTCCGACTCCAAAACCTGTGGTTTCTTCACCTGCACTCATTAGGACAGATTCAGTCATACTTCTGGAAGCTCAAAGAATCTCCTGCATGGGGCTTCCCTGGTGGCACAGTGGTTGAGAGTCCGCCTGCCGATGCAGGGGACACGGGTTCGTGCCCCGGTCTGGGAGGATCCCACATGCCGCGGAGCGGCTGGGCCCACGAGCCATGGCCGCTGAGCCTGCGCGTCCGGAGCCTGTGCTCCACAACGGGAGAGGCCACAACAGTGAGAGGCCCGCGTACCGCAAAAAAAAAAAAAAAAGAATCTCCTGCATGAAAATAGGCTGGTTTCCAGAATTTCTGTTTACAAGTCAACCAGTTAAAAATAAGCCCTTACAGGTTTAAAAAGGAAGGAGATTCTGACACCTGCTACAGCATGGATGAACCCTGAAGACATTATGAAATAACCAGTCACAAAAGGAGGAACACTTATGGTCCCACGTATATGAGGGACCAGGAGGACTCAAATTCACAGAGACCGAAAGTAGATGGTGGGGGCCAGGGGCTGGGGGAGGGGATGGGCAGTTAGTGTTCAGTGGGACAGAGCTTCACTTTTGCAGGGTGAAGGAGCTCTGGCTTTGGATGGCGGGGATGGTTGCACAACGACGTGACTGTACTTCTAGCCACAGAACTGTACATTTAAACATGGTTACAGTGGTACCTTTTATGTTATGTACGTTTTACCACAATGAACGTTTTTTTTAAAAAAAATGAGCACATCCAGAAATATGGTTTGAAAAATTTACGATCCACCTGCTGATTCCACATGGCTCCCAGTGACGCACAAGCAGTGTCCCTTGACAGTGAGAAGCAGTTGACGAGGGAGGAGACGGCATCTGTGAAATGCACGTGTTCGATCAGGTGCCCATCGTCGCATGACAGACCCCTCGGAGCAGCCTAAACATCGTGACCTCCCCTTCCTTTTGGAGACGCAGGGACCTGTCCTAGTAATTATCCATCAAATAAAAACAATCAAATCGAATTAGTTATTTCACATTTTCTTGAAGGCTGGTCCTACTGAGGGAGAGGCAGTGTACAGATACCGAATCTTCTGGTTCTGGCTCTCTGTTTTCTAAGTTTCCTCCCTTCAGGTGCACAACGAATACTATCATTAATTTTATTAATTGCATGAAAGGTCATTTTTCTGCTCATCCTTGGAAGACAACAAGGTGAAAGAATGAGGAGAAAGAAAAGGACAGAGTGAAGGGATGGTGCAGGAAAAGGATGACAGGACTTTGCTGAGGGTGAGCAGAAGGCGGTCAGATGTGACCATGGACAGCATCAGCCTAAGCAGCCCTGCTGATTTGGTGAGTCTGGTCCTGTCTGGAGCAGCTCAGCCTGGGAGGCAGGGGAGGAGGTCTGTCACCATGTGTGGAACGCCCTGTAAGAAATCCATCTATAAATGCCTCCGCCTCACGTGTGCCTGACCTCCACATCCCACGGTCACCTAGCAACACCTTCACCTAACAGGGTCCGCACCGTGGACCACCAGCTGTTCACGGTCCTCTCCTTCCTACTATAATTACCCCCTTTCTAGGTTTAGCCATCTCCTTTGGCTTTTCTTTGGAAATTAAATTTAGACCACTTCAACTAATGCATGAATAACAACTCCTTTTTCTTCCCAGGAAGTAATTTTTTAAAAAGCACCTTTGGACTTCCACAGCATCTTGGCTCCACGGCCCAACAGGTAAATCAGCAATGTCAGCACTGTCTCTGCCACCAGTCAGGGAAATGGGCTGGAAATCGAATGCATGACCACTGCCATGCTCAGGTCAGGCCAGTAATTTCAGTGCCGCAACCTGGGGGACGGCTGATGCGTGTGTGGTCCGTGGTGGGGAGCAGCCAGAGCTGGACAAGTGACCTGGCACTCACCTTCCCTTTCAGGAAGCTGTTCTCAGACTTCCCTGGTGGCACAGTGGTTAAGAATCCACCTGCCAATGCGGGGGACACGGGTTCGAGCCCTGGTCCGGGAAGATCCCACCTGCCGTGGAGCAACTAAGCCTGCATGCCACAATTACTGAGCCTGCACTCTAGAGCCTGTGAGCCACAGCTACTGAGCCCACGTGCCACAACTACCAAAGCCCACGCACCTAGAGCCCATGCTCCGCAACAAGAGAAGCCACCGCAAGGAGACGCCTGCGCACCGCAACAAAGAGTAGCCCCCGCTTGCTGCAACTAGAGAAAGTCCGTGCGCAGCAACGAAGACCCAACGCAGCCAAAAATAAATAAATTAACTAATTAATCTATTTTAAAAAAGGAAGCTGTTCTCTATGATGACCTCACTCCCAGTAAGACATCCTGTGGTCCATTTTCAAATCACCCAGGAAGACGGCTCTAATCGGCCTGCGTTATGCTTGCACACACATCTATGGTGGGGGAGTGCCGGCCTTCAAAGTCCAGGTTACTTGAAATGATTTCTGCCTGAAGAACATGATCCAACAACATAAAAGCAAACAGAGGTCTCCACACGGGCTGACCCCGGGCCAGTCTCCGGTAAGAGGCTTTCTCTCTGACTCACCCCAAACCCTCCCCGACAGCCCTCCCTCCCCGGCACGTGGGTTCTCATCTGGGCTGAAGCATCCATTGCTCTGGGGTGCGTTCATCTTCCTCCCCTCTACACCCTGCCCCACACAATGTCCAATTAAAGCCTGTTTTCCGGAAGAGCTCGATAAGTGCATCCCCACCACAACTCAGCCAGGAGGGCCTGGCACCTCCGGCTTCTGGCAGGTCACATGCCTTCTCCGCGAACCACGGCGATTCACAGCCAAGGATGAACCTGCAACCAGTAGGGCCTCAGCTGGTCCGTGGGAGAGGTCTTGATGTGCAGATTTGTTTTGGCTCCTTTGTTTTTCTGTCACCCCTGTAGTCACGTGGTGTAGGTGTCTGCCCAGGTCCAAACCTGGCTGTCTCCTCCCTGCCCTCCTTTAGGGATGGGCAACCGTCCCTAAATCCCACTCAGGCCCCCTTCTCAGGGACCCCCAGAGGGAATGCGTCCACGGGGCCTCTTCTAACTCACAGGCCTGCCGATCCCGGAGGCCAGGACAGCCTGCCCGCACCTCGGCCGTCACAGGTCAGGACCATCAAACCCTCATCTGTTCCCCCCTTCTCTTCAGAAGCCTGAGCCTACTCGGAGAACCACCGTTCCCCAAACAGGATGAGGCGACCTTTTTTCATCTTAGTATTTCATTTGAAGTTGAAAGAGGGTTTCTTTTGTCAGACAGTTGAAATCTCCCCAGAATCGGGAGCAGACCTTTGGCTCCGACAAGCAGAAAATCTGAAGGTGTACAGGGAGAGCTTCGGCCCGCTCAGGTGAGCTCATGCAAGCTGCTTCATTATTCAAGTTTGAAAGACGCTTCGGTCCTTGGTGGGAGAAGAAACTACTTGTGCTGAAGTAATCAGATTTCTGCACTCAAGTTCTTGAAGAACAACTTCTAGTGGGATGTGTTTACCAACATTAAGAATAGATGAAGCACTGTCAGAAAAATTCTGCCAGTACTTCATCTGGTTCTGAGGTAAGAGCACTTGAAAGAACTGATGTCTAATATTTCTGCAAAGACACAGATGAGTTCTAAGTGAGTCACATGCAAACGTTCAAATGCTTTGGCTGAAGTTGCTGCGCCAACATTTTTCAAAAGAGATGGGGGATGCGGGAACAGGATATCATACAGATGCAGATGGACAAAGGGTTTGAATTCAGCAAAGGACAGTAATGTCATAGGTCACCACTCAAGACTTGACTGCCGGCTCTATGGTGTCACAAAAGCTGACCCAGCCTGAGACCCAGCAGAGAAAGCAATTATCCACCTGGGTTGATCGGACAAGCGTGAGAGCATCCTGCACTCCCCTCCAGGTCCCCACTGTACCCCCCAACCGACAGAGAGAGCCCACCCGTGTGTCTAAGGTCGCTGGCATCTACCTTCAGGCATGACACATTCAGACTGACTCCATGTACCTGCTTCACTATGAATACCCTACCTGGGTGGATGGATTGGATGATAGCAGTTGGGCACCTGGCTGCATACTTGGGCATTTTCCAGAGGAGTCAGGGAGGCTGGGAGGCGCGGACTGTGAAGTGAGGCCAGACAAGCCAGGCAGAGTCTGTGAGAAGCAGAGGACCTCTGGAGGCCCAGGGCTGGGCCGAGAGCACAGAGGCCGGCGGGCAAACAGGAGGACCAGGGGCACAGCAGCTCAGGACGTCCAAATGTTGCTGAGGGCTGATTCAAGTAACCACGGGCACAACATCAACGACAAAATTTAGCTACAGAAATGAAAAGAAAAAAAACCCCACTCCTCCAATAGATTAATTTGTAGACTTAAGTGCCTAGGGAGCTCATTGATGTTGTATAGCTATGGGTCTTTTGTAAGGGGTTAATGGACCATCCGCACACCTTGGCGGGCCAGGTGTTCCCACTGCAGCCACTTATCAGAAGAGCATGACCTGGACGGCTGTGAAAACATACTTTGCTGAGCCCCACACCCAGAGCTTCTGATGCAGTAGATTTGGGATAGGACCCCTGAGAACTGGCTTTTCCAAGTTTCCAAGTGATGCTGATGCTGCTGGTCTGGGGACTGCACTTTGAAAACCACTGGTCCAGCCACTCATCATGGAGTCAGATGGAAGTCAGGCTGCTCCTGTGTCAGTCAGAACATATGAGAGACTTTACTGACCTGGTGTCTGGTTTGGGCAAGGAGGTTACTGGAACTAATACAATGATCCAACAGATTTCCAAATCCTTTTCATGTACCACATTATAAAATAAACTTTACATGGTGGCCTAATTACATACACACACAATTGAAGTAAAGGTTTCAGGGGGTAATATTTATGCTTTCTCCTGTTATGTCCTCTGATGTTTTCTATTTTTTCCCTCTTCTACTCAATTTCATTAAAAGAAAATGCTGAACATGCTCCTCTTTGACTTTCTTTTTCTTTTCTTTTCTTTTTTTTTTTTGTGGTACGCAGGCTTCTCACTGTTATGGCCTCTCCCGTTGCGGAGCACAGGCTCCAGACGCGCAGACTCAACGGCCATGGCTTACGGGCCCAGCCGCTCCGCGCCATGTGGGATCTTCCCGGACCGGGGCACGAACCTGTGTCCCCTGCATCAGTAGACGGACTCTCAACCACTGTGCCACCAGGGAAGCCCTGACTTTCTTTTAAATGGAATGCTAGCAATAATTGGGGGAAAAAGTCAAGAAAACAAAACTACATCATAAAAATAGACTTGTAGCTTTCAGATTCAATGAGAAATTAATATTTAAGAAGCACATAAGCACACAACGGCCGTTCGTACAGATTTTTACAAGTTCATGGCTTTTCAAATTGTTAGAAGCAATGAAATTAGAAATGCCAGGAATATGAATGCAGAAATAATATGTCAGAGTCAGTTGAGAAAGCCTGACTAGCAGACTTGAAAAAAGAAAGGAAGGAATTTTCCAACGTGGTAAATTAGGCACTCCCACGTTATACTAACGATGGACACAATATGTTTTTTCTTTCCATCATGCTGTGGCTCAATGTTACGGCAATAAAGACTGAGTGACAGTGGAGCCTTGGCTGACGCTGGGATCATGCAACATGCTGGGTCCCCTTTCAGGAAGGAGCCCAGGTCCCTGTCCATCTTTGTCACTGTCAGTCACCTTGGCAGTAACCCTGGGAAATAACTGCTGGGCTCCATGATGTGATTCTGTATGTTCTTATCTCTCAGTTACTTCCATGGACCTAGAGAAACCTTTTCCTCTCAGGTGATGTGTCCTCCCTAGGAAAGGAAGAGCCCTCTCTTTTTTTTTTTTTTTTTTTTTTTTGCTGTACGCGGGCCTCTCACTGCTGTGGCCTCTCCCGTTGCGGAGCACAGGCTCCGGACACACAGGCTCCGCGGCCATGGCTCGCGGGCCCAGCCGCTCCGCGGCACGTGGGATCTTCCGGGATCGGGGCGCGAACCCATGTCCCCTGCATCGGCAGGCGGACTCTCAACCACTGCGCCACCAGGGAAGCCCGAGCCCTCTCTTTTAACAGGACAGTATTGATAACACCCGACCTCCTATTACACAGAAGCATATCTCAAAGGCAAAATAATAAAATCAGCAAGTTTTCCACTCATGCCCCCACTCCTTCTAGTCAATCGGACAATCTCATCAGACAACTCTGTTACTAAAGGCAGTTCTGAGACATTTTTAAGGTTTCACAGGGGGTAAATTATGCTAAGACTTGGCAAAACTGGTATCTTGATGAGTAGGAAGTAATACCTGCCTTCAGTTCTTTCAATGTTGTTTTTTTTACCTTTTAAATTATTTTTAGTGGGTTCTGCCCCATCCAATTCCTCAAGCTCATACTCATGAAACCTGCTGATTTAAAAAATTCTGATGAAGATATATGTATATGTATTGCTGATTCACTTTGTTATAAAGCAGAAACTAACACACCATTGTAAACCAATTATACTCCAATAAAGATGCTAAAAAAAAAAAATTCTGGGGAGGAACCAAGATGGCGGAGTAGAAGGACGTGCTCTCACTCCCTCTTGTGAGAACACCTGAATCACAGCTAACTGCTGGACAATCACTGACGGGAAGATACTGGAGCTCACCAGAAAAGATACCCCACATCCAAAGACAAAGGAGAAGCCACAATGAGAAGGTAGGAGGGGTGCAATCACAGTAAAATCAAATCCCATAACTGCTGGGTGGGTGACTCACAAACTGGAGAACACTTAGGCCAAAAAAGTTCACCCACTGGAGTGAAGGTTGTGAGCCCCACATCAGGCTTCCCAACTTGGGGGTCCGGCAGTGGGAGGAGGAATTCCTAGAGAATCAGACTTTGAAGCCTAGTGGGAATTGATTGCAGGACTTCGACAGGACTGGGGGAAACAGAGACTCCACTCTTGGAGGGCACACACAAAGCAGTGTGCTCATTAGGACCCAGGGGAAGAAGCAGTGACCCCAGGGGAGAATGAACCAGACCTACCTGTAGAGGTGGTGGGGGGGGTGGCTGTGGCTCACTGTGGGGACAGGGACACTGATAGCAGAAGTTCTGGGTGGTGCTCCTTGGCGTGAGCCCTCCCAGAGTTTGTCATTAGCCACACCAAGGAGCCCAGGTAGGCCCCAGTGTTGGGTTGCCTCAGGCCAAACAACCAACAGGGAGGGAACCCAGCCCCACCCATCAACAGTCAAGTGGATTAAAGTTTTACTGAGCTCTGCCCACCAGAGCAACACTCAGCTCTACCCACCACCAGTCCCTCCCATCAGGAAACTTACACAAGCCTCTTAGATAGCCTCATCCACCAGAGGGCAGAGAGCAGAAGCAAAAATAACTACAGTCCTGCAGCCTGTGGAACAAAAACCACATTCACAGAAAGATAGACAAGATGAAAAGGCAGAGGGCTATGTACCAGATGAAGGAACAAGATAAAACCCCAGAAAAACAACTAAATGAAGTGGAGATAGGCAACCTTCCAGAAAAAGAATTCAGAATAATGATAGTGAAGATGATCCAGGGCCTCGGAAAAACAATGGAGGCAAAGATCGAGAAGATGCAAGAAATGTTTAACAAAGACCTAGAAGAATTAAAGAACAAACAAACAGAGATGAACAATACAATAACTGAAAGGAAAACTACACTAGAAGGAATCAATAGCAGAATAACTGAGGCAGAAGAATGGATAAGTGACCTGGAAGACAGAATGGTGGGATTCACTGCTGCGGAACAGAATAAAGAAAAAAGAATGAAAAGAAATGAAGACAGCCTAAGAGAACTCTGGGACAACATTAAATGCAACAACATTCACATTATAGGGGTCTCAGAAGGAGAAGAGAGAGAGAAAGGACCAGAGAAAATATTTGAAGAGATTATAGTCGAAAACTTCCCTAACATGGGAAAGAAAATAGCCACTGAAGTCCAGGAAGTGCAACGAGTCCCATACAGGATAAACCCAAGGAGAAACACGCCGAGACACATAGTAATCAAACTGGCAAAAATTAAAAACAAAGAAAAATTATTGAAAGCAGCAAGGGAAAAATGAAAAATAACATACAAGGGGACTCCCATAAGGTTAACAGCTGATTTCTCAGCAGAAACTCTACAAGCCAGAAGGGAGTGGCATGATATACTTAAAGTGATGAAAGGGAAGAACCTACAACCAAGATTACTCTACCCTGCAAGGATCTCATTCAGATTCGATGGAGAAATCAAAAGCTTTACAGACAAGCAAAGGCTAAGAGAATTCTGCACCACCAAACCAGCTCTACAACAAATGCTAAGGGAACTTCTCTAAGTGGGAAACACAAGAGAAGAAAAGGATCTACAAAAACAAACCCAAAACAATTAAGAAAATGGTCATAGGAACATACATATCGATAATTACCTTAAACGTGAATGGATTAAATGCTCCAACCAAAAGACACAGGCTTGCTGAATGGATACAAAAACAAGATCCATACATATGCTGTCTACAAGAGACCCACTTCAGACCTAGGGACACATACAGACTGAAAGTGAGGGGATGGAAAAAGATATTCCATGCAAATGGAAATCAAAAGAAAGCTGGAGTAGCTATACTCATATCAGAAAAAAATAGACTTTAAAATAAAGAATGTTACAAGAGACAAGGAAGGACACTACATAATGATCAAGGGATCAATCTGAGAAGAAGATATAACAATTATAAATATATATGCACCCAACATAGGAGCGCCTCAATATATAAGGCAACTGCTAACAGCTATAAAAGCGGAAATCGACAGTAACACAATAACAGTGGGGGACTTCAACACCTCACTTACACCAATGGACAGATCATCCAAAATGAAAATAAATAAGGAAACAGAAGCTTTAAATGACACAATAGACCAGATAGATTTAATTGATATTTATAGGACATTCCACCCAAAAACAGCAGATTAAACTTTCTTCTCAAGTGCGCATGGAACATTCTCCAGGATAGATCACATTTGGGGTCACAAATCAAGCCTCAGTAAATTTAAGAAAATTGAAATCATATCAAGCATCTTTTCTGACCACAACGATATGAGATTAGAAATGAATTACAGGGTAAAAAACACAAACACATGGAGGCTAAACAATATGTTACTAAATAACCAAGAGATCACTGAAGAAATCAAAGAAGAAATCCAAGAGTACCTAGAGACAAATGACGATGAAAACACGACGATCCAAAACCTATGGGATACAGCAAAAGCAGTTCTAAGAGGGAAGTTTATAGCTATACAAGCCTACGTCAAGAAACAAGAAAAATCTCAAGTAAACAATCTAACCTTACACCTAAAGGAACTAGAGAAGGAAGAACAAACAAAACCCAAAGTGAGCAGAAGAAAAGAAATCATAAAGATCAGAGCAGAAATAAATGAAATAGAAACAAAGAAAACAAGAGCAAAGATCAATAAAACTAAAAGCTGGTTCTTTGAGAAGATAAACAAAATTGATAAGCCATTAGCCAGACTCATCAAGAAAAAGAGGGAGAGGACTCAAATCAATAAAATTAGAAATGAAAAAAGAGCAGTTACAACAGACACCGCAGAAATACAAAGCATCCTAAGAGAATACTACAAGCAACTCTATGCCAATAAAATGGACAACCTGTAAGGAAGAGACAAATTCTTAGAAACGTATAACCTTCCAAGACTGAACCAGGAAGAAACAGAAAATATGAACAGAGCAATCACAAGTAATGAAATTGAAACTGTGATTTAAAATCTTCCAACAAACAGAAGTCCAGGACCAGATGGCTTCACAGGTGAATTCTATCAAACATTTAGAGAAGAACTAACACCCATCCTTCTCAAACTCTTCCAAAAAATTGCAGAGGAAGGAACACTCCCAAACTCATTCTATGAGGCCACCATCACCCTGATACCAAAACCAGACAAAGATACTACAAAAAAAGAAAATTACAGAACAATATCACTGACGAATATAGATGCAAAAATCCTCAACAAAATACTAGCAAACAGAATCCAACAACACATTAAAAGAATCATACACCATGATCAAGTGGGATTTATCCCAGGGATGCAAGGATTCTTCAATATATGCAAATCAATCAATGTGATACACCATATTAACAAATTGAAGAATAAAAACCATATGATTATCTCAGAAGATGCAGAAAAAGCTTTTGACAAAATTCAACACCCATTTATGATAAAAAACTCTCCAGAAAGTGGGCATAGAGGGAACCCACCTCAACATAATAAAGGCCATATATGACAAACCCACAGGAAACATCATTCTCAATGGTGAAAAACTGAAAGCATTTCCTCTAAGATCAGGAACGAGACAAGGATGTCCACTCTCACCGCTATTATTCAACATAGTTTTGGAAGTCCTAGCCACGGCAATCAGAGAAGAAAAAGAAATAAAAGGAATACAAATTGGAAAAGAAGAATTAAAACTGTCACTGTTTGCAGAAGACATGATACTATACATAAAGAATCCTAAAAATGCCACCAGAAATCTACTAGAGCTAATTAATGAATTTGGTAAAGTTGCAGGATACAAAATTAATGCACAGAAATCTCTTGCATTCCTATACACTAATGATGAAAAATCTGAAAGAGAAATTATGGAAATACTCCCATTTACCATTGCAACAAAAAGAATAAAATACCTAGGAATAAACCTACCTAGGGAAACAAAAGACCTGTATGCAGAAAACTATAAGACACTGATGAAACAAATTAAAAATGATACCAACAGATGGAGAGATATACCATGTCCTATGGATTGGAAGAATCAATATTGTGAAAATGAGTACACTACCCAAAGCAATCCACAGATTCAATGCAATCCCTATCAAATTACCAATGGCATTTTTTAAGGTACTGGAAAAAAATCATCTCAAAATTTGTATGGAGACACAAATGACCCCAAATAGCCAAAGCAGTCTGGAGGGAAAAAAACGGAGCTGGAGGAATCAGACTCCCTGACTTCAGACTATACTACAAAGCTACAGTAATCAAGACAATATGGTACTGGCACAAAAACAGAAACACAGATCAATGGAACAAGATAGAAAGCCCAGAGATACACCCATGCACCTATGGTCAACTAATCTATGACAAAGGAGACAAAGATATATAATGGAGAAAAGAGTCTCTTCAATAAGTGGTGCTGGGAAAACTGGACAGCTACATGTAAAAGAATGAAATTAGAACACTCCCTAACACCATACACAAAAATAAACTCAAAATGGATTCAAGACCTAAATGTAAGACCAGACACTATAAAACTCTTAGAGGAAAACATAGGAAGAACACTGTTTGCCATAAATCACAGAAAGATCTTTTTTGATCCACCACCTAGAGTAATGGAAATAAAAACAAAAGATAAACAAATGGGACCTAATGAAACTTCAAACCTTTTGCACAGCAAAGGAAACCATAAACAAGACAAAAAGACAACCCTTAAAATGGGAGAAAATATTCACAAATGAATCAACGGACAAAGGATTAATCTCCAAAATATATAAACAGCTCATGCAGCTCAATATTAAAGAAATAAACAACCCAATCCAAAAATGGGCAGAAGACCTAAATAGATATTTCTCCAAAGAAGACATACAGATGGCCAAGAAGCACATGAAAAGCTGCTCGACATCACTAATTGTTAGAGAAATGCAAATCAAAACTACAATGAGGTATCACCTCACACCAGTTAGAATGGGCATCATCAGAAAATCTAAAAACAACAAATGCTGGAGAGGGTGTGGAGAAAAGGGAACCCTCTTGCACTGTTGGTGGGAATGTAAATTGATACAGCCACTGTGGAGAACAGTATGGAGGTTTGTTAAAAAACTAAAAATAGAATTACCATATGATCCAGCAATCCCACTACTGGGCATATACCCAGAGAAAACCATAATTCAAAAAGACACATGCAAAAAAAAAAAAAAAAAGACACATTCACCCCATGTTCGTTGCAGCACTATTTACAATAGCCAGGTCATGGAAGCAACCTAAATGCCCATCGATAGACGAATGGATAAAGAAGATGTGGTACATATATACGATGGAATATTACTCAGCCATAAAATGGACCGAAATTGAGTCATGTGTTGAGACGTGGATGGATCTAGAGACTGTCATACAGAGTGAAGTAAGTCAGAAAGAGAAAAACAAATATCGTATATTAATGCATGTATGTGGAACCTAGAAAAATGGTACAGATGAACCAATTTGCAGGGCAGAAGTTGAGACACAGATGTAAAGAACAAACATATGGACACCAAGGGGGGAAAACCGGGGTGGGGTGGGGATGGTGGTGTGCTGAATTGGGCGATTGGGATTGACATGTGTTTACTGATGTGTATTAAATTGATGACTAATAAGAACCTGCAGTATAAAAAAACAAAAAGCAAAGCAAAACAACGAATACTAAACTTTCTTTGAGTTATTTGTATGGAAATATGTTAATATAAATGTTTCAGACATTACATGAAATTTCTAAAAATCTTATATATTCTGGTATAATGTTATGTCATAATTCTAGTTATTACTTTAAAATGTATATCTCAGAAATAACTAAATTTCCTTGTCAATTGCATTATTATGAAGTTTCATCAAATCTTTAACCGTGGTCATTTTTAAGTCTTTTGTCATTTACAGACAGTTCTGGGTGTACTCTGATGCTTTTGCAAAAATGTTACTATAAACAGGTTTCATCTTCAAGGAATTCATGGAAAGGACTCTGACAAGTACAGGTTTCTGGTAACTGACTATACTGCTGAACTGAATGAATAAGTATTTTCAGAACTCGAATGGAAAACTGATGAATTCATAAAAGTGCTAACAAAAGCTCAAGATGAAAAAAACAATTAGTTACATGGGACTGAGTGAACTGATGAGGATGATTATAATTTTTGTGACTTTCTGTTTGAATTAAAAAAAATCCCACAAGGACTCAGAGTCAAAAAATATACAAATCAATTTTCATTGCAAAGTAAAGGAGCTGTTACAGTGGAGGATTGCTGGACTGAATGTCAATATTATGACATAGTGTGAGTGTGTTTCGTGTTTGGTAATTGCAATCATTGTTGCTTTTGTTGTGGCCATCCATTTACAATGCTTGGTGTTGTCAGTTTACTTATCTCTTGTAAAAATAAAATACAGTGTATGTGTGTGAGTTGTGAAAAAAAAAATTTCTGATGAGGTCCTTCACCCTCATCAGACAAATACATATGATATCGCTTATATGTGGAATCTAAAGAAAATAATGGTACAAATGAACTTGTACACAAAACAGAAACAGACCCACAGACATAGAAAACAAACTTACGGTTACTAGAGCGGGGGAAGGGATAAATTAGGAGTTTGGGATTAACGTATACACACTACTATATATAAAATAAACAAAAAGGGCCTACTGTATAGCACAGGGAACTATACTCAATATTTTGTAAAAACCTATAAGGGAAAAGAATCTGAAAAAGATAGATACATATGCATGTGTAACTAAATCACTATGCTGTACACCTGAAACTAACACAACATTGTAAATCAACTGTACTTTAATAAAAAAAAAATTCTGGTGAGGTCGTTCCCACTAAGACAGTGGCTCCCATCTTGGCTGCATAGTAAAACCACCTGGGGGAGTTTATGAATGACCAGCGCACGAATCCTGCTCCAGATCAACCGAATGCCAATCTCTGACGATGGGAACCGGCATCTGCATTTTCCGAGGCTCTTCCCATGATTCTACCGTGTATGCAAAGTTAACAACCATCGCTCTGTCCACGATGTAATCCCCACTCCCTGGTGGAAGAGATTCTAACAAAACAGTGAAGGTGGAGTCGACCTCCAGTTGTAGAAGGAGTTTTCCCATCAGGAGAGAGAAGGCAGAGGTGTCTGGCTAGAGGTGCAGGGGATCCTTTCCAGCATTCCCCAGACCTGTTCATTTGCGCAGCTGCGTCATTAGACGGCCAACAGCTCTTGCCCACCTTGCACTTCTCCACTCTCTTCCTCCTTGGTGGTCCCCTCGGTGGGGACACAGTCACGCCCGTAGCTGCACCACCATTCTCCTCCTGTCTCAGCAGCATTGCTCAGAGCCAGGCTCCGGTTCAGCACCTGTCCTGTCGCAGCCCCAGGTGCTGGAACAGGGTCTGTGACACCTGTCGGGGGCCCAGCAGTACAGGCTCCCCCGGAAGACAGAGAAAAGGCTCTCACTTCAAGAGGGGCAGTGAGATGAACAGTGGGCCCGGGCCCAGCAATTAGGGGATCTGTGCTGTGAATTCTACATGAGTCGGAGACTCCGAGTGTAAGTGGGCCACACTCTGCTGCTGTTTGATTTGAACCTCACAGTTATATGTGCTCCCATTCTGTCAGACCCAGTTACACACAAAGGGGATTTATCTCCCCAGAAAATACAACACAGTGGAGGGCTCCCTCGGGGTTCTTTGTTTCTTAGCTTCCATCAAACACATGTGGATCACACTTTACTCTGTGAATTTTACATTCTCTGCTAAATCTATGAGTCATGATTCCCTTCTTTTTTTTTTTTTTTGCCATGCCACGCGGTACGCGGGATCTTAGTTCCCCGACCAGGGGTCAAACCCCCGCCCGCCTACAGTGGAAGCACGGAATCCTAACCACTGGACCACCAGGGAAGTCCCACGATCCCGTTCTTTAACATCGGTTCTGGTTCTACAAAGTTTATTTTTGTTTTTTTCCTATTTTCCTTCTGCGGGGCAGCCTGACTGTCTAACTTGGCAAAATCCAATAATGCTCTGGCACTGGCATGCCCTCTAATTCCTTGTCGCTGGACAGGAGTCTATGGTGTCACTAGTTCCCGGATTAACCCATTTCTTGAAAGGATGGTGAGTCAGGCTGCTTTCTCCCAGGCTGACACTGTGCCGAGTGGACTGGCCGGTCACTTAGCCCAGGCAAAGCAGCCGTTTGGGACTGCAAACCCATGTAACTCATTGACAGACATCCCTGTTTCCGTCCTTGGGAGGGCACTGTACAAGCGTGGGGCTCCTGAGTGAGGACCCCACACTGGGGTGAAAACGTAATAGACGAAGCCCTGTCCTGTCACCTCACCCGTCCTTTCAGAAGCGGGGAATGACCGCTGACCTTCCACCGCAACCACACTCGGGGGAAGGAGGACAGGAGGCCCATGGAGGAGGCTTCCAGAAGGGACTCTCCCGCCCACACACTGCCTGGCGGGGGTCCAGCAGCTTTACGGAGTACAGACCACGAAGTTCAGGTCCTGTTTCTCTTGTGCTCACAGATAAATCGGGTAACTAAAGAAAGAATGTGATGATGCTGGGCTGGCAGGGCAGTGTCTAGACCTAAGCTGAATTACTGTTTCTCCACATGGGCATAAGCGTGTCCTGGGCCCTAAGTGTGTCTCTGCCTATGTGGCCCTGTCCCTAAGAAACTGACAGAGAGAAAGACCAAATATGGAGATGGGGACATCATAAATGTGAGTAGGGTGAATTTCAAATTATGCTCTGGATCACTGTTTTTTTTAAGGTTTAACACAATAAACTTTGCTGAAAGTTTATACTTCTGACTAGACTGATAAGTTTGTACTTACTGGTTACGTTTATACTTAGTTTTTAAGGTAAGAAGGTGACATTGAAGCAAGAACAGATGCCTGAGGAGCCCCCAGACTACTCATTTCCCAAGCAACGGGGTTAGCTGATATAGCAGCCTCCGTTTTTGTCCCAACTCCCTGCTTGCCAGCTGTTAAAGCAGGGTTTTTTAAAAACAAGTAAATAGCTATTAATTAATAACATTTAAAAATATTAAAATCAAGCAGATAAAATGATTAAAAGAAGGCACAACATAGCTACAATTTAAAATATGTAATGAGCAGACTGAAATAAACATGATAATTTATAGGAAGTCAATGGTAAAACCAGGTTAAATAAAAATAAGAGTTGCATGTTAGCTAAAGAAAATGGTCAAAAGTGAAAGTGAAAGTGTTTATATGAGTGAATTTGGCTAAAATGTAATCTTAAAAATAGACGGTTATTTTAAGAACAAACAAATAAGCTAGCAGTTGTCAGTATACAGAGCACAGGTTCACGGGCGCATGCTCAAACGGGGATGGTCCATCCAGGGGGCCACAGACAAGGGTTGCTCCCCTTCCCCTCCCTGGAGACTCCCAAGCCTGCCACTTAGAGGACAGGGAACTCTACTCGATACATTGTAATGGCCTATATGGGAAAAGATTCTAAAAAAAAAAAAGTGGATATATGTATATGTATAACTGATTCACTTTTGCTGTACACCTGAAACTAACACAACGTTGTAAATCAACTGTACCCCAATAAAAATTAAAAAGAAAAACACGGGCTTCCCTGGTGGCATAGTGGTTGAGAGTCCACCTGCCAATGCAGGGGACACGGGTTCGTGCCCCGGTCCGGGAAGAGCCCACCTGCTGCAGAGCAGCTGGGCCCGTGAGCCATGGCCACTGAGCCTGCACGTCGAGAGCCTGCGCTCCGCAACGGGAGAGGCCACAACAGTGAGAGGCCACAACAGTGAGAGGCCCGCATAATGCAAAAAAAAAAAAAAAAAGAAAGAAAAAGAAAAACACATGAAGTGGAAACCTGTGACTCTTCTTGAACACTGAGTATGTTTCCTAACAACTGTCTTTCTTCTTAACCTAAACAATGTGCAAGAGGCTAAACGGAGCCCCGAGTATGAGCTCACGGTCCCCCCTCAGGAGGGTTGGGTGCTGTGGCCAGCTTCTATGGCCTTCGGCCAGGCTTCTCAAACTTGGCCGCATGACAGAACCACCTGGAGAGCTCTGAAAACCCTCGACGCTGAGGGCTCACCCCAGAGAAGTGTGGGAGGAGGAGGACCCAGACCTCAGTCTTCTGAAAGCTCCCTGGGGACCCTGATGTGCAGCCAGGTCTGGGCATCCTGGTCCAAGGCTGTGGTCTCTAACATGTGCATGCGAACCATCTGAGGCCTCGGAGACATGCAGTGCTAACCAGGGGTCCATCTGCCTTTGGAAGGGGCTCCAATTACTGCTACTGTTGCTGCTGAGTGGGCTACCCTCTGAGCAGCCAGACCTCCACTGTGGTGGCTTTGACCCTGGTGCCTGGGGAGAGTGGGATTGGCTCAGGGCGTCCTGTCCACGCCTTCTGTAAGAAGGAGTCAGAACTCTATCAGTCTGCAGACAGCAGCACCTTCTTCCCATCTAATACCAAATAATCTCAGGGTTTTCCTGGTGCAGGAAGCACCCTTGCCCCAGGGCTCCTGCGAGGTGCTGCCTGGCTCCTTCCTGAGCTGAGCCTCAGATGCTATTTGGAAGGCTGGCAGCCCACGTCTCTCAAACTGAGATCGGTTTGCTTGGGACCAGCTAATACATCAGTTCTTCCCACTGAGGCAAGAAAGGACAATGCTGAGTCAGTTTACATGCTTTGCAAAGGTCATCACAGCACCTCCGTGACTCTGCTGGCCATCCTCTTTGACCACAGTTGTAGGACCCTCTGTGGACCCAATGGCTTCTAGGTTTTCAGGGCTCCCCACCGAATAACATGCTACTGAGGCTGACCCTACACTCCAGAGGTGGGGCAGTGACTGCGGAGGACAGCAAGGCGGGGAACCCTGGAGACGAACTGGGCTCAAAACGCAACACTGCAGGACAGGGCAAGTTACCTAATGCCTCTCACTGAGTTTTCTCATCTGTGATGCAGGGTTAACAACAGCATCTACGTCACAGGACATGTGTGTGAATTCAGTGAGTCAGTATACGTAAGCACACGTCTGGGACCTGCCACATAATGGCCAATTAATCAGCAATAATTTAACAATAGCTAATTGAGCAAATAATTCATATAATATTATTACTTTGAGTTAATTAAGCAGAATATCTTAAGATGGGGCCCATATGAAGCATGAGGTCAACTTGGACTCCAGGTGTTTTGTTTTGTTCTGTTTTGTTTTGCTAGCAAGTACTCTCACGATCCCTCTGCTCAGGTGTTCTCCAAATTGCTTTCGTTTTTTTTTTTTTTTTTTTTTTTTTTTTTGCGGTACGCGGGCCTCTCACTGTTGTGGCCTCTCCCGTTGTGGAGCACAGGCTCCGGACGCGCAGGCCCAGCGGCCATGGCTCACGGGCCCAGCCGCCCCGCGGCATGTGGGATCTTCCCGGACCGGGGCACAAACCCGCGTCCCCTGCATCAGCAGGCGGACTCTCAACCACTGCGCCACCAGGGAAGCCCAAAATTGCTTTTTTAAAGCAATTTTTGTAACCGACATGAAAGATTACATTTATCCCTGGTAGATTTTACCTTGCTGATTTTGATTTCCATCCCATATGCACGTTGTAACACAAACAAGGCAACATGGTTTCATAATGCCCTTACAAACACAGGCAAGAAGAAACCTAAAAAGCCCTTTCAGCTCACCCCGACCTTCAGGGTGAGCCATTCCAGAAACAGTGAGGAACAAATACAAGTCATGTGGTGTCTTGAAGCACACAGCATGGCAGTGCACTGTGACTCAGCTGGTTATTATTAAAACTAAATATTAGATCCTCAGTGGCAACTTGCATCCCATCAGATAACAGCTGGACTAGAGGCGCAGTCAGAGGTTCTCAATCAGCCGCCAGCCCATGTGTCCAGCATCCCATACACATGAATTCTCATCATGCTCAATAAGGGTTCCACACACAACAGAAGGCAGACCCAGCCCAGGTCATCAGTGATGGATTCCCGGTGGGAGAGGACAATAATTATACTGCTTCCTGTTATTTTGAAGCTCCATGCCAACTCTCTAGTTATTTATGTCATATAATTTAATTTTTCTGGAATACAGTCATAAATCACGCAGGCTGGTCCCTTAGCAAACAGCTCACTGTATGCCTAGTGAACTTTAAACAAGGCAATCATTCTCTACTGTGCTTTCAGCTTCTTTTTATAGAGCTGAACCAAGTGACATGTCACGTAAAGACTTTTGCAGCAAAGCACTGAATCCAGGCGTTTTCAGAGGAATCAACACTTTTGCCTGCGATGTTCTAGTCAGGTCCATTTTAGGTTACTTTTCTGGTCTTAAGAGTCTCTGTCTTTGAAAGATCATCTTATACTGGTTTTGGGCAGCTGGTCGCAGAAACAGAGAAACCCTGGGCCTGAAATTGGTGATGTGAAAAGAAGAAACAAAGGGAAGTCACTTAGGATCTTGGATCAAAGTCTGGAGACTTGAGAGACGAACGGGGCGTGGTATTAGGTGTCTGGAGATGGCCTCAGTTTCCCGAGAACCCCATGGTTAGCGGCCCCTGGAAAGCTCCCTATCCAGGGCACCCAGATAAGATTTCAAGAATAAGTAAGTTAACACACTACACTGCTCCAACTGCTAAATGGCACCTTGAAATCAGACTCATGCCAGCTTCAATTCGTAAAGAAATAGGAAAAAAGAGGACCATTACTGGCATAGAAAAATGAGCCAGGAAGTGTCTCACGTCCAAATCTTCCATGTCAAAGCCAGGCGACATTCAGAAAAAAAAAAAAAAATTTCCTCTGCGCGGAGGCCATCTGTATCCAGCCGCTATGTCATTTCTACCTGCCCATGGAAAACCCTCCTACCCTCTGTACCTCCCTGCAGCTTTCCAGACATTCTAGGTTCAAGGCCAACATTTATGTTCTTTAGGAAGGCTTCCTTGATTAATCAGAACATTTAGCTGCCATGGTGCTTGAGCGCCTATTTTGGGGGGTTACATCTGGGTGGACTCATTCGTCAAGGTGGGCATGCAGGCTCTGAAGTCAGATTCCCTAGGCCTGGGCTCTACCACTTACTAGTTACTGGTTAATATCTCTAGGTTACCCTTCTGTAAGACAGTTCCTAAAAAGAAGTGTTCACTAAATGGTACCTGCCATTATTATGGTCAATAACCAAAGTAGTAGAGTCTATGTAAGAAAAAAATTTTTTATTGATTTCAAGAACTAGTCCATGGTTGTAAGAATGTGGGGTGTAAATGTGCAGAATGTACATATGTCCTTGGTAATGAATTCCACGCAGGAAAAGGCACTATTTGTACTATGTTTTATTCATCTGAGTCTATCACGATTATTTTAGGAAACTTTTAGGAAACCATTTTTAGGAAACTTTCTTTGAATTTCTCCCAGACTACCTCTCAAGAATGCCCGTGTTTGAGGAAAGTTCAGTTTATACCTATATACTGCATGTATTTATCTATTCATGAATTCATTCATTCCCTCAACAAACACTTTGGAGGCTTACTTTCCAGGCACTATTCTAGGTGCTTGAAATACCTCAGAGGAAACAGGCGACAGAAAAGGACAAAACTCCCTGCACTTAGGAGCTTGTGGGTCAGTGAGAGGGACAGACAGGGCACAACACAATCAAATGGAAGTCAGAAGGCAGGGAGGGCTCTGAAGAGTGAGGCGGGGGGGGGAGGGGGAGGAGGAAGGCGGGACACAGTAGTGAGTCCTTGCCCCACGTGGCTTCCCCCATCTGCCACCCTCCCTAGGCTGTGAGCCCTCAGGGCACCAACAATGGCGTTCCTCTGCGTCTCCAGCACGGAGTGCAGTGCCAACGGCCTCAGCAAACAGGACGTGCTAACTGGACGAAGGCCAGTTAAGGTTGACACTGTCTATGCCATGCGCTGAGGTGAACCCTCCAAAACCCAGCACTGCTGCAGGGCTCATCCAGGGAAGCACCAACGTTCCCGTCTGCCACCCTCCCTGCCCACCTGCTGTGTAGTCCACGGTCCCTCTGGTCAAGTCTACCAGGGTGGGGAGCACACTTCCTGAGTTCACTGGCTACCAAAGGTCTTTCTGCTCAAAAACATAGTTTCTTGAACTGTAGCATCAATACTTCAGTAAGTCAAACATACTGTAATAGTAATTGTGGCCTTACGTGGAGGCAAAAAATAGCAAAAGTCAGTGTCATTCTTCACCGAGTCCCAGGTACCCGCCCGGCACATCTGGTCCCACTCTGGTGCCACCCCTCTGCCCCCGCCCTCACTCCTGCTCCATCGGGCTCTTTCACTTGTCTTCGTTGTTTCCTGGCTTTCCTTGCTGTGTGCCTCGTGTAACATGTATGCCCATTGTTTCACACACATGTGCACGTGCACACACACACACACACACACACGGTGTTGGTTTACAAATTGAGACGGTGAGAAAAATATGCACATTCAGGGATAAAACTTACTGAAGATTCAGTCAAGTCCTAAGAACTATGCCACGTCTTCAGAATTCATGAGACCCCTGCGAGGTCCTGATCCCTGGAGGCATCCAGGGCCCCTTCCATTTATCACGTGGCCCAGGCTGCCTGGCTCACCGAAGCAGCCAGCTTTTATACCTCACACTGCATAGAGAGTGGAATTGACTTGCAAACATTTACTGTTTGTGGCAAAGGAAGTTAAGGGAAAAGGGGTGACACGGTCCAGACTGATTATCACTAGAAGTCAAAGTCCATCATCTACATCGAGGTGTCCATCTGAGGGACACCACTGACATAAGAGTAACAAGGAAAACGTGTGAAGAAAGCATCTGTTCTAAAGCTGCTTTGGTAATTCCAATCCCCCCAACCATTCTTTGAAAATGGAACAGCTTCAAATCAGGTAATGAAAATCCTGATCCGGTAACAGTTCTCCTGCTATGAGTTGCCCAAGCCTGAATTCATGACAGAGAAAAGGAGTTTATTTTCTGCCATTTTCAAGAGAGGATATAAAAAGGCAACATTTATTGACCTCACCTAAGCCTTCGATGCAATTAGCAGCAATTTGGCTAGAATAAAACTGCATGCAATTGACCTTAGTTCATTAGTTTGAAGATTATTTTACAAATGGAGAGCAAAGTGCTGTGATTTAACAGAAGAACTACGATAGCTGATTAAATGAAACTTACTTCAATTCCAACAAACTTGGACTATTTTCTAAAGATAATGCATTAATGAAAGAGGCACTGTGCTTGTTTGGTATAAGATCAAAGAGAATGAATGTGGTTTTTTAATTTTAATTTTAGACGAATTTCTTTTTACTTTAACCTCAAGCTTTACATATTAAGGTCAGATATTCATTGTTCACTGTTCATTTAAAATATATCATATGAGGATGGTACAATGCAATATTAGGATTTTTTCATTTTAACAATGATTTTTCCATTAAATGATAGGTTTGAAAGAAACTTTTGTCCAATAGACTTTTATTTTTTTAATTTTTAAAATACAAGGTAATATTGTCTAGATGGTGAAACCTGGAGCTTCATGAAATTTAGCTGCTAAAGTAGTAGCATCAAATTTCAACAAAATTTGCTAATCACCTTCCAATTTTTTACGCTATGCTTTTTCTTATTTTATTCTTTTTGTTCTTTATTTTATGCACTCTCAATTTTACATTAATTCAAAGAAAATTGAAACCGAGTACGACTCTATGGTTCTTCCCCCCTCCCAAGTCCTCTGTCTGCCTTTTGTCTGTAGAAAAACTTTAGCCAAAGAATAAGTTTAATTAGGGAAGCGAGAAAATGCAGAAGCAAAGGAAAAGCAGTCGAACAGGACAAAATAACAATAGTTGAGTCATTAAACAAAGTCAAGGACCTTCAGTTCCTCCTCAAGGGCTGTAGATAATATTCTGAGCCATGTCCTGGGAGCTGTTTTGTAGATACTGAAAGCCCCACCAGACAGAAGAAGTTAACTACATGATGACCAGCCTGTAGCCATGACATAAGCTGCCGCAATCCTAATAACTGGCCTCAAGGAAATGGGAACAAACTGACCCTGGAACTGAAGATTAATTGAACTTAAGACAATCAAGATGATGCTGATTAGGCCATGACATGACCAACTGCAAGATGACTGTCAGAGCTGCCTGGGCTGTTTCTGCGTGTAGCCCTCTCCCGCCCTCTGTACATCCCTGAAACTCCCCTATCAAAGCTCTTTCTCCCTGATTGACTGGGGGGAGTTGGCCTTTGGACATGAGTCCACGCTCCTGCCATTGCCAGCCTCTGAAATAAAGCAAACTCTGTTTTCCACCAACCTTACCTCTCGAGTATTGGCTTTTGAGCAGCAAGCAGCCAGACCCCACTTTTGGTAACAAATGACCTTTAGCAAGATGACACGCAGTACAGAAACACTGTAGGAATATGTGCATATCTGACATAAGAGGAGGTTATTTGTTTTAAAAAAATTGTAATTTACAAGATGATTGAGATGCCCATGGAATCTAGTTACATTTAACTTCTTAGATTTAGCTAAAATGGTGTGACCATTGAAGAACTGGTTTAATAAGTTATCTTTTTTTGATATTGAGGAGCCCAATATCAAACAAACAAACAATCCAGTTAAAAAATGGGCAGGAGAGGGGCCTCCCTGGTGGCGCAGTGGTTGAGAGTCCGCCTGCCGATGCAGGGGATACGGGTTCGTGCCCCGGTCTGGGAGGATCCCATATGCCGCGGAGCGGCTGGGCCCGTGAGCCATGGCCGCTGGGCCTGCGCATCCGGAGCCTGTGCTCCGCAACGGGAGAGGCCACAACAGTGAGAGGCCCGCATACCGCAAAAAAAAAAAAAAAAAAAAAAAAAAAAAAAAAAAAATGGGCAGGAGACCTAAATAGACATTTCACCAAGAAAGGCATACAGATGGCCAAGAGGCACATGAAAAGATGCTCAACTAATTATTAGAGAAATGCATATCAAAACTACAATGAGGTATCACCTAACACCGGTCAGAATGGCATTATCAAAAAATCTCCAAACAATAATACTGGAGATGGTGTGGAGAAATGGGAACCCTCTTGCACTATTGGTGGGAATGTAAATCGATACAGCCACTATGGAGAACAGTATGGAGGTTCCTTAAAAAACTAAAAATAGAACTACCATATGACCCAGCAATCCCACTACTGGGCACATACCCTGAGAAAACCATAATTCAAAAAGAGTCACGTACCACAATGTTCATTGCAGCTCTATTTACAGTAGCCAGGACATGGAAGCAACCTAAGTGTCCATCGACAGAGGAGTGGATAAAGAAGATGTGGCACATATATACAATGGAATGTTACTCAGTCATGAAAAGAAACGAAACGGAGTTATTTGTAGTGAGGTGGATGGACCTAGAGTCTGTCATACAGAGTGAAGTAAGTCAGAAAGAGAAAAACAAATACCACATGTTAATGCATATATATGGAATCTAACAACAACAAAAATGGTACTGATGAACCTAGTTGTAGGGCAGGAATAAAGATGTAGACATAGAAAATGGACTTGAGGACATGGGGTGGGAGAGTGAAGCTGGGGCGGAGTGAGAGTGGCATGGACATACATACACGACCAAATGCAAAATAGCTGGCTGGTGGGAAGCAGCAGCACAGCACAGGGAGATCAGCTCGGTGCTTTGCGATGACCTAGAGGGGTGGGATAGGGAGGGTGGGAGGGAGGCTCAAGAGGGAGGGGATATGGGGACATAAGTATGCATATGGCTGATTCACTTTGTTGTACAACGGAAACTAACACAGTATTGTGAAGCACTTATACTCCAATAAAGAGCTATTAAAAATAAATAAAATACTTGATAATAACTATAAATGGAGCATAACCTTTAAAAATTACGAATCACTATTGTACACCAGTAACTTATACAATATTGTACATCAACTGTGCTTCAACAAAAATAAATAAAAAGAAAAAAAAATAAGTTATCACTTTTAGAGTAACCAGAAAAGACTAAAGTTCCTTCACAAATCATCAGTCAACAAGTCAACAAGTAGTGAAACATTTATTTGGTCGATATTCAGCTAAGCACTGTGAGGATAAGAAATAAAAAATCCAAAACATTTTCTTACCATAATGAAAATTAAGATTACAAAACTGTAGAAAACAAATCATTGTTTTAAGTGAGGGCTAAGAAATGCAAAGTCAATATAAAATTAGTCTTATTTGTATTCCCATTTTACTAATATAAACAAATAGAAAGTGAGTATAATAGAAATGAAATAGAAAAGAATAAAAGGATTTATATTAGATCAATAAGCCCCAAATACTTAGGAATCAATCTCATAAAAGTGTGCAAGACCTCAACACAGAAAACTTGAAGATGTTATTAAGAGAAATTAAAGGTCTAAATAAACAGAGGGGTATATTATTCATGGTTTGGATATTTTCATATTGTAAATATGTAAATTCTCATCAATTTCATCTTCTATAGATTGAAAGCAATCTCAACCCAAAATCCCGACTGCTCTGTGTGTGTGTGCCCATCTGCACATGCCCATGTGCGTAATTTGACAAGATGATTCTAAAATTTTTATGAAAATGTAAAGGGCAAAGAATAATAAAGACAATCTCAATATCTGAAGCACAACCATCAGCTAACCAGACTTATTTAAAGGTACAGTAACTTAAACAATGTGATTTCAGTCTAAGGATAAACAAATAAACCAAGGGAACAGACAGATTGTCCAGAAATAGATCCACATGTCACCTAATTTTTAGTAAAGGTGTAATAGCTTTACTATGGAGAAAGGATGGTGTTTTTACAAAATGGTGATGAAGTAATTCAATATCCACATGGAAATAATGAATTATGACCCCTACCTCACACCTTATTAAAAAATACATTGTGGAGCAATCATAGACTTAAAGGTTGAAGGTAAAATAATAAAGCTTCTAGACGATAACAAAGGAAAACATTTCATGTCCTTGAACAGGGCAAAAATTTCATTAGATGATAACAAAAGGAAAACATGAAACAAAACGCAAAGATGAACAAATCAGGCTTCACTAAAAATTTAAAATACTGTTTTTCAAAAGACACTATTGTGAAAATCACTGTGTGAGAAGGCAAGCTATAAACAGAGAGAGGATATCTGTCATAATCCATGTGATGGTCTCATATCCAGAATATATAAATAGCTTTTACAAATCAACAAGTGGGAGGGGGGCAGTCACGTAACCCAATGCAATAAAAAATAGACCAAAAAACTTGAATAGGGGCTTCCCTGGTGGCACAGTGGTTGAGAGTCCACCTGCCGATGCAGGGGACACGGGTTCGTGCCCCGGTCCGGGAAGATCCCACATGCTGCGGAGCAGCTAGGCCTGTGAGCCATGGCCGCTGAGCCTGCGCGTCCGGAGCCTGTGCTCCGCAACGGGAGAGGCCACAACAGTGAGAGGCCCGCGTACCGCAAAAAAAAAAAAAAACTTGAATAGGCACTTAAGGAAAGCTATCCAAAATGGACTACAAGCACATGAAAAGGTGCTCGAGCTCATCAGCCATCAGAGAAATGGAAATTAAAATGAAAATGAGATCCCATCACACACCCACAGATATGTCAGAAACAACTATGACTACAACCTAGCACAGCCTGAGCCATTCTGAGGGTTGGCGAGGAGAGATGGTGGTCTCTGCACTGCTGATAGGAGTATAAATTAGAAGGTCTACTTCGAAAAACTCTGGCAGAATCATACCCATAGTTTGCAATCCTCGGTATGCACGCATGCGTTCATGCACTGAAGTAACATGCGATGACCACTGTGCAGAAGAGCCAAGTCAGGGAACAACATGCATGTCCATGAACAGAAGAAGGAGTAAAGTGGTGCCGTGTTCATACAATGAAATACTTTACAGAAATGCAAGCGGGGACTTCAGCTGTGGCCCAGAGGACCCTCTTGGACATGATTTGGAGCAAATTAAATGTGGCGCAAAAGAATACGTGTTACACGATTCCATTCACATCAAGTTCAAAAGCAAGAAAAACAGAAGGATCGTGAGAGGTGTCAGAATGGTGTTTGGCTGTGGGAGGACCCTGATTTAGGGATGTTCCAGGGAGGAGATGGGCAGGGTGTGCTGGGAAGGGGCACCTTGGGATTAGGAGGGAAAGTTCACAAGCCACTGCAGTGGCTCAGGGTGAGAAGTGTCTGGATGGGGGTGAGGACAGTGCTGTGGATTAAACATCACAGGGCTGCGGTATTAAACGGCAAAGTGCACATAAAACACCTACAGTGCCTGTCACGTGACACAGTCAAGAAATGTCAGCTATTATTATTATCATTATTATTATTATACTGATGAGAACTGTGGAAATGGAAAGGAAATGCCAACTACAAATTGGCACTTGCCATCTCCCTCTACGAGGATTAAATCATGAACTGTTGCAGCTGTTGACCTTCAACACCCCCTGAAAGGAGCTCAGGGTGGTGAGCAGGAAGGAGGCCCTCTGTGCTCTGGGAAAAATTGGCAGAACAGGTCTTCAGATAGTTGGATATTCTCAGGAGAAGATTTTATGAGCCCAATTCTTGCATCTCCTCGTATCCAGAAAAGCACTAAAATCATTAACAGAGACGTCTGCTCCTCGTGACCAGCAGCCACCTTCTGCCAAAATGTGTGCTTGACTGCACGTTCCCCCTTCACCAAGATCACATCTATACTGACCTCCCCCTGCCTCTTGGGAGCAGTTTCTCAGAGCTATCTAAGAGGCTGTCTCCCGGGCTATAGTCCTCATTTTGCCCCAAATAAAACTCAACTCACAAGTCTCATGTTGTGCATTTTTTTCAGTCGATAAAAAGAACCTGGGAAGAGGTTCTGATAGAAAAGCAAACATTCTGGGTGACTGGACATGGAAGATGGCTGGGGTGTTGGCAGCCAGGACAAGTCGGGGAGGAAACTTCCACAGACGTGAACTTGGCAGCTGATTTGCTCCTGCTTTAGTGATTCCGCCGAGCCAGGTCTGGTGCACAGGACACACGACCATGACTCACTTCTAATCTCCTGTGTCCCCGTGGTGCTGGACACAGGGCTAAGGCTTAATAAATACATGATGAGTGAGATAATCCCCATCCCCTTGGACACTAGCAGGCAGAATAGAATGTGAAAGAAAACTTGACAATGGAATTCATTTTCTTAAAAAGTGTTCTCTTTGGGAAAGCCTTGCAACAGAAGTATATCATGTTTGTTCTGTGAACCCCAGAGATTTGTCTGTCATTTTCATATAAAGCTGGCCATCCTCCAGCTTAATTTTAACTGCAGGCTCCCTGCCCCTAATTCAGTGTTAGGTCAGAGATGGCCTCCGTTTGCAGATTTATTGTATTTGCAGCAGAGAACCATCGCTTATTTGACAAGAGCTCAGTTCTAATAGGTTAGACGTCTGGTGTGTTTTCGTCTTTACATTAAAGACCCTGTAATCAGGGCTCATTACAAGGCCTGTCCACTTTGCCAAAAGAAACGCAGAGGGCCAAGTTTAAAACTCCCCCATCACTCACTTGTCACGGAGAATTCCCAGATCATTTTAGAATTCTGGGCTGCATCCTCCTGATGCAGGAGATAAACTCAGCATGTTCACCCCTCCACATGCCCTACGTTTCCCAGAGGGGCGTTATTCTGGCTCTTGATTCATTGGCACACCTACTTGAATGCAGGTGTATCTTTCCTTCTACAGCAATTCAAAAATTTCATTAAAAATCTAATCCAAACGCTTGTTACAAGAAGAGCAATGCAGGTCAACAAGAAAAAAGAAACTTTACTAAAAGTTTCACCAAATATACTATTAGGCTAATCCGCTCCTGTTTTCTTTAAACAGTGCTTCTCAAGGTGTATCCAGACCACCTGGGATCGTGTTAAAATGCAGATCCTGATTCAGTAGGTTGGAGCAGGGGGAGGGGGCCGAGAGTCTGCAGGTCTGAGGTCCCCTGGGTTGATGCTCCTGGTCCAGGGACCAGGGCAAAGGGCACACATCGAGCACCTCTGTCGGGGCGTCGTGTTGCTGATCTTTGTAGTTTCTACTTCTAAGGAGGAAATCAGTGGAGGCAGAAGGAGGCTGTTCAGTCCTCTGGTTCTTGAAACACAAACAGACAAACAAAAGCACCGCTGGTAGTTAAATCCCTTCCTCAGCCCATAAACATCCAGATTTTTAAGGACAAACGAAGGTAGCTCTCAGCAGCTGCTCTGTAAATGTTTCTCTCTCCTCCGCTTGAGGTCCGACGGGTCAGACTCTGAGGGCAGCTCCGCGGGGCCAGTGGGCAGCGCATCCGCCAGGGATGACTGGGGAGCAGGTGGGGTCAGCAGGCGCACCATGTGCTGATGTGTCACTGACACTCCCTGCGTCCAGCAGGCGTGGCCCACACCACGTGGGACCGGGGCCCCCTGCCGGGCCCCAGGTGAGGTGAGGGGCCACCCAGCATCCTCTGTGCCTGAGACAACGGTGCTCAGCGTTAGCAGAGACGGGGCACCCTGTGGGAAAGCAAACTCTGAATCTGCAGTCTCACTGGCTTCACATGCCAACACTGCCACTTCACCTCTGTGTGGGGCAAGTGAGCCTCTTAACTTTCCCATCCTTTTTGTGGCCCCATTCACGTGGTCACCCCACAGGCCGGCTGAGCACAGGCCCAGGGCTCACCTGCCCAGACGCTGCTCCTGTCCTGGGGCAGCAGGTTCCTCCAGGTGCAGGAGGGGGCCAGCCCGGGATGGGGAGGGCCTGCCAGTCATCATTACTGTTCTAACCCTCTGATCTCCTGCTGGTAGCAGGGATCTGCTGATGAACGTTCATACCCAGGTGCTGACCTACAGGGGTTTCTCCTGGAGGCCAGGTCTCCCCAGAGGAGAGAGGGTGGCAATGAACCCCACCTCTCCGTGACAGCACTTGCTAATAACTTTAATCTCCCTTAGGAGGGGGGTTAAATGCAGGGCCAGCCCCGGAGCAGACTTCCCCAGTGAGGGTCCTGGGAGTGACAGCAGAGAGGGCCGTGGGGATGCAGATGTGGGAAGGGGGTCCCCCTCCTGCAGGGCCTCAGCTACCTGACCCCACCGCCGACCACAAACTGGCACCTGCCATCTCCCTCCACAAGGACTAAGCCACAAGCCACTGTGGCCCCTGCCCTTCAACACCCCCCGAAAGGAGCTCAGGGTGGAGAACAGGAAGGAGGCCCTCTGTGCTCCGGGAAAAACCGGCAGAACAGGCCTTCAGATGGTTAGATATTCTCAGGAGAAGATTTTATGAGCCCAATTCTTGCATCTCCTCGTATCTAGAAAAGCGCTAAAATCATCACTAACTCTTTGGAGCAGTTTCTCAGAGCTATCTGAAATGCTGTCTCCCAGGCTCTAGTCCTCATTTTGCCCCAAATAAAAGTTAACTCACAACTCTCACGTTGTGCATCTTTTCCTTCAGCTGACACCACCCTCTGCAGCCAGATGCGCACCAGTTCGCGCCTGCTCAGGCCTGGCCCCCTGAACTGAAGAGCACTGACCCCCACTCTGAATGACTGGGGAAGGCTGCTCTGTACTCACTGGGGGGAACCACCAGGGTCTCCTCTGGAGCTCTGGTCGCTAGTTTCGTCACAGGGTTCATTCGTTTGACTCACATTTTACCTTCTACTTGCCCACCGGGCCTGCCGAGGGCAGAGGTGACGTCTTGCTCACCCTGGCATCCTTAGCACAGTACTTTTATTTCTGGCAGGTATTCAGTACCTGCTCGTCAAGTGGAAATGAATGCAACTCTTGCCAGTTTCGTGACTCCAAGGTCTGTCCTCATAAAAAATCCATAAGTAAGTCTTTAAACATTTCTTTTTTTACTCTACTTCAGGGTAAATGGCCGAAATTCTAATTTTGACCTTTCCTCATGCACGTTTTTTTCAGCACTTGTGTTGTGAGGGAGGCCCCTTAGCAGAGGCCTCCCAAGCGTTAAAGCCTTGTAAGGTATCATTCCGATGGGCACTCTGGCTGTAACCCACACGGCTGTAAGTCGCACATGCTGAACATGTTATGAGAAGTTTATTATTTCCTAAAATCTGTATCTTTCACAACAATCTCCTGGGGACAACCAGAAACACAATTCCATTTTTACTATGGCACTGACAATTCACGGCTCAGCATACTAAGCCCTTATAAGGCAAGTGTGCCTTGAATCAAGGGTCTGTGGATCTAACTGAAAACTTCAACATCTCCTTCCTTGACATCAAAAAAGGAGCAAACATAAACCCCACAAGTCATCCCCTTGCTCCTGGCCTGGGTTTCACGGCATGTTTTCCAGATGCTTCCACTGATTGTTCTCGAATCCTCTGCCGACTTAGAGGACAGTATTAATGAGGTCTGTCCTCTTGTACTGGATACCTGATCAAAACAACTAACACTCTTAACACCGTGGAGACAGGCTGGGACCTGGCATCCTTGGCTGCAGCGCCTGCACCTGGACACACGTCTCCTCCAGCAACAAGATAAAAAGAAACGACAAGGGACTAAAAATAACTGTGTGCATGTGCAGTTGGGCCAAATTATGGACAACAAGATAAAGACCAAAAAACCCAACTGCCATTTCTGAAGAGCCGGGAGCAAAAGCGGGGCACTGCGCATGCACTCTGCACACAGCACCACCCAGGGGGTGGGCAGACCACCTAAGCCACGCCTCTGGCGCGACCCCTGGACACACCCCTCCCCTCACCCGATGTAAGGAACCAGCTTGCCCCCCACCTCAGCGAGTGAGCAAGGGAACCTGCTACTTGATCTCACTCCCCCCTGCTGCAGCAGGAGCCCCAGTAAAGCTTTGCCTGAATTTCTTGTCTGGCCTCTTGTCAATATCTACTGATTAAGGAGGCTAAGAAGCCTGGTCGGTAACACCATAACCTAACTATCATTCACTAGACAATGACATTTTCCTAAAATCCTGAAAAAATATGGCAGAGAACAGGTCACCTGTGCTGTCAATGGCATCCTAAGTACTAGCTGTATTTGCTAACTTTATCATAATCCCTTTACTCTGGGCAACCGTAGGGCCATCCAGTCCAGTGGCAAAATAAACAAGAGAGAGGATTCCAGAGAATGACCGCTTAACTCCTAGAGAAGAGAAAAGGGAGCTGACTGGGCCACAGGCAAAGGGGAATGCTTCCAGAAACTGCTATTGATATCTTTAACAAATCATTAAGAATCTCTCTCCTCTTCAAATCTCCCCTCCACAGTTTTTAGAAATATTGTCAGAAGTAGTTATTTTGGAGAACATCCAATTATGCCAGACAATGCTGCATCAGAGAAGAGTGAGGATAACAAAATGAAGAGGTCCTGGCGCCAAAGTCTTCGTGAAAGGAGGGCTCCGTGCAAGCCTCTTTCATCTTCTACGTTCCGTGAGTCTGAAGTGATTTTTCCTTTGCTTTGGGTTTGTTTCAATGATACTATCCTTTAAGTAATTGGCTATTTCACCGCTTATATCCTGCTTTCATCATAGAGGATGTCTGGTGAGAATGAAAATAAGATTAGGAACCTCAGGCCCAGGAAGGCGCGTCTCAGGTTTAATGAAGACTTTCATTTCTTGAGGACTTTGATTAAAGTCTGCAGTGCTTTTTAAAAGTAATACTTTAGTCCAATTATTTATACGCATAGAACTGAACTATTGGGAGGTCTGCCATTTAAATAAGGAAAACCTCTAGCCCGAGAACAGCATCCCATGACCTTCCGATCACTTTAAAAAATTAATACGAACTTCTTTCACTTTCAGCAGCTCACAAAGGAAGATCATTTCACGGGTGTGTTACATATGCCTCCTGTTTAAAGAACCTCTGCCAGGAGAACTCGGAGGCAACAGAACATGTGGGTGAGAATTAAGAGATACCTCCTCTGCCTTGGGCTATAATTACTGCATGGTTCTTCAAACCCTAAAAAGGCAACACCCCCAAATACCACGCCTAACAAAGAGCAAGTGATGCTGAAGCTCTCAAAGGAACCTCAGAGGCTATCAGAGCCCATTTGCTGCAGGGGCTTAGCTATACCTATGCATCTCCACGACCCGGCCAGGATTTATTGGCTGGGGTGATTCACCCACAAGTTGGCTCTCCTCTGGCTGACAACTGAAGGTCGAGCCAGTGGGGAAAAAAAGAAAACAACTTCGTCATAAACACCCTATTCTGCTGCTAACAGGCACTTCTCTATCAGGCTCATAATCTACAAGCCATTGTTAGTAAAATGCCCGTTCTTCTCCTGTGGTTCTCTGTTTGGCAACATTTGAATGGGACAAAATAAAAATGGTAATTTATTTCTAGCAATGTTCCTGTAGAAGAGGAGATGGGCATATTTACATGTATACAGAGGAAACACCAAAACACTAATTAAGTAAATTTCATTTTCCCTTTAATCAGACTTCCAGGTAATTAGCTGTCAGAGAAGATAAATTACAGTTTATTCCATTTTTAGACCATGCTTTGGTCAAATAAAGATTATGCTTTAATGGCCAGATTTAGTTGCTAATTTTTCATGCCAATGAAAGGATTTGCAAATATTATCACTAGACTCTTTTAATGTTCTGAAAACTAATTTCTACCTAAAACATCACTCTTTAAACAAACAGTTTTATCCAAGACTAGGGATGATCTGTTGGATCTTTCTGATTCCATACACAATGATTAAGATTTTCTAAACCCTAGATCACAAGTTTATTGTCTCTGTGAATATGTCCTCAACCCAAGTCAAGTCTGGAAGGATAACGTTAAATATCTTTTAAACGTTAAATATCTTTTAAAACGTTAAATATCCGTCTTCTGTTCTCCGTGACTTGATCGGGAGGTGTAATTCAAATCCACTGGGTTTGGTCAAAGGCAACAATCTGACGCGGAGTAACGTTACAAGGGTTCCTATATGTATAAATGATGCATATGGTGGTTTAAATGGGTTTTGCTTAACTGAAGGTGCTTCTTGCATTATCTCTGTATCAATCTCAAGAAGAGCTACAGGGAAGGAGAAATGAGTGGAAAACATTCTACTGGAGGTGAAAGTTCAGAGATTACTAGATTTTCAGTTACTGGAAACCCAGAGTTGATATTGAATACGCCGTTGCTTTAATGTATGCCCAGCACACATGTTGTTTTGCGTTAAAAGAAAAATGACCACAAGGCACAGTAGTACATTTAAAGCCTTACTAAGCGACATTGCCGCAAACCTGAGTGTGAACTCAGTGCTCCGAACAGGGTGATTCATGACAAAGTGGCTGAGCTGTAACGTCACTCAGGGCCCCTCAGGACACAGGGGGTTTCCCATTAGAAGTGAGTGAGAAGGTTTGACGTACTTGAAAAGTCCTTTTCTTGGTCTTCACTCAGTGTGTGAAGACGCAATTTCCTTTACCCTGGGAACCTGAGCCGATGTCTGGGAAGGAGTGAGGTATGCTTCCCTTGCAAATAATTTCACCTTTAGGAAATTCAGAGGAGCTGGCAAATAGGATGTGATTGGAATCCCGATCCTCAAGTGCGGTGCACCTTCCAGTGTATTGGACAGTGGGGAGGAAGGCTTTTATCTCTCTGAGAAGATGTCCTTGGTGGCAGACAATGGAAAGCGGCTCTGCTCGCTACTTGATCAGAGTATTTCTATCACAAGCAAAAAGTATGTCTACTTTAAGGGCTTAATTTCCAAAAGAGACAAACAGCTCATACAACTCAATATCAGAAAAACAAACTCAACCAAAAAATGGGCAGAAAATCTAAATAATGTCTAATTTTTTCTGCCAATGTCTTCTTTGGAGAAGAAGGCATACAGATGGCCAACAGCCATATGAAAAGATGCTCAACATCACAAATTATTAGAGAAATGCAAATCAAAAGTACAATGAGGTCCCACCTCTCACAGGTCAGAATGGCCATCATTAAAAAAGTCTACAAATAATAAATGCTGGAGAGGGTGTGGAGAAAAGGGAACCCTCCTACACTGTTGGTGGGAATGTAAATTGGTGCAGCCACTATGGAGAGCAGCATGGAGGTTCCTTAAAAAACTGAAAATAGTGTTACCATACGGTCCAGCAATCCCACTCCTGGGCATATATCTGGAGAAAACCATAATTCAAAAAGATACATGCATCCCAGTGTTCATAGCAGCACTATTTACTGATACAATAGCCAGGTCATAGAAGCAACCTAAACGTCCATCGACAGATGAATGGATAAAGAAGATGTGGTACATGTATACAATGGAATATTACTCAGCCATAAAAAAAGAATGAAATAACGCCATTTGCAGCAACATGGATGGACCTACAGATTATCATAGTAAGTGAAGTAAGTCAGAGAAAGACAAATATCATATGATATCACTTATTTGTGGAATCTAAAAAAAATGATACTTACATGAACCTATTTACAAAGCAGAAACAGACTCACAGACATAGAAAACAATCTTACAGTTGCCAAAGGGGAAAGGGGGGAGGGATAAATTAAGAGTTTGGGATTAACAGATACACACGACTATATATAAAAAAACAGATAACTAAGAAGGACCTACTGTATAGCACAGGGAACTATATTCAATATCTTGTAATAACCTATAACAGAAAAGAATCTGAAAAAGATATAAATAACACTGACTCACTTCGCTGTACACCAGAAACTAACACAACGTAGTAAATCAAGTATACTACAACACAAATTTTTTTCGAAAGAAGTAGGTCTATTTTAACTCACAGAAATGGTGACATTGAGAAGGTACTCTGCATACAAAAAAATGACGTACAGAAACAGGGGCAATAGGACTTGTCCTGATGACCGGAGCATCCTTTCTCCCTCAGCAGTTAGAAACCGTAGGAAAAGGGGGCAGAGACAGGACACGTGACCCCTGACTGACCGACTGAGGGGGTTCCGTGGATGCACACTGCGGGGTCCACACGGGTCGGAAGGGACAGCTGGTGACAAGAAACACCTCCGTGGGGACGAAGAAAGAACAGCAAAGCCCAAGCAGGTGGGGAAATGGTGATGACTCCCAGGAGATGTCTGGGGAAATCCAGCCCTATCAGCACAACTCAAGTGACATAAATCCACAACGTACCATTTGCCCAGTGGCTACTTCACAGATTTCTCATTTATGTTTCTGTAGGTGCTAAGTATTAAACACTTGAACCACAGTCTCTACTTTAGTCCCTACAATAGCCCTTTGGGGTTATTATTCACCTTTTACAAACGAGGACAAAGTGACACAGAGGTGCTGATAATCAGCTAGAGGTGAGTAGCTACTGAGTCACGAAGGTGGGTTTGACCTCAGATCGTTCTTATGTGACTCCGAGTCCTTTATCCATATTCCATGCTGGTCTAGCTGGCAGCAGGACTCACTTCAAAACCTTCCACTCATAGGAGGTTAACCTGAGGCATTAACAAACTCCGTGTGTTATTGAGAGAAAGCAGGTCAAAGGTGGGCGTTAGAACACGGACGTGGGGACGAGCTCGAGAAAAGACAATTGTGGGCGTGGGGTTTGCCAGGGAAGTCGCCTTAATACGCATGACTGGTCTTAAGGAAGAAGAGAAGATGGGCCCAAGGACAGAGGAGCGGCCCTCCCACCCACCCACCCTCCATCCGTCTCATGTCCTCCCACGCCATGTTGCTTTTAGAAAGACGTTAGAAAACGGAAGCCGAGTGACTTACTTATCAAACCCTTCCCCGCGGGGGCAGGAGAGAAGAGCCTCACATGTACAGTGGTGTGACTTCAGACCTGAGGCTGAGTTACAGGGCTGGTTGAGACCTGCATTGTCTCAAAATCAAGACACCATCAGCTGCCCATTTCAGAGCCGAGGACGGAAGATGCCTGTGCTTGGAGACACATAGCCTTTGTTTGGAACTTGGCTCCACTACTTACCAGCTACGTTCCCTTGGGGAATGTGCATCCTCCGACGGACACTACCAAGTGCATGGTGTTGTAGTGATCTAACGAAGCGATGACACACGGCCTTGCACTCAGGCAATACTGAAGCAGTAGCTCTCTTCCTCTTTTCAGGGCATTCAAACCTGTATCATTTTAACAACTGACATTCCCTTTGCTCGATGCAAATATACCTTAAGTCACTTTCAGGGATGCCCCACAATCCAGCTGGCTCTCCGTGAGCAGCAAGGTGAGTTTTGAACACTCCAAGTAAAACCCCTCCGATATGTCCATTGGATGCCCTCCGCCCCATTACTGTCTATCCTATTAGAAGCACATCGATCATTTCAACACCCAGCTTACCCTAAGACTCCGACAGGGGTTAGTTTGCCATTGCCGCACCAGTAACATCACTAGAGTCTACTGCCCTCAACGTTTAAGAAGTGGATGTTAATTCTGCTGTCAGCTGGGTCTGCCATGTGGAAGGAAAGAAGTGGTCTAATTCATTTATGTCTCCCTTAAATCAAAATGGTCCCCACGTGGTTTCTGATTGAAAGGCACAGAGGCCGTCAGGTTCACATCAATTTCTGGATAAGCAACACTGACCGTTCTGTCCACTACCAGGGGGACTGGTTTGCCTCCAGGAAAACCGTGCTTAGTGTGATGAATCTTTGAGCTACTCCCAAAGCCCCTCCCGCGAGGGGCATACACCAGGGGTCAGGGCCCACTTCGTCCCCACCTCAGTACAGACACGGGGAAGCTTCAGGAAGCCACTCGGATGCTGCTCTTGCATCCTGGTTACTCTGCAAAGGGCAGAGCCTGGAGAACAGGTAGGCCAGCCAGAGCCCACGGGCTCCACGCCCTCCTTCCTGGTCCCCCGAATGTGCGGAGCCTCAGCTCTGCCCTCCATCCAGTCACATCCCGGCCCCCGGCTCTAACCTTGGTACACATCCCCCGCTTCGGCATCACAGGGCTCGTGTGGTCATGGACTCAGCTGCCACCCACTCCACACCTTCTCTTTATACCGTCCACACGCTTCAGATCATCTGGGGTTGCCAACCCAACCTGCCTATCAGACTCTGCAGGCCAATCCTCGGGCCCTGGTGCTTGATCGACAGCCTCGCCATTCTCCACCTGAAGAACCCCACCTCCACCCATCCCAGCTGTGATGTCTTTTCTTCATCAGTTTTAACGATTAGCCAACAATTAACGATAAGTTTCTAGAGGATAACAAGAAAAGAACTACCGAGGATTCAGGTTCTGAGATGATTCCAACCCCAAAGGACCCAAGCACTGCCTCCAGTTCATACCCCTAATGTAGGTCAGCAGCCCCCGCTGTCCATGCAACACCCCCTGCTACCGTGGACTCTAGTAAGTGCCGTGCCCTGCACCGAAATGTCTTCTATAACCAGTTCTAAAGTTACTGCCTTTTTAATTCAAAAATTGTTCTCATATATCTATAACATGGGAGAAGGCAACTGAGGAATAGCCAGTCACTCTGGCAAGACCTACGATGCCCAGAATATGGACACGCATGCAATTACATGTCATCAAGGGGAAAACGTTAAACATACACACCTCAAGACCAAACATAAGGGACAAGAAATGGAATAGGAAACAGGACGGTTTGCTACTTCAAAGGGATAATGCTGCTTCCAGGAAAGAATAAAGATCTCACGTCGGTCCTATTTTATTCGGCAGGAGGTAAGAAGGCAAGAAGTGGATCCTGACCCTGGGGTGAGTGGTTTCTTTCTATTCCGCGTGCCTCTGGCTTTTTCTCCATCAGATCCTTGAAAGAGAGAATGTTAGAAAGGCACCTACAATCGTGGGTTTCATTTCCAAAAACTGAAGGAATGGAAACTCAAAATGATCCATTTCCCCAAGGCCTAATTCCTCCCTCTTTCTGGACCACAGCCACCTGCAAGGTGAGAGGACAGAGCCGGGGAACATCCCCTGAACTCGCGTGGGCTTCCTGCCTCCAAAGGGAAGCTGTACAGACTCGCCGCTACCTCTAACACCTTCACTGTTTAATCCCATCCTTTAAAAACTCTATTTGACATAGTTTATAAACATGTTTTTGTGTGTTTTCTAAATGCCAAAAGGGAGATGGAGTCACTTGTTACTCTTAGATTGAATGATATTTAAGTGTGATCTATTACTCGTAACAAAATCGCTTAAAACTCTGGTGTCTACACTAACAGCCGTAAATTCGTTCATTAGAGAGTGCTATCTACATGTTTATGCAACAAGAAATTGAAAGAAGTCCAAATATCAGAAGGAAAGGAGGCCCCAAGGAAAGTGTGCTTTGAAAAGTTATGCACATACCCTCAGACAGCAAGAGCAGAACCACATCCCCACAGCGGAGACGGGCTTTGCAGTCAGATTGCAGGCCCACGTCCGCCACCTCGAACAAGAACATAAACTGCTTAAGCATCATGTTTCTCAATGGTGAAGTCAGTATACAATAACGACGTAGACAAATCCTGTATTAAATGAGATAATACAGGTAAAATACTTTGTGAGCTAACTGGCACCTACTGTGTGATAAATACATGTCAGCTCTTGCTGCTATGACCAATACTTCTCCATTCAATTACTAGAAAAGTAAAGGAAGTATTTTTTAAAACACAGGTTTAAACAAAGAGATCATGTGACCTGCGGTCTGGGTCTCCAATTTTTAAAAACACAAGAAAATATATTGAATTAAAGCCAGAGGGATAAATTATTCACCACAGCCCGTGAACCAGGAAACCTGGATGAAGGTCAAGAGAACTGAGGACATTTCTGCAAACTGGCTCTGTGACAGCACGTCAAAAGCTGGGAAAAGGAGAGAACGGAAGAGACCAAACAGGCATTTGTGGGCCGAGCTGACAGAGAAGTGTTTTGGGGATTCTTGATCCATGTCATTGTTAAACAGTTCACTCATTACAATCGTTCACAGAGTATAAATAGCATTAGTGATTACAGACTATCAATTGTTGTCCTGCCAAGGCATTAAGACTTTCTTGAAACTCTGTGTCTAAAACAGATTAATGAAATATTCACATTTACAGCAACATGGATGGACCTACAGATGATCATACTAAGTGAAGAAAGTCAGACAAAGACAAATACCAGATGATATCACTTATACGTGGAATCTAAAAAATTGTGCAAATGAACTTACTTACAAAACGGAAACAGACACACACATAGAAAACAAACTTATGATTATCAAAGGGAAAAGGGGGGGAGGAATAAATTAGGAGATTGGGATGAACAGACACAAGCTACTATGTATAAAATAGATAAACAACAAGGACCTACTGTATAGCACAGGGAGCTATATTCAATATCCTATAATAATCTATAATGGAAAAGAATCTGAAATATATATATATATAAAATATATTAAAAGAATGTATATATATAACTGAATTGCTGTGCTGCACACCTAAAACTAACACCTGGTAAATCAATTATACTTCAATAAAAAATAAAAATAAATTTTAAAAATAAATCAAATCTATAGTGCATCCTCTTATAAGTGTCAAACCTAGCATTTGATCTTCGTGTATCAATCCTGATCAACTAAGATGGCTCTAAATTAACTCGATGTTGTGCTTATAATGGTCAACCAATTGCTGACCGCCTAACAGTAGGGCAGATGTAACAGGTGCATTCCAAGGCATTTAAACCATTCCTTCTTTGTACAAAAGCCTGGCTACTTCTATTGTACTTTACCAGATGCACATTTCCTAGTCTACCACAGTGAAGAATACACACAAAGAATGGTGTGTCAAAGCAACCATTCATTGGATGGGGACTGAATTTTAGACGATCTATTCATATTAATTGCTCGACAAGTTATTGCTGAATTCAAAGGGACTGTTATGTAGAACATGCCCAACGACTGCAAGAAGCTTCTTGGGAACCTGTAGGAAGTGAAGTTTTTCTATCCTGTGGGCTCTTTATGAAAAGCCACTTAGGAAACCTCAGTTCCACCAAGGGAGCTGCAAAGCCCCCTCCCCACTGGACAGGCAGCCGGCCATCAGCTCTTCCGCACTCCACATCCCCACTAACCAAACGACTGTATTAAAACTAAACCAGCCCGAACCCCCGCTCTACTGCCCTGTGACCCCGTCTTCTGTGTTGCTCTGCCCTCCTTCCTTTCCCTGTCAATTCCGAATGAGTAGCATTTTCAATGCTTAACACGTGCTCCTAACACCTCTCAAAGAAGAAAAGGCAGCAGAATGTTGGATGAAATCACAGTTTCGTACACAGCCTATGCGCGCGTATTACATTGGCAGTGACCACCAAGAACCGACCCGCAGCCCAACAAGCAAGCACTTTATTTACAAGGAAACACATCACCTGGCCTGTTCACAGCCAGTCTGGGGCAAGTTTAGAAATCTGGAGTTTAAACAACAACTTTGGAGGTTTAATACCCTTGAGGAGGCACGCTGGTACCGGCCCTTCACTGCACCAGTTCCGCCAGGCTCAGGAAGAAAGAGAAATGGATGGATGCTGAAACGGAGGAGGGCAGGGCTGTGCCACTGCAGCAAAAGAGGCCCCCGACGTTTGCTTTCAGGTCAGGTTCAGAAGAAGAAAGAAAACAAGGCAAGCGGGAGAGAGGGCGATGAGCAGCCTTAGAGAGTGTGAAAGAGGACATTGTGTCGTGCACAGCGGTTTCAGGAGATTCAATGGGGATCTGTTCCTTAAAGGGCGCAGACATTTGGAAAGATGGGATGCTGATGCAGGAGTACCACAGCCCCACTTTCTGATGCTAAAGGAAGAAGTAACGCGATGAAACCAAGCACGCTCACTCAAAAAGGTGTCCTTAGACAGACATCAGCACCGACCCTGAGTTAAACACCCTGACTCTGAGAGTTAATCGGTTCTTCTTACTCCTTTTCTTTTTTTGCTCTTGGCTTGAACCTTTCAGATGCTGTAAGGGTCGGCCATTTTCAGTTCACTGTGTATGTTCAGATGTTAAATTTCTCAGAATCCTGGCTTTTCTGAGTTCATTTCTTTTTTTCTTGATGCTTTACAAAACTGTTACCCCACAGATATTTGTCTTCATAAGAAGCCTCTCAGAACACAGCATCCTTCACATGTTCAAAAAAGGTCTTTCGGGGACTTCCCTCGTGGTCCATTGGCTAAGACTCCGCACTCCCAATGCAGGGGGCCCGGGTTCGATCCCTGGTCAGGGAAGTAGATTCCACATGCTGCAACTAAAGAGTCTGCATGCTGCAACTAAAAGATCCCACATGCCACAACTAAGACCCGGTGCAGCGAAATAAATAAATAAATAAATAAAATATTTTAAAAAAAGAAAGAGAAAAAGGCCTTTCGGGTAAATATCAGAGAGGCTCTGGGGCATCAAGACACTCAGAAGCAGGCTTCTCAGGCTAGATGGAGAGTCAGGTTTGGGACGATGGTTCCATCAGAATAAAACTATGCTTCTAGAGCCCTTTGAAAAAAAATGTAAGCGACTTCTAACTTTGTCATCCACCTTTCTCTGTGACATCTTGGCAAACAATCTCATCTTCTGAAGGAAACGATCTGAATCCAGGGTAAAAATAAGCAAAATGCCACATGGAAAATATCTGCCAGAAGGCAAGACAAATACCTGCTTCATTAGAAATGTCAGAGGGAGCCGCCCAGACTCGCCCACCACGGCCAGCCTGACACGCGGGGTCCAGCACAGAGAGGTCGGTGTTCAGTGTGGCACCATCTCAGGGGCACCAGAGCAGGGTCCCCAAACAGCAAATCCTTCCAGGGCTCCAAAAAAGCCACCCTACAGCTGGTGCTTTGCAGTGCACCCTGTCTTCTTCCTCCCTGGGCATGTCACCTTTGTCGCCTCTGACATGCAAGTGACTTTCTCCATCTTTTTACCTCTTGGGGGTGGCTTTACTGGATCACTTCGTGAGCACAGGGCTTGATGAGAACTGCCTGGGAAGAAATCTGGCAGGTCCTGGGTATATGCCTGGGTGGGAGGTACAGATAGGGCACCCTGAAGCCCTATCAAGGCTCAGGAATGCTGGGCTCCTTCGGACCCCAGCCTATTTCATAATTAGCCACTGAGCCTGGCAGGGGTGTGTCTGCTGTGTGGACAGCACCCTGCCAATGAGTCTAGATTTTAGAAGATGTTTTCTGAAAGCTCAGATCCTGGGCATAGGCCATTATCATTCAAGAATTGACCCTTTTCTTTCTCTTTTTACAATAATGAAAACTACTCTATGGTTTGACATGAAAACTTCTGGGTTTCTTTTAACTTTATGTTTGCAAAGAGAAAAAGGAATCCGTGGGAGCGGATGGAGGAACTGACGTTCAGATAAGGGAATATGATCTGTATGAACTAGGATCCTATTTACAGGAGACGGTAGAACGAGGGACTCAGCCACCCAGTGTGACGTCACGTGCAGCCCATGTTTCCTCCTCTGCCCCTGCAAGGGTTCCCGTAGGGTCAACTTTGAAATGAGAACTGATGAACTATATACCAGGAGTGATTTAACTTCTCATACCTGGGATATTTAGAAAAGAGGTCTGAGGCACCCGGACACTTAAACGCTTCTTCTTTTCTACCCCAGCTCCTCCGGCCCCCAATCCGCAGTTAGCACCGTCAGGCACCCATGGGAACTCCCAGCCTTCCGATGCCCCTTCCGGCTGGTGGCTTCCCCTGCAGAGGAAGCTACAAAGCGCCCATCGGTTCAAGTGGGCAGAGCGTGTCTGGCCCTCCATTGGGTGGTCCTGGCCTCATGCATCCACGCTACCTGCCTCCTGCAGCTTTAGTCACGGTCCTCCCCACAACCTTCCCATCTATCAGAAGCCTACAAGGGCTCTCAGATGCCACACTCCGCTGACTCATCTGGCCCACGAGGTTGATCTTGGTATGTCAGTGAGAGATACTGATCTAGAGCGTGGGAAGAGGAGCTGGCAATCTCATCCTCATCAGGAAGACGGCACAGTTCCATGATCTGGGCTGTGCCACAGGCATCCAAGTACAAAGCAGGGACTGAGACCACGAGTCTCTCCAACGGAGGATCCTGCAGTTAGTTTGCGTCACATACATATTGGAACTAACTACACACTCTATCTTGAATTGTACTCCAAAGCGTGGGGTGGGCGCTGTGTTCAACAGCCCTTGGAGGTCCCTGTCGCCCACACAAGCCTGTGTTCGGTGGGCAGCATGACTCCAACACTGAGCTTGCGAAGCCTGGACTGTCAGCGTCCTCTCTGCCAGGAGCAGTGTCCTCAGCTGCCTCCTGCTTCCTGGGGGGCCCTGGAACTTGTCACTTTCCCACTCTCCCCACACTTGTCACCAAAGCAACAAAGACAAGAGCCCTTCAGGCAGAACTGAAAAGGCATCCAGTCCCAGCTGTGCCATTTTGTCATCTTAGACCACACACTGCACATCCTCCAGATGCAATTCCTACTCCTATCAGGGCTGGGATACGGGTCATTTTGAGCTCCTATATTACTGCAGAACTTTATAACGTTAGCTCTATTTTATTTGGACACCAGGTATGGGTTCTCCATCTAAGCCAGTTGAGAAAAGAAAATCCCACACTCTGTTTTACTACATCCTGCAGAGCACCTAACTAAAAGCCGTCAACATTGTAAACTGCATACATTTCATTAACATATTGATTGGTACTTTTCCACAAATAACTGTAGAATTGCAAATTAGAATATAAAACAGGAACCCGCCTTCAGGAAGGCTGCATCCAGAATAGCGTACAACCTTTCAAAGGCAGTGTGGCAAAAGCACTGGGACTGTTGCAATTATCTGTACGCTGTACTTGGATTATGGTATCTAATTCCAATTTAGCAGCCTCCTGGATTGATTTTGTATTCTCAATCTACTACAGTCATTGTCTACTAAAGATGTGGAATTGGGGCTTCCCTGGTGGCGCAGTGGTTGAGAGTCCGCCTGCCGATGCAGGGGACATGGGTTCGTGCCCCAGTCCGGGAAGATCCCACATGCTGTGGAGTGGCTGGGCCCGTGAGCCGTGGCCGCTGAGCCTGCGCGTCAGGAGCCTGTGCTCCACAGCGGGAGAGGCCACAACAGTGAGAGGCCCGTGTACCGAAAAAAAAAAAAAAAAAAAAAAAAAGATGTGGAACATTTCCCACCATGGGTATGGCTTGGATTCCGAGTGTCACGGTTTACAGCCTGTATCTGCACGTTGTTTGTAGGTTAACAATGTGCGCTGTGTCCTACAAATCACCCTGATGGTCATTTATACAACCCATAAGTGGCAAAGTATTGAGAGCTCTTAGGTGAAATGATAGCTACTCACAATTCAGGCGTGTGGCACTGGGAGATTTTTTTTCTAAGAAATACTCCCATTGGATACGCTGAGCCAACAGTGAGGAGAAGCACCTGTCTTGCACCAGCGTCCAAGGGAAAAGCTGTTACAGAAGAGTGATAACTCACACCTATTGCTTCTTACCCATGCGAGGAAACGTGGCCGTGCGACCCAGCCAGTGCATGGAGTCATCACTCATCTTCAGCAACTTCCCTTCGGACGGTTCTCACTCTCCCCTTACACGTCACAGATGTTTACCCATTTTCTATGTTTGTCTTGAGAAAAAAATGAAATAATCATTCAACCTCAAGAATAGGATTTCCTGAACAGAAACCTGAAGTAACAAATACAAGTTTAAAGAAACACTTTGGGGCAGAAATAAGCTTGGAGCTGAAAGCAAGGACCATGGATAACTATACTTGTGATTCTGCAGGATGTTGCTGAATTGGGAGAACTATTCCCACGGGCATTTATTGAGTAGCTACTACACTCCAGACATGTTGGCTTTTTCCCTTAGCCAGTGAGCATCTGAGCTGGGATTCAAATTCTGGTCAGAATCTAATGTCTACAAACGTTCCATTATACCCTCTGATGAAAGCTGTATATTTCAGGTGACAGATATGAGGCTTCGGTCTGAAATCTAGGGGCCTGAATTAGTATCCACGCCCCCCCCCAAAAGCTGCAGAAGGGGTAACTTCATAAACAACAAGATCCTACTGTAGAGCACAGAGAACTATATTCAGTATCCTATGATAAACCATATGGAAAAGAATATTTTAAAAAAGAACGTCTACCTATGTATAACTGAATCGCTTTGCTGTACAGCAGAAATCAACACAACGTTGTAAATCAACTATACTTCAATCAAAAAAGTCATTTAAAAAAGCTGAAAATCATTGTTTTAAAAAAAAGAAGAGGTAACTTCACTCTCCACCAGACCTCATCATCAGCTCCTAAATCTCACCTCCCCCAAGGTCAAAGGGGCAGAGAACGACCTGTGGCTTCTGTCTCCACGCTCCTCCTCCTCTCTCCCCGACCCCATCACAGGCACAAGTTTCTCAGGTTTACAGGAAAATAAAATGTTCTTTACTGAGTTACTTATTCCTCCTTCAACGCACGCTGATGGGCTTCCTTCTGTGAACCGCTGTGAGAGGTTCTATGAAATGCAGACGGGCAGGCTCCCGTCCCCCATGTCACTTACGGTCCAGCAGGAAAAACGTGGAGCAGACAAGTGAGGAGAACAGACAGGGATGTGTGTGTGGATGCAGGAAGCCCAGGCACCTTGGGAACCAGAGCAGTTTAAAGCTTCTGCCCACCCGGAGCCCCGTGAGGTTGTAGGAATAACGTCTTCTGGCTGGTTCCTTGGCATCTTGTTCAAACACACGTTGAGCAAATGTTTGTGATCCTTTCTGATGGATGGTTTCTTCTCCCTAGACACCGACCAGCAGCTCATTCTTTTTTATTTCAAGATGTCAACCTACTTCCTTAGATCTTCAGTCTTTAAACTAAGGAAACTGTCTGCTTGGGCTGTGGTTTGCAAAGTGACATTGGAGTTATTCTCTTCCTCCTTGAAACTCCAAGGATCAATTCCACCTTCGTTTGGTAGCAGTTATAAGGTGTAGCTTGTTCCTCCATCCCAGGCTCCAGGGAGACTCTGGGAAGGACGTCGGAGGAACATCTAACACAACCTCTGCCCTCTTGTCTGTGCTCGTAGCTCCAAGTTTCCACTGAATTGTGACAAGGCCAACCTGGGTCTGAGGATGCTGTAGGACACTGTGTATGTTGCCAAGTGTAAACTGAGGCTTTGCAAATTTGTAAGATCCTGTCTGCAAACATTCTGTCCAAGTTTATGAACCCAGAAACAGTAGCAGTCTGCATGAAAAAGCAGCATCTATTCAAAGCCTCTGCCACCTGGAGAAAGATCCCTTAGTTGTCCCCTCCCCTCATTTCAAAAATAACAGGAGTCACTGTAAAGTATTTGGAAAGGACGGAAAAGCACAAAGGAAAAAATTAGATAAACACCATTTAATACCTGGAGACAAACCCCGATAAAAATGGATATATCTCTCCAGCCTTTTTTTCTAGCTGCTGTGTGTATGTGTTATGCTAATTTAGCTCCCTTAAATATTAGGTGAGGCCACCCTCCCACCTCAGATTTAAAGTCAAGCTGGAGTTCACCACCTGGACCAATGACACTGCCATCTCCTCAGCTTTTCGTGATCCCTTCTGGCTCAAAGCTCCATGTCACCACAAGCCATGGATGGTCACTTCCCCAACATAAGGTAGAATGTTGCCTTTTCTTTGGCTCCCCTCAAAATTACTCAACAAGGCTAATGGGGAGATAACACGTTTCACTGAAGGCTCGGGCCTTAGAGAGGTTTATCCTGAAGACACAAACTTAAAATTTCACATCAGTCAGCCCCTTGCTTAAAAGGTTTTGGTTCTCGGCTCACCAGGAATTTCCCCTGGATTATCTGTCCTGCTTCTCATTGTTGTTGTTTCTCATAAACTCAATAACTTAGTCACATGTCTTCGCGGCTCTCATCTTCGGGCTCGTCCTTTTGGATGTTCAAAGAAACTCGGCTCACTTCACCTTATTGTCGAGAGAAATCTAGCTCCCAGAACTCACCAGCTCCTGGCCCACAGGGCATTTCCATTCTTCGGAGCTTGGCTTTAACCAGCTCAGGCCCCCTCCCGGTAAGTGGGAGGCAACAACAGAAGAACTGGGAACATGAGAATCATGCCATTGAACTCCCTTCTCCGCTTCACCCCGCAAACCTAACCCCCAGCCGATGTAGGAACAATTAGTTTAATTTTTAACGTGATTTTCAGCTCATTATACACACACACACACACACACACAATTTGCACAATACTGTCTATATCCTGTTTGTAGTATTTTCTTAATATAGAAGAAGCATTTCCATATATCCCTAAGTACTTTTTTTTTTGGACATAATTTTTCATGGCTACACAGGAAATGCTACCCTCTATTTTAACCATGTTTAATTCTTAAACTTTATGTAACATCCACCATGGATATTCACTTCCCTCAAACATAAGTAGAATGTTGCCCTTTCTAAATGTTCTTTATCTTTATACATATAAATGATGCTGTGATGAATACCTTTGCTTGTGCATAAAAATCTGGCACACGTGTGATTACTTCCACAGCTTACATAACTAGAAATGGAATTGCTGGTCAATGGAATCTTAATGTTAACATGGTCAATAAGAAGTCTAGGGCTTCCCTGGTGGCGCAGTGGTTGAGAGTCCGCCTGCAGATGCAGGGGACACGGGTTCGTGCCCCGGTCCGGGAAGATCCCACATGCCGTGGAGCGGCTGGGCCCGTGAGCCATGGCCGCTGAGCCTGTGCGTCCGGAGCCTGTGCTCCGCAGCAGGAGAGGCCACAGCAGTGAGAGGTCCGCGTACTGCAAAAAAAAAAAAGTCTATTGGTGCACAGCTAGGTTCTGGATCGAGTTTATTGGACTTCTTTTGAAGATACACAGGCCCCCAGCCCCCTGCAAGGCCTGCCATTACCATTAGAGAAGAAGAGTTGTGATAAAGATTCAGAAAAGACTCCCCAGTTTAGTAATATTTTACTCCAGGCTTAAGAAGATAGGTTGGAAATCATTTGTTAGCTACTTAACAACTACAGAAATGAAACTACAATTTCTGAAAATAAAGCTCAAATCAAATCCTTTATCAAAAACCAAACCATCCTTCAATATTTTTGTGACTTCCAAATTACGGGTGAAAAGACCAAGTGAAATAGCAAAGATATAATCTCTGTTGTCATTAATAAATAACACAGTCTCTGGATTTGAATACAGTTATTTTGATAATGCCCTGAATTATCTGTACATGGTTTGAAAAGATTTCTCCATTTTCCATTCAGCCTTAATGCAGATCTGCCCTCTAAGGGTGTGTCTACAGTCAGGGGTCCCCTCAAACATGTCAGGGGTCCCCTCATCCTCCTCACATCCGTGACGAGGGCACGCACTCTCACCTCTACCAGGTCCTGTTTCTCTCACTCACCAACCATGCCCCCACCTCACTGACCACCTGCCCAAAGAGAAGTCTGGCATTTGCCCTCAGCTCCTGGGATATGATCTCCAAGCCCTTGGAATGCCCTGACTGATAAGAACGTCTTTGTTTACCTGGTGAGCTTGGGCTGCCAGATAGTATATGCTAACACCATTCAGGATGGGCCTTTGGGTCATGCAGTATCAGCCTGACCTCTGGAGGGGCTGGAGACCAAGGTCAGCATGTAGATGGTCAACCATGTCTACAGGACCACGTCCCAACAAAAACTCTGACACCAAGGCTCCGGTGAGGTTCCCTGGCTGGCAACGCTCTGTGTGTATTGTTGCTTGGAGCAGTTGGCATTGTCCACAACCCTACGGGGAGAGGTCAGCTGGCAGCCCCACACCTAGAACTTTCCTGGACTCGGCACGTGCGTCTCTTTCTTTGGCTGAGTTTAATCTACATCTTCTCGCTGTAATAAACCACAACCACAAGTATAAAGCTTTCTCAGTTCTGTGAGTCCTTCTAACGAATTATGGATCCTAAGGGGACCCTGGAACTTGCAGCTGGCGGCAGAAGGGAGAGTGGTCTTGGGAACTTCCAAACATTGCAGTCTGGCATCAGGTGTGTTTGTTCCTGCACCACAAAGACAGGAACTGGTGACAGTTCCTATTATGGGCTCTGACATCACACCTCCTTTCAACTTTGCGTCCCACTACTTCCCTCCCAAACTATCCATTCTAGAGGGCGTGGTATGAGGGAAACATCCTTGGAAGAAGAATCAGGATACCAAGGTGTGGGAAAAGCTAGCACACAGAAGAGAATTTGTGATAAAGTTTTTCTTTCTCTCCACCCCCCTTTTTAAAATAAGTAACAAAGTGCAAACTCTACACCAATTCAGTCAGTGCGTGTGTAAAATCCTCTCTGAAGATGAAGTATTGATATTATGCCCATGACCAGAATAATGTAAATAAGCACATAATCGAATGACAAGCTGAAATTCCTCCTCCTCACTAAAGTTAGTTCATACTTATTTCATTAAGTTATAAAAATGATTTGGGACTATATTATGGAAACAGTCTACTAAAAACCTTATTTCTAACTACAAGGGATGATATTAAGGAATTTGAATTCAGTTACTTCCTCTTGCATTCTCTAACAGTTTGCCCCCAAGAGTAAACATTTTTAAAAGATTTGACAGAAATCATTACAGAATATAATCTAACCCTAATGACTGACCTTACTAATTAAAATGATATAAAATCAGATGTTGAATAAATGGCCAAATATCAAACTGAATGTTGTTTTGGATCCTACATTCTTGACCTTAATGAGGAAGTTTTGTTTTTCTAATTTTAACAATGATTTAAAGCACTCTTCATATCCCAGGTGCATTTATAATAAAGAAAAACTGTATGTTTCACCAATATTCTCTACTGCAAGCAACATGTGAGCTACAGAGATTAACCAACCTTCCTACATTTTTTGGGCATCCAATATCCTAAGAGTTGTCAGAGAGAAACCAATGCTTTAAAGCATCTAACTGCAGCATGGGAGCTCAGCTTTGAAACTGTATACAGCAGTAATCTATATTACTAGCTGCTCATGATTCAAGCACTAGAATTACACAACAGTAACTGTCACTACATTGCTGTACGGGCAAGGCCAGTCTAGAGGTTTTACAATCAGGAACATTTTCCAGGAAGTGGTAGAAAATAAATGTGTTTGTCTTTCACACTAAAGACAGCCTAGAAATCAAAGTCTCAATTTAAAAAAATTAACCTGAGAAATATACATATTTCCTCACAGAATCAAACGTGTCATGTCTCTCCAAATGGGGTTATACAGTATAAGACAGATTTTTCTCAAAGACACTAGAAAATAAGGAAAAACAAATATGTTGAGCAGAAGTATTAAAACAGACAAAAAGGAACATGTGCGATCATCCTACGGGGGCACAGAGCTCTCTAACGAGACAGGGTTTGGCCACAACAGCACCCCTCATAGGCTTTCCGACGTCAGGGATTCCCCCTTGCAGGAGCAAGGCAGCTGTTCCTGGGACACACAGCCAGCCTCCAGTCGCTCCTGCAATTCTCCAGTGCCCAAGGCCCAGACAAGCATCTAACTTCCAAGGCCAGAGTTTTCTACTGTGTCCAATTACGGTGCAGCCAGCGTGCTGTCAGGGACACGGGGAGGGCAGCTTGGGTGAGAATGGACCAAACGCACACTCTCAAAATTGTATTTGCGATGAACAAATTATTCACAGAACTTGACAATGGAAGACTTCATTTTGCTTCTCTTTGGAAGAACCCCAGAATCCCAAAATGTTTGCACACTCTCTAAACCTGGATCCGTGGATAAATAACTCCACTTATTTACTTCCCAGAGTCCACTGGTCCTAGAGCTTCAAACGCTAAGAGACTCCTATCTAAGTTCAGACAATTTCTTCACAGCAGACACACATATGAAGACCCAAAGACTTATCTATGGGCCAGCAGCAATCTCACCACAGGGGAGTTTGTTAGAAACACAGACTCTCACGACTTGTGCCAAACCCACTGAATCAGAATCTGCATTTTGACAACATCTCCAGGTGATTTGCATGCACATGAAAGTTTGAAGATCACCAGATGAAGACATAATGGAAAAACAGAGCTACCATATGATCCAGCCATCCCACTCCTGAGCATGTATCTGGAGAAAACTATAATTCAAAAGGATACATGCACCCCAATGTTCACAGCAGCACTATTCACAATAGCCAAGGCATGGAAGCAACCTAAGTGTCCATCGACAGATGAATGGATAAAGATGTGGTACATATATACAATGGAATATTACTCAGCCATAAAAAGAATGAACTACCATTTGCAGCAACATGGATGGACCTAGAGATTGTCATACTAAGTGAAGTAAGCCAGATAGAGAAACACAAATATCATATGATATCACTTATATGTGGAATCTGAAAAAATGATACAAATGAACTTATTTCCAAAACAGAAACAGGCTCACAGACATAGAAAACAAACTTATGGTTATCAGAGGGGAAAGGTGTGGGGGAGAGATAAATAAGAAAGTTGGGATTAACATATACACACGACTATATATAAAATAGATAATCAAACAAGGGCCTACAGTATAGCACAGGGAACTCTACTCAATACTCTGTAATAACCTATATGAGAAAAGAATCTAATAAAGGATAGATATAGGTATATGTATGACTGAATCACTTTGCTGTACACCTGAAACTAACAGCATTGTAAATCAACTATATTCCAACATAAAATAAAAATTAAAATAATTAAAAAATAACTGGGGCCTCCCTGGTGGCGCAGTGGTTGAGAGTCCGCCTGCCGATGCAGGGGATGCGGGTTCGTGCCCCGGTCTGGGAGGATCCCATATGCCACGGAGCGGCTGGGCCCGTGAGCCATGGCCGCTGAGCCTGCGCGTCCGGAGCCTGTGCTCCGCAACGGGAGAGGCCACAGCAGTGAGAGGCCCACATACCGCAAAAAAAAAAAAAAACTGAAAAAATTTTGAAAAGACATAATGGAGAATAGAGGTTTTTTTGTTTTTAGTTTTTTGTTTTTTTTTTGCAGTACGTGGGCCTCTTACTGTTGTGGCCTCTCCCGTTGCGGAGCACAAGCTCCGGACGCGCAGGCTCAGCGGCCATGGCTCACAGGCCCAGCTGCTCCGCGGCATGTGGGATCTTCCCGGACCGGGGCACGAACCCATGTCCCCTGAGTCGGCAGGCGGACTCTCAACCACTGCGCCATCAGGGAAGCCCGAGAATAGAGTTTTGATCCCTTCATGGGTTACTTTCCGTGATCCTTGGCCACAGACCCCATCATACAAATAGGTGAAAATAGGAAAGATATAGTATGTTCAGCCCATTCCCAGATAAACATATATGCTAGTTTAGTTATTTAGATATGCAAGCCATCCTAAAGAATCCTGGACTTTACTAGGCACATGTATAGTAAGCCTATTGGGGGAAACTCAAAGAGTGTGTTTTTATGGACCCTGAGAACGTGGCTCTATTTTCAGTAGGCGGTTAATTTCACATCAGAGCTCCATATTTAACTACACCTGCTGAGTTAAGGATCATATCGCGTGTGATACTCTGTCCACCTTTCGAGATGACAGGTACAAAACTCTCTGGGTGTGCTGCTGATGGGGAAGGCGCACAGGAATGGCAAATCGATAGATATTCTCCCCCACGGGTATATTTCAAAGCTGGGTCCTCCTCACCTGCCAGCAACGCCCCCCTGCTCCATTTGTCGTAAAATCCGCTTCCCTGCAGATCAGTGCAACCATCGCTGATGAAGAGAGAATTCAAGGGCCTCAGATCAAAAGCCTGAGAGGTTCATTTACAAAAGTGAGTTCTTTCTTCTCAGCGACGCTCTTTTGGTCGACCAGTTATCCGTCTGCCTATTAGTACAGCTCAAGCGAGATCCCTCAGGGCTTGGGAGAGGCTTTTTGTACCTTGCCAGCAGGTAGGTCATGGAAAAAAGTAAATCTTTTGTTCTTCTCAGAAGCAGCCACACCGACAGCCCCTGTGTACTGAGTACTGTCAGTTGAGGTAAGGATAGATGAGTGACCCCCCAAATCACACCTCTGCCTGCCTGTTCCAAATACCATTCATGCAGTCTTTACACAGGCTCCAGAGAGAGCGTTTATCTTTGGGATCGAATACCTGAAGGGGAGGAAATAATGCAGCTACAAAACATGCATGCCAAGCATGAAAATGTTACGTTAGCTGGAAGAGATCAACCAGCATCCACAACTGGGGCAATCTGTTCAACTCTGAGGCATCTCTGGGAATCCTTAGTTAAATACCATGCGGCGTCAAAGACAACACCAAGCACGTTTTCACAGTCTTGAGGGAAGGCCATCACAGGATCTTGTGCAGGCGGGAGCTGCTCAGGGCAAATCATAGTGAAGCTAATACTTGCTAGAGGTGGGAAGGAGTCACCCAACTGCTCCATCCCTGCCTCTGGCTTTGAGTTGTAACCCCTCATTTCCACAAGAGGAGTCCGAAGTCCAAAGAGCAGATTGATTTGTCTGAGGTCACACTGCGACACTGCGTGTCATGGTAAAACAGGGGCTGAAACGTGCAGAATACTCTAGGGTGAGTTCCTTCCAGAACCATCTGCTAGTTCACGCCCCCAAAGGAGGAGGGGATATTTTATTTATATATATATATATATATATATATATATATATAGAGAGAGAGAGAGAGAGAGAGAGAGAGAGAGAGAGAGAGAGAGGAAGACAGACAGAGAGAGAAGGAATTTCCAACAACGGGAAAATGAGTACAATTTAGTGGTAATGTGAGAGGAGAGAAGAGTCCAGAATTACAAGATTCACTCTGGGTCCCTCTGCTCTCGAACCACTGTGAATTTGTACACGTTGCCCCCGGTGTTGAGTGTCCTCTTTCCATGCATCTCTGATGTCTGCCGTAGACTCGCCTTATCCATCCAGAGTCAAGTATCAGTTCTTTGCTGAAATTTCCCTGACACTCCCCACCCTAAGGCAGAGTCCTGCTCTTTTTTCTGTGCTCCCACAGGACCTCATTAGAACTTGTAACAGAACACTGATCCCCTCTCTGGTGATGACTGTTTACCCATCTCTCCCCTCCCCCACCCCTAGAGGCTGCAAGCGCCTTGTCAAAGTCAGGGTGGTGATGCATCTTTTTTCCCCCCACCCAATACCGGCACCTAGAACTGTGCGGTACAATATGATAGCCACTAGCCACATGTGGCTATTTCAATTTTATATAATTAGAACTAACTCAAATTAAAACTTCCATTTCTCAGTCACACTGACCACATTTTAAGAACTCAACAGTAACACACACCAGTGGCTACCATGTTGGACAAGGCAGGTACAAAACAATTCTACCTCAGTTCCAATGAACCATGCTGTTCTAGAAAATACTGTTTGGTGCACAGGAAAGATGTGTTGGAATCAGGAAGAAAACAAAAGTGTACACCAAAGCTTTAATGGGGAACATCTAAGTAAATTCAGAAACAAACCATCAGTGTCCTCCTATCTATACTTGCCTAAGAGATATCCAAGTTCAAAACCAGTGGTTTCAACTTCTCACTCAAAATTGTTACAAGAAAAAAAAAATTGTAGTAAGTCTTAGGAAGATGCAAGTTCAGACTCACAGGGCTGAGTCTGAAAAAATTTGGAAAAATTTATTTTCAGGGTTTCTAAACAACACTGGCTGTGCTACCACAGGAAGTTAGAAAAACTTCTTGATGACAATTAGGAAAAATAACCTAATGATAAATAACGTTTATCAATGTCTGTGAAACTCCTTCCCAAGGTTTTGGGTCTGGCCTTGCAGATACTGTGTCTCTGTCACAGGGTGACCGCGGGGCCCCCTTCTGCTCTCTAGAAAACTGGGGCTGATGTCAGGGAGGGGGAGGGTGCATTGTAAACGTGGTTCCTGCCACTCATCAGCCTGTACACTCGGGAGTTAGGTAAACCCCTTCCGTCTATGGGCTTGACTGTTTCTCATTTCACAATGAACATCATGATCAGCAAGGCTCCTTTCTACTTTAATACTTTATGATTTCTTGATTCTAAACAGAAATCAATAGGACTCCCAAGGCTTGCCTGGCTATTTTAGACTCCACAGGCAGATCAGCACAGAAGTCTCAGGGCCACATCCATATCAAATTGATTGTTTCCTGTCCCTGTTCTCCCTTCATTCTACATTACCAATTAAATCCATCTTCAGAAAAGCACTTCAGTGAATGGTCCGCTAACTAAGAATCTCCGCCATGCCCTGCACTGCCGGGTGAGTTTACTTTTGCTTTGGGATGGAACATCATGATGGTTCCAGGTCCCGGGGCTCCATGTGCCTTTTACTGTGTGGTTCCTGCCTCTTGTCCCCTCATCTGGCCTCATCAGCTCCCGTGGACTCTTTCTCCAAGAGCTCATATCCACCCAAAGCAACACCTGATCTGCAGACGGCTTTCTAACCTTGAGCATATGTAATACGCTGACTGAGGCAAAGGGACATGGAGATTGGAGGAAATGATCTTTTGCTTTTCTTTCAGTCTCTGATGACTGGCACTCTATGGTTCTGAGATTGCCACCTCCCTGAGCTCGTGGACCTCATGAAGATTGTTCCAGCAAATATGAATAATAATCACCTCCTCAGAGGGGTCCCAGGAAACAAACAGCACGTCAAAAGCATTCGTGGTGGGCATTACTCATAGAAATACACATTCCCAGTGAAGGCAGAACAGAAATGGTGGAGCCTGGGCAAATGATCACAAGGCTTATAATATCTGTGTTTCTTCTTTGCTGTCCTGGAAAAAAAAATCACATAACCAGTGTAAATGGTGACAGTGAAGGGACACAGTCATAACAGAGGAAAGAAATGCATACATTTCATACCCTATTATTTCTTTACCTTTTTCCATTTCCCCCAGGATATTGGGGTGGAAATTAGTACAGGCAATGAAGTGTTTGAGTTCTGAATTCCAGTCCCAACTTAGAAAGAAAATTTCACAACACCCTGAGCAAAGTTTTTTTTTTTTTTTAACCTTCACTTTTCCTCTAAGAAACATGGTCAATACTACTCCTCAAATAAAAATAGAAATTGACACAAATATCAGATGGTGGTGTAGTAAAAGGGGACCTCAAAATCAATTTCACCAAAATCTTCATCTCCAATCTGTTGCTATTTTCAAACACTAATTCCTCATTAATATATATGCTGACCATGTAACTTATTGCCCAAACAAGGACACCACTGAGAAGAAAAGGGAATGATATTAAAACTCAAGCCAGGACATTGGCATAAACCAGGATTGTCCTAAGCAAACTGGAATATATGGTCACCCTACCTATAAAGCACTTTTTTAAAACCCATAAACTGCTTTTTATTCTCATAATGCTAATAACTACTGATTCTCCTATTTTCTCCTGATACTTATCATCCCATGTTTCTGCTTTTAATTCCCCACATTGCCTAGAAGCTTAATTTTTTTCCCAGAAGCATTCATCTTCACACAGACTTTAACAATGATACACAGTAACCAAACCTCAAGCAAAATATTAAGACTGAACCAAAGACCCAGATCTATGTATTTCTTATCTCTCTAAAAATACGTGAACTTTTTTTAAAATTTAATTTATTTTTTATACAACAGGTTTTTATTAGTTATCTATTTTAAACATATCAGTGTATACATGTCAATCCCGATCCCCCAATTCATCACACACACACCCACGGCTTTCCCCCCTTGGTGTCCATACGTTTGTTCTCTACATCTGTGTCTCTATTTCTGCCTTGCAAACCGGTTCATCTGCACCATTTTTCTAGATTCCATATATATGCGTTAATATATGATATTTGTTTTTCTCTTTCTGACTTACTTCATTCTATATGACAGTCTCTAGATCCATCCACGTCTCTACAAATGACCCAATTTCGTTCCTTTTTATGGCTGAGTAATAGTCCATTGTATATTTGTACCACATCTTCTTTATCCATTTGTCTGTCGATGGGCATTTAGGTTGCTTCCATGACCTGGCTATTGTAAATAGTGCTGCAATGAACACTGGGGTGCATGTGTCTCTCTGAACTGTGGTTTTCTCTGGGTATATGCCCAGTAGTGGGCTTCTTGAGAACAGGAACTCTGGCACAAGTGCTTTCCTGCATCCTTAGCTATACCAGCCCTCCGAGGACTCACTGGATACTGTTTGAAGACCAAGGAGTCCAATCACCTCCCTTTCTTCATTCCTTCCTCATGGGAAATCAGATTATTTTGTCATCTACCTCAGGAAAAGATATGCATCAGTGCTGAACAGCTAGCTCTCTAGAGAAAATCATGATGGGAAAACAAAGTGGTATTCTTTCTATGCAGCAACTACACAAATTATATGATGATGATTATAGCAGCCTACAAATGCTGTAAAGTATTTCTATACTTACAGGCTAAAATTAACAATAGAATATAATGCCAGAATTATGCATTCTTGATAAACATGTAACACTGAGCAAGCATGTGACTCTCTAGATCTGGACAAATTCTACTAGGACAGCAAGAGATGCCACTGGTATCCACCAGTATCAGGTAGAGTTTTCAGACCTTTGAAATTATGTTTCTAGGGTCATAGGTTCAATTTATTTTTTATTTTTATTTTTTGTGGTACGCGGGCCTCTCACTGTTGTGGCCTCTCCCGTTGCGGAGCACAGGCTCTGGACGTGCAGGCCCAGCGGCCATGGCTCACGGGCCCAGCCGCTCTGTGGCATGTGGGATCTTCCCGGACCGGGGCACGAACCCGTGTCCCCTGCATCGGCAGGCGGACTCTCAACCACTGTGCCACCAGGGAAGCCCCATAGGTTCAAATTTAATCATAATTATATCTGCATCCTTGTTTCATCAAAATGTAGGTTTTGAGCTCTGACTTTTATCCTCCAGGGATGACTGAGGACTATGAAAGAGTAGTCTCCCATGAATTAGGAGCCATCAAAAGATATGACCACATCATGTTTCCAAATAGGGACCAGAGCCACACAAGGGTTACATCACCATGAACAGAACCCACAGCTCGAATGCCACAGAACATGGCTGATCCAGAGATGATAGTTTGATGAGCTGAACTGGACACAATTCAGTTTCTTTCATTCCCTACAGCCATTTCGTGATAGATCTTTGGAGAGTTAACTGATCATTTTTTGCCAAATCTCAAGGATATGAGATACGAGGTTTTATTTTTTCCTTGAAACATGGAGATAAGGTCATCCACATGTGAGAGAGACTTCACCAATGAAACATAGATTTAGCAGCCTTTATGTATGAAAAACAACTTGAAATCCATTTTTTTCAATAAAAGTGTCAAGCTTAAGGTTCAACTAAACTGATGCATGCAAGTAATTTGGCAGTTCCTGACAATAAAACCTCCAAACCGGTAAGATATCCAGGTAACAGAGAGGCACAATTTATATTTTGTTATTTGAATCCATTAAAAATGTGCCTCTGGCCTAAACATTTAGAGACGTGTGTATGACAGAAAATATAAGCATCTTTCCTCTGATTATTAATAAAATTTATTGAATTCTGACAATCTCGCTGCAGTTCTGAATAAGTCATGAAAGCACTATCCAAATCTTTAGTTTATAATGAAAATAAAGCAAAGGGACCAAATGACTCTCTTTCTCAATCATTAGAATAAATACCTAATTAAGAAATACTGCTCTATTTCTTTGGGAATGGAATTCCCGTCATGGAAGAGAGACTCCAGCTTTGTGGCCTCTCCCGTTGCGGAGCACAGGCTCCGGACGCGCGGGCTCAGCGGCCATGGCTCATGGGCCTAGCTGCTCCGCAGCATGTGGGATCTTCCCACACTGGGGCATGAACCCGTGTCCCCTGGATCGGCAGGCAGACTCTCAACCACTGCACCACCAGGGAAGCCCTGTTTTATTCTTTTAGATTCTACATATAAGTGATAACATATGGTATTTGTCTTGTCTGATTTATTTCACTCAGCATAATACCCTCCAGGTCTATACACATTCTTATAAATGGCTAAATTTCATTCTTTTTTATGGCTGAGTAGTATTCCATGAAATAGAGTATTTTATCACACCATACACAAAAATTAACTCAAAATGGATTAAAGACCTAAATGTAAGACCAGAAACCATAAAACTCCTGGAAAAACACACAGGCAGAACATTCTTTGATGTAAATTGTAGCAATATTTTTTGGATCTGTCTCCTAAGGCAAAGGAAACAAAAGCAAAGATAAACAAATGGAACCTAATTAAACTTAAAAGCTTTTGCACAGCAAAGTAAACCATAAACAAAATGGAAAGACAACCTACTGACTGGGAGAAAATGTTTGTGAATGATATGACTGATATAGGGGTTAATATTCAAAATATACAAACAGCTCATACAACTCAATATCAAAAAACAAACGACCCTATTACAAAATGGACAGAAAATCTAAATAGACATTTTTCCAAAGAAGACATACAGGTGGTCAACAGGCAGATGAAAAGATGCTCAACATCGCTAATCACCAGAGAAATGCATGTCAAAACCACAATGAGATACCACCTCACACCTGTCACTATCATCAAAAAGACTACAAACAACAAATGTTGGTGAGGATGTGGAGAAAAGGGAGCCCTGTGCACTGCTGGTGGGAATGTAAATGGATGCAGCCACTTTGGAAAACTGTATGGAGGTTCGTCAAAAAACTAAAAATAGAACCACTGTATGATCCAGCAATTCCACTCTTAGGTATATATCTAAAGAAAACGAAAACACTAATTTGAAAAGACACATGCACCCCAATGTTCATAGCAGTGCTATTTACAGTTCCAAAGATATGGAAGCAACCTAAGTGTCTTGTCAACAGATGAATGGATAAAGAAGAGGTGGTATACGTATATTATATATATATATACACACACACAATAGCAAACAAGTTTTTATAAAGTATTTGAAACATAGTTAAACCAAGTAAAGAGGGACTGGGACCTTTAGGATAGGACTAGGTAGCTTCCCAAGTAACTTGCTGCACAAGTGGAAGGTAATTGTGACTGGGAAATTAAGCAGGAGTTGTTACAGTAAGCCTAACTTAATCCCTAGGATATCTACAAATATGAAAGAATATGTCCCATTTCTTTCATGGAACCCCACCCACTTAACCCTCCATTCAAGACTCTGTCCTGATTGAAGAAATCACACACTGTACTTAGTTTTTTCTCCTGTCCTCACTCTCCTCTTTACTGTAAAAGGAAAGTATGAGGACATATATATAAATGATGTGCGCTTGTTTTACTAGAGTTTCTGTAAACTTTTCACCTGTAATTATCTCACTTGTACCTCTCAGCAGCCTTCACTGATAGCAAACCCATCAAACTTTTGATCTAATGATCTCAAGTTGGTTTTATCTGTTTCAAACCTTAACTAGCTCAGATCCAAATATTACTCACTCAGTTATCAGCTAAAAAGGAAACTTTAGAACTGTTATGGAAATTCTACCAAAACTAAAGACAGCATGCCTCATGCCCTCCTCCCAATGGCCTATGGTTCACAGAAAAAGAAGAAAGGAGCTAACACTGAAATCTGTAAAAACGGCAGGCTCAAATGCTCGGAGACAAGTGTACTATTCCTCTTGGAGTTTTCCCATCAGGAAAGATAATTCTATCCACTTATATGAGAGATGGCAAATGGGTCAATAAAACTTCAAGGTTGGGGGACCAAAAGCAGCAAGTGCCAGAGAGGAGTTAGTTGATGATAGAAATGGACATGTACCTTTTGTGTAGAGCTAGACAAAACCCTCCATCACCAAGATCAGAGCTTGCCCCCAACGCGGGCCAAATGGCAAATGGCAGCTGGAACCCATACATGTGCAATCATCCAAACAAACGCTCTTTCCATGGAGCCCTCATTTCCTACAGCCTTCAAACTACAGAGTTTTTGCTTTAGGCCAACTGTGCCGATTTAAAGAACTATACACAAATTCCAAGAGAGTCTTTAACATTAGAACCATCTTGGAAAAGTGAGTCTCAGAAAGGAAGCAATATCCTTGGAGTTTATTGCCGTGCTTACAATAACCCTCCATGGTTAAACTACTTTATAAGCTTTTTCAAGATGTGTATGGAATGGCATTTTATTTGGCTTTGAATTTTCTTCATTATTCCATTTATGTTTCCCAGAACAGGGCCAATGGGCCCATTCTTCTCTGCAAGCAGGCTGGCTTCCACAATGAACTGTAAACCAGAAGGTATGATCACAGTAATACCATCTCGGTTTATATGGTATGAACTTTTATACACATCACCTGATTTTATTTTTGCATGGCTGTTGAAACCAGGTTGGTAACTTCACAGTTATGTGACACAGTACAGGCATTTGCAGTAAGCTTATTTAGCTAATGTGAGCATGTTTTATGTTTCAGACATCTTGAAGACAAAGGCTGTAATGTTTACTGCCTATGAAAACCTCTCTCAGCATTTGATAATTTTTTCTTCACAGTAGATATCCAATAAATGCTGCTATCTTCCTGAGTACACGTGGAATTAGGAAGTTTGTTAGAGTCTAGGATCTGTTCTATCCTATACTGCTATGGTTTCCTGAATCTACTCTAATTCCCCTGACACAGAAACCTGAAGGTGGAGGTTAGGGTTCCTGGTGTTTGCAACCTTCCATGTTGCCTAACGCAGCTGAAACATGAATTACTAAGCATGATGCTCTTCACGACACAGAATATCGCAGGTGCAACCGTTTAGAACAAATGAAAATCGTCTTCCTTCTGTTGTTGACCTTTTTGCTGCAACAGTTTATTGTTAAAGTGTCAGAGCACGATGCGGGTGTGTGTAAGAAATGCAGATTTGGTCGGACCGTGTTGCTTCTGCCTGAAGAAGAAGAGCTGAGGGGAAGACCAGCTGCTGTGCTCCCCACAACTCCAAAGCTTTTCCCTCCATAAACACACGCAATGCACGGTGTCATCATATCCAGGAGCATTTGAAGTCTACTTCCTAACAGTTATGTAACCCGATTCAGTATGTGGAATCCTAGTACCTCTGTCCCAAGACAGGCTGACAGATCTGTAGATGGACATGTGACTTTGGCCAGACCAGGCAGAGACCTACCATGAACTGTTCCAGGCTGGGGATGGAGGGGGTGGGAGTGCTGTCTTAGGGACGGAGCTAGGAGGTGTGGTGGTGGAAACTGCTGGCAGCCAGCCTCTCTGTATGAGGGAGAAAAGGCTTGATTTCTCAGTCCTCTGCAATTCCGTATCTTCAATCCTGGTATCTTTACAATTAACACCCCTTTTCCTTAAAACAAACAAAAGTCCACAGGCCACTATCTGCAGGAGAGGGAAGAACAATGACTGAACCTCCTGTACGTGGCCGTCTCCCACTTATAATCTCCAACAAGCCCCAGTGAGCAGCGATAATGAAGTAACTGGGGAAAAACAAACAAACAAACAAAAATCCCTGTACTGCTTCAAAGCCCTCTCCCAACCCCCTTCTCAGCTAGCTGAGGCTGCTGCCTTATCCTAGAGCCAGGATTCATCTTAAGGAGGGTAGAAAGGGACATAAGGAAAGCAAGTTCTGTAAAATCGTAACACATTTTCTTTGGTGAACGCTAATCCAGGCTACAAGTGTACATTCTATCAACACAGAGAACAATGCCTAGCACATAATGGACTTGAGGATATGGGGAGGGGGAAGGGTAAGCTGTGACAAAGCCAAAGAGAGGCATGGACATATATACACTACCAAACGTAAGGTAGATAGATAGTGGGAAGCAGCCACAGAGCACAGGGAGATCAGCTCGGTGCTTTGTGACCGCCTGGAGGGGTGGGATGGGGAGGGTGGGAGGGAGGGAGATGCATGAGGGAAGGGATGTGGGAACAGATGTATATGTATGACTGACTCACTTTGTTATAAAGCAGAAACTAATTAAAAAAATTAAAAACAAAACTTGCTGTATTTAATATGCTTATATTTCCTCTGGATCCGTTGTGTCCAGCAGTGTGCTTGACACCTAGTAGATGCCCAGTAAATACACCTATTGAATGAATCCTACCTTTTGCTCAGTTAGTTCTCAGTAAATATTTATAGAGGAAGAAGACTACCTTTTCTGAAACTTTAGAAAATTACTACATTTGCCAATGTAAGTTCAAGCAGAAACACAACAGTCTAATTTTCCTCTTCATGATAGAGACCTTAGATAGAAGGTCTTACTGTAGAATTGAAGATATTAGAGGATATGGGATAATTTCTATGAAACCAAATACAGTATAGAGCTGCTATCCAAAAGCTAAACACTAGACACACAAGGAAATTTGACACTTAAAGGTGGCTAGTCTGACTTGAGATGTGCTGTGGGCGTAAACTACACACCCAACTTCAAAGACTTCGTATGTGGACAAAAAAGAACGAAAAGATTTTGCTAATATTATTTTATATCGGTTTCATGTTGGAATGATAAAAGTTGGGGTTAAATAAAACATTATAAAGTTAATTCCATCTATTCCTTTTTAAGTTTTTAATGTGACTACCAAAAATTTTTAAATTGTATATGTGGCTTCTGCTACATTTTTATCAGCACTGGTGTTCAAATGTCATACAAATATACAACAGCATTATTACTCTATTCTAGATATTAAAATTATACAGAGAGAAATCAGGAGTTTTATCTTTGTCTTTGGAAATAAAAATTGCACCTGATCTAGAGCAAAAACAACTTGAGGGCAAAAAAGTGATTGCTTTATTTTAATCCTTACATCAAAACAGTCTTTGGAACTTTTACATGAAATAGATAATCATCAGGTACAATTTTTGTTTCAAAAAATCAGTGAGACTGTTGAGGAAATTCACGATGACAAGTGCTCTAGAGAGACTGCATTTGGACGATCCTTGTGAGTTTCTACTATATTATTTCCTCGGACATGACAGCCTCCTTCCTTAGCTGCAAGACTTGGGAACCAAGTAAACATCAGCTGAGGGCACCAAACTGATGTGCATCCAAGCCAGAGGGGCAGGGGAGGACAGATGGATGGCAGGACAGACGTGCATGCATATGCTCCCATCTCCCACATCAGTGGCTGTAACTGCCAACAGAGAGGTAAGAAAGAACATATCTCTGAAATGATCAACTGCACTCAAGCCATTTCTTTTTTCTCTAACATATATGCCCCTGCATATGGCTGGGCAAGTGGTACTGGATTGTTACTTAATCAGCCCGAGAAGAAATAAAATAATACCTCCTGATGAACAAAGGGATAGAAACACATCTCTCCATCCTCACCTTGCAGGTATAACTTATCTGCCAGTGAGTTCTAGTTTTGCTGCAATGGGCCTCAACTGGGGCCACTTCAACCTGCTCAACAAAAATCAGTCAAGGGATTTATCTTTCCAAGAAGTTTTATCAGTGTACAAATCATGTTCAAGGGCCTTCAGTGAGGCAATCCCTTGCTTTCTGGTCCAGTGGTCAGGAGATCGGGGTGGGCGGGGGTGCTGGCAGAGACGTAAGGAATACAGGACAGAGTGTGGTTGACACGCATGTAATTGGTTTGGGGCCTAAGGATCCCCCCAGATCTCTCTCATTATCTTCAAATTCATTACCCCTCTTTACAGGATAATATTAGAAAATAACTGACATGCCCAAACATGGAAAGGGAGGATAAATATCGAGTCCTACATCATTTAAAATCTCTCACACTTTTCTAAATAAAACTATGTAATACACAGTCTCTGTGAATATTTTCAAATCCAACAGACATGTGATTTGAGGCTAGAACTGAGGATTCTCCAACAAAGGCACATTCATAGAAGTTTTTCTCTGTGTACTCCTAAAATTCAAGACACTGAATCAGCTCAGAAGCTTCTACAGAATTAAAAGGTATTATAAGTTTTTTTCACGTAATTAAGATGAGTGAAAAATGCACATAAATTTAGTATTTCCTTTCCTCGGTATTCCTTTGATGAGAACATTTTCTTCAAGCTTCACAAAAGGCACAAGCCAGCCTTTCGATGCACAGCGATCTTTATTTTCTTTAGTGTTTTTCTTGAATTCAATTACTCTCTGTTACTTTAAGTATGACTTCCTCATTCAAGCAATGACAACACAATTACATAAATCTAAAATTTTCAACAGGGGTATTATAGCTGACTGGCCCAGCCGCTCCACGGCATGTGGGATCCTCCCGCACCGGGGCCCGAACCCGTGTCCCCTGCATCGGCAGGCGGACTCTCAACCACTGCGCCACCAGGGAAGCCCCGGAAATCACTCTTGCACCTCTACTGCCTCGTGAAAAAGTTAAACAAAGCTGGCAGTCACACCTCGCAGAGGGCAAATAGGGCGAACGCTCCAGACCTTCTCTTCTTGTTCATCTTGATCCACTTCCTTTCTTTCTTTTTCCCTGAAAGCACTTTTCCCAGCTGGTTTCCGAGGACCAGCTCAAATGGCCAAGTCAACTCTCTCTCTGCATCTGGGGGAAGATGGTTCAGTTTGGATCTTATCATCCTTTCATTTCAGCAAATCGCTTCCATGGAGGAAAAAGACTTAGTGCTTCTGCTTCAACAACAGCAAAGGGCTTTGGGGATGCACACTTTCCATTTTTCCACCAGTCGCCTTTTCTCGCCAGTTGGTTTTCTTGTTTATCTACCCGGTTGGTAAATGAGAGAACATTTACTTACGTTACAGATATGAGTCATGCAAGACTGAATGTCCATGCCCGGCCTGTAACTGTGGCAAAGAGTTGATGCTTCTGTGGTGGAGAAACGGTTTCAGGCAGGTCTGGTGGAGCTGGGATTTGGGGAAAGGAGATGTGGCAGTGACATTTCAAACATCAGGAACAGCAAGGTGAGCTGGTCATTCAGGGGGCTGGATTTTATTTGCCCTAGGGCTCCAACATTTTAATCTATTTGTTGAATGAATCAAACCACAGACCTCTGAACTCTGTGAGCCATTCACTGCAGGGGCTTTAGAAAGGGCGGTACCCTTCACTCCTTCACTGATTTCTTTTGCACACACATTCACAGGACGGGCATGGTGTGTGGTGCTGGAGATACATAAGGAACAGGGCATGTTTTGTGTCTGTCAGAGGCTCATGGCTGTGTGTCAGGGAAGGTATAATAGGTTTCATAATGGGTTTCACATTAGAGTCCTGAGACCTTCAAGTAGAAGAAGGGCCCTTCGTCAAACATGCCCCTATTGGAGGCCGATGGGCATCGTGTTTGTCCTGGTGATGAGAAGATGGCCAGCAAGTCACCCGTGACCTGCAGAGCACGGTCTGACCCTCAGCTAAAGCTGCCGTCCAGGGATCCATAGATCCCATAGTTTTGCCTTTTAGAGTAACCCAGAAAATAAAAAGATCAAGTCATATCACTTCTTCTAACAGTTCTTCTATTTAACAGTTCCTCAAATATGAATTAAAGACATACTTTAGGTCTTCAGCTACACAACTGCCTTTCTTTCAACTTTCATCACCCACATGGATCACAGGTCCTTCATCGACCACTTTCAGGGTGTCATAGCCACTTCTTCCCGACTCCTCGGCCTAGCCCCACCCCCTCCTACGTGCACTGAGGGTCTCCACTGTGCCCAGCACGGCACCCAGGTCTGACAGTCACCTAGTCAATATCTGCACGAGGTTTGGGCCGTGAGCACATTTCTATCCATGTATCTTAAGGAGATGCTAGGAGGAGGTACAGCTCAGAGAGGTTATGTAAATCACCAAAATCACACAGCTGGCAAATTCAGGACACAAACCACATTAAGGGAACAGAGATACTCAACTTGGAGTCTACAGACAGACAGGAGGCCTTCTGCAAGCCTCAGGTAATCAAGAGATTATGGGGGCTTCCCTGGTGGCGCAGTGGTTGGGAGTCCGCCTGCCGATGCAGGGGACACGGGTTCGTGCCCCGGTCTGGGAAGATCCCGCGTGCCGCGGAGCGGCTGGGCCCGTGAGCCATGGCTGTTGAGCCTGTGCGTCCGGAGCCTGTGCTCCGCAACGGGAGAGGCCACAGCAGTGAGAGGCCCGCGTACCGCAAAAAAAAAAAAAGAGATTATGGGACTTTTTCTGGTGAGCAGATCTATGGCTTTCATCAGACCCTCAAAGGGGATCTGTAATCCAAGGGTCGTGATCAACGCACTGTTGGTTCAGTTCAAGCTTGTGAACTGATAAAAGTTCCAGACGTTTCAACATCAGGACTCCTGCTCTGCCGAGTCCCCGGTGTATCCAGGTGCTTTGCTGGGAATCCTCTTCCTTTGACTTTCATCTCCCCACACCTGTTGTATAAATAACTACTACCTTCAAAGCCATTCAAGTGTAAGGTGAGATTGAAAATTACGTACTGCCTACTTTCAAAGCAAGCAGAATTTATTACTTGTTGCTTACTTTTAAAAGTTGGGGAGGAAAATATTTGTTATATCCTCATTTTTTCCCTAGTTTCCAAAGCAACTCATTAAATAACTAATTAAAAATGAAAAGTTGCCATGAAAAACCTAATGCCTCCAGGGACGGTGCAATAAAAAGAAGAAACAACTCTGTCTCTCACAGGCCATGAAGACAAAGAATTGCAGCAAACCCCCTGCTGCCCTAAGTACATATCTTTTCTCAACTGATCTGCAGACAAGGATTTTTTTAATGCATCTATAATACTAAATTCTTTTATTTCCTTTGCACTTTCCAGCCAATATCAGTTTTTGTGTTAATTTTTATTATATATATATATTTTTTACCATGTCTCACCCGGAATTGCTTGATTTGGAGCCAAAAATAAGGATTTGTGTCCTGAATCTGCAACTTGTTGGCTGTGTGATTTCGGTAATTTACTTAACCTCTCTGAGCCTTATTTCCCCCTGTGTAAACTCCTACTGCTGAATAAGGTACCTGGTTTCTAAGCTGTGCTCCAGGTTGCTCCGGGGCTCTGATGACACGTCCCAGGGTCACTACGGCTGCGCTTTCACCTCTGTTACATGCTGGGTTTGGCTTATTTTCTTTGGGGAATAGGTTTCTGTTACTAAAACAAAAGTCCAAAAATCACTGGGCAAGATGGTCTATAAAATGCCTTAAAAGTCAAAATTCTATGATTTCACAGAACAACCCCTCTTGGAATGGACACACAAGCCCTCACCAAATGCTAGAAATCAGGGCTTCCCTGGTGGCGCAGTGGTTGAGAGTCCACCTGCCGATGCAGGGGACACGGGTTCGTGCCCCGGTCCGGGAAGATCCCACATGCCGCTGAGCGGCTAGGCCCGTGAGCCATGGCCGCTGAGCCTGCGCGTCCGGAGCCTGTGCTCTGCAACGGGAGAGGCCACAACAGTGAGAGGCCCGCGTACCGGAAAAAAAAAAAATGCTGAAAACCAGAAGATCCATTCAAATAGCATTGTTATGCCAACAAAGTAAGTACTCATTCAACAGCACATTGAAATCTCAGTGCTAAGAACAGTATTCTGTGCTTAACAACTGTTTCCCTCACAGCAAGGGTGCGACGGGCATTATCTCCAGATGAGGAATCAGACCAGATTTGCCCAAAAGGCCCCTCAGCTAGGAGGGGGAAGAGCTGGGCTCAGAAGTCAGAGATTTCCATGCCAAGGCACACGTCTTCTCCCAACTCCTGGAAAACAGGGATACTGGCAAGGTCATGGTGAAAGGGTCACCCCCCATCCCCCCATCCCGTCCTTGTAACGAGCAGGTAAAATTAACGAAGTGCATTAAGGGAGCTTTGAGGCATTAAGGCTTTATGATTTTTGATGGCACAACAGTGTTTACCTGCTGAACTTCTCTCACTGGTTAATCTCCTTCTCTGACTGTGCACCACATGACTTGGTACTGGAAGAATGGAGGGTTTATTTTGCTTTTCAAAATCAGAGCGAGAAATTCTAATTGTCCCGAGTCCTAAAAATGTCTCAGTCTACTTTAAGAAATATGACATCTACCTATCTATCCATCTATACACACACACACATATGTGTGTGTGTGTGTGTGTGTGTGTGTGTGTGTGTGTACCAGAAGGCCTTAAAACACCTTGTTGCTTCTAAGTGAACTTGAATTTTATTGGGACATCACACACCCCTTTAGCTCTGAAAACCAGAATCTTGCAGTGCCCTTTCCAGTCTATCAAGACACACCAAGATGACATGACCCCCCCCACCAACCAAGTATAATTTTATGTCCAGGTCACCCTTCCAGTTTCATATATTCCCCCCAAATCTGGTTTTTTAAGCAGGGTTCTATCGTGTTAAGTTCAGGTTTCTTCCCTTTCTTCCGGAACCTGACTAACCCTTCACTGCTTCCCGTCCTTTCCAGACCACCGTGGCTTTAAAACCACCTCACGTAAGCGTGTCCTGTCTCCCCAAACCACCTCCATGACCCACAGAACACTCCATCTCCCCAGGCGGACTGCTCAGCCGCCCCTCAGGCTCCGACGGCACAGCCAAGAATCCCTCTGCTCTCCTGACCTCCAGCTGCTGCATCCAGGTGCCCTTTCCTCCTCCTCTGCCTCTCTTCCAACTGTACAGGCTATATCATACTAAGTGAAGTCAGGAAGAGAAAGACAAATACCCTATGATATCACTTATATGTGGAATCTCAACTATGATGCAAATGAACTTATCTAAGAAGCAGGCTCACAGACGTAGAGAACAGACTTATGGCTGCCAAGAGGGAGGGGGGTGGGAGAGGGACGGAGTGGGAAATTGGGGTTATCAGATGTAAGCTACTAGATACAGAACGGATAAACAACAAGGTCCTACTGTAGAGCACAGGGAACTATATTCAGTATCCTATGATAAACCACAATGGAAAAGAATATGAAAAAAGAACGTATACATATGTATAACTGAATCACTTTGCCCTACAGCAGAAATTAACACAACATTGTAAATCAACTACACTTCAATTAAAAAAAATTTAAAAATAAAAATCTTCCTCTGATCCAACAGTTGTCTAATAAGTGGATGGGGTATTAGGCAGCTATTAAAATTTAAAAAGAGGTTTATTTGCCTCTCCCATCCAGGGATCCAATTTAAGAGACATAGTTAGTGTCATAATTTCAGAATTCCCTGCATAAACACTGTCACAACCTCAAATACTCGAACAAGAAAAATACAAATCTCCTCTTCAAAATAGAGAAGTAAAATTCTTTCATTAATTTTAACACATACAACACCACCATTCAAGGACACCTCTGTTATATATTTCTAAGAGAAAAAAAATGGGGATACACTTCAGATTCTTTGGGTTGATGACCTTCGTGCACTGGGTAAACTTACTTAAAGGGTGGACTCTATCCTTCTGAGGACATGGATGCTCATTATCTTCAAGAGGAATCACATGAGTGTGTCAGAGACAGATTCTGACCTCTGAAAATGTTTTGAAAGAGCTCCCCCGCCCCAGACCGTGCTGGTGCCTTTGGGTCCCTCATCTCCACCTCCACATGGGCACACACACACATTTTTGAAAAGCCCGTGTTCCAAACTAATAGCTTGAGAAGATGCTCAGCGTCTCGTGCAGTTTCCGAGGGGGAAAGCAGTTTTTCCTGAGATCTAGCAGGAGAGGATAAATCTCTAAGAATTGATCAGATACTAGTAAGGGAATAATATATACACTATCATAGAAAATTTTATTATCAAGACTTTATTCTATCACTGATGTGTTCTGTAAAGTTGCTGGTGGAGGGCTGCATTCCAGATTCTAGCCACCACTGCTAAAACGAGACAGGCACCACTATGGATGTGGGCCAATGGCACTGACTCAATGTCTGTGCTTATGGCCATTCTTCCCAAGAAGCGATTGTTGCAAATTTCAATTCTATTACCATAAAATCCTCCTGGAATTGGAAGCTGAACACAGCAACAGTATCTGCTATCTGGTCCTTGCCTGATGATGCAGGACCTACTCCAATATAAATGCAGAATTCACAGCACTGATAAGATGCACACAACCCATCAGTGGTCTAAGGGGTGCCAAGACGGTCCTCAACGTGACCTGTCCTTAACTTTCCATGAATGATTGTGACTAAACACCATGTTTTTTCTTGCATCAACTCTGCCATAACTTTGTGCCAGAAATTTCAACCATTAATAATTCAATTCAGTTTCACCACCACCAACAGCTATTGTTAAATTTTTTTAATTTTTATTTTATTTGGAGTACAGTTGACTAACAAGGTTGTGTTAGTTTCGTGTGTATAGCAAAGTGATTCAGTTATACATATACATGTTATCTATTCTTTTTCAAATTCTTTTCCCATTTAGGTTATTACAGAATAATGAACAGAGTTCCCTGTGCTATATAGTAGGTCTCTGTTGGTTACCTATTTTAAATATACACACTGCTATTGTTAAAATTACCAACTTTATACGTTTTTCGGTGATTGCATTTGTCTCAGTCATTTAGCGAGGCCAGGTGGAATACAGCACATGTGCAGGTTTGATAAAAAGAGTCGACTATATTGGTACTTTATAGGTACGAGAAGCGATTAAAGGGCCTATCGGGGGCACGACAGTGAAGAATTCTGAAAAGGAAATGGCAGATGGGGGAGGAGGACAGAGAAGAAGCTTCCTGGACTTAACCACTTTCCCTGGGCTAATTTTTAAAATCTTTTCCGCCCCCTCACCCCCTCCTCTCTTTCATGTATTTCCCCACTTTGAGAAACACAGGGTACCAGGTCAGGAAGGACCTGGGAATGTCAGTCTCATGAAGAATTACAATAGACAGGAGTTAGGCTGAAATTCCACCCAGTCCCATGTTATCTCCTCCCATGCTTGCTTTTAAGGCCACAAGGTTTCCAAACCCAAATTTGAAATAAAAACATTTTAGTACATTCCGGGTTTCCAAACGATGCCTGAAACAAGAATATACACCTTCCACTTGTCTGATATTTTTAAAGCAAGGACTTCAAACCACCCTTGATCTTTAAAAGCTTCTAGAGATTTGCTTCTTCCCCCCATTATATTCTTGTCCTCAATTTTCAGGACTCGATCATCAGACTCATTCATTCTGTCTTCTCTTTCTCAATGAGAGAGGGTGAGAGATGTCTACTGCAAAACCAAAACCGAATCAGTGAAGGCCGAACACAGGCATGGCTCATTTGCCTAAAAGATAATGAAGCCACAATTCCCAATGAGCCGGAAACGTGGTGACTGTGCTTTCCTGTAAGAGGTTAGCGTCTTGGCATTTTTCACAGGCATGCTGGAGCTGAAGCTGTTTTACTGAAGGTCAGTGGAAAGCATTCTCCACCCCTCTAAGTCCCCCAGGTTTTCTCTGTGGAGCACTGGAAGGTCCTGGCGAAGCTTTCCGTGGCAACTTCAGGACGGAAGATGAAGGGCAGGGCCAAGTTCAGTGGAATGTCAGTACAACACAAGGAAATGTGCTCCGTGCACAGAGGAAGCATTTTTTCAGAAAGAAAAGTCAGCTGCTTTCCATTTGTTTTGAATCTGAGCTGTGGATACGGCCCGTCTGGGGTTGCTGGGGCTTTCGTTTCGTCCCTTAAGTGACCAGAACACTCCTAGAGCTCATCCATGAATCTGGTAAGGTTGCAAGCTACAAAATTAACGCACAGAGATCTGTTGCATTTCTGTACGCTGACGATGAAAGATCAGAAAAAGAAATTAAGGGAACGCTCCCATTTACCATCTCATCAAAGAGAATAAAATACCTTAGGAATAAACCTACCTAAGGAGGCAAAAGACCTGTACCCCAAAAACTATAAGACACTGATGAAAGAAATCAAAGATGACACAAACAGATGGAGAGATGTACCACGTTCTCGGATTGGAAGAATCAATATTGTTAAGATAACTATACAACCCATGGCAATCTACAGATTCAGTGCAATCCCTATCAAATTACCAAGGGCATTTTTCACAGAACCAGAACAAAAAAAACCTTATATTTGTACGCAAACACAAAAGACCCCGAATAGCCAAAGCAATCTTGATAAAGAAAAACGGAGCTGGTGGAATCAGGCTCCCTGACTTCAGACTACACTACAAGCCTACAGTAATCCAAACAGTATGGTACTGGCACGAAAACAGAAATATAGATCAATGGAACAGGATAGAAAGCCCAGAAATAAACCTACGCACCTGTGGTCGATTAATCTACAACAAAGGAGGCCAGATTATACATTGGAGAAAAGACAGTCTCTTCAATAAGTGGTGCTGGAAAAACTGGACAGCTACATGTAAAAGAATGAAATTAGAACATTCTCTAACACCATTTACAAAAATATACTCAAAGTGGATTAAAGACCTAAATGTAAGACCAGATACTATAAAACTCCTAGAGAGAAACATAGGCAAAAACACTCTTTGACATAAATTGCAGCAATATCTTTTAGAGCTTCTTTTAATATAGCATGTGGCTTGCATCCTAGAATACTGGGAACTACCTGTAGACACCAGAGCACACAGATTATGGCTTCAGGCTAGTGTCTGCCTCACTGCTACATTCTTCTCTCTGGTGATGAGACTAAACATCCCTCCTCTGAGAAAAGCACCACACCAGCCCGCCTTTCCTCTCCTCAGAGACGTCACACTGCTTTTGCCTTGGTCCCTCAGCTCCAGGAGCCACTCTGGCAAACCCAGGCACTAAGCTTTTGTTCTGAACCTGCTCTTGCTAGGATACCCAGGGCTTCTGAGTTCTCCCTCCAAATCCTTCACACATCAACCCATTTTGTAGCCAAAGTGCTCTCTCTTTCTCCCTGCCCTGGAAGTTCACAAGCCCTAGAGGTATTTTGAGACAATCTTAAGAACCTGGCATCCCTATTCTTTGCCCAGTTCCTTCAAGTTCCCTTTTCATCCAGAGAGTCTTAGGTAAGTCAGTTCATGGGCAGAATAGAATTTGATTTACACTAGTACAATGACTGCAGCCACTGCCACTTTCTGAGTCATAAAAGGACCACCTCTCCTACTGAGAAACTGATTTGTAAGTCATGTTGGCACTTCCTCTCACTGAATCTTGTTTCTCTGGTTCTTCTTCTCTTCCTCTTCCTCACCCTCCCCTTCCCCCTTTCCTCCTCCTCTTCCCCTTCCCCTTTTCCTTCTTTTGGTAAGAGTCCCTTACCATAGTTACATAAAAAATTTAACTCTCATGACTGTCAAAGCCAGATCCTCTGTTTCCGTATCTAATTTTACTACTGAAAGAAGCAACAGGATCTCGTGCAAACAGCACTGGACAAGGAATGTCAGAAGTCATCACCTATGTACCCTTGGGGGAGGCCTACCCTCTTTCAGAAGTCTCGGCTCCATGCATCTTAATGTTCATTTTAGAGCTGTTTGCAAAATTCTCTTCACGTCAGAAAACTCTTCTGTAATGGCATTATCCTTATGAAGTTAATTATCAGATTAATAACTATCAGATAAATAATTTAACATATCAATCAACACTAGGTCCTGAGGCCCATCATTTAATAGGAGAAGAGACACATTGGGGCTATATATTAGGACTTGTGCAGATCAGAGAAAACTGAGAAGCAACAAAAAATAATCGTTACATCTAGTAGAACTATCAGACCCACCGGTTTTCAGATTGAGGGAAGTTACAGAGGTGACTGAACTCAACATACAGCAAAAGATACAAGTTAGCCCACAGAACACAGAATATTTCTATATGAAAAGAGACGTTCTTGAAGACCTTTAAAGAAAAGGCATACTCTCATTTATTTGTGAGACTCCTGAGCGAAAGACGGTAGAACAGATCACGTGATGCACTTTTCCAACTCTGTGATTTTGTGATGCATGAGGCCTGCCTCTGTGTGTGTATGTGTGTGTGTGTGTGTATACATATCCACATACATACAGATACAGAATCTGCCACTCATCCCTGCTCAATATTTGAGAAACAATGTGTCATGGCTGACTGGAAACATGGAGAATGAAGCCTTCTTTCTCCTCTGCCTCTTAACAGCAACACTGACGACCACTTTTCAATTTTAAGTCATTTGAAATGAGTACAGTATAGTTTAAAATACATTTGTGCTTTTACTTATTTTTAAGGGGCAAAAAATCCCTTAATTTTGTTCTCTAAGGAAGGATCTAGTTTGTTTGCAAGAATACACTAAATTTAAACCGAATTAGCCTCAGCTTTTTCTACTTCACCTCCGAGGTTGACCTCTGGGCACATGGTGCAGCGAGGTGCCGGCCAGAGCAGATTCTGTTTTCACCGACAAGCCTCTGTAACATCTGATTGGCTTCAGAGCCAAAGGACGGATTTAATTCCTTCAGCTTAAAAAATAAATTGTTTCCAAACATCTCTGGGTTTTCATACTTCATTTAAAAATAATTTTTAGCATCTCCAAAGAGAAGAAAAACAGTCTTCTAGAAGTCTATTCTCCACTTTATTCCAACATGTTCATACAGTACCCTTAAAAAAAAACAACTTTCCACATATTCATCTATTCTTAGTACATTTTTAGAAAACAAGTTGGAAAAACTCAGCAATCTCTAATTAATAGGTAAAATCAATTGGTTTTATGTCATTTTCCTAGATTTTTTTCATTAATCTGCAGTAATCCTCGGCGTACAAAAGTTATTTCCAGCTGCCACCCACGTGCCTTGGCTCCCAACTACCAAGGCAGATAAGAAACTGTACTGTGCCTCTGTTAGCCTGCTAAGAACTAAGTGGTCGTCTACTGCAACACCCCCAAAATTTTTAAGATTGCTGGGAATACGTATCATGCTACATTAAATCCAAGTCCTTGGTAATGCTAAGGGTTTCAACCAAGAAATGAGGCTTGGTGATTTGAAGGCAGCCACGAAGTTGGTTAGTACAACCAAATGATCCCCAACCTAACAACCAAACCACACCACAAACCAGCATCTATCTCTTTCTCCTACAAAAAATTGGAGCATATTCCTCCCAGCCTGGGTAAGGGGCCATCCCCTTCATTAATAACAAGGAAAAAACTGATATGAAGAATTAAAAGACTCATTAAGAGCTTTGTAGTCTAAGCACATAAATAGTTTAAATATCTTTTGAAAACTGACAATGGAAGAAGAAAGTCTTCATGAACTAAATACTTCATTTCCCTCTTTGTGTTTAGAGCAGTTAAAATGTTAGCCAATGTCCCTCTAAAGGTATATTTATGTTCGATGTGAGATCTCTGCCCTCCATCCCATTTTGCTTCTCCTCCTCTAGCCCTGCTGTTGACCTTCTCTTTATTGGACTGTGGGCTGCTCTGTGCATTCCTCAGGGTCAAGGTGATGTCACTCTGAGAAGAGAGGAAAGGGCCCTCCCAAGAGCCTGGGAGGGGACTGCTTCTTCTGGACGTCCTCCCTGCTACCCGAATCCACAGCCACCTCTGGTTTTCAGGTTATGCCAGCTGAAGTCTTCCATGATTCCAGCACGTTCAAGTATAAGGGATTTCCCATGATCAAAAAGTATAAAATCAAACAAGAGCTTATACCTCCTCCAAAACCCACACCCTAATTAACTATTTCCAGTATTCTGGCATGTGAGGGTATCAGGCAACATCAGAGCAAAACTGAACAGAAGCCATGGACCTTCTTTTACATAACATAGCCTGGGCTTCTGAGTGCCCGCCCTTGGGTTTAGACCTATGAACAGCAAAGTCTTCTCTCCATAATTATTGTCCCATGGTCCAAGATGCTACCTAAGTCCTTGCTGGAGCCTGTAAGCCCAGGGCATATTTATTTTATAGCTAGTGAGGAGGAGATCTGTAATAAAAGGAAGCCCAGTCAGTCACAGGATGTTAATTCAGGGTGGACCTATTTCTTTATTGAACAAATATCCTGGAAGAGAAGGGCCTGGCGTGCCTCTTGTGAACCTCTGTGTTCATGCTACACTGAGCATTAACCCTCACTCGAGCTCACCCACTGTATACAAGAATTCCTAGATTTCCATATTTACAAAATCTCCTTCGCGGAAGAAATCAAACTGTACTTAAGTTCTTTAGACGATGAGGTTGATGATGAGGATGATGCAACTAATAAGATGGTCTCACTTTTAATGAAAAATGGGATTTGAGGAAATGACCACAAGTATGCAGCTTGCACTAAATACAGATCCAAAGTTGTCTTCATAAGGTCTCTGAATAGTTGATGACGGGCTGGTCGCAGTGTCCCCAGAGAGGCTCTTTGCTTTCCTGAACTTTAGAGGGATCCCCTTTCTTTGCCCCAATCCTAGCAAGTGAAAGCTAACAACACCCCTAAAATAAATAGGGAAAATCAGCTCATGCTGTTGATTTACCAAGCCTGAGCGAGCTGCTTTGATAATCTACTGGTGTCTCCCAGGATCTATTTTAACGATCTGCCAGAGGAGGACTAAGCAGTGATTAAAAGATAAGAACCTTCAAGATCTTTTGAGAAGGGAATTACAATACAACAGATTGCTGGTTCCCCTTTACTTCCTGAGCCTCTGCAGATGCGGGGTCTCTTCAGGGCAGGGTGAGCCGTGGGGGTCCGCTGCTCTATGGGGACACCAGTGCAGTCCGGAACACCTGTGTCAGCCCTTTAAGACCTGCTACTTCTCAGCTGGGGCCCCTCTTGATCCTAACTGTGCCTCCTCTGGCTTTTCTAGCTGGGAGAGTCTGAATTCTCTAAATGCCAGGATGAACAGCAGAGATTTGTTAGTACCTTCAGAGATACTGGGAAAAAAGCAGGAAAAAGAGACACAGGTATCCAGAAAAAGTCCTTTAAACAGAGCTCATATGTCTTCTTTTGACTTGTGTTAGAACCAAAGCAAAGTCCTGCTGGAGAGTCAGAATAAGCTGAATTATTTGGGGGGAGGGGCGTCGGCACTAGCCACTTCCTCCATCGCCCCCTCCCCACCCCCAGATTACAAAGTATTATAGTTGGAAACCTTCACAACTGACATGCTAAATTTGGCAACTCTGAGAGTGGCCTTTGTCCTCAGGTCCCTACACATCAAGTTTACCTCTCCAGATGTTCCCTGGGCACATGCATTACTGATGGACCAGGGATCGCTCAAAAATAAGAGTGGGGGAGAGGACAAAGGCAGACCCCAGCGCACACGCTCGGCACTTTATCTCAGGGGCCGCCGGCTCCGTGGCTCAGGGGGCTACAGTGGTGCAAATACAAAATCAATCAAGAGGCACAACCCCCCTCCCCCGACTCCCTCACACGCACACGCACACCGAGACGCGGGCACCCTCCGGAAAGCAGCATTACCTGCTCCTGCTGTTGCATGGATTTCCCCGAAGCATTTGGCTCCTTGGCTGTAGTCATGATTTCCTGTTCAGGGTGCACACAGGCACAGGGGCAGGTGCGATCTGCCGGGGAGTTTGGGGCCACCGGAGTCCACTGGGCGGGAGGACCGGGATTTAGTCCATGCTTCCCAAATCGCACGGCTACTGGGGCAGGGTGGGGGAGGACCAGTGGGCAGAGCAGCCTAGTTTTCTTTTTAAATGCAAAGAGCAGAGAGCGGCTCCGAAAGGGGAGATGCTGCGGCTTAGCGGGGCTTCTCCAGTTAGCAACAGCCTCTGCAATCGCCACAGAAACAACGACAACTGCTTAGCAACCGGCAAGTGGCGGCGCGGTGCAGGAAGGGGACCCGAGTGATGCGCGCCGCTCCCACCCGCCTGCCGTGGCGCACGGCGCATGCTCGGGCCGTGGCCGCGGGGAGGGGAGGGGGCTGGGCAGGGGGCCCCGGCGGGAAGGGGGCGCGGGCGGGGGCAGGGACCCCGGCGCGGCCTGGCCACCGGCCCGGGAGCCTGTCGCCAACCTGCCCAGGTGGCCGGACCTGCGCCGCCGCCGCGGTAGAGCTGCCGGCAGGTCCCACCGGGGCGGGGCCACGAAGGGGCCACACGCGAGGTGCCTTGTTTTTCCCTCTGCCAAGCGCAGGGCCTTTGGGGAGGAAGGTGGCCTGTGGGCACCAGAGAATGGCTTCTTTTCTGTTTGCTCGGTGGGTTTTTTCTTTTCTCCTGGATCGCTAGCTATGGAAATCTTGGCCTTTATTTTCCTTAAAATTCAGAAAACTTATTATGTTCCATCTTTTAACTCAAAGAATCCTCTGTTTCTCTGTGAAAATCAACCAGGACCTCAAGGGTGTCTGTTGCTTAAAAGAAGCAAAGAAAGAAAGAAGCCCATGGGGTGACCTTACAGGAACGCAAGGGCTCCCCGCCGAGTCCTGAGCTCAAGGAGAAAGCAGGGGCAGAGACGGCCGTCCTGCTCTCCGGCCTGATGTCCTTGAGCTTGGTGCCGACCCTGGGCAGACCGAGCCGCTGGTGGAGGAGAAACGCGCTGGGGGACTCTGGGCCTGATGAGCTACTAGCTTGCAGGTGGGGATACCTGGGCCTTCCAGAAACTCCAGCCAGCTCCATGCCCAGGGGTCTTCTGCTGCCCCTGAGTGTGAGGTGCCCTCTGTTAGTACTTGTCTATCTCCTCCCTGCCTTGAGCCTCTGCCTCCACCACAGGGCTTCTGGCCACAGACACTCACCAGCCTGGGGGAGCGTAGCCCTCACCCCACCCGGCCCTGACAAGCGCTCTCAGCAAGGAAGTCCTTCCCGAGCCGCTCGTCTGTCTTGCCTTCGCCCCTGCGAAGCCAGTGCAGTTCCCTGTAGAGGGAAGGCGAGGTAGGTCTGTATCCAGTTGAAAGGTGTTTCATAGAAGACGTCCCTTTGTCCTGCTCCTTCCCTGGCCCCCTGACCCCAGTCATTTGACAAGAACAGACACCCGCCGGCAAAGATCCAGGGCACTGTGTCCTTCCCCAGAGGTGACAATTGAGTCCAGATAGTGCAGAGTTGCCTGCCCCTCCCACGACGGCCTGGGCACAGACACCCAAAGGTCAGGATGGGCAGCTGGAGCTTGCCTGGTTTGGCCGAGCGTACGAACAGGAAAACCCCGAGTAAGAGCCTTGTCCCTCAGTCAGGCTTTGCTTTGTGTTGTGTTTGCCTCCGATTTAGACGTCCCTGCAGGACAGGGGAGTTTCCGGCATGGGAACAGCAGTGGCGTGCATCCCGGGGTATGTGGCCTGCTCCCAGGGTGTCTGGAACATAGGTTATCACCAGTGGGGGCTGCAGGGAGTGTGCCAGGCCACACAAACCCTCAGGGGAGTCGCTGCCCAATTATGGGTTTCCAAGGAGGGAAAGCTGGGGCCACTGCGGTGTGAGGTCCCCAAGCAAACCTGACATCGAGGCCCCAGCAGCAAAGACTCAGAAAGGAGACCTGGGCAGTGAGGTGAGCAGCCGCCCTCCCCCCCTCGCACACCTGGACCACAGCAGCCCCGGGGGGGACCTCGGTGATGGGTGAGACCAGCAGCCCTTGCGGCAAAATGGTTCATTGCTGAGCATCTCAGAACTGGTCTGTCCTCCAGAGAGTTTCCTCTTAAATCAAAACCCCCGGCATGGGTCAAATCTTAAACCACCATCTCATAACATCTCCAAAAGCATCCACTGCTACCTTGTGGGGGCCATGAGCGCCACCCAGGACTGATATCCAAGGACAGGGACACCAACGGGGGGCAGGGAGAAGCAAAAGGAGCCAGGACCTGCTTCCTCTTCACGGTTTCCAGAACCCTGGGTCTCACCCACTAGGTGGTACCCCAGGGTGCTCAGCTGTGTCTGGTGGGGACTGACATGAAACCCTTTGGGAACTTCTATTTTATTTCTCAGTAACGACCTTAAATGTTATTTTACATCCAAAATGAATATGGACGTAATGCAAAGTTCACGCACATTTGTAAGATTAAACCTTATACTTCAACGAAGTCCCCTGCTGGCATCAGGCCATCAGATCACTTGAGCACTTGCCCTACCAGCCCCTCCCCCACCCCCACCCCCACCCCTCCTTCCGCTACTCTCTCTTCAAGAGCCACTGGGTGGTACAGCTCGCAAACGGCTGGTGGATGGACAGGCCAGGTGGTGCCACCCGGAACCTTTCCATGGGCTCTTCTGGCACCAGGTGTCCAGAGGCCAACTTTTCTGCCTGCTTGACTTTGACCGCTTTTCAAAGAGAAAGGGCAGGACTTCCTAATAAGCCAGACAGCACAGATGAACTTGAAGGACCTTCTGCTGAGTGACGTGTGCCAGTAACAGAAGGGCAAATACTGCATGATTCCACTTATACAGAGGAATCTAAAACCGTCAGACGTATAGAAACAGAGAATAGAATGGTTCTGCCAGGGGCTGGGGGGTGAGGGAGGCAGGCAGTGGCTATTCAGCGTGGATAAACTTTCCATCCTGCCAGATGACAAAGTTCTAGAGCTGCCGTCAACATTACAACTCTAGTGAACAATGCTGCACTGTACACTTAAAAATCTGTTACCTGAAATAAGTCACAGAAAAACAAATACCGTATCATTTCAGTCAAGTGTGGAGGATAGCAAACAATCAAAAATAAATCAACAAACCAAACAAAAACAAATACATAGATGCTGAGATGGAAGCTAAATTTCTGGTGGTGAGCACACTACAGTGGACACAGAAGTCGAAATACGTTGTACACGTAAAACATATCGTGTTATAAACCCATGTTACCTCAATAAAAAATAAATCTATTGGTATTAACAGATACACATTACTATATATAAAATAGATAACCGGGGCTTCCCTGGTGGCGCAGTGGTTGGGAGCCCGCCTGCCGATGCCGGGGACACGGGTTCGTGCCCCCGTCTGGGAGGATCCCACATGCCGCGGAGCGGCTGGGCCCGTGAGCCATGGCCACTGAGCCTGCGCATCCGGAGCCTGTGCTCCACAACGGGAGAGGCCACAGCAGTGAGAGGCCCGCGTACTGCAAAAAAAAAAAAAAAAAAAATAGACAACCGACAAGGACCTACTGTATAATATAACACAGGGATCTATACTCAGTCTTTTGTAATAACCTATAAGGGAAAAGAATCTGAAAAAAATATATATATATGTATGTATAATTGAATCACTGCTGTACACTTGAAACTAACACATTGTAAATCAACTATACTCCCACTAAAAGAACAACAACAACAAAAATAAATCTAAAAACAATCTGTTAAGAGGGTAGATCCTTAAGAGAGAGAAAGGGCTGCCTTTTTTCCATGTTCTAAAATTAATCAGTATCCCCCTAGAAGAAAAACACCCCGCCCAAGTTTATCCTTTCAGCTGAAGTGTGTCCTGCACCCTTCTCTCCCCGCCTCAGTGCACATTCAGTTGATAGCATCCATCCTTAGCAAAGGGAGAAAGTCAACGCTTAGCTACTTCATAATAATGACAGTAACAGTGGCTGCCTGGTACTGCCCTGTGCTATGCACCCAAGCCCAGCATCTCTGTGAGGGAAGCCCTGCGATTCCCCCATCTGACAAAAGAAAATTGACATTCAGAGAATTTATGAAACCCATGGTTACCCAACAAGTAAGTGCCCGACCTAAACCTGGGCGTGCAGGCCAGGGGCCACCATACCACACTGCCTTGAAATGCGTGCAGAGTAGAATATTGAAACTACTGAGCTAGTCTGTGCCAGGGAGGACACTGAGCATTTGATACCTATTATCTTAATTGATCCTTAAAAATCTCTCAGATATCCATGGCACTAGCTCGCTAGGGCCGCCACAACAAAGTACCACTAGAAGTCCAAGGTCAAAGTGTTGGCCTCTCTCTTTGGTCTGCAGATGGTGGTCCCTCTGTGTGTGTGTCTGTCCTGATCTTCTCTTCTCTTCTCAAGGACACCAGTCCTATGGGATTAGGGGCCACCCAGGGGTCTCATTTTAGCTTAATCACCTTTTCAAAGATCCTGTCTCCAAATACAGTCACGTTCTGAGGTCCTGGGGGTTAGGACTTCAAGTTATAATGGTGTCAGGGGGACACAATTCATCCCCTAACACCTATTGTTACCCCATTTCACTGATGAGGAAACTGAGGCTTGAAACAATTAAGCAGCTCTTCCAGAGTCACACAGTCAGTAGTAAATGGCAGAGTTACTCAAAACAAGAGTAAGGCTCCCAAACATTCCAGCATCTTCAAAGCGGCAGGCAGCTAAAGGGGTCTCACTAAGGCCTCACTCTGGGCGAGTCCCTCGTGTGGCTCTAGGGAGGATCTGGAGAGCAGTATGGACCTAGCCCTTCCCAGGTGAGTGCTCCCTGCACCAAGGGGGCAGAGAGAAGCCAGCGTAAGCGGGGCATCTTCATTCTGCAGCTGAGCACCTTCCTGGAGCCCCAAGCAGGGGCTACCCTGACGCCTGCTTCTCAGCCCCCACCCCGCTCTTCACTGCACTTGCTGGACACAGGCAGCTGAAACTGGCAGAGCATGGCAGTCTGCCTGCCAAGGAGGCTGCCACCAAATGCTCACCCTGCCATGTACACACCTCCCATTCCCATTGGCCCCATTGCCCGGTGCTACAAGAAACCTCTCAGAGCTTGCAGTCCGCCTCCCTGCGTGGACCCAAAGCACAGCAGTCCTGAGCAGGTGTACCTGGATGGAGGCTTGTTCACATGCGTCCAAGATGGGCGGCTGGCACAGGCTCGGCTAGTTAGGTTTGTTTGTGGATGTGCAAGCCTGGGTCCCGCTGCAGCTCCAGGCCATTTCTCACTCCTCTGATTTCCGTTCACCTTGCCCAGAGTAGCCAATCAGCTAAAACAGCTTTGCTTCATGACTCGCTCCATCAGCAGGTCTTTATCAAGCACCTACTATGTGCAGACAGCAAAACTGCCAAGAGACAGACATGCTGGCTGCCTCGTTGCTGTAAGGTAGGGATGAAAACGTCCTTAGAGTAGGACCCCTGAAGATTTTGAATTTTTTTTAGCATTAACCATCTGCAAGAGAAGCCACTTCTAACTTACAGTTCCCTGAAAATAAAAACGAATATGGGCAGAAAGGTAAGATTCCCTGGAGAATTCAGCCAGGATCTGAAGAAGCAAGTTTAGAAAAAGAGCTTATATAGATACATACTGAAAATTACCAAGGGGGAGGAAAAGTGGATAAGTTTCCTGAAGACTGGGTTTCTCTAGAGAAACAGAACCAATAGGATGTGTGTGTGTGTGTGTGTGTGTGTGTGTGTGTGTGTGTAGCGAGAGAGAGATTGAGTATTTTAAGGAATTTAAGGAATTGGCTCATTTGATTGCAGGGGCTTGCAAATATGAAAGCTGCAGGGTAGGGCCATGTAGGCCAGAAGGCTGGAAACCCAGGTAAAAGGCCATCTGGAGGCAGAATTCCTTCTTCCTCCAAGGAGGTTGGTCTTTTTTTTCTCAAAGCCTTCAACTGATTGGACAAAGCCCACCCATATTGTGGAGGGTAATCTGTTTTACTCAGGAGTCTACTGATTTAAATGGTAATCACATTAAAAAACCCCAATCCTCCACAGCAACATCTAGTTTGACCAAAAGCTGGGTACCATGGCCTAGCCACACTGACACATAAACTCAACTATGACAGGCTATGAGTAGAAGTGACTGGTAAAGCATCTGTCAGGGGGAATATTCTTAATTTACTATCCTTCTCCTCCTCCTTTTTCCCATCTCTCTACCTGGGATGCTTGCTGCAATCTTGAATCATGAAACCAAGACCATTCACAGGAGAAAATAGAATAGCCATCAGATTCTTGGGCTGTTTACCTCCAAATTGCATATACAGGAGAGAGAAAGAAACTTCTCTCTTACATAAACCACCATTACTTAGGTTTTCTGTCATGCACAACCAAGCTGAGCTCAAATGAATACAGTACAAATTCCTCTTCTGTCTTCCCTTCGCATTACTCCTAACAGTTTTGCTAAGAGTATCCCCCTAAAATTATAGCCAGTTAACTTAGGAAGAAACAGGAGCTGATCTGTCTTAATAGACCTGCTAAATTTATGTTGTTTTCTAGATGTAGCAAATGAGTGAGTTTCCAAATCAGGATCCAACTATGGCCCCTCTGCCAAATCCGATCCACATCTTGTTTTTTAAAATAAAGTTTTATTGGAATACAGCTGAGCCCGTTCACTTACACATTATCTAACGAGACCTTCTGCACTACAGTGGCAGAGTTGAGCTTGTGACCAAGACCAGGTGGCCTGTAAAGTGTAATATATTTACTATCTGGTCCTTTGCAGACCCCAGGTCTGGAGTGACTCAGTTCCATGTCAATTACAGTTATGTTGGCTCACTCAGAATCACAAAATCAATAGAAAAAAGAATCTTGTATCAAAGTAGACCATTCCTCCCACCCCCGAAAGGGAAGGCCATAGATAAAAAGTCCTAACGCTTTTTCCCATCAGCCTAGAAGACATACATCACGGGAAGACAAGTGTTTCCACTAATTATGAAACAGTTCACCTCCCACTGTTGTCAGGGTGTCTCCTTTTCTGGAGGGAGACTGGAGCTTGACCCAGGAGCCTCCACACACCCTCCCCTGTGTGCATCCTCACAGCATCCTCTCCAAATGCCACCCCAGTTCCATCGAATGGGGGGTCAGTGTCCTGGAAGCGGGAATCACCCGTGGATTTGGGAGTCCTGAAAGCATTCAAATGGTGTGCATAATTCATACCTCCATTACTTAGAGTAAGTGCTCAAAATTATTTGTTTGGATAAATGCATAATATCGTGTATTCAAAGGAATTCAATGACAAGCCCCATTTGAATGATTTTCATCTTTTCCTAAAAGATGCTTCCCTGGTTGATCATGAACCTTTATCAGGTAAAGTAATACTAGTCACTCTTCCTGAAGTTGAGGCCATGGGAGGTTTGGCCTGAGCCAATGTGTCCAGCTGCCCGAGAAGCCAACGGCCCTGTGTTTACTGAGATACTACTATGTGCTAGGTGCTTTGTATAGAAGTCAGGAAATCTGCTCTCATGGACTCTCAGCCTAATAGGAGAGGGGAACTTGGAACAAATAAAAGCCTTTGGGTCCTGCCTTAGGAAGTACAAGGAGAAAGACATGATGGTGGTGGTAGGGAGGGGGTTTGGAGGCAACCTGGGTGCCCATCCTTGTGGAGGGCTACGTAGAATGCTCTGGACACACACCATGCAAAGCTAAGCAGTGATGAGCAGGAAGGTAATATGTGCACAGAGCAGCATGGATGGGTTATAAACACGGTGCTCAGGGCAAAAAATAAGAAACATAAATACATATTCACACACGTATGCATATACATACACATGTAAATATATATTTACATAAATATGTGTATACAAAACACATAAGCATATACACATAAACTCAAACCTTTTAACAAATAAAAATACATTCATACAAAATACGTGTTTTGCAAAAATACATACAGAGTAAAAGCTACCCACCAGACGTGGTATAATGTTTGCTGATGGTGGGAGGGAAAGGGGAATAAATTACAAGCTGAATAAGGAAAAAAAGAGGGTAGGAGGGAGGAAGAGAGGTGGGGAGGGAGCACAGGACCAAGGAAAGGAAGGAAGGAGGAAGACGGGTGGGCTTCGCTTGGACCACTGATGATAACGTGATGTCAACTTCACCTCCATAAACCTCAGCTTCCTCACCTGTAACTAGGCTGGAGAAAAGTCAAAATAAAATGTATCGAGAGCCCTCGGTAGCCCTGCATGATCACTTGTACCATCTTACTTAACTCTCCCAATAACCCTAGGAAATAACTGTCTAATTCTTAATTTACAGGTAAGAAAATGAGGGCTTCGAGAGAGGATCATTTGCCCAAGGTCACACAGGTAGTTGTTTGATTGACGGGCCTGGTGTGAATCTACATCTAAGTCCAACTCTCTGCCCTCTGTGTCGATGGACCACACGCTCTAAATTGCATATTCCCTAAATACTTTCCAGCTGGAAAATGCTATTCTGTGAGTCCAGGTAGATATTCCAAGGTTGATAATCACATTTCTGAAAATTGCCATTATGCAAAAGACTTTGAAACCACCCCACATTTATGTTCACACCCGGCTATTAGATTGCAGCCTCAACTCAACGGTCGGGGGACCAGATGCAGCACAAACTCTGCGGCATTTTGAAAACCTCATTTAAAAATGTGTGTGTTTCAGGATTCCCTGGTGGCACAGTGGTTGAGAGTCTGCCTGTCGATGCAGGGGACGCGCGTTCGTGCCCCGGTCCGGGAAGATCCCACATGCCACGGAGCGGCTGGGCCCGTGAGCCGTGGCCGCTGAGCCTGTGCTCCACGACGGGAGAGGCCACAACAGTGAGAGGCCCACGTACCACAAAAAAAAAAAAAAAAAAAGTGTATGTTTCATCACGAAGTAGCTTAATTCCATTCCGGTTGCTTTGCCTTTCACATCTCCCCCTGACCCATCTCGCACCTTGAAACCCGACCAGAGAGCAAGGGCACCCTGGCACCCAGGCAGGTCGGCCACCTGAGCTGGCAGGTCATAGCTGGGCACTGCCTGCTTCTCCTTGAGTGTCCCATACCGCCAGGATGACCTGGGCAACAGCAGCTCGACAGATGCCTTGTTGACGGCCCCAGTTGGTCTTTCTGGGGCTGTTCATGAGGCCAGCTGTGAACAAGCTCTCCTGTTATTTGGGTAACACCAGATGTGGTGAGGGACTCAGATATTCCTGCCGTCACGTTGCCATCAATGGTGTCTCAGGACAGATGTCCTCAAAGGAGCCTCTGGGTCATCCTCCTGGCGTGCGTTTCACATCCTCTCTGGTTTCCCAGGACCTCTGCTCACCCCCTGCCATCTGGCCCAGGTGTGGCTGTGTAGCAATAGGATCCAGGTCAGGAAGAGCTTTCATACCCACATAGGAGAATATGTCTTATATAACACGTCCCTCCAAGCCTCCAAGTTCTCCTGCTTCGTTTTCAACATCAAAGAAAGAAAGAAGCAGATTCCTGCAGACAATTCCCAGAGAAGCATCCGTCAGTGAAATCCCTACTGTCCAACTTTGCAAAACACATCCGACTTGGCTTTGGAGTTGAGTGTAAATGACGGTGTATCTGACACCCAAACGGGCCACTTCAGATTGGAGATGCATATAAAAAATGGCAATCTAAGACACTTGGTATTTTCTCTTGGAAGGTAATATCAAAGCGTGGGCATGAAAAAGGAGGGTCAAAGAAAACATGTCTTCCACCAAAGAAGGAGCACTAGTTCCACCCCAACCCCCCCATCTGATGAGCTCCTATACATCCTTCAAAGTCCAGTTCAAATGCCACCTCCTACCTCCTCCTAGACTTCATCCCTTGCCTCTTGCTCTCCCATCACACTTTTCATGTCCCATACTTGTGTGAAGTCTTGTTACATCACAGCTCCACCGTCCACTTCCCCTCCTGGCTTCCTAGCCCCATCGTGGGTTTCTCCAGGGCAAGGCCAAGGTAAAATGAAGGGCTGCATATCAGTTAAAGGAATGAGCTTTAACGTCAGAATAATTTCTTATTTGCAAATCCCAGGTCTGTTCGCTTGTTGTCTGTGTACAAGCCACTGAGTCCAGGTTTCAGCTGTTAAATGCACACAACAGTGGGCGGCTTATAGAGTACGGTCAGAACTAAATTAGGTCAACTCTGTAAATCAGTGGACACAGAGGAGGGGCTAAATCAGCAGCTCTTCTCATTGCTGGACTGAGGTCACCTTAAGGACATGTCTTCTTCTTTGTATCCTCTGTGCTTAGCACACAGGAAACAACAGAAAAATGGGTGTGTTAGGGAGAGAACTTTGGGAACACTTGAGTGTCACCTCCACTGAAATTCAGAGGACAAGAGTGTTTCTTCACATGAGCACCAGGAGAGGTCAGAACCAGATCATTCATTTTAGGCAACTCGTTATCAGCACAGACATTCAGACAGAATCACAACACAGAGTTCCTGTTTGAGCCTCATGGGGTAGTATGGATACAGTTCACAGATCACTGAGAGATGGAAACGTGGATGTAGACCCCCCTGGGAGGATGCAACCGCATGCACAGGAGGAAATGTCAGGTGGAATGGCTGCCAAGGTGACGAGGTTGGGAGAAGAGGCTTCCCGAGAACTTGGGGCTCCATCCTGCCCTACCCCTGTTTCAGCATCCAGCCAGGGCACTTGTCCTCCCCACACCCCCCAACGAGAGCCATATGTCATTGAAACGAAGGGCTCCCCGGCCTAAAACACAGGATCCGCTGGGTCCCTCACTACAGGTGACCACTTTTCAAGGAGAAAGAATGAAAAGGGAAGAACAATGGCCACCAAAGAGAAAAAAATGTCTTACATTTTAGAAATCAACAATGAAATACACGAAGAAGACATATTTCCTCGATTCATCAGACAAGCTTAAAAGGTTCTATGTGCCTTATTACGTCTTTTTTAAGAGTCTCTTTTGCTGAAAATTAGAACTAAGCAAAAGTCCTTAAGAATTAGAGCCCAGCCTATTGAATAAGAATAAGAATATCTGCCATTGAGTACTGACTGGGAGTCAGACTCTCCACCAGCCCCCAAGAAACAGAAAAGATAACTACTTGTTGGGCAACACAGAAACAACTTCACGAAGACAACTGCCCTCCTAAGAAAATGAAAAACAAGATTTATATTGTGAAATGTATTCTGTCACTTATTGTGTCAACCAGCAATGAAAGAGAGGAAGTAGAATAAAATGGAAAATATAAGCGGATATGGCTCTTAGTAAGGGTATTATTTTGTGAAACTTTTGTGAAATGGGGTCACCTGTGAAATATTAGAAAGCCACTGTTCTAAGATCTATAAGAGAATCTGTGCCTGTCCATGGGCCCATGATTCCCTTTTATTCCAAGTCTTTCTCTCCCTTTCTGAGAATGCTCTGACCCTGTAGCTTCTCCAGGAAGCCTTCAGAAACTGACACCAGAGCCAGATCCTTAAGCAGCCTCAGGCTCCAACACAAGTAATTTCCCCTTTTCAACATGTCCATCTACAAAACATGCCACTATCCCAAAAGGGTCTGCATGCGATGGAGAAAAAGCACATCTGAATCAATAAATTATGTCTCTTACAAAGATGCTCAGATGAATACTGAATAGAAAGATCGCCCTTGTGATGAACATATTACACCAGGAAATTAGCTGAGTTTAAGCCACATCTCATACAGGATGCAAGATTGAAACCTACAGGATTGATGATTTCTCAAAGCCCATCCCGAGTAGAATGACAGGCAGGAAAGCGTACAGTGGATGTGGTAAAATTCACAGGGACCAGAAAGGCTCCAGTTTTAAAGGATTTTCCTCATTGAGACTTCAAAAGCACAATCATGTTTTTATCCTTTGTGGTTGCTATCATTCATAAACTTATTGATAACAGATACAGTTGACAGAGACGTTAAGACACCCCATATCTCTACATTAACCAAGTATTGAGATCCTGTCAGTGGATCAAGTTAATAGACCTACCCCACCAGAAGCACTAATGTGAAGACACTCGGGAAAATCATTTCTAGATTCAGGGCTACCTTCTTCCCTGACTCTTTTCAGCAGCTTTCAGAAACCCCCCCTCATCCTTCAGATGAACTATGGTCTTCTGATGGGTATAGATTTTGGCTATACCTCTAAAAAGGAATGGAGTCAAATATTACTCACTGATGCTGGAGTATTAAGGAAGGAATACGTTTTCCTTCTCTTGAGGGTTTATGTTCTAATAGAAAATACCTACATGTCCATCACTAGGTTCATTCTGGATGGAAATCCCCCTCTGAGTATCCCTCTTAGGACGAGACAAGAATACCATGTCATGGGTGATAGGACCAGGGTCTGTGGCCTGACCCAAGGACAGCCAATCTATAGCCATATAACCCATGTGAAGAGTCAGGCCAATCGGATTCTCCTTTTCAGGAACTTGAATTCATGCAAACTCAGAAGGCTTCTTTTCAAGCCCAAGTTGCTTTCCAATTTAGCATTTGGTGGTAGCGATGAGCAAGTGAAAGGTCCCCGTACAGACTGACGCCTAAGGATGCCCAAGGCTAGTCCTACCCCAATGACCCTCTTGTCCTGGGGGTCAGATGGAATTCACACAGGTTTTTTAGGGAAGGGGTGACTGCAAACTAGTTCAGGTTCCCAAAGCCCAACATTAGTTTTCAACTTGCTGAGAGTTTTGATTCCATTCAAAACAAGAGATTATTATTGGATAACCCTGATTGCTCACTTTTTTTGTCTCTCTCATTTAATTCCCAGACATTTATTGAGCATCTACTATATACCAGGGCTTACTGGGACACTGGGGGAACACAGATACAGAAAAAGCACAACCTCGGCTTTGAAGGACACTCAGTCTAGTGGGAAGGCAGACAAACAAACCATATCACAAGATGAATGCGAAGGCAAGTGTGTACAGAGGTGGAGCAATGGACCTGTGGTCCTCAAAGGTTTCTGTAGGATGTCCCACTGGGATGATAGGGGGCCAGGTGGACTAGTGGAGAAGTGACAGAGAAGTGGGACCCATGCACAAATAAAGGGTGGCAATGCACAAGAAGGTCCTTTGAGGGGCTGCAGGGAATCTAGGGTGCTGGGGTGCAGTGTGGGTGAGGCAGCATGGACTGGGCAAGGCTCAGATTATGATGACCCCCTTCACTAAAGGGACAAGCTCCACCCTGCAGACAACTGGAAAAAAAATGTGGGCACTAAAATGTCATGAGCACATTTGCCATTTAGAAATGTCTCTTTTCAGCATGTGGGAAATGAACTAGGACAGAGATAGCAGTTTAGGAAGTTTCTGGAGCCGTCCAAGCAAGAAAAAAGAAGTGCCTGAAGTAAAACGGTGGGGATGGATAAAAAAGAAAAGTTAAACGTGCATATCAGGGTCGACTTGAAAGAACACGTTGGCCATTTAAGAGTCGATCCATTTTCTTTGGACACATTTAGCTGCAGCAACACAAATAATTCTCTGGAAGGCCCAAAGCAAGGTACTGCCAACGTTAGAAACATTTGTCACTTATTTTCACCTTTTGTTTGTACCACGTGGAACTTACTAATAAGCAATTCTGTAATGATGGGGATAAACTGTAATGATCACACCTCATTTATTTTTCAATGTCCTCCCCACCTGGTCATTCTACCAAGGGTTATATTTTCTCCAACCATGGCATTTCAACCCGAGGATTCCTTGGTTCCTTATTTTGATTAATCTGGTCAGTATGGCTCACGGAACAAGAGCAGCTCAGGATTCAGGACACTTAGATCCAGTGCCTGCTAGGGGATGGACATCTGCGTCCCCCAAAATTCATGTGTTAAAACCTAAGTCCAATGTGCTAGCATTTGGAGGTGGCACTTTTGGGAGGTGATTAGGTCATGAGGGTGGAGTGAGATTAGTGCCCTTTTATAAGAGACCTTGGGGGCCCCTTCCACCACCTGAGAACACACTGAGAAACTGCCATCTACAAACCGGGAAGCTGGCCCCCACCAGACACGGACTATGCCACAGCCTTGATCTTGGACTTCCAGCTTCCAGAACTGTGAGAAAAACATTTCTGTTGTTTATTTGCTACCCAGTCCATGGTATTTTTGTTATAGCAGCCCGAATGGACTAAGGACCCTGTACACTGCACACATGCAGGGTCCCAATTCACACTGTGTTCTATGGACTCTGGGCTGGGGTTGCTGGGCAAACGTAAACACCTACAAACTCGATGTCAATGATGATCTCTGAAGTCATGTAAGAACATGGTGCTTCCTGGCATCCATGCAGGGTCTGCCACCTGCACAGGCAGTGTGAGTCTGGGCAGGTCACTGCCACCTTCCAGTTTCGTCCACCCCAGCCTGGGCCCTGCAGAGGCAGCGGCCTGCCAGCCCTGCTCACTGCCATTCTTGTGCCACCACACGTAGTACTTAGCATACAGTAGGTGCTCCCTAAATGTCAGTGGCCCTTGAGGCAATGAGAGGATTGAACCAGCTCGAGGGGGCGCAGTGACTGTCACTGTGAATTAGGTACCGTCAGTGCCCTGCAAGCCGCTGGTCCAAAGATGGAAGTCAGAAGGGAAGGACTCTTTGTCATTGGCCTGGTGACCGTCAGCCTGCATTTGCAATGCATCCCACACGGAGAGCTTCATCCTACACCCAGGAGTTGGGAGCCAGCGTCTGGATGATTTATGAAGCCTATGAAATATTCTTCTGCCTCGGTTGATGACAGCGTTTTATTTTTCACCCAGATATTCAATTGTAAGCCATCCTTCCATCACTTCTCTGTCACCAGGCTCTGCTTTCTCTCGTGGTATATTTTTCTCCTTCTTTCATCAGCTTCTGCCCTAAAATGCCTTTTTCTGCCATTCTACAAGCTTCCTTCTTCAAATAGGTTTGCACTCCTGACACATTTTCTTCATTGAATTTTACAAGTACAGAGAGAGAGAGAGACAAGAGCCTGTCGGTCTCCGAGTGGCAGAGACTGGGAACACTACACTAATTAAAAAATCAGTCTTTCCTGATTGGCCCATGATTTTCATGTTCTGCGTATAACTTTTCCTGTCATTTCACTCTATGTGGAACCAGATTTAAGTAGTCATTAGAATGCCAACTCCAAAACGGCAAAAATTTGAAAGCTGCTTTATTCACTAACACAGGCGCTTCAAACAGTAGGTGCTCGATAAATAACTGTTGAAACATTCACTGTTACGGAGGCTTTTTTTTCCTGCCACTTGCAGGGAGCAAAACGTGGAGGCATTCATCATCCAGATGAAATTGCTTTAGACAAAGCATGGCTCCCATGGAGAGAACTTATGATATGCCTTTATCTACGACATCATCATCATTCAAACCGGCCTTAAAAAGTGGGTAAGCTGTAAATCGTCTCCCCTCTCAAGAAGAATGGTTGTTGAAGGCGGCAGGTGCACAAGGAGGTGGCACAGTCCCGGTCTAAGGTGCCTCAGCGCGTCCGCAGCAGAGCGCGGGCCACCCCAGCGCCTCCACTCTGAGTCCTCTGGGCGTGGCTTCGGTCCCTACAACGGAAACGGGTGGCTGGTGCATCTTGGGGAGGGGTGATGCAGAGTCACTGCTTCACGCTGCCAGGTAGGCATGGCGGCACCCCGACCCCAAGACCAGTTCACCGGTCCTGCCTTCCCAGGTCTTGTCCTCTGCTTGTCCGCCACTGCTGTTCACACTCCTTCCTCACCTCTGGGCAGGAGGTTCACACAGCACAGCTCGCTTGCTGGGTTGCCTTGAGTGAGGACAACAGAGGAAAATCACACCCCTTGATAAGTCTCAGAGAAGCAAAGTCCCGAAGTCGGAGGAAAATTCTCCTGGCTCCAGAGATCACGAGCTCAAGACTGGTGGGGCCGGGGGGCAGTGTGTGGCCAGGAGGAGGACCAGATCTTCTCGGATGCACAGTGGCCAGGGCATCCAGGGGAGACCCGTCATGCTCCTCTGGGTGGCAGGGGCTTTGCCGCATTTTTACCAGATTCATTTTCTGTAGAAGAAGATCTCTGCTATGGTGGTGGCCAAATCCTCTATAACCATCCAGACATCTTCAGGATGGATCCCACCTGTCACCTTTAATAGCCTCAGTCATTCGGGGACAAAAAGAGCAGGAACATCTCTGGACAACCTTCCTTACAAAAGGCAGGGCTCGACCCACCTCCCCTGCTCACAGCGGATCTCGCTTCTCCTGCTCTGCCAGATGCTGCTGTTTAATTAAGGAAGGTGGCAAGTGACAAGAGCCCCTTCTGCTGGCCCTTCGGGGAGTCTGGTTCCAGAAGTGTGGCTGGGCCACCGGTTTGAGTCAGCCACGCAGATGGACCCGCTGGGAAGCAGACAATACGCCTGGTCCCTCTGCTATTCCCGGCTCCTGTTTACCCCTCAGCTCCCTGTTTATCATTTTCTCTTCTCTTGGGGACAGAATTCTTGGAAAATAGATGACAATGGCAGAGAATAGGTGGCCATGAGATTTGTCCAGATGCATTACAACATGGCATTTACCTAAACCAGTGACATAAACTATTAACGTGGGAGGCTTTTTGCACTAAGTAGGATTTGTCCAAACCTAAGACAACCAACCCAGCCATCAGGAATGAACAATGAGACTGTGGCCTTGGGGAGGCCAGGGAGCGTCAGGAGAGGAGAGCTGCTTCCTCGACACTGTAGCTGGACGGGTCCCCAAGGCCACAGTGAAGCTCCACCAGGAAGGCACATTCGGCCTGGGGAGAGGGACAGCGCCATGTGAGGGCTGGGCTTGAAGGCCACTTGGCCACTGACTCTGGACATTTGGGAGCCTTGCCTTAAAATTCAGGTCCTGTCAGTAATTCCCTCGCCTGGAGGAGAATGTGCTTTTCAAAGTCACTTGACAGATGAAGGCCATCTCCTTGAAAGGCCATCAGATGACACTGCTGCCTACCTAAGGGAACTCTAGTGCATTGTCTGGTCTACCTTCCATAATGGTCCGAAGCACCCATGACCTGTATGGTCCCAAGGACCCCAAGGCTCAGTCTCTGTCCTGAACATGCATCCCGGGGGTTAAGCATCACAACCATTTTACTCATGGCCTCTTCAAAGTGCAGAGAGGCTGAAATTTCCCCAGGCTGTTGATGAAGCTGGAGGCTGACTGGAGACCTGGATCTGGGGATCACTTCCTCTTGTCCCCATCACTAGACAAAACTGTCTTCCATCTCAGTGCCTCCTCCTGTCCTTTCTGTCAAAGGGCTCATGTCAGTTCCATGGTTTTTGAAAATTGAATCTATTCTCTTCCAACCTACGGCATACAAACCATGAAATATTTAGCACGCTGATCAAGAGCAGATATATTTAAAAAACAATATGGAGAAATTAGCTATACTTTCTTTGAGGTGTATTTCAGTATGACAGGGAAAAACAGATGACAAATTGTTCTTGAGAATGTAAGGCTAAACGAGTTTACCAAAGACCCCGCATCTTTCTTATCGCCAGTTGATTTGTCAGAGTGAAAAACACGCCAGAGTTTTCTTGCAAAAAGTTAAATTGTTTTCTCTTTAGAGACTTTGCCTTTTTCTATATTCTACACACATCAATGCTCTGCATATGTTTCATAAATGCACAGAAAGAATAATCAGTCTTAAAGTGAAACTAAGATCACCTCTGTATTGTGATATCAATGCCTTTTCTCATGAAAAATATAAGAACCTCCCATATGCTTCTCAAAAATTATAATATTCATTGTGCTGCCATCTCTTCACATTTTAAAAACATTTCCTCACAAAAAGTTACTAGAGCTGTGTTTTTAAACACACACACTCACTCCCCGCCCCCCACACATGGCACACGGGCATACCTCGGAGATACTACGGGTTTATTAGTTCCAGACCACCACAATAAAGTGAATATTGCAATAAAGCAACTTACGTGAAATTTTTGGTTTCCCAGTGCCTATGAAAGCTATGTTTACAGTCTACTGTAGTCTATTAAGTGTGCAATAGCATTATGTCTAAATAAACAAGATTCATACCTTAATTTTAAGATACTTTATTGCTAATTTTCTGGTGGTGTCTTTAGGATTTTCTGTGTATAGTATCATGTCATCTGCCAACAGTGACAGTTTTACTTCTTCCTTTACCATTTGGATTCCTTTTACTTCTTTTCCTTGTCTGATTGCTGTGGCTAGAACTTCCAATAGTATGTTGAATAAAAGTGGCAGGAGTGGGCATCCTTGTCTTGTTTCTGATCTTAGAGGAAAAGCTTTCAGCTTTTCACCATCGAGTATGATGTTAGCTGTAGGTTTGTCATATATGGCCTTTATTATGTTGAGGTATGTTCCCTCTATGCCCACTTTCTGGAGAGTTTTTATCATAAATGGGTGTTGAATTTTGTCAAAAGCTTTTTCTGCATCTATTGAGATGGTCATATGGTTTCTAGTATCCAATGTGTTCATGTGCTGTATCACACGGATTGATTTGTGGATACTGAAAAGTCCTTGCATCCCTGGGATAAATCCCACTTGTTCATGGTGTATGATCCTTTTAATGTATTGTTGAATTCAGTTTGCTAATTTTTTTCGAGGATTTTTGCATCTGTGTTCATCAGTGATACTGACTTGTAATTTTCTTTTTCTGTGATATCTTTGTCTGGTTTGGGGATCAGGGTGATGCTGGCCTCATAGAATGAGTTTAGAAGTGTTCCCTCCTCTGCAATTTCTTGAAATAGTTTGAGAAGCACAAGTGTTAACGATTCTCTATATGTTTGATAGAATTCACCTGTGAAGCCATCTGGTCCTGGACTTCTGTTTGTTGAGAGTTTTAAAATCACTGTTTCAATTTCAGTACTGGTTATTGGTCTGTTCATATTATCTTTTTCTTTCTGTTTCAGTCTTGGGAGATTGTACCTTTCTAAGAATTTGTCCATTTCTTCTAGGTTGCCTATTTTATTGGCATATAGTTGTTCATAGTAGTCTCTTATGATCTTTTGTATATCTGCGATGTTGGTTGTAACTTCTTTTCCATTTCTGATTTTATTGATTTGGCTAAACACCATCTGAGCCTTCAGTGAGTTGAAATCTTTTTGCTGGTGGAGAGTTTCAAATATTTTGAGATTTACCAAAATGTGACACAGAAACACTAAGTGAGCAAATGCTTTTGGAAAAACGGTGCCAATAGACTTGCTTGATGCAGAGTTGCTACAAGCCTTCAATTTGTAAAAAAAAAAATGCAATAACTGTGAAGCACAATAAACTGAAGCATAGTAAAATGAGGTCTGCCTGAGTGTGTGTGTATAGATATAGATATTTATATATAAAATACAAAATTTGCCAGTTTAACCAGTTTTAAGTCTATAATTCAGTGGCAGTAAGTACATTCATGTTGTGCAACCATCACTACTATCTATATTCAAAAGTTTTTCATCACTGCAAAGTGAAAATCCCTAACCACTAAGCAGTAAGTCCCTTCTCCTCTACCCAAAGCCCGTGGTAACCTCTAACTACTTTCTCTCTCAATGAATTTGCCTATTCTACATATTTCAGATAAGCAGAATCATAGAATATCTGTCCTTTCTGCCTGGCCTATTTCACTCAGTATAATTTTTCAAACTTATCCATGTTGTAGGATATATCAGAACTTCACTCTTTTTTGTTTGAATGACATTCCTTTGTACATATAGACTGCATTTTATTTATCCATTCAACTACCGATGGACACTTGAATTGTTTCCACCTTTTGGCTATTGTGAGCAATGCTGCAATGAAAATTGCACACTCATTATCTGCGTACTGCATACTCAAGTCCCTGTTTTTAATACTTTGGGGTACTTTAGCTGTTTTTAATTTCAGAAGTACAATTAATTGGTTGAAATTTGCACGACTTATCCACTTTTTAAAAAAAATAGATTTATTTATTTATTTTTGGCTGCACTGGGTCTTCTTTGCTGCACACGGGCTTTCCCTAGTTGCGGCGAGCGGGGGCTACTCTTCGTTGTGGTGCGCGGGCTTCTCACTGCAGTGACTTCTCTTGTTGTGGAGCACAGGCTCTAGGCACGCAGGCTTCAGTAGTTTTGGCTCGCGGGCTCTAGAGCGTAGGCTCAGTGGCTGTGGCGCATGGGCTTAGTTGCTCCGTGGCATGTGGGATCTTCCCGGACCAGGGCTCAAACCTGTGTGCCCTGCACTGGCAGGAGGATTCTTAACCACTGCGCAACCAGGGAAGCCCTATCCACTTCTTATGTCTTGCAAATCATCTCATAGTCTTGGCAGAACCCAGTAAAAATTACCCCATTGGTCTATAAATCAGCTAAGACCCGCCTACAACAGGCACCTCTCAGCCCCACAGACCACAGGCTGACCAGGAAGGGTTCCAGGACTCACTCCCCCATTCTCCAGTGACCACGATCAGGTGTCTTCTTGTGGCTCAGTCCGCATTTGTCAAACAGGGCAAATAATACTTTGTGTATCTAATGTGATTGTCAGGAGGATCAAATGAGGCAATGTTTGGAAAACCTTTGAAATGCAAAAAGCTCTACGTAGCACAATATGCTATTTTTGAATTCGAAAACAGCTGTTTTCATGCATCTGCAAAGAGGACTGAAACGATTTGGGTCCAGAAGCACCTGTTCCCTTGTCCTCATGGGGTCAGAATCACGAGCCAGTGACAAACATTCCCGGGATAGTACAGTACCCAGTTTACCCCATGTAGACGGTGGGCATCTGATATCTGCTCATCATGCTCTCATATACCTGGGGTTGCACGGCGCTCACTCTGAGTCCTTCCTACTTGACCATTTGAGCTTCTATCTGGAAAGATACCAGGATCATCAAGGATGCTCAAGGTCTGTCGATACAGGCCTACTTCCCAGGCATCCTCTTTGTTCTTGGAATTCCCATAGTACCATGTGCTACATGAGCTTCATAACAAAGACTATTTATGTTTTCTGGAATGGAGACTGAGACAAGTGTGCCTGTGACCTTGCGCATAGCCCTGGCTTTAGACTCAAAACTGGGACGGGAGTGAGAAGCCCATGACAGAAGGCTGTGCCATGGCCTTCTCCTAGGAGCGGTTTCCTTGGAGTTGTTATCAAGGTATATGTTTATTGGAAAGAATTCACACATAATGGCTTGTTTATAGTAGCTAGGCATCGAAATGAAGACCATTCATGAGAAAACAAAACAAAGCAAACCAAAAACTCTATTGTGTGCTTGGGCAGAGAAATATTCAGTGGTTTCTAAGGGGATTGGAAACAATCATAATTGGTCCATATATAACAGGAGGTCAAATGAGAGGTGGTGACTCTGGAGCCCTCCCTGTCCCCCGCCCCCGAATGCCAGAACTTCCCGGGGCATCCTGTTCAGGCCAGAGTCGGAACACATCTGATGTCTCACTCTGGTCTCAGGGGCAGTACCTGTGCGTACCTGAAGGGTCAGGGTACCCACATTCCTGTCTCCAGTCCCTCCCTCAACAGGGAGCAGGCGGTGATGTTCACCGTAGCCCTCTCTGAATTGGGACGGGGTTCATTTCCACCTACCCCACTGGCCCCACTAACATGATCTGCTCAGCTTCTGAACCCTAGAATCCCTCTTGCGTTGCCCTAGACCACTCATCTGAGAGAAGACTAGCGTAGATGCTCCAAGCATGAAATCTGCAAGAGATGCCTGCTTTGAATCCTGGACTTGACACAGTTGGGTGATCTGGAGCAGTCAGTTTCAACTTTCTCTGCCTAGGTTTACCATCTGTAAGAGGAAGATAGAAACGATCTACTTCACAGGGTTCTTTTAAGGATAACTCAGTTAATACACAGGAATTGTCAGAATGCTGGGAACCTGGTATTTGTTACTAAGGGTTAGCCATCGGCACTGTCATCATCAACAAGACCCCCATCATCACTAACAGGCACTTAATGAGTACTTATGAAGGCAAAGCGACATGCGTGGGGTGTATACACGAGTAGGCTAGGCATGGCTCCTTTACTCAAGGAACTCACTCTCCATTCCAGGCAGACTCATATGAGTCTGAACACAATTCCCAGGGGAGAGCGGCCCCAGCAGAGGCACTGCCTGGCACATGCCGAGTCTGGTACCAGATGCAGCATCTTTAGATGCTGGCACCTAACACTATAAATCCTGGCATTTAAAACTGTATCTTTGTTACATAATAGTTACATGTCTCCCGCTTACTACCTGTGTGCCTTTAGTCAAGTTTCTTACCTGCCTCAGTTTCCTTACGTGTAAAACTGAAGCGGTGACTGTCCTAACCTCACAGCCCGAATGACATGTTAATACATATAAACTGGTTAAAACAGGGCTGGATCCAGAGTGCGCTACCAACTCAGGTCGGCTCTTATGTCGCATTATTGAACAGGGAGGTGTGAGGAAATAGAAAAGTGTCGATACTGTGATCTTCCTAGGAGTTTGTTTTAACATGGTTATTGGAGCGTAATCGCGTTACAATGGTGTGTTAGTTTCCGCTGTATAACAAAGTGAATCAGCTATACGTATACATATATCCCCATATCTCCTCCCTCTTGCGTCTCCCTCCCTCCCACCCTACCTAGGAAGGATTTTTAACCTGCAGATATGTTGTGATTGGAGTGGTAATGAACTCACTCATTACCAGTATTAATTAAATCCCAACGTAAATTGAATTAGTAACTAATTAATGAATAGGCGTAACCACAGCCACTGTGTACTGAGCAGCTCCAGGAGACCACGCCCAGTGCAGGGCCCATCGTGCTGCGTCCCCCGCAGCAGCCCTGCCCTGATGACACTGTCTCCTGAATAAAGGAACCAACGTGACATGTCTCAGGTCATGGGCAGAGTACATGGAGGGCAGCTCCCACCCGGGGCTTTCTGTCCCCAAGGCCAGAGCTTCCTGCATTCACGCCACAGGCAGGCCTGTATTTCAGCCTCGGAAGTGGGGCCGGTTTTAAGAGATGCTTCCCCAGAAAGATTTGCTCCTTGAGTCCTTAGCTCAAGTTTGTGAAACTCAAGGGAATACATTTACGACGTACATTTGCATTTAGTCTAACCCTCAAGAGCTCTGTGATGGAACCTTCTAAAAAATCCACTAATAGGGCTTCCCTGGTGGCGCAGTGGTTGAGAGTCCACCTGCTGATGCAGGGGACACGGGTTCGTGCCCCGGTCCGGGAAGATCCCACATGCCACGGAGCGGCTGGGCCTGTGAGCCATGGCCGCTAAGCCTGTGCGTCCAGAGCCTGTGCTCCGCAACGGGAGAGGCCACGGCAGTGAGAGGCCTGCGTACCGCAAAAAACAAACAAACAAACAAACAAAAATCCACTAATACTAAAATAACAGTAAGACGGATCACGGTGTTGCTTCCAGTAATGGCAGGCCAGCTCCGCTTCCACGATCTCAGAGCAGTTTCTCCCACTGTTGGACCGTTTGCACGCAGTGGTGGAGGATAAACAATTATTTTACTTTTCGCTATACTAAATGTAACTTTTCTTTCAATATCCTGCTGACTATTCTCCACATCTACTGAGAGATAAAATGTTCTCAGCTTTGAATAGGACATGAGCATAACAATGGCCCGATATGCTTCTTATCTCAATAGGAAAAAACAGGATCTTTTCTAGGGTTTTAGAATTGTTTTTTTTTTTCCCCCAAAGGATCATCCCCTGTGCAGTTAGTGCATGAGGGTCTTTATTGAAAGCTAAATCCATCTGAGGACAGAGTCTAAGAGTCAAACTTAATCAAGGAGTTGCCAACATGCTCATCAATAAACAAGACCCTTAAATAGGCAACGTGTACCCCACCCAATGCGATTAAATGTCACATGTCATTCAGCTCCTTCCCAGCGCTCAATAGCTTTTTCTAGGAGTTTACCTGGATTCAGAAATCAAACTAATGAGACTCTGCAATCTAAACACAATTATCATCAGTACCACAGTAAGAAGGCTCCAGTTAACACGACACTGGCTTTTAAATCCACACACACGCACGGCGCATTACTCTAACTGGGGCTGTATTCACACGTCTGTCTCAATCAGTGATGCCCTTTAGAGCTACCACCCCAGAAAGCCAGATTCTCATCCCCATGATCCTGCCACGGACGGCCACCTAGGAATATCCTGACGAGGGTCAGTTTTGGGACCACAGCTGAAAATCAGTCACAAAATTTCATAATCATTCTTTAACCCTACAGAAAACATCTAGATTGATCAACCATGGTATTCTCCACACGTGCCTCCAAATGATTAGATCTATGCCCCCGCACCCAGACACAGATCACACACACACATGCAACACACATACCGCACATGCACCACAAGCACACACTCATACCATATATACATATACACACTGCACGCACATACACACACAGGCACGCACATGTCCTTCCTTAAACGACTGTGATTTAATATCATCCAACATTTTCAAAAAATGTGGTGAAGATGTTCAAACACTTCCAAACGTATTTGGAACAAGAGCACCCTTCATAGGATGAGGCTCTTACTTCACAGGGGCCCCTCTGAAGGTGAAAGCACGTATTTGGATGGATAAGTTCTATCACGACTGCTCCAAACTCGCTTCACCTCACAGTCCAAGGTTCTTCCTTGTCCTTACTTTTCACGTGAGGAAACAGATGTAAGTGCTACATTCCTGATGGATAGGACTGTATATGACCGTATATTTATAGCAGTAAAATGCAGGTTCTAATAGTAGTTTGGGTCCCACTGTTCCTGTCTGAGTTTTCCCCAAGCTGCTTATGAAAATAAGGCAGTAAGTGAATTCTTCATGGAGGTCGCCTGATCCAACAGCAAATGAAAGCTATTTAGAATTTTTTGGAGTTTAAAAACTGTTTCTCCAAGTATTCTGAGTTCATTTTTTTAACTTAGTAAGTTGGTAAGTGGCCAAGATATTCCAGTGCTTGTGCTTGGTATGCGCGGGGTCGGGACCCCTCTTTCCCTCCACGTCTGGAGAACAGACTGTCTACATCTCCCTCACTTAGTGAAACAAAGTCCTCACCTAACTCGGCTACAGGGAGGGTCTGGCGCTTTCCCTGAGTCGTCCGAGCCATATCCGTCACCTTCACAGGGGGATGGTCAACCCCCTTCCTCACGGTTATCCAGCAAACATGAGAGGAGACTCTAGTTGGTCTGGGCAGCTGTGTCCCCCAGCACGTCACCTGCCAACAAGGTTGTTCCACGTTGTACGGGAAAAGCAAACACATCAACAGACTATGACAATTCAGAACAGCTAGACAAGGATAGAGATGAATGCTTTGCTCTTTGCCACCTTTAAAATTTTACTTTTTAAACCAAAGGAACAAATAGATCTTCCTAAGCTAATCACTCCTTCAGTTTGTCCAGTAACGGGTATTACCTAGTTTGATTTTTTTGCAGTTCAGAAGAATTCTGAGGATTTGCAAGATGGACAATGATCTAATGCAAAGAGTTGATCCTTGTCATTCACAGACTTCTCATTGGCCAAGTCACCTGTTTGCTGACATTTATTTGTAACCCCCCAAATCAACACTCGTGGCACTTTTGTGGTCATTCGTGGACATGCATAGAGTGGAAACGAATTTGTTGCCTGATGTGCATGTTCCCTGCTGAGGTCCACAAGACATCCCTGTGCCATCTTGTTTCAGCTCATACTGTAAACAAGGGTCCTGCCCATGGTCTACTTAGTGCCACATTTCCCACATCTTTGTGCTATTTGGCGATGACGTCATGGTTTAAAATGGCCCCTAAACATCACACTGAAGGGCTACCTAGTGCTACTAAGTTCAAGAACGCTGCGATGCACCTAAGTAGAAAAATGCGTGTGTTCCATGAGCTTCATTCAGGCATGGATTACAGTGTGTTGGCCATGAGTTCAATGTGAATGAATAAACAATAGATATTCAATAAGGTGGCCTTTAAACAGAAACACTGTTTCATCTACTGAAACATTTCATTATTGAAAGGCTTAAGGGTCATGAACATCAGGTAGACCCAAGTTGGAATGACCTGGGTGACCCTAGGAAAAATCAGTTAGCAATTCTGAGTCCGTTGCCTCATTTCTAGAATGGGAATAATAACTGCCCATGGGGTTTTGGTCTGTATCTCTAAGATAACATCCATAAGTTTGGGAAAAAACATGACCAACAATACGTTATCAATAGGACGTGTTCATCTTATACCTCCATGCTGACCCCCATTCCAGGTTAAACACTGACTACCTAGACACCGGCAAAGGCTGACAGATCTCAAATATCAGAGCTACAGGAGCAGAGTCTGTATTCCTAAGAGTTTTCAAGCTGTGTTCTGAATTCCGAGCTATGAGCTGTGGAGAGGGCGGCCTGGGGCAGTGAGACGGGCAGGGAGAAGGGCCGTGACCACAGACCGAGTCCTGCACAAGAAGCAGGGGAGCAGCCTCACTGGCTTGATCATTCTCAACAACGTTAACATTTACTAGGAAGAAGCAATTCACTCGTTTACAGTGTAACAAGTCCCAAAACAAACGGCTCAGGGCAGAAAGGTCCAAATCAATAGGTCTCCCAGAAAACAAATCAGGCGATTTACCCGTGTGAGGACCACAGAAGAACGTGACCTCTGAGATCTCCACGTCTGGAGACACAGCTTCTAGCCTGGGTCGTGAGCTCGCCCCTGGGGCAGGTGTGCACAGAGACAGTCAGGGGAAGCAAAGGCCTGCGGGGAGAGTGGTCAGAGTCTATCTCCATCTTTGACCACAACCCACGTTTGCCAGAAATGTGGCTCAGTGGCCTGGGATGATGCTAAAGCATTGTAACAGTGATGGAGAGAAAGCACTGTGTATTACAAAAAAAAAAAAAAAAGGTGAGTTTTAATTTAAAAAAATTTATTCCTAACATTTTGTAATAAAATACAAGAAAAGCAGTGACTTCAGAACTCACTAGGGTTAAAATTATAGCCATGATTTCCCAGAGCCAGGTTTGGAATCTAACGTACATGTAGGCACTGAGATGCTTTTATGATGAAGGTAAGTGAAAAATCAAGACAGTCTCACAGATTTTGATAACTAGTGCCTGAGGACAGGAAAAAAAAATCTTAGTTTGCATGTCCGCATTTAATTCATTGAAGAATTAGATCTTTTTCTTATGTGTATGGAAGAATTCCAATTCAGTAAATACTAAAATTTAGGACCTAACGCTTCTGGGTGCCAAGAGGTCAAAGCTGGCCCTCGACCGCAGGTTGGAGCTGTCGGTAGGCATGCAGATGGTCAAGGGCCGAGTGGATGGATCTAGTCTCATAGAGCAGCTGGCGTGTGCACAAGACCAGCTCCAGGTGGAAATGGCTCCTGCATCCCTGCAGTGGGAAACTGGCTGCCCTGCTTGCATGTGACAGTTTTACTGGTGTCGCCCAGACTGGAGAAGAGGGTTCTGTCTGAGGAACCATGGAATCCCAGGGACATGCCGATCGGAACTTAGGAACCTGGCAAGAAGGTTTCCATTTCACAATGAGGAGCTTCGGATGAGGGAAAGGGACGGGGCCATGGCCGCAGGATTCTGCAGTTGAAAAGGCACTGGGAGATGACAAAGCAGCCTGTACGTTTCCTGCTGAGGACCCTGAGTTCTCAGGGCTTCTGGGCATCAGCGAGGGAGCTAGCGCCTCAGCCACCGTGGCCTCCACCACCCCGCGGCACCACTCACCCTTAACGAGACCTTCTTGTTATCTGGCTTCCTCGCGTCCTGCAAGGAGCAGTGGAGGCAGGGACGGACATTTATAGAGAAGCAGATAGGACTGTTCCAAGGAGAGTGCAGTTCTTCTCCTAATTGTTAGTGCTGCTAGAACTACGTTTTTCTACTTGTGCCGAATGGACTATACTGTCCAGGCTACATCTCGAGAGAAATCATGCTGAAGAACAAGCCATCTTACTCCCCCAACTCTTCTACATAAAAAAGCCCAAAGTTTATACTTCACTTTCAAATTGTTGTTTAAAACATGCTGCTTATGAATAAAAGTGGATGTAATCAGATAATCCACAAAAGGTGAACACAATGATTCATTCTCTTTTCTTTTTGTAATCTTCCATAATGAGGTGCATTGTTCCACAGAGATCATTATCCACCGATGAGACTATATTTCGCTTCAGTATAAAAAGCGCACTGGCCCCCGGTATGGGTAACGGCCGCTTGACAAATGTAAAGCTAACAGTCATCATAGCAGGGAGAGAAGCCCTTGCCTTGCTGCACAGCCTGGATGGCTCGCTGGCACAGCTGGCTGTGACACAAGCCGCGTCTCGTCATGAGCTTCTGTTGTCTTTGGGGGCGGGGGCTGGCTCCTCTAGCCCTGATCCTCCACCTAAAGCTCTTCCCCGCACATCTGGGGGCACACCACCGCGCCCCGTTCTCTGTTCTGCTTCCTTCACTGTACTCTTGGGCATCACAGCTCATGGCAGAGAGGCAGAACTGAACTGGGAGGACCCTCCAGGACTGGGAATTTCAAGGTGACTGGACAAAGAACGATACAGATCAAAAGATCCTTGGGACAAAGGAAGTGGGAGAGATAAACAGCACCAAATATTGGTTGTGTCCACAGATCAGTGGAACTCCTGTATATTCTAGACAAGTGAGGTTAAATATAAATCACAATAGCCAAGACACGGAAGCAACCTAAGTGTCCACTGATGGATGGACAAAGAAGATGTGGTGTATATATATAAACAATGGAATATTACTCAGCCCTAAAAAGAACGAAATAATGCCATTTGCAGCAACACGAATGGACCTAGAGATTATCATACTGAGTGAAGTAAGTCAGAGAAAGACAAATATCATATGATATCACTTATATGTGGAATCTAAAAAATGATACAAATGAACTTATTTCCAAAATAGAAACAGACTCACAGACTTAGAAAACAAACTTGTGGTTACCAGAGGTGAAAGGTGGTGGGGAGAGGGATAAATTATGAGCTTGGGATTGACATACGCACACTACTCTATTTAAAATAGATAACCAGCAAGGACCTACTGTACAGCACAGGGAGCTCTGCTCGATACTCTGTAATGACCTATATGGGAAAAGAACCTGAAAAAGAATAGATACATGTATATGTATAACTAAATCACTTTGCTGTACACCTGAAACTAATACATTGTAAATCAAATATACTCCAATATAAAAAATAAATAAATGAAAACAAAGAAAAAAGAAAATCCCCCCCATGCCCCCCCAAAAAAGAAGTCCTTTGTGAGGAAAATGGTAAAAGAGCCTTGGTGGGAACAAAATGAAAAGGGTCCATTTGCTTGATGGCACGTGACTCTCTGTGATTCTGCTTTGAAGAGCCAGGTCTTACAAAGCAGAAGTTCTGGGGGCTCATGAACAGAAACCTCTGCAGACCTGAGGGCGGGTGGGTTTCAGGGCTGGGTGTCGGGGCAGCAGAGGCTTGTGATGGGAGTAGCTTGGCTGTAGCATCAGGACACCGGAGGGACACCCGCAAGCTCCTTGTTCTGTTACCCACGTAGGTCCAGGGGCGGTCACTGTCAAGGTCACCTCTCATCCCACTGCGGCTCTTTCTCCGGCTCTTTCCTGAGCCCTTTAAACACCTATGTGTTTCCCCTCATTAACACTCCTCATGCCCCCATCCCCCGCACTGCTCACCGAAAATGGGGATTTTGAAATGAACATCAGTGAAATTCTAGAGATCCCCAAATTTCTAAAATCCAATTCCAAATAAGAAAAGGGAAATTTGGCTGCGTGCTTAGCAATGAATCTTTAGGTGAAATTGAAGGAGCCAGCGCACTACTGGTCAGACCACGTCCGTGGAGTTTTTACCCAGGCAGTGTTCAAAATGCTTCTCTTTGATTAATGTCTGTTTCGATTATACTAATAAAGGATATGAAACTAAATCCCCAGCTGTCCCAAAAGGGCCATAAGAAGTAACAGAGGTGCGTTCTCTGTGGTCTGAGGTAATGACTAAGTGAAGCATGTTTTTCACTTTGATGAACATTCCATTTAATTAAAAGTAAATATTAGGAGAGCCCTGTCAAGAATGGATGGAGCACGCAGGCCTATTTCAGCAGAAGATGTGGAACACTTACGTAGACCTTTAGGTCAGTTCAAGGCCCTGTGCTAGCAGCTGGGGATTTGCAGGTGAATAAACCAGGCTGTTTCTTCTCCAGAAGCTACTCATCTGTCCAGGGAGAGAGATATAGCGAGTCTATCAAGATGCTGGATGTAGAGGGATTTTTCAAGAACATTTTACTTCAAACCAGGAAACTCACTAGGTGATCCTTCGATTTCACCTAAGGCTCTTGATTACAGACTTTATCCAAAGCATCACATTTATTAGTCAATCTTTCCGGAAGGCAAGTCTATGCAGTGATCCCGGACACAGAAGTATCTCCAGGCTGCACTGAATCATACCGTCTGCCTTCGTTAGATTCCTTTCGTTCAGGGGAGGCTGAGGAAGGAGGTTCTCTGTCTCAGTGGTGGTCATGGCACTTGCTGGCCCCGCTGGGCAGGTGCATTCCCTGTACATAGGAAAGCCTGTCTGATTGGTCTCCAGCACCCACGGTGAGTGGAGGGAGTTGGGTTGTTGAAAAGATAAGGGTCTCCCGTCCCTCAAGGCCTTGTCTTGAGGCCTCCTGGTCACTGCTGGCCTCTTCGTGTCCTGCTTCCCGCTCTCCTAGCTTGTTCTGTATCCTGACTAAAGGGAACCCCATTCCACCCCCTGCCCATTCCAATTTCAACACGTTTCCTGCTTGTTGCAACCAGTGGCACCACTTCATCTTTGCCCCCTCCCAGTCTGCTACCCCAGGAAGAGGCAGCCCTGGCCCCTGTCTCGCTGGATTGATAGATAAGCAGGGTGTCGTTGAATCCTTAAACTCAGTAGACACAAAATAAACGGACAATAAGCCATTTACATAGACTGGAGCTTAAATCTTTGAGCTGTGTGTCTTCCCTCTGATCAGAGGAGCTGCACCTTCTGAGTTGGGAAAACAGAAACAGACATCCGGGGACCATGGAAACTTCCCAGGAAAGTGCTTAAGAGGATGACCATGAACCCAGTCCTTAATCACAGCTCATTATTACCGCAGTATATCTTGTCCACTTCATAACCCCCCTATCTCTTGGAAATGGAGGTTTTCAATAAAAGGAGAGATGGTCCACAGGGGTTGGGGCAGTGTTCAGGATGAAGAAGGAAACCCACGTGCTGGAGCATTGAAGGGCCCCATTCTTCCGAGTTTTGTGTGTTGGGATAGGATGAGCTCCGGAGCCAGGGTGGAATTCCTCAACAGCTACACAAAGAGTGGGGACACCAGCACCCTTGTTTACACGGAGGCAAAACCATCCCCTCCCCTGCCTCGGCATGCCTTCACTTGACTTCCCCTTTTGATGTCTTAGTGCAAACTTGGCCATAGCAAGGCTGGTCTCAGCTTCTTCCTCTCCCAGGGAAAAAACCTCATGTGCCTTTGACCCAGAACTTACGGGACGTTTCCGTCTGAACTGAGCAGCTCTGAGAGCTGGGCGATTGGACCAGCCATTCCCCTCCAGGTACTTGAAAGGCCTGGATGGATGGTTCTCAGGCCTCCCCAGCTTCTAGATTCCATGATTCTGAGTTCTCACTTGATAGCCTACATGTATTGTATTTCACTTTTCTTTAGGAAAGTGATTTTTTCCTTCTATCCATTCAAAATGGGTTCTCCTGTATTATCAGTTCATAAACAGTAATGATCAGATTTTCTAAGTTGATGGAAAACATTATTCCTGTATAGAAACCTAACCTGATCAGATTGACAACAACAGCACAGGCTGCAAAACTGGGTGACGACACTTGGTCTTTAACTGAACAACAACAGAATTAAATACACTTACTAGTTACATAACATGGTGAATATGGAAAACTTACAATGTAAGAGCAAAACATGTTCCTCTTTCAACGTGAATTTAATCTTCCCTCTTTAATTTGAAGGGAAAATGAGACTTAGATAATCACGAAAAGAAGCATGAAATGAAAAGCCTTTGTGGTTAGCCTGCGGTTGAAAACATACCCAAATAACGGCTGTTAGGACAGTCATTCTTTCTATTTACTAAAAGGAAACATATTTCCTTTGTATTATTTCTCATTATTTAGGGTTTGACACTGGAGGAAGGAAGTCATTTTTATAGCATCAATTTTTTTTTCTCATATGCCTAGGAATTGTGAAAGAACAGATATATCTTACTGCTTTTCTTGCTCATCAAATTTCCTTAACTGCAATGCAGATTTCCAATATTACCTCTGGGATTTGGGGAGTGCATTCAAATACTAAAACACCATTACTTATGGCAACTTCTAAGTTTGTTAAAAAGTTGAGCAATAGTACAATACAGACTTGGCTAGGTTGTATAGATCTGTATAGATCTTAGGGTAAATTTGTCCAAACTCATACTTTTAAAGAAAAGAAAATCAAAGCCCAGAGAAATTGAGGAAGTTGTCCCTGACCTCACCACAGGAAAGTTAATAGCAAGTCCCTAACTGTAAATTAATCAGCAAATGTGCATCGAGCATTCTAAGAGCTAGAATCCACTGCATCCATGCAAACTTGTTCTCTTGGGTTCTATGTGGCTAAACCTACTCTGATGGTACCATCTGATTCTACAAAGCAGTGTGACCAGGAGAAGGGCAGGGCATGGGAACTAAGACTGACTGAGAACCTTTGAAAATGTGTACAAGCCCCTGAGCCCCAGTCCTTTGAAGTAAAATGCTTTTGCTTTAGTCTCCCAGGCCTCCCTTGAGTCTTAAAAGGATGGCTCAAGAGTTAATGATTAGGAATGTGAAGACGTACAATAGAAACAAAGAATAGCTGTTGGGCTGGGAAACTGGTAACAATTTAGACTAAAAACCAGCCACATAGCAGAGTCACTGAACTCCCAGTTCCCTGAAAGATGTGGATAAAGGCCTGACACACATTCCTAAGTTGTTTTTACAGGAAGCAGAACCAGATGAAAACTGTGACTGCAAGAATATAGACCTAGGCTGGTTGAAACCAGGTTGACGATGCGTGAAACTTCACCTTGATGCCAACCAATCCGAGAACTGTGCACAAGCTGATGATGCACCCTGCAGCCCCCTCCCTCACACGGCATTTAAAACCCCTTCCCTGAAAGCCATCGGGGAGTTTGGGTCTTTTGAGCATGAGCTGCCCGTTCTCCTTGCTTGGTGCCTGCAATAAATGCTGTACTTTCCTTCAGCACAGCCTGGTGTCAGTAGATTGGCTTTACTGCACGTGGGCGAGTGGACCCACGTTTGGTTTGGTAACACCCACTATGCCCCTGGCATTGTACTGGGCTCTTTGCAAGTGTTGCTTTATTCAATTATCCCAAGAACTCTAAAAGGTGACCATTGGAATGAGTTCAACATAGGGAAAAAAATCACAAGCTTTAGGATCAGACAGCTTGGATTGAAACACTAGCCTCTCTGCTTACCAACTGTGTGGTTTTAGCCCTAATTCTCTAATCTTCACTTTCCCCATTTGTAGAATGAGGATCACAGTGTTACCTTAGTGGGGTGTTTTTGAGAATTAACTCATTAACTCACACAAAGTATCTTTTAGAGCAAAAGGAATATTGTAGGGGATTTTAAGATGTTAGTTAACATCCCCAAATTATAGATTTTTTAAAAAGACTCATGGAATAGAAGATTTGCTGAGAATCCTGTAGATAGAAGAGGTTGGGTCAGCTGTCACCCCAGGTCTGACTGCCTCGAAGGCTCAACTTTTCATCTGCTAATCTGCCTTGTCTAGTGCTATGACCCAGTGTTGTGGCAAAATAATCAACAAACAAGGTGATTTCCAAAGTTGTAATGTAGCTAATTCATGTCACCAGGTCCAGCATTGTGAGTTTAAATAAGATTATTGAGATAATAATTGGCTCTAATAGAAAGTTTCTTAATAAAATATAGATGCATTTTGTGGAACATACACTGTTCAGAGCATAGTGTGTCATCACAGAGAAAATCACTGAGATAAAGGGAGAAGCCGCTTTTCCCAAACCCTCTTCTGACAGTTCCCTGAGTCTGAACCACACAATTTAGGCCTTGATGCTGGGCTGTCTACTTTACCACCTTCGTGTAGATGCTCATCTCCCTAACAATGTCAAGGCAACACCGAGGGCAAAGACAATCACTTCTATTCCTCATAGAACACAGCAGGGTCTGGGCATTTTTAAGAACCAAAAAAACTTTCAGGCTGGAAAAGGACTATAGAGTTAATCATCTAATCCAGTGGTTTTCAAAAATTTTCTAATCAGGACCTCTTTACACTTTGAGAAGTTACTGAGAACATCCAAGAGCTTTTGGTTATGTGTTTTGTTTATGTGTTTATATTCTGGTTACACATATAAAAGTTAAATAAGAAATTTAATATATATTTATTGATTTATTTAAAATAAAACCTATTATGTGTCAAAATAATTAAAATATTTTACGTAAAATAGGTATATCTTCCAAGACAAAAAATAAATTAGTAGAATGGCATTGTTATAAGTTTTTCAAATCTCAATAATATCTGCCTTTATAAAAGAAAACTGGATTCTGACATCTGCTTTTGCCTTCAATTTGTTACAATGTATTATTTTAAGTATATGAAGGAAATATGCTTCATGCATTTATGTAGTTGGTAAAGGCGGGCACTATTTTAATTGCTTTTTAAAATAATTGCAGACACTCTTCTTTGATACTACATCAAAACTTGACAAGGTTATTTGGAATATGGACTCTAAAACTAAATTAATGAATTTTTCATATGCATGAAAGACTGAAAGGGTAAAAGGTAAATAAAATCTTGGTATTATTATGAAAATAGTTTTGACCTTCCAGACCTCCTATTAAAGGTCAGGGGTGCCCCCAGGGTCCTCAGAAACACTTTGAGAACTTCTGGTTGAATCTACTTATTCAACAAATGTGAAATTAGGCTCAGACATGCTGAATGACTTCTGCAGACTCTCAGGGTGAGTTGTTTTAAACATAAAACCTAGTAAGTACTGCTGCTTAACCAATGGTCTTGCAGTCTAAGACATCTTTGACCTGGTGCCCAGAAAGGACTAATAATCTTCCATGTTCCTTCTTTCAGAGCCTGAGCCTTGGTGAACAAGACCTTGACTCTTCCAAGCTCCTCCAAAGGACAGACTGATTTCAAGGACGTCTCCATACTGAAGGCATGCCCATGATGGTCTCATTTGTTCTTTTATACCTTAATTCCTGCAACCGGCTTGCATTGAGTAGCACCACTGAGGAGCTCCAAGTCAGGTCTGCTTTAGTGAATCACCCACAGATGCCCAAGGAGGAAAAAGAGAATCATCTCTCCTGAAATTTCATCCCAGCCAGCTCCCCACAGGCATGGGGTGGGTGGGGGCACAAGTCTATAACTTCTCTTCATGGTTTGGCAGTTACAGAGACATACCTCACATGTGGACACCCAAGTTACCTCTAGACCATGCCACTGTGTATGCTGTACTTTCAGGGAACGGTCTTTGTTTTTGCCCTTTATCTTTTCTTATCTCTTGCTAAACATAGGATCAAAATAAGGCCAAGCAATCAAAGTAACGATGAGAAGCCAGAGTGAAAAAGTTTGAGGTTTGAAAGACTATTCACTTGTACATATTTTTAAAAAGAAATACAAAAAAAACCCCCTAAGAAATATACTATAATAGAATCAAATATTTTTCTTTTTCTTATCTCCCTTTTCTGATCCAAGAAATTCCCCTGGGCAAAGCAGTAATTTTAACCTGATTTCCTGTAAGTGGGCTACATTATTACTTAAGGTTTTGTTGGTACTTGCTAATACCATCTATGGTACAGTAATAGTGAATATTTTGATCCAACAAATTTACTAAAAGTTACAACACAATTGTCTACATCTCTATTGCTAGGCCTTATATTATGTGAGGGAATATGAGATGGTGCATTTCTGTAAAATGAATTTAAGTAACTTCTCTTTCTTATTAGAAAGCATACCAAGGACTTGAGTGGCACAAGCCACAGCAGGGACATGTCCTAAGAGGGCCTTCTATGTGCCCAATGATATGAAAAGGCAGCACTGTATTTCATTTCAGAGAAACTTTGTTCAGTTAAAGATCATCATCAGCACCATCATCAACTTCATCATCACCATCATCATCATCACCACCACCAGCATCATCATCATAATCATGTCATGACCATCATATCATCACAATTAACATCACATCATCATATTATTATTATTTTCATCATTATCACCACTCATAATCTTCATCATCATCATCTTCATCATCACATCATCTTCTTTATCATCATCATCATCACCAGGTTCACCATCACCATCATCATCTTCATCATGATCACCAGCATCACAGAAACCAAATCGTGCCCTCTTTACTCTATGCCAGGCAGCATGCTAAGCTTTTGATAATACAATTTGCATCTTCACAATAACCTTACTAGACAAATTTTGTTATTTCCCATTTTTCAAATGGAAATAGGCTTAGGGAGATAGATAACTTGTTCAAGGTAACAGCTAAGTAGAGGTTGAACAAGGATTAAACTCAGATCTTTGTGACTCTGAAGCTGAGTCTTAACCACCATGTGACACAAAAGAACTCTGTGTTCTGACTTAAAGGGTGATTCTCTGTCCTACCACAAAATAAGATTTCAGAGTTTGAAAACTATGTTATGGATTTTATGCACGGCATGTTTTGGCTTCTTCATTGGTAAATGCATTATACATAATGAAATTTAGGCATATCAGTACTCAGTGCAAATATATGTACCGGCAGACCTCACTCTATTGTGCTTTGCTTTCTTGCACTTCACAGATATTGCGGGGTTTTTTAAATAAATTAAAGGACTGTGGCAACCCTGCATCGAGCAAGTCTATTGGTGTCATTTTTCCAACAGCATCTCCTCACTTTATGTCTTTGTGTCACATTTTGGTAATTCTTGCATTATTTCAAACTATTTCATTATTATTATATTTGTTATGGTGATCTGTGATCAGTGATCGTTGATGTTACTACTAGAATACACTGAAGGCTCAGATGATGGCTAGCATTTTTTAGCACTGAAGACTTTTAAATTAAGGTATGGATACTGCTTTTTTAGACATAATGCTATTGTGCACTTATCAGACTACAGTATAGTGTAAACATAACTTTTATATGCATTGAGAAACCAAAAAATTCATGTGACTAGTTTTTTTGTGATACTGTCTTTATGGGGGTCTGGAACAGAACCTGCAACATCTCTGAGATGTGCCTGTAAATAAAATGCACATCTCACACTCCTTGAAGAGGCCATTTTTCAGCATGACATAACCTGAATGAGCCTTAATTGTGACAAAGAGCAGGGCTTCTTGGGAGCTCTAGTTGGTCATGCAAGTTATTTTCTTTATTTTTATAGTACACAGTCCCCACAGACCTCCAAAAACGGAACATCCCAGGACTGCTTGGAAAGCCATAAGTACGTGGTCTGAGGCTAGCACAGGGGAGGCACTGTAGGAGGCGGTGCAGAAATAGATGTGTAGAATTAATGACACACCCACGTACAGTGGAAACCTATTAGTCCAAATGTCACGTGACTGCACATCTCGGTGTCTATTTCCTTCCATCCCATCCTCCAAAGCTGCAAGCCTGTGGGAGGCTGATCTAGCTTCTGTCATTGAGGTGACAAGTACTCAGGTTGTTTCCCCCAAACGGGTATGGAATTCAAAATTGGTCATGTATAAAAAGAAATGAACCTGTTCTGACCAGCTTCCTAACCTGACCTTTGCAGGTGAAGACTTTATCCTGTAAGAGGAAAACGTGCTGATTGACTCATGCACTGACCTTCTTCATTCCCGTGAGGGGACCCACTCTGTGTCACATCACAGTGTCTATGGAATCCTCTCCCTTTTGTTCCTCCAATAATTCTTATTCTTCCTATGACCTTTCTCCTGTAACAGACAACAACTGCAAGAAAGGCAGAGGGATTGGTTTCTTATCCTAGACTGTCTATTGGTTGTCAACATCAGGACTATGTTCTTTCCTTTTTTCCCCCCATGTTTTAATGGTAGCTCTTTAATAGTCTTTATTTTTAATTTAATTTAATTTTTTTAAGCTTTTAATTTTATATTGGCGTAGAGTTGATTTACAATGCTGTGTTAGTTTCAGGTGTACAGCAAAGTGATTCAGTTATACATATACATGCATCTATTTTTTTTCAAATTCTTTTCCCATTTTGGTTGTTACATAATATTGAGCAGAGGACTGTTTTCTTTAAACAGGTTCCTGTGTTTGCCTGACTCCTTCCCAAACTGGAAAGAGAGCTTATAGAACTGAGGTGCTGTGGAGTCAACGAGGCCGTAGTTCCTGGCTATATACCTCCCAGCTGGTTGAGCAGATTCTTGGACCAGACGATTCATGGGGGAATTTTTCCCACGGTTGATACCTAACAAGACAGAAACTTTCATAAACCACAATTTCTCTTTTGCTACATTGATCTTAGCCTGTGTCAATGGGTGAAAAATACAGTTAAACCACAAGGATATACTGAGAAGTAGGGCTCCAAGAAAATAACTGAAGATATTTAGTACCAAATCAGAAAAACTGCATCGCTGCCTAGGAATATGACTTTTGATTTCCAATAAAATGACTTTTGCTCTGATTAGGTCTCATGTCAGCTTAACCTGTAGTTTTTTTTTTTTTCCCCTTGAGTTTCACTTGTTACCTTTTTAATATATTTAAAAGAGGGCCCTGGATTTCCCTCTTCTTGTCCCCAAACTATCCGTATTAGTTTGCTCAGGCTGCCATGACAACATACCACAGACTGGGTGGCTGAAGCAAAAGAAATTTGTTTGTTTTCTCACAGCTCTGAAGCCTAGAAGTCCAAGACCATGGTGGTGCTGGCAGCTTTGGTTTCTCCTGAGGCCCCTCTCCCTGGCTTGCAGGTGGCTACCTTCTTGCTGTGTTTTCACATGGTCTTTTCTCTCAACGTGTGCGTTCCTGGGGTTTCATTGGGTGTCTAAATTTCTTCTTCTTCTTTTTTTTTTTAAATTTCTTCTTCTTATAAGAACATCATTTACATTGGATTATGGCTCACTTTAACAGCCTTATTTACCTAATCACCTCTTTAAAGGCTCTATCTCCAAATACAGTCACATCCTGAAGTACTGGGGTTTGGCTTCAATTTTGAGGGGACACAACTAAGCCTGTAACACTATTTCTCTAACAGTCACCCACACCAAAGGAAACCAGACTACATCTACTTCGTGGCTGGGGGGAAGAGGGAGCTTAAGTGATCCTCAACTTACACTTTCTTTCATATTTCACCTCCAATCTGTGAGTACATTCTGAAGGCTTTAATTTCAAAACATCCCCTGAATCTAACTCTCTCTTTTTGTTCCTTCCTCCTCTCCCTCCTTTCACCTCACTTAATATCTCCTACCCTGGTCCAAGTCACCATCACCTTGCCCCTACCTGGTTGTTGTGATTCCAGTTCTACCCCCTAAAATCTATTCTCCATGTACAAACACAGTGATCTTTTAAAAAATGTGAATCAGATCACGACAAACTCCTGCTTCAAAGGATCCAGTGGCTTCTCATGAAACTTAGAATAAAACCCTAACTCCCTACCATGCACTCCAGTCCCTTCCGGGGTGTGGCCCCTGCTAGTCCAACACCCTCTCACACTGTTTCCCTCTCCCCATCCCCAGCCCCACTCCACTGTCTGCCTCCGACGTCTAAGGATCTTTACTTTCGATGTTTCCTCCGCCTGGACCAACGTTTCTGGAACTGATCCCCATCCCACATGGGCCACATACTATTCGAATGTCCACACCTTAGAGAAGAGGTTTCTGGCCGCCGGCTCTCAAACAGCCTCCTCCCCAAACAAACCATCATTCCCACTCCCCTTATTCTGCTTCACTGACCCGCAAGCCCTTAATTCTATCTGACATTATGCTGTTTGTCTCCTTGCTTTGTTGTTGTTTGTCTCCTCTTCCAGGACGTAAGCCCCTTAGGGCAGATATTTTGCCTTCCGTGTTTACAGCCGTGGCCTCAGCTGTGAACACTGTCTGGCACTTAGCAGGAACTCAACAAGGACTGCTGAAGTGACCAAGATGAGCTGAAGGAGACAGAATGCTGGCATGAACTCTGCACATACTCCTCCCTCAGTCCGTGCGGCAGGCTCCACGCAGGCCCACACTCTTCAACCCGCCTCCGTTGTCATGACGCTCCTCATGGACACCATGGCCACCCTAGCTTTGCCCAAATCTACCGATGTGACCTCATTTCCCATTCGTCCCCAAGCAGATCTCTCTTCCGAAAACTCCCGACTGATCCTTCCCTGGCTGAGACACCTGTGCATTCACCTTGGCACTTCGTAATTCAGCCCTCCTTCTTTATCCACATTTTATTCTGAACGGGTTCGTAAGCTCCTCAGAGGGAGGACCTACATGCGATCAGTTCTGTTAAAATGCCTGTTTCGAAAACGTGACTTTGTTCCAATGCCATTGATGTATTAGGGAACGATCTGAGCATGACACTAATTTCATGTTTGCTTATGTGTGACTTTGTTGGTGAGAATTGCTAGATGAATGTAGAGAACTGTGTGCAGCTGCATCGAGGCTGAAGGAACACACGAAACACACACACACACACAGAGCCCCAAACAGCGTTGCTACCCCAGTCCGCCACCTGTCGTGAACCACACCCACCCATGACCTGTGTCATGGTCTTCCGTCTGATTTCAGATAATGCTCTGTCCATCTCCATGGTAACTCACAAGCTACCACCCTACTAGTGCCCACCACCCCAGACAAGCTCCTGGTCTTTCTCAAGGTCAAATACCATATAGACTATAGTTTGCATGTCCTTCTTAACCATTTAACATGTGTAAAACCGTTCTACCATTTTTAGTAGGTTTCTGTCTTTCTGTGTCACTGGCAGAGTATTTGAGTGTTTTGTCCACAACCCCATTTTCCCCATAAACCCTGTAGCTTTTATTGTGTGATTTTGCATAATGTGCTGATTTTTAGGAATGCACATTATTTGTTACAGCAAAACATCTGCACATTTCTTAACTATGTGCCCCCATTCTACGTACTTTGAAGGGATGGGCATCATCAAACACTCTTTCTTGAATATATGATACAAATGAACTTATCTATGAAACAGAAACAGATTCACAGACATAGAGAACAATCTTGTGGTTGCCAAGGCGGCAGGTGGGGGGGGGCAGGGAGGGAGGGACCGAGAGTTTGGGATTAGCATATGCAAACTATTATGTATAGGATGGATAGACAACAAGGACCTACTGTCTAGCACAGGGAACTATATTCAATATCCTGTAATAAACCATAATGGAGGCACTTCCCTGGTGGTCAGTGGTTAACACTCTGCGCTCCCAATGCAGGGCGCCTGGGTTCAATCCCTGGTCAGGGAACTAGATCCTACACACCGCAACTAAAAGATCCCGCGTGCCACAACTAAGACCCGGCACAGCCAAATAAATAAATTAAATAAATAAATATTTTAAAATAAAAACATAATGGAAAAGAATATGAAAAAGAATATATATATGTATGTATGTATAACTGAATCACTCTGCTGTAAAACGGAAACTAACACAACATTGTAAATCAACTGTACTTCAATAAAATAAATTAAGAAAAAGAAAAATTCAAAAATATCGGACTTGAGTGTGATTCTATTCATTTGCATTGTACAAATACCATATATTTGTAGCTTTTGCTATTTCTTAGAAAGCATGATACAAAAAAACTTGAAATAATAGGTAAAATGCACATATTCCTATAACCAAGTGTAGCTCCCTGACCTGCGCTCTTTCTGCTGGACCTCAGTTACTACCCGAGTTCCATGATGAATCAGCTTTTGCAGGGATTTTTGGTGGGTGGCGTGGATCTTGCTTAGTCTCTGTTTTCTCATTTCTCAAATGGGGATGATAAAAACAGAAACTGCATTGTTAGGAAAATAAAACAAGATATATATTAAAGCAATTTAACATCTAATGTATTATTTCACTGCATTTCCCTATAACACGATCTGAATTTACTTCGAAGCTGGAGGAATCATCTGGATAGATGCCAAAAGTGGGGCAGCTCTTGACCACACTTTATCCAGCTCTTAACCTCTTTCCAACCCGTTCTTGTTCTAAGTTCCATTTCTGCCCAGTAATATGTGTAACTTCCAGCGATGCTTTGACTTCTCAGCCTTTAAAAAGGGTGCATTAGGAAATGACAACCAGACATGCTGTCAAGTGGTTTGCCCTTTAATATTTGCTCTCGAGAACAAAGGAGAGAAAAAGCTAAGATTCAAGAAAACAATTGGATTGGGTTGAGGTCAAGGGTCTCTTCTAACCAAGGGCAGCCAGACAAGGTTGCTGGCTTTGCCATTTATTCCATTAAACTACACGAACCGTTGGCCCGTGCCCGGCTTCCTTACTCAAGGGGTGGAAATGACCACCTCATACCTGATTTGAGTTCTTCCCCATTTGTGCTCGCTGTTGAATTTGAGTGTCCCAAGTGGGAGATGTGCCTTCTGAGGACGGAGTGAGTTCAAGCCAGAACAGGCAGGTGACCCCAGGCGAAGGAAACAATGCTGCTAGGGGAGGGTGGTGGCCGAAGGGGGGGACCTGGCCAGGCGCCAATAGAGAAGATTCATAAGAAAGGGTGAGAATATCCTCAGGTGTCTTCTGTTAAAGAAAGGCCTGGCATTTTCTAAATACACTTGCCTTCCATAAAGTGAGGCTGAAAAGGAAACATGGTGGCAATTCCAGCCTGGTACCCTTCCAAGGATCCCACCAGAACCTCACAAAATGTTGCTACACTAAGGGGTTGATTGGGGTGAGCAGGTGTCAATCAAGAGCAACCCACTGAGAACCCAGATTCTAATTTTCTCTTCTTTCAACAATGATGACTCTAACAGGGGTCCTACCATTGTGTGATAGCCTCACACTTTTCTTCTGTTAGTTGGTTATGGACTGAGCTAATAGAAAAGCAAATGCAGGAGCAAGACAAGGCAAAGCCGTTGGGGACCAAACCCCAAATCTGTACTGACTTGCTTTGTAATCTGGAGGATACAGATACATGGGTGAGTCTGGTTCAAGAGGGTTTCAAGATCTTGGGAGGAAATGTGTCTTCAAACATCATGCTTCATTTCTCTGCACCAGTCCTGAAGATGGACCATTAAAGCCAGCACCTGTTCGTCCCAAGACTGTGATGCAACACGTCAAGCAGGGGAGCAAAGGATGCTTAGCTTGTGCTGAGCGGCCAGCTCAGTGCCCTTATGGAGCGGATCAATGTTCTGCATATTACAGTTTGTGAAACCTTTCTGCTCATCAAGATAAATTATTACCACTATTGGACTTTTTAAAGAAAAAGTCCAATCATTTATTCCATAAATCGGGTCTCATAATTCATCAGGAAGTGATTTCTCTTCTCTTAGTCAGACTTTATTTATACTACGTTAGAGTTCACCACAGAATACATCTTTCCTTTATCAATTTGTAGATCTCAGACACAATTAGTTTTGCTTGAGCCTTATGAAAATAACACCGTGCTTTTCACAATATGTTTTCACATATTTATCTCATGGGCTCCATAGGGAAACTGGTCAAGAGAGCAGATAATACCACTCTGATTTTGCGGATTGGTATTTGCGATTTTGCAGGTGATGAAACAAACACGGAGAAGTTAAGAGGAATAAAATAATACCACAAGCTTTCATCAGGTGTTCTAACTCACATGACAATCGTTTCTTCTGTATTATTTTAACTGTTTATCAGGTTGTCTCTTAAGGGTGGAAGCATCATGAAACCAAAGAATTTGCAAGCACTGGGCTGTAAAAATCCTGGAAACATCTAGTTTCTGCTCTGGAAATTATGATGGGACTGAACAAGCACGCTGTAGTCAGGGACGGCAGCTGGAAGATGAAAAGAAAGAAAAAGATGAAGGGGGAATGTTCTCCCCAGAGGACACGAGAAAGTGGGCGATAAGGCTCCCTTGGCGCTCCAAGCCCTGCCTGACTCGAGGTGCAGGCCTGTGCCCAGCACCCAGACACCTGCTCTGTCCTCTGTCTCCTGACCCACGGGGCTGGGGAGTGGCTAAAAGTTTGTCTATAGAGAAAGCATAACAGATCCAATTAAGGGTCAGAAGGATTTGTGTAGACCAGAGACCAGCAATTCTAAACGAGAGGGCTCAAATGCCCTCCCTGCCTGGGCAGAGGTCTCCCTTGTCTCTGTGCCCAGCCCTGCTTCACCACTGAATGGAAGGAATTTTATCAAAGCTTAATCTGATCTCAAACATCCTCACTGTATTTCCACCACACACACACACACGCACGCACGCACGCACACATGCACGACTGTGAAATACAAGGGCCTTGATTTTCAATGTATCTGGAGTAGATAAATCTGCTCACCGTTATAAATATAGATACAGATCCAATAAAACCTATTAGCTGGGGGTTCCCTGGTGGCGCAGTGGTTAAGAATCCACCTGCCAATGCAGGGGACATGGGTTCGAGCCCTGGTCCAGGAAGATCCCACATGCCGCGGAGCAACTAAGCCCGTGCGCCACAACTACTGAGCCCGCGTGCCGCAACTACTGAAGCCTGCGCACCTAGAGCCCATGCTCTGCAACAAGAGACGCCACCTCAATGAGAGGCCCATGCACCGCAACGAAGAGTAGCCCCTGGTCTCCACAACTAGAGAAAGCCCACACGCAGCAACGAAGACCCAACGCAGCCAAAACTAAATAAATACATTTATTTAAAAAACCCACAACCTATTAGCTGACATTTGCACTTTTATCCAAGAATAAGTCCCGCTGACATCCCACTGTAGAGGTGGGCCAGTGCCAGGCTGTACACTGCAAGCCTTGAGTATACATATTTTACTTCAGCAGCACTCTTATTCTTATTTGGATGACACCACCTCTGCCTCGTGTTCCTAGGAAACGTGCAGAGCTCTCAGCCAATAGGTGATCGGATCCATGACCCCCTCGTGACTTGCTCTTTCCTTTCCCGCCCTTTCTTCTATCCCTCCCAGTGCATCACCTTCCAAACCACCTGTAGATTTCCCTATGAAATACATAACTTGTGAAACATCCATCTGTTAAGTGGGGCAGAAACCTATACCTTTCTCTGGGTCTTTCTCATTTGCTGCCAGAAGGCTTTCTGCAGCTCAACTTTGTGTTAAGGGAAGAGAAACTAACAATTAGCAGCCTTCCTGCAGTAAGTCAGACTCTCACGAATATTTTCACATTGACTCTGAAAAACACCTCGTGTAATTAAGCTACAAATGGAGAAACTGAGGCTCAGACAGGTAACGTACATCCATGAATCCACCCAGTTCATGAGCCTCATCTTTTTGAGTCTCAGCATCCCCCACATGGCCTCTGAAGACTCCTGGGTCGAGATCCTCAGTGTCCCAGCTTTAGACTTCCAGAACCGACGTGCTGACTGCTGGGCTTGCTGGCAATAACCGCCCTCAGCCGCCCTCTCCCTGCCTTTTCCTTCCTTTATCTTTTCTCCCTTCCTGTGTCTTGACAAAGACCTGTTTCAGGCAAGAGACTAATTTTTCTTTTTGCCAGGTAGAAGCCACCAGGGAAGACTGCATTTAGAGGCAGATAAGACATCTTTTCCATTAAATAAAGCTGTCTGAATTCATCTTTGGGAAAGGTGTTTCTCTCTAACTAGGTAGAAGCACCCGTTTTTCTGTAGCTCTCACACAGGATCAGAAAGAGGGTAGAAATCCACTTGTCTCCTCCTTGAATTCACAGGCAGAGAATGAAGCCAAGAGAGATATTTTCAAGGGCTTGTGAGATAAACTCTCCGGGCAACCCCATTACCTGCCCAGAGCTGAGCAAGCAAGCACACGCATACACCCTCCTCAATGCAGACCCACGATCCAGATGCCACCACAGCAGCCCGGTCTGGGATTCTTTAGAGGCAGCTGCGTGAGAAATGAGAACCAGGGCTCCTACCCCAGAACACAGCAAGCCCCTAGAGGATACCCGCTAAAATTCTAGGGGGTCCACAAACCTTCCGAAACCATCTAGAAAATTGTGTGTATGCGTGTACTCATAAAGTATCTGTGGACAGTGCCTTGGCATTCATGCAGCTGCTACCCAGGAAAGGGTCTGAGGCAGAGACCAACGCTTGGATCAGGCAGAAGCTCCCCTCCTCCACTGCTAAGACAAATACAAAGCAAAATCTTTGCGACACAGACATATAATCTTCTACAAGCTGAAGGAAACATTCAGGAGAGAATCAGGATTCTCTGATATACAAATTTTCTCAAATATCTCAGAGGGGAAGTAGGAACACCAGATGTTAGCAGAAGTAATTATTTGTGCAGTTTGTCTGTTGTCAGGTAATCTTTTCAAAAGCAATTTGATGATCTCCCTGGCTAATAGTTGCTCTGGGTTAATTAATAGGTTAACTGATACTTTTCATTCTCTATCAGATGGAAGCTTCTGTCCTACAGAAAGCTGGATTTGGTTTCCTAAAATGAATTGTATGCTTGTCTTTGAAGCACAAAACCAGAAAATGGCCTCTTTTAAAGTGTTTGAAGAGAGAAAGCCTCATTTCTCATTAGCTATCGAGCTGTACTCACATGCTGTTCTGGGTGAACACCAACATTGTATGTAAGAATCTGAGATAGTAACAACAGCTAATGATCATTTTGAGCTTCACCATGGGACTTTCAACACCCTCGGGCACCCTATGAATCTTAGGGTGACCCTACACATGGCTATGCTGTAGGATCTAAGTAACCCAGTTTTATCATTAATGTGCTTAAATAATGGAGGCACATATCAAAACATGCCTTCTTCAGAATTCCTTGGCCATCCACTGGTTAAGGATTCTGCGCTTCCACTGCAGGGGGCATGGGTTCGATCCCTGGTTGGGGAATTAAAAAAAAAAAAAAAGACATGCCCCCTTTTTTCCACTGAGATGAAATTTAGATACAACAAAATGCACAGATCTTAAGTATACATTTCATTGAGTTTTGACAAATGTATATACTTATTTGGGTATATACAGTCAAATGTATATAAGCAAATCAAGATTTAGGACATTTTCAGCATCCCCCAAATTTCCTCTGTTTCCCCTTCCAAGTCAATTCCACCCTGACTCTCCTACAGGCAACCACTGTTTTGATTTCTTTCACTGCTCTTGAACTTCTTATATACCAACTTATGAGCATGTACCTTTTCGTCTGGCTTCATCCATGCCAGACATGAGGTTCATGTCTGAGATTCACCCTCAGTGCAGTATGCATTGAACATTGCTTACCAATAAGTAGTTCATTGGATGAATATAGCACAAGTTCTTTTTCCATTATCTTCTTGAAGGATATTTGGGCCCTTTCCAGTTTGGGGGTACTATGAATAAGACTGTAATAAACACTCCTGTACAAGTCTTTTCAAGGACCTGGGTTTTCACTGCTGTTGGGTATATACCTAGGAGTGCAATAGATTTCATTTGAGAGCTTGGTACTTAGCTTTAGAAAAAACTTTCAGACTGTTCTCCAAAGTAGTCATACCTACTGTACACCTCCACCAACCATGTATGGGAGTTTGTGTCATTTCATATTCCTGCTAACATTTGTCACTGTCAATCTTTTTGATTATAGCAATTCCAGTGGGTTGAGAAATGGTATCGCAACATGGTTTCAACTGCCATTTCTTTTTTTTTTTTTTTTTCAATACGCAGGCCTCTCACTGCTGTGGCCTCTCCCGGGCAGAGCACAGGCTCCGGATGCGCAGGCCCAGCGGCCATGGCCCACGGGCCCAGCCACTCCGCGGCACGTGGGATCCTCCCGGACCGGGGCACGTACCCACGTCCCCTGCATCGGCAGGCGGACTCTCAACCACCGCACCACCAGGGAAGCCCTCAACTGCCATTTCTTAATGACTGATGACATGGAGCACCATTCCATGGGCTTATTAACCATTTGTATACCTTCTTTTATAAAGTGCCTATTCAAATCTCTTGTCCATTTTTTTCTTTTTTTCTTTTTTTCTTTTTTTTTTGTGGTACGTGGGCCTCTCACTGTTGTGGCCTCTCCCGTTGTGGAGCACAGGCTCCGGACACGCAGGCTCGGTGGCCATGGCTCACGGGCCCAGCCACTCCGCGGCATGTGGGATCTTCCCGGACCGGGGCACGAACCCGCGTCCCCTGCATTGGCAGGCGGACTCTCAACCACTGCGCCACTAGGGAAGCCCTCTTGTCCATTTGTAATGACTGATTTGTAGGCATTTTTACATATTGTGGATTCAAGTCCTTTGTCAGATGTATGAAAAGGAATATAATTTTCCCAATCTGTTACTGGACTATTCCTTTTTTTAAATAGATCTTTAATGGAGTATAATTGTTTCACAATACTGTGTTAGTTTCTGTTGCACAACAAAGTGACTCAGCCATATGCATACACGTGTCCCCATATCCCCTCCCTCTTGAGCCTCCCTCCCACCCTCCCTATCTCACCCCTCTAGGTCATCGTAAAGCACCGAGCCGATCTCCCTGTGCTATGCGGCTGCTTCCCACCAGCCAGCTATTTTACAGTCAGTGGTGTATATGCCGATGCTACTCTGTCTTCGCTCCAGCTTCCCTGTCCAAACCTAAGTCCTCAACTGGACTATTCATTTTCTTAACAATGTATCTTGCTGAGCAGAAATTTTTTTTAACATTTTTATTGGAGTATAATTGCTTTACAATGGTGTATTACTTTCTGCTTTATAACAAAATGAATCAGTTATACATATACATATATACCCATATCTCTTCCCTCTTGCGTCTCCCTCCCTCCCACCCTCCCTATCCCACCCCTCTAGGTGGTCACAAAGCACCGAGCTGATCTCCCTGTGCTATGCGGCTGCTTCCCACTAGCTATCTATTTTACATTTGGTAGTGTTTATATGTCCATATATACACTACCACTCTCTCACTTTGTCCCAGCTTACCCTTCCCCCTCCCCATGTCCTCAAGTCCATTCTCTAGTAGGTCTGTGTCTTTATTCCCGTCTTGCCCCTAGGTTCTTCATGACTTTTTTTTTTTAACAGTTCATATATATGTGTTAGCATATGGTGTTTGTTTTCTCTTTCTGACTTACTTCACTCTGTACAACAGACTCTAGCTCCATCCACCTCACTACAAATAACTCAATTTCATTCCTTTTCATGGCTGAGTAATATTCCATTTATATATATGCCACATCTTCTTTATCCATTCATCTGTCGATGGACACTTAGGTTGCTTCCATGTCCTGGCTATTGTAAATAGAGCTGCAATGAACATTGGGGTACATGACTCTTTTTGAATTACGGTTTTCTCAGGGTATATGCCCACTACTGGGATTGCTGGGTCGTATGGTAGTTCTACTTTTAGTTTTTTAAGGAACCTCCATACTGTTCTCCATAGTGCCTGTATCAATTTACATTCCCACTGACAGTGTATGAGGGTTCTCTGTTCTCCACACCCTCTCCAGCATTTATTATTTGTGGATTTTTTGATGATGGCCATTCTGACTGGTGTGAGATGATATCTCATTGTAGTTTTGATTTGCATTTCTCTAATGATTAATGATGTTGAGCATTCTTTCACGTGTTTGTTGGCAATCTGTATATCTTCTTTGGAGAAATGTCTATTTAGGTCTTCTGCCCATTTTTGGATTGGGTTGTTTGTTTTTTTGATATTGAACTGCATGAGATGTTTGCATATTTTGGAGATTAATCCCTTGTCAGTTGCCTTGTCTGCAAATATTTTCTCTCATCCTGTGGGTTGTCTTTTTGTTAATGGTGTCCTTTGCTGTGAAAAAGCTTTGAAGTTTCATTAGGTCCCATTTGTTTATTTTTGTTTTTATTTCCATTTCTCTAGGAGGTGGGTCAAAAAGGATCTTGCTGTGATTTATGTCATAGACTGTTCTGCCTATGTTTTCCTCTAAGAGTTTGATAGTGTCTGGCCTTACATTTAGGTCTTTAATCCATTTTGTGTTTATTTTTGTGTATGGTGTTAGGGAGTGTTCTAATTTCATTCTTTTACATGTAGCTGTCCAGTTTTCCCAGCACCACTTATTGAAGAGAGAAATTTTTATTTTGATGAAATCCAATTGACTGATTGATTTCTATGTTTGTTTGTTTGGTTTCTTTTGACTCCTACCTATGAAGTATTTACTAACTCCAAAGTTAGGGTATTTCCCATGATTCTATATGCATCGTCATTTTAGCTTTTATGGCTAGGCATATGATTCACCTAAAACTGATTATTGTTTATGATGAGAGGTACAGGTTAAAGTTCACCTTTCCCCATAATTTTATCCAGGTCTTTCCACCTTATCAAAAATTAATTGGTGGGGCTTCCCTGGTGGCGCAGTGGTTGAGAGTCTGCCTGCCAATGCAGGGGACACAGGTTCGTGCTCCGGTCCGGGAGGATCCCATATGCTGTGGAGCGTCTGGGCCCGTGAGTCATGGCCGCTGAGCCTGCACGTCTGGAGCCTGTGCTCCGCAATGGGAGAGGCCACAACAGTGAGAGGCCCGCGTACCAAAAAAAAAAAAAAAAATTAATTGGTTGTATATGTGTGTGTCTAATTCAGGATTCTCCACAGATAAGTTCCATTGATTATTTGTCTTTCCTTATGCTAATACCACACTCTACTGCTGTAACTTTATACTAACCTTGAAAACAGGTAATAGGAATTCTTAAAATGTGTACTTCTTTTTCAAATTTTTTTTAGCTAGTCTAGGTTCTTAGAATTCATATGCTTGTCAATTTCTATGATCTGTTTCCAATTTTCATTGAGCTTTTATTAAACCCATAAATCAATCTGGGTTAACTGACATTTTAACATTATTGATTCTCCTCATTTATGTAAGTTGTCATATTACTTGTCAGTTTTCTACTTTATTATTTTTTTCTGTATTTTTCCATCTTTCTACTTACTTGAGGTTCATTTGCATTTTTTCTGATTTCTTGAAGGAGATTTATATTATTGATTTTTATCCTCCTTTTTTCTAATATAAACCTCTAAAGCTATAAATTTCCCACCAAGCACTACTTTAGCTATGTACCAAAAGCTTTGATATGTATGTTTTTATTGTCATTTAGCTTAAAATATTTATTAACTTACTCCTGTACTTTCTTTGTCCCATGGGTTAAGAGAGTATTATTTATTTTCTAACCATTTTGTACTTTTTCTAAATATCTTATTGGTTTTGATTTATAATTTAATTGTCTTGTGGTTAAAGAACATACTCTGTAAGATTTAATCTTTTGATTTTTTTTTTTAGACATATAATGGCTCCACACAATGTGAGCTCTACGTGTACTTCAAAAGGATGTATATTCTGTGATTGTTGGGCTATGTTCTATAAATATCAAGAGAGAATATAGATAGATCAAGATAATTAATAATATACTTTAAATCTATTTATTTATTGATTGATTTATTGATTGATTGATTGCGGTACGTGGGCCTCTCACTGTTGTGGCCTCTCCCGTTGTGGAGCACAGGCTCCGGACGCGCATGCTCAGCGGCCATGGCTCACGAGCCCAGCCGCTCCACGGCACGTGGGATCTTCCCGGACCGGGGCACGAACCCGCGTCCCCCGCATCGGCAGGCAGACTCTCAATCACTGCGCCACCAGGGAAGCCCTAAATCTATATATTTATTGATATTATGCCTAAGTATTATATCAATTACTGAAAGAGAGATGTTAAAATCTCCAACAATTTGTGGATTTATCCTCTGATCCCTTTAGTTCTGTCAGTTTTTTACTTCATGTATTTAAAAGCTTTGTTACTAGCAACATAGTTTATTATTTTTATGCCTTTCTGATAAGTTAACAATTTTTTATCATCAAATATCTGTCTTTGTCTTCAGTAAGATTCCTTGTCTTGAAGTCTACCTTGTCTGCTATTACTAGACAGAGCCACTTTTTTATGTTTACAGTTTTCATGGTATACCTCTTACCATTCTTTCTTGTTCAACCTATTTGTGTCCTTCTGTTTAAGGTGAATCCCTTGTAGATAGTATATAGTTAGGTCTTGAGTTTTTAAAACTCCAATAGGAAGATATCCACCTTTTAATCAGGGTGTTCAATCCACTTGCATTTAATGCAATCACTGATAAGTTTAGTTTTAAGTTTACCATATAGATATATTTCTCTGTGTCCCATTTACTATTTGTTTCTCTATTTCTTCTTTTCTACTTTCTTTAGAGTTGATCAAATGTTTTTAGTATTCCATTTTTTAATGCCCTTACTGGCTTTTTAGGTATACCTCTTTGTATAATTTTTTTGTTTGTTCCTTTAGGGATTACAGTGTGCATCCTTATTTTCCCAGTCTATATAAAGTCAGTATTATACCAATTCACATAAAAGAAAATTTTACCATTTAATTCCATACCCTTTATGCTATAATGGCCATACATTTCATAGTCAGTTATCTTTCAAGAAAATCAAGAGATAAAATACATAAAGGATTTTATATTTACTCACATATTTACTATTTCTGGTGTTCTTCATTTCATCCTGCAAATACAATTTTCTGGTCTCATTTTCCTTGAACCTGAAAACTTCCTGTAATATATCATGTAGTGTAGGTATGCTGGCTCTTAATTCTCTCAGTTTTCACTTATCTGAAAACCTCTCTATTTTATGCTCGTTGTAGAGGATATTTTTGCTTCATATAGAAATCAAGGTTAAGAAGATTTTTTGTTTGTTTATTTGTTTTTTCCTTTCAACATTCTAAAATGTTATTTTATCCTCTTCTGGAAAGAAATCAACTGTTAATTGGATCATTATTTCCCTATATATATTGTGCTTTTCCCTCTAGATGCTTTGAAGATATTTAGATTAGATGTTCAGTAATTTGGTCATCATAGATATAGGAGTGATTCTCCTAGTTTTTATCCCGCTTGGGATATCTTGAACCTCTTAAATCATTATTTTCATTTTTTTCACCAAATATTGGCAAGTTTAAGTCATTATTAAAAAATTTTTTTTTCTCTTTTATGTCTTTTTGAGACTCAAATTACATGTATTTTTTGACCACTTGGATGTTGTCCTGGTGGTCACTGAGACACATTTCATTATATTTTCCCATGTCTGTATCTGTTCTTCAAGTCGGATAATGCTGTTGAACTGCGTTCAAATTGACTAGCTTTTCTTCTGTTGTTCTCAATGTGTTATTCAGTCTGCCCACTGAATTTTTATCACACATATTATATTTTCAGTTCTACAAATATTTTTATACCTTTAATCTCTCTGTTGCAACTGTCCTTTTGTTCACTCATTAGGACCATGTTTTCCTCTAATTTTTTGAATATATTTATAATACCTTTTTTAAAGTCCTTGTCTGAAAAAATCCAACATCGAGGTCATCTCAGAATTTGTTTTTATTGACTGCTATTTTCCTTGATCATGGGTCATCTATTTGTATTTCTTTACAGCCCTAGTAACAGTTAAAAATTTTTTACACTGGATACTACAGATGAAATACCTCAGGAATTCTAAGAATGTCTATCTGTGTATAACTGAGTCACTTTGCTGTATAGCAGAGACTGGCACAACATTGTAAATCAACTGTACTTCAATTTAAAAAAATTGAACTATCTCAGGAATTCTAAATAGTGTCTTCCTAAAGTATAGGTGTGTTGAGTTTTTTTCTGGCGGCAGGAAAATTACCAATGGATTATTTTGTTCATATCAGGTTTAATATTTTCTTTGTTAGACATGAACCTAGTTCATGATAAGACCCTTATGGTCAGGTGTGACTTTACTTTTAAGGCACAGACTTTCTGAGGTTTCAGCTGAAGCCTTGGATGCTCAGTGAGGGCTCCTCATTCTGGCTGGGCTGGAGGTCCAACGTCCCCAGCAGTGCATGATCTCTTATACCTTCACTCACATTCCCTGCAGCAGGTAATCACTGCCAGGTCCTGTGCATGGCCATCCCAGCTTTCAACCAAGAGACTGTGGTCAGTCCTCACCAAGACTTCTGGCAACCCCCCTGCCTAGCTTCCTCTTCTCTTGTACCCTGCTCCACAAATCCCAGCTGCTTCTCAGGCAAGAATTCTAATCTCCTTCTCAGGTCAGTGAGGCCATAGCTCTACTGGAGGTTCACCTTCCTGCCCCTCTGCTGGAAAGTGCTCCAGGCAGGGCACTAGGGCAGTCATGAGTCTCACCCCCTGCGCTTCCTTTCTCTCCAGGGTTATGGCTCTGCATTGCTTGCGTTCAATTCCTTAGAACAATCGCCTTACACATTTTACCATTTTGATAGTTGGTGCCGGGAAGGACTGTGTGGTGCCAGTTACTCTATCATAGCTAGAAGTAAAGTTCACTGGTTGCTTTTATGCAATAGCCCAAGTGAACATGCAAAGGCACACATGCTTCTCAAAGCTAGTGTCATCAGAGCTTAAAAACTACAAAGTCAGTAGTCAACTTGGTCTCTGCTTCACACTATTAGTTATTTATGGAGCACTGCGGATGTGCGTAGAACTTCACAAAGCCTGAGTGAGATCAAGATGCCTGCTGCAGTGTGCTTACATGTCGATGTCATACTAGTCAAAAAGAGCAGGTGAAAGGGCTAGGTACTGTTTGAAAGGTTTCAGTCTGGGGAGATGCAGAAATGACAGACCCCTTTGTTGATTCAGAGAACTTCTCAAAGACGGAAATGGTAGCAGATTCTAAGGGATGAAACACAAATACTGAAAAGTCAAGACTGACTTCTGGGCCTCTGAATAGCTGTTTTCTTTGTTCAAGCGATTGCCTTCCCCTTTTCAAGGTAAAAAAACTAAGGAATCAAGCATAAAGAATTTAATGAATATCCATCAGAAACTCAGTTCTCTGTAAATTCTGGAAGACAAAGAGCATGGAATGTGTGTGGGAGGAGCCAGGGGAGGGTCCACTGCCATGTTACAGAGAAATAGGACAGATGGCTCCTTTCTTAGGTTTTCAGATAGACTTTTCAGTCAATGGATTTTTTTTTTTTTAACTTTTGGCTGCGTTGGGTCTTCGTTGCTGTGCATGGGCTTTTCTCTAGTTGCGGTGAGCGGGGGCTACTCGTTGTTGCGGTCTGTGGATGGTGGCTTCTCTTGTTGTGGAGCAAGGTCTCTAGGCGTGCAGGCTTCAGTGGTTGTGGCACACAAGCTCAGTAGTTGTGGCTCGTGGGCTCTAGAGCGCAGGCTCAGTAGTTGTGGCACATGGGCTTAGCTGCTCTGTGGCATGTGGGATCTTCCCGGACCAGGGCTCGAACCCCTGTGCCCTGCATTGGCAGGCGGATTCTTAACAACTGCACCACCAGGGAAGCCCCGGATTTTGTTTTTTAAACTTAAAACCTAACACTAGAGACAGGTTAAACATAATATTTCCTTTTGGGGAAAATTAAGTAGACTATAGGATAATCAAGTGTCAATAGTGTGATATTGAGTCAGAAGCATTATAATAGAATCTTGAGGAGGAATGAAGTAATGGATATAAGGATGATTGAGGAAGGGTTTTTGGAGTAGATGGGAGTGTGGGATATTTTAAAATATCAACGCTTCGGATAAAATAGGGAAAGGCAGGAAGGCACGCCTATTAATTACATTTAAAGGAAACATCATTGTGAATATGTTTGTTTTCTCCAATGGACAACCTGTATATACACAAGCTCATTGAATTACCTGCTACTTTTTTTTTTTTTTTTTTTGCGGTACGCGGGCCTCTCACTGCTGCGGCCCCTCCCGTTGCGGAGCACAGGCTCCGGACGCACAAGCTCAGCGGCCATGGCTCATGGGCCCAGCCGCTCTGCAGCATGTGGGATCTTCCCGGACCGGGGCACGAAACCGTGCCCCCCGCATCGGCAGGCGGACTCTCAACCACCGTGCCACCAGGGAAGCCCTACCTGCTACTTTGTAACACGTTTTCTTTGTACCACACCAATGGTGCAAAACACTTTGTGCTTAAATCATAAAAAAGGAAAATTTAACCCATATCTTTAAGAGTGAAACACCCAGTATTCTACCAATAAATAAAGAAATGACCTGAGAATGAGCCGGTCTGTTGTTCTGAGGTTGAGTTCACTCAAGTCACAGTCTTTTACCCAAAGGTGTATTGGTCCAAGCCTAGGACAATGTGGAAATACCAAATATATGACATCATTTCTAGATGGAGACATTGCCCATTTCAAATTAATTGAATCGTTGAAACTCACTGTCCATCATGCATAAAATCCACTGACACCAATTAAACAACTGTCACTGTTGATTTGCTAATAAGAAAATATTGGAATAATCATTATACAAATTAGCAGCACTTGATGAAACAGAGTTAGTCCCTAAAGAAATCAGGTGGAAAATTGAACTTGAATATCAGGTCAGATGCTTTACCCATGCAGCTATAGCCTGAATCTTGGAACAGAGAGGAAATATTCATACGAAAGTATATCAACCAATAAACACTGGGGAACACAGGATCTGAACACCTCTAACTTATGGTATGATGTTTTATGATTTTACAGGAGACAGAAGTTTCTAATATTCTAGGGAGTATTTCATTCTATGCCATCTTGCCTTGGGGGAGGCGTAAGATGGAAGTTGGATGCTTATTGGTCATTTTCTATTCCTGTTCTCAATACAGAAAGAAAGCTCATTAAAAGACAACTGCCTGTGGATTGTATTCAGATGAAATCAGCACGCACAGTTAACAGGCCTGCCCAATTAAAGGAAGTGTAGGTTATCTCATCCTCACTGCTCGATGCACGGAATAAATGCCTTCTAAAAAGTGGCATTCAGCAATAACAGTGAGAATCTACATAGGGGATATCTTAAAATATTACTAGAATTACATCACTGGACATAAACTCTGCTAAATATAGAGATGAAAATATCACAGTTGATGCTTTTTCTCTTAAAACCATTGAGATGAATGAACACTAAATGGAGTTCTGGAATATTTTTCACCATAGCAAAATGCATATATAAAGAGGAAATTGAGAGCTTGATACTATAAAAGTAGGTATGGGGGGGTGGTTTTGTCGTTTTTCTTGAAAATACAGAGCCTCAGTTCCACTTGGGAAATCAGATACCAACTGTATTCTCTAGGGGAAGAGAATTGGTCGTTGGGATCAGAGCTCAAACTCAATCCTGAGAGAGGATGAGTTTGAGGATCCTTCTCACAAATAGGTAGAGTAATGGGTTCCAGTGGTCCCTCCCCACACCTCTCCCCCCAACCCCCCAAAAAAACCACCTCAATTGAAACATTCGTCCAAAGAGTGTTAGCAAAGACCTGGCTAGACTTCCTGCACATAAGCCCTTCACCAGCCCAATCATCCAGAGAAACGCACAGCTTATCTTCTCTTTTAAATGCAACCAGAGTAGCTCTGAATAATGACAATAAAGGTACTAATTTTGTGTTGCTCAAGTCAAAGAGGTACATGAACTGGAGTGAGGTAACCTGCTGTCAACTACAGCATGGCACTGGAGGAATCCTTTCATATCTCTGGGCCTCAGGTTTTTAACTTGAAAGATGGCGATAATAATATTTGCCCTGTGCACGTCAAAGGAGTTTTGTAAAAATCAAGGGAGAGAGAGAAAAAACGCAAACGTGTGAAATGAAATACTGAAGATATTGAAAGCATAATCATAAAAGAGTTACACCTACACATACAGGTGTAACTATAAATAGAGCACAGGGGCTCACAGTTGGGGCTCTGCAGCCAGTGTGCCGGGGTTCAAACCCCAGCTCTGCCCTTCAGTAGCCACGGGGCAGTGGGCACCTTGCTTCACGTTGGTTTGTTCTTCTAACTTATAAGCACAGTACTTCCTTTTGAGACTGTCCTAAGGCTTTAATCGGATACCCTAACCTGACTCAAAGGTAGGGCCTTAATAAATGTCAACCAGCCTTGCTATGGGCAACTCATATTTTCCTCTGTTTAATTCAAAAACAGAAAATTTTTACACCGCCTTTGAATCGTTAAGCTTTCAGGGTAAATCATACCCTCTGATACATGTCAATAGTATTTCAGAACTCAGGATTCAGACCTCAGGAAAAGTACACAGCTTCATATTGGATAAGAAATGATATTCTCGGGCTCGGCCATCAAACACAACCTGAAGGTGATAACAGAGCAAATGAAAACGTTATTTATAACCCCAAATACCAAACTCTTCCCCAAAGTGACAAGATCAATTCTGCAACTCAGAGCTTTCCCCTCCCTGACAGATGGTGCTGTTAAAAATAGCAACTCACACATCTCTCTGGTGAAGAAAAGCCTGCCTTAGACAGCGACAGGGACCTCATGAAGTCTTCTTTCCCACTTAGAGGGGAAAGGCCATCAGGAGGGTCCCTGGGATTCTCAGATAGGAGCTTCTAAAGGGCGGTGGCCACTCAGCATTTACCGCCCTCTAGAGGACCCCTCAGACAAGCCCCTTCTCTCTGTTTTAACAGCTGCGTCTCTGACCAGGCCCCCTGCCCTTAACTGAGCCCGTGAGCTCCTAGGGCCGTCCTGAACCTGGATATGACATTTGCTACAAAGCACTATCCTGGTGCCTACTGAGGTCCTCGGCCCAGACCCAGTGCTTTATTTCTCTCGAGATTCCCTCCCGGGAGCTCAGAGCCCTGAGGCATCTGCTGGGCCAGGACGACACTGACCCCTGTTGTACAGTGAGAGGTTTGTCCAGAGCCACTCAGCCAGAAGGAGAAGAGAGAACAGAGCAAAGAAGAATGAAGATGGGGGTTTCAGGAGAACTGATTCCCTGGTGACCATGGAGCACAAGAGGCTGAGCCCAGGCACAGCAGTGAATTGGGTTCCAGGTGAGGTCAGGTGACCGGGCACCTGGCCACAGATCTGCCGTCACTAACACGGCTGTTTCCCAAGCCCAGGGGAGTCCGGATGGATGGCCCGCAGCATAATACAAATCTGACACTGAGGAAACAGACACAAAGGGTGGAGGGCACATCTCCACTCCCCACACTTGGGATTTCATTTCAAGGGCTTTTTCTATCAAGAGTTGAACTGGCCACTAAAAAAAAAAAAAGCTGTCAACGGTGTTACCTTAAGGTGGTTTGGTTAATTTTCCCCTTCACCCTACTTTCTGATAAACATGTTTCTGCTACTCCGGGTAAACTAGGGTACGGAGGAAGCAGTCAGGATGCCCTGGAGGGCTCCCAGGCGTGGACTCTGAAATCCGACTGTGTGACGAGAAGGTAACAACAGCTGCAGGAGGAAACGCTGCCTCCAAACCAGACCCCTCTGACCCCTGGCTGCCATCTGAAATTTCGCCACCAGTCTCAGCTGTAGCTTTGTGCCCAGGAGCGCAGTCCTGTCACCTCTCCCTCCCAGTTGTGATATTTTAAGTCATCACCACTCATTGAACCTCACTGGGGACGAATCTGGGGGTCTATAGGCACAGGTTGGAAGGAGAGGAAGGTGGAGGAGACCAGCCAGGTGGCAGGAGCACTGAGGGATGCAGAGGAGACCCCATACGGGGATGGGGGGTGAGGAGGTCTCCAGGGAAGAGTGTGGTCCTGTGCGGGCCTCCAGCTCGCTGGCCTGAGGCCTTTCCATCTTCTCTGCCATAGGGCCTTTGTATAAGTACAAGAACGTGACAACAGAAGAGACAGCAAAGCATCAGTGATGCCAATCACACCAATAACGTCCACCAGTGCAGATGTCAGGGAGACGCACACGGCCATGCGTCTCTTTCCTTCTGGGGAGATGTTGAGGCTCTCCTGAATCCACATGAAGATAGCTCAGCCGAACATGCAGACTAACCATGAACCACCTCCCCATTCAGAGTAAAGGCTTCTAAGAAAAAAGGCTGCATCTCTCCCCAGATTCCTCTGATCTTTTAAAAGAAGAAAGTGAATCTTTCATTGAAGACTAAATAATTATTCTAGGAATTGAAACTACTTTGAGGTCGTTGGTACAGATCTCAATTTTTGCTGCATGAAATTATAAGGGAAATTGTTTGCTTTAGCTGTATAGCTAGTTGGATTCATAAGAAGTTGAAGTCTATCGGGGTCCTGGGGGGACCCCCTGCCCCAGGGCAGGTCAGCTGGCCCGTGAGGACCTCCGACTCCTTGTCTGCAAAACAAAGAGATGGATTAGCTATTCTCTGAAGTGTGTGTTTCCAAATGTCTGGTTTCTCTAGGCTTAAATGTGTCATTTTGTTTGACTCTAGTGGGCTTCTGGAATGATCCTTTCAATAAATTGTTTATAACTTCCTCCTCTAGGAAATGAAGGAGGAAAGGTGATGCTTCCTTTAATTGCCGCCTGGGAAGGCTGTGTCTCCAGAGAACCGTCTCTTTTCATGTGTGAAGGCGTGGGTAGATTGGATGGTTTGTCCCTTTAAGTGATAACATTTAAGCCCCTCAAGAGCACGCCCAGAGGTGGGGTCAGGACCCAGAAGAGAGGCTCAGGGTGAAACACCCTGAGAGACAGCCTGGCTGCTGGACCCAGAAGGAAACACTGATCCTGGCTGTTCTCGGGGCTAAGTGCTCAGAAAGTTAAAAATACAGAAAGATGTTACAGGTCAACAGCTGTCAGGGGCATTTTCTGTGATGCACCTGGCTCAGAGCTGGATTTTTTTTCACATGATGGTGGAGTTTCACCATCCCTGAGGTCTGACTCTCCTCTGCATCCCAGACAGCAAATACTGTGGGATTTGGTTGCCAAGAAAGCCCCATCGAACGAGTGGCTGGAGCACGCAGGCGACCTCCTTCCCGGTACGGCCTTCGGTGGCGGGTGGTTCGTCTCTAAATCCCCACCTTTGTTCCTCCTGTTCCCTCTGGAAGCTCCTTCCTGTTGAAAGGCTACATCTCTGCATTGTCCAGTCTTGGTTCACTGTTGCATCACCTAGCAGGGCACCTGGCACCCCTGCTACCTGAACTAGGCTTTGATGGAGACTAACTAGGAAAAATGCTAAAAGAATTTATCCCCTTTTCTTGCCTTTATCCTCCCAGACCAACCCCACACTCCCTTATAAATTCAGTTCAATTTTTCTGGGAGGCTTTTCAGAGTAATCCCAAGCCACCACCTTTCTCATGCCATAGATTTATGAATATCGTAGTATTGGTTCTCTACACATGTTCTGCTTTGCATTGCTTTTTTAGTTTTTCTCAGGTACTGTATTAGTTTTTTAGAGTTGCTGAAACAAAGTACCACAAACGGGGTGCTTTGAACAACAGAAAATTATTTTCTTAGTTCTGGAGACCAGAAGTCCCAAATCAAGGTATCAGCCAGATTGGTTCCTTCTGAGGCTGAGAGGGAGAATTGGTCCCAGGCCTCCCTCCCAGCTTCTGGTGGGTTTCTGGCCATCTTGGGCATATCCTTGGCTTGTCAACACATCACCCTGATCTCTGCCTTCATCTTCACGCAACGATACTCTCCCTACATGTGTGGGTGCTCAAATTTCTTCCCCTTTTTATATGGCTGGAAACTAAAATATTGCCTGCCATCTCAATAAGCAAAGGATGTTGCAGTTATCAAGCCATCACATTATAGCTACCAGGACGGTGAGCCCTGAGGGAACTCAGGATGGAGACAAACAGGCTGCCCACTGCCAAGCCCATCAAGCCCTCAGCTGCTGCAGCCCCCCCAAACAGAACACCCTGAGGACACTCAGGATGAGAAAACACAGGATACTGGCCCCAGAGGGCTGAGGTGCATGTCAAAGGGATGACTTCAGCAAGCCCAGACTCTTGTATCTTCCCAGACCCAGAAAAGCGATAAATTCCTGAACTTGAGATGTCTGGTTTTCTTTTATTAACAGTAATCTTTTGATGTTCCGACTACCTGGTCTTTTTTGCAAAAACTCCTCTATGTCCTGACTTCTCCCTTGCCCCTTCAGAACAGTTTTCTCAGCGTTATCTGAGATGCTGTGTCCCGGATTTGAAGTCCTCAGAAAGTCTGCCAAATAAAGCATAACTCTCAACTTTTTAGGCTGTGCATTTTTTTCAGTCGACAAGGTATATAAATCACATGGGATTAGGGGCCCAATCTACTCCAGTGTGACTTCATCTTAACTAATTACATCTGCAATGACCCTCTTTCCAAATAAGACCACACTGTGAGGTGCTGGAGGTTAGGACTTCAAGCTATGCATTTTGGGTGGACACTATTCAACCCTGACAATCATGCTAAACATTGCATTAGCATAGAAGCTCCTTAGCCACAGGTGCTGTGTTATCTAAATATTTTGTATCACTGCAGTGATGAATAAATTATCATTGAATCAACAAACAAATTAATGCTTGCAGAAGCCTCCTCTCCCCAACTACCTATAATTCACAACTACATCCCGTTCGCCAGCAAAAGGGTTTCCCTCTCTAGTCCGGCTTTTCTCAAGAAAGTAATTCTTGAATTCCAACTCTCAGAGATTACTCCAGTTCACAACAGGTAGGACCTACTCTCTACACAGATTGCCTCCCTGTATTCAACAGTTTCATTCTTGGGCTTCTACGTGAAACTCTTAAAACCATGTTTCTTCGGAACGCATAAACCGGCAATTACTTATTTTTGACACCCGCAGGAAACTTAGTGAGCTGTAACATAAATAATGGGATGAGGCTGAGGGCACCCTTGCAGATTTTAGCCCTTCGTGGGTTCTTGCTTCTCAAACGCTTATGCCATCTATTTCCATCTGCATTCCTCCTGCGCTGTACGTAATTCATCTCAGCTGTTTTCTGCCGACTTCTGGCTTCTGCCTGCCTGTCCTACACTTGGTAGCATCGAGATACAAATACAGATATAGTTGGAGAAACAGATATAAATGCCCTGATCTGAGCTGGGCAGGGACACCCTGTGAAGACTGTTACATGACTGGACAAAAGGATTTTTACTAAATGTCAAAGAATCAAAGCAGGAATAATTATTGAGCCCCGCTTAACACTGGTCCAACCTGGACATAACGTTCTAGTTCTGATGATGTCCGTCTTCTTCCCGGGGACTGGGAACCTGACCTTAAGCCCCTGCTCCATGTCTGGATTTTGCTATCAGTGGATAATCACTCCACACCAGGACACGACCTACCTGAATGCCCAGGTGTGTCAGCCTTAGATTCTGTTTCTGGGCTCTGGCATTTGCTACCAGTTACCCTTGATGGCTGGTCCTCTGCCTGCACCTGACTGGATATCAGCTGACCCACGGGAGAGCACGCTTCTTAGAGAGTTTATTTCAGTACCTGACCCTCCCCGTGCCCACCCCATCATCCTGTCCTACCTGTCAGGTCCCTTCCAGCTCCTAATTTTTTTCCACTTGTCCTGAGGTAAGTGTTTGCCCCTGTGATGCTGCATCGTGGGAGACCACACTGTTCAGGTAATTCTTATCACCTAGCAAACCTGTAGCTTCATCTACCTCTGTAAGAAAAATGGAAATTATGATGCTGGGCACTGCCATGTTCCTTCCTGGTGGGAGGTACGGGAGGATGGTTATCTTCAAGGATGTCTGCTGACCTCAAAGGCCATGAAGATGCTCCAATATTCAACACTCATAGATAAGCTATTGACAACCTTTCGGGGGTAGACATATGGGCAGCCCTCAGTGAGGGTGATTTCTGGTACCTTTTAGGATGTGATGAGTCACGGATACATTACCTCGCATCAGTGATTGGAAAATGATCTAGAAGAAAGGGGACCAGGTGGCTTTGTAAAGGTAAAGAAGAGAGAAGCAGAGAGACACAGAAGGGACACGGGGTAGCAGTGAGATGCGGAAGGACCAGGCAGTCACCCTGGACGAGGGGAGCAGGGGCTCGTCATACAGGGGCAGGAGTCAAGGAGGCCACCAGATTCAGAAGGGCCACCGGCACCTTGATCTTGGGAAGTCGTTTATCACGCGTCAGCGTCTGTCCTTGCCCTGCCCCACCCTCTGCTGCAAGGATGCGCAGACTCACGGAGTCCATCCATTTCCTTGTCCCTCCCCGAGCTGACCTCAGACAGCCCACCTCCTTCCTAAAGTTGGTGCCTGCCTTCGGACAGAGGCAGAAGTCACCTCTCTTAAGGTCATGAGTGGCTCGTGTAGACTGTTTTGGTTCACTGCGTGGCCTGGACTTCCAGCAGCATAAGTTCAAAAGTTAGAGAAGCCAAGGCAAAGTAACCAATATTTGAAACATTCAGGAAAATTGTAAAATCTTATTGTCTATAAATGTAAGACAAAACATGAACTTTCCATCAGGTCACTTATTAACAACAGCAAAAGAAAAGTTTTGTTCCACTTGGGATGCTGGTAGGTTGGCAAGACAGCCCAGCATGCTGCTGAGGTGGCCGGAGATGACAAAGCAAATCCGAATAATCCAGAAAGATCGGGAAGCACTCTCTCCTTCCCGTGTCCCACTGAACAATATAGACCTGCTATGGAGAAAACCCCAAATGAAAACCTCTGTCCCAGGAGGGCTAGTAGATGTAACTTGGTAGCGTAAGGAAAAAGGAATTTGCCTTTACATGCAAACCCCTAAATGTATCATACTTTTTGTTAATTGAACTGATTAATAAACTCTGTCCTGCCTTTCGTGCTCTTCAGAGCATCATGAACACACCGTTTGGAAATTGCCCATGATAATACAACGTTACAGTAACAATGACCTAAGGGAAGAATTTGATGGCATGTCTTCACAAGCACAATCTTGTTTTGAGATTGTCCACAGCCTGTGACACCACCAGGGTCGAGCTCTACTCGCTCCGGTCCCTTGTGAACCTAGGACAATATCTTGAGGGTCTTACTTAAAATTAAGGGAAATAGATCCTCTTCCAATTTCCATTTCTCTCTCTTTTCTTCAGCCTGCTGGACTGTCTATCTTCTGACACTATTTAAACTAAGGAGGCATATGCCATTTAACTATCAAAACAAAATAATGACTTACTTGAAACACAAGTTGTGTCTTCTACTTTTATCCCTAACTTAAATGAAGGACACGGCATCTTTTCACATGTCTTTGTAGTGGAAATTAAATAAATAAGCACTTCAAAGTGGTGTGATGAGTCAAGGACCCCTGTGAAATGCAGAAGAAGAATTGACTATCTGCAGAAGGAGAAAAACAAATACTGTATCTTAACACATATATATGGAATCTAAAAAAAAAAAGGTTCTGATGAACCTAAGGGCAGGATAAGAATAAAAACACAAACGTAGAGCATGGACTTGAGGACACCAGGAGGGAGAAGGGTAAGCTGGGATGAAGTGAGAGAGAAGCACTGACATATATACACTACCAAATGTAAAATAGATAGCTAGTGGGAAGCAGCCGCATAGCACAGGAAGATCAGCTCAGTGTTTTGTGACCACCTAGAGGGGTGGGATAAGAAGGGTGGGAGGGAGATGCAAGAGGGAGGGGATATGGGGATATACATATGCATAGAGCTGATTCACTTTGTTATAGAGCAGAAACTAACACAACACTGTAAAGCAATTATACTCCAATAAAGATGTTAAAAAAATTGATTGTACACTGCCTCTTCAGTGTTGGGTTTAAACGATCCATCTTTTCAACTATCAATTTGGCATCTTTCATGGGAATAAAAGTCACTCCAACTTGTTTTTAAAATAAGACTGTCAGATTCAGTCTGAAGGATTCACTGGGAATTACTGGACTACACAAAACAATCTGAGAATTACTGATCTGAAGATCCCATTTGATTATTAATTCTATTAAGCTTGGGTTCTTGAGTTTATAATGACATCATCTTTTAAATTTGCTGTTACTAGTGGGATAGGGAAAAAGAACCCCTAATGATATTTCTGAATGGGAGATTGTTCATTCTTATTGATTTCTCATCCACTTATTTTCCTCCTGAAATTTCTAAGCAGGTTAAATAAATTGTAGCTACAGTGAGGGAGAAAGAGCAGGAAACATGGGCTTAAAGACAGATGTCGAAAAATAGTCAGCACGTCCTAGGTGTGCCCGATGGGCCATTCAAATAAATGCTGACGACAATAATGACAGTGCCTGGCACTGACCCCAGTGCAGGGGAGGATGATGAATGAAAACCCTACCCACACTCAGCCTCACATCCTGTAAACCTCTCCTAGGATGCGAGTCAAGAAAAGTCCCAGAGGATACTGAGCAACGCAGCGGAGCATGAGGGGATGAAGGAAGCCTCTTAGGTACATCTGGGAGGGCACTTTAAACTGTTTTTTATTGTGGTAAAGTCAGATAACGTAAGATCTACCCTTAACAAAATTTCAAATATTCAGAACAGTATTGTTGGCTATAAGCACAGTGGCATAGGACGGATTTCTAAAACTTATTGGCCTTGCGTAAGTGAAACGTTATACCCATTGAAGAGCAACTCCTCATTTTCCCTGCCCCTAGCCCCTGGCAACCACCATTCTATTTTCGGATTCAACCAGTTTGACTATTTTAGATTCCTCATATGAATGGACAAGCATCTAAAGTGTCCTGTGATTGGCTTATTTCACTTAGCTTATATAATGTCCTCCAGGTTCATCCATATTTGTAGCATGCATCAGAATTCCTCTCACTTTTAAGGCTGAATAATATTCCATTGTACGTATGGACCACGTTTTCTTTATCAGTTCATCCATCAAGGGACACTCAGATTGCTTCCATCTCTTGGTCACTGTGAAAAATGCTGCTACGAGCATGAGTGTGTAAGTATCTCTTTGAGATGCTGTTTTCAATTCTTTTGGATAAATGCTCAGAGAAACAGGATGGCTTCATCATATGGTAGTTTTATTCTTCATTTTTAAAGGAAGCTCCATGTTGCTTTCCATAGCAGTGGCACCATGTTACCTTCTCACCAACAGTGCCCAAGTGTTTGCTTTTTCATCTGTTATCTTATCGGTGCCCTGAAATCAGTTGAAGGGCATTGTTACCTCATCCTTCGGGTGCAAAAGTGAGATCCAGGGAGATTAAGTGACCTTCTAAAAGTCAGGGGCAGACTGTGGACAGCTGACAACTAAACTGAAGTCTTATCATCCTTTGCCCCTAGAGATCACACACCATCATGAATAAACAAAGGAGTCCAACTGTTATTCCTCTCTACAAATTGGCACACGTGACTTGATAAATGATAAAACAACATTAATTATGGATTTTTGTGAGCAGAGACTACCGAGGATGCCTACGTGGGGTCAATCCCGCGACAAATTGGAAATAGGAACCTGTATTTCCTGCCATCTAGTCTGGAACTCGGCCAAGCTCCTATGCCGCCTAGGGTGAAGTACAGTGAGAGATGCTTAAATTTTTAACACCTGTGAAGACACTGGAAGGACCTACCAGCCAGATCTCTGTGTCTCTGCTGTAAGTTATTGGCAAGAATGAGCACAGGGGCCCCTCCCTTGCTGATATCTTTCTCCGCCTATGAACTGAGATGTGCCTTCCTTTTCCCTGCTCTTCTGTGATCGTCTGCAACCCTGATGCTCAACCCTTGAAGCATCCTTTTACACTCATTAACTCATGCTCAACACAAGACAGAATTTCCCCAGTTTCAATACTTCGAATGACTTCTAATTTCACCTGCAAGACACCTGTGGCTCTTAGAATTTCTTGAAGAGTATCTTGCAACATATAATACGATTTGGTGCAAGGTTCTCTGTCTTCCCTCTGGCCTTTCTCCAGCGCCTGATGCCATACAGCCCACGGCTCCCACTGTTCTTCCTCCCCAAGTTCTCTTCCTTCCCCCTCTGGGGCCATTTCCTGAGAGTCTCAGGGGCCTCCCTGTGCAACTGGGAAATGCACTACATAGAAGACATGGTTCCACTTGTGTCTGTCACTCAACAGCTGTTGCTTAATCATTTCATTTGCTAATTCATGAGACGTGGGTAATAACGACTGCCTTCCAAATCTAAGGGCTAATGGGACAAAAATTGTGAGGTTGCTTTAAAACATTACTTGCTAATCAAAGTTCAAGTATTACTGGCGCCACTGAGAGAGGGTGGGTGAGGTCTTCTGGGAAATGAGGGATTCCAATGGCCTGGGGAAAGAAATGTGTCTCTGAAGCCAGACAATCCTGCCTCAAGTAACATCAGAGGAGTTAATAAATATCTTTGTTCCTTAAATATCTGTTTATTTATTCATAGATTGGGTAAAATGAAACCTTCCATACACAGATGTTACAGGTGCTGTGATTACTAATGAGATTTCACACACACACACACACACACACACACACACACACATGCAGCCTGTCACATTGTAACGCATAGTAACTCTCGAACCAATAAGATTTTCCTTTCCCTCCCCAATTTTTCTTATAGTAAAGGAAAAAAAATCAATCAACATTCTTTTATTTTATTGCTGGGTAGAGCAGTGACATTAAAATAGTGGAATTAAAAAATCTGGAAAGCTAAAGAAAATTTAGATAACATACAATCTAAGTACTCCATCATGAAAGAAGGTGAGGTCAAGAGAGGTAATGGGATTTGCTCAAGATCATGTACCTATTATACATGCGTATATATAATATGAACATTATCTGTATATAATATATGCTATATATATTCTCTGGGAGGAAACTCTTATTCTCTTAATTTTTTGCAGACTATTTTTGGAAAGCTGAACATATGAATGCATTTTTTGAAAAACCAGAAAGAGGATGAAAGGTTGGTGTCATTTCTTGTTCATGATACACTTATTCTGAAGTCAAAATCTTTGTAAAAATGCTAATAATTAAGGAACTGATCAGACATTGCAAAAGGCCTCTTATGTCATCAAATTGTGTTGCTGATGTTAATTTCCTCTGGCTATTACTAGGAATCTTTTGTGCAGTTGATTAATCTTGGTCAATTCTGAAATCTAACCCTGTACATTGGGGACAGCCGTGATTTCCGCTTTGAAAAAGAAGACTATTGAAGTTGTCCGAGTGAAACAAGGAATCCGGAAATGTTCATTTTCAGATTATTCATTATGTTGTTCAAGCTACAAGGCGAATTTAAAAAGTTAGGTCTTAATGTCATGTTTTATGGAGGATGAAGCTTTGCAGTCGATGGGAGTAGCCCAGGGACCAATTCAGAAACCTGTAAAGTGTACCGTTTCAGCAGGCTTTGGTTGTATTGCTACCTCGGGGCACAGAGCTTAGCAGCCATCCTAGATGCCTCCCTTTTTCTAACTCCCAGCACCTTGTCACGTGAATGTTACATCACAGCATCTCTCAACGCTGCCTGTTTCTCTCCACCTTAACCATCACCGTCAAAAGCCAAGCTGTCTGTGTCCCTCGTCAGGGTAATGAAGTGACCTCTGAGCTGTTCTACCACCTCGATGCTGAGTCCCCTCTCAACTGTTCTCCACTCCCAAGAGAAAGGGTGTTTTTCCTGTATGCACAGCTGTGGTATCATCCCCACCCTATTCTAACCCCCCAAGCCCTTGTCACGGGTTCCCACTGGTCGGAGGATGATGTCAAGCTCTGTAACGTGGCCCATGGAACCTGAGCGGGCTGCACACATCGCCCGGCCCATCCTGTCCCTCTCCTCTCTTCCCTGGCAACACTCAGCCTCATCCCACCCGCACAGGGCTTTGCTGCTTCTTTCTGCCTTGAATATTCCTCCCACCCTCTTCACTTACCTTACTTCACCCTTCAGGTCTCAGCCTTAGCTTGGATCCTCAGGGAAGTCAGGTTAAATGTGTGACCACAGGGCCTTACCAGCATCTCACCACTCTTGGGACATTGGTCTCAGTTACAATGTTACATTTGTTTATACAGTTACGTTCGATTCTTACCTATCTCTCTGACTCTACGTCATTAATTCTAGTTCTGCTCACCATTGAACACCTGGTGCTTAGCACAGGTGGATGCTCAAGAAATATGTGTGAAATGTACGAGTGGGTGAATGGATGGGTAGCACGTACATCTGTTTATCATCTACACTCAGTGCGCGATGCCCTGGTGAACTGTGCTTCTGCTAGCGGAGGTCTGCCTACGCTCTGCTTGTCCTTGGTCATCTCCTCCCGTTGACCAAGAGGAGCCTCTCTTTAATGCTTAGCTGGAGGCTGGGGCTCTGTCATGGGAGGAGGCGCAGACTCTGAGTGTGCAAATACATCCAGAGCTGCAGAAACGGAAACCACGACTCCTCCTCAGCACTCAACTCCAGCTCCCTAGTTTTCACCTTGGGTTCCACAACCTCACTGGACTGCTTCCAACTTTCTCAAGGATTATCATTTGATGAATAATTACATAGTCTACTATTTATGGAAGTAAAGTCCTAGCTGATGGACAACAACAACAAACAAAACCCTTTTCAAGGCCTGCAAGGTTAGGGCATCGTAGCTCTCGCCAACCAAGCCGTCAAAGTTTCCCAGTTGAGCACCTGTGCCTTTAACCCCAGCCTGGAGCTGATCAACAAAGACCCAGAGGCAAGTGAGGCAGGTGATGACAAAGCAGATTAAAAAAAAGCAGGAAATGGTCTTCCTGATCTGGAAAAATTCACTGAAAGATTCCCCTCTATGGCAGGGTACACTGTTCTATTTTACTTCAGGTCTTTCAGTCCTTTTATCCCCAACTCAGTTGTGAAGAGCAGGAGAACCACAGGGCAACGGGATGGAGGTTGGCCTGCGGAGTTGGAGAAAGCACGGAGAAGGTGGAATTTGAGTTGTGCTCTGGAAATGTGCACAATTTGGTTTGTGGGAAGAAGTGGCGGGTCTACAGTGATAGGTCAGGAGTGGGGGCTTAGAGATGAAAATGCGTAGACAGCAAACGCCCGTCTGAGAAGAGACTGAGCCATGGAGGTGCTGGGGTGGGGGTGGGAGATTCACGGAGAAGAGAATGAGGGGGTCACGTGACACGTGGCAGAGTCTCTCCCCGCAAAGATTTTCTGTCCCTGTGGCCACCGAATTAAGCAGAGTAAAGATGCTTCCTTTTTTCCTAACTAATTTAGGGAAAATTAAATTGTCAGTTTACCATGAATTCATATGCCTTTTTTTTAATAACGCCAGAGAGTTATATTTAAACTGGGGACACTATACTATGACCATTATCTCTGAAAAGGGCTTGGCCAGCTTCCAACATTGTTCATCCACCTCTATGTTTAATTCAGCAGAGGTTAATAGCAATTCTCAGACGCCTTTGCATGGCGGGCTTCCCTGGAACGAACAGAAGATCTGGAAAACTCAGAGGGTAATGAACTCATTATCATAACCATTTCAATAAAATTTTCAATAGTTAAGCCACCTTTCTATGATTTATTGTTGAAAAAAAGCTAAGACACTGAGTCAGAGGCTTGAAAAGGTCAGGGAATAGGCTGTTTAACAAAAGTAATAAAAGAAGAAAGAGGATGGATGGGGAAGGAAGCCCGGGTGATGGTGTTAGGGGAACCACTGTCTGAAACGGCCCTCCATGGCCAGGCACCATAGTAATCACCTGCATGAGTTATCTTAAACAGGAGGTCCTGGTAAGGAATGCGGAACTAACAAGCTACCACTAACCAGAAGAATTCAGGAAATGTCAAAAGGAGAGAGGAGACGCCAGTCCACATGTCCTACCAACCTCCCAGAATCCTCCTCACTGGAAACCATCTTGGCTGAGCAATGCACGCGCCACCAGGAAGGACCCTGAGTCACAGTGATTGGCCAGAGACACCCCAGAAACTAACCCCATTGCCATACAACCCGAGACTGCGAGCCACATGGCCGAGCAGTCCCCCCTGGGCTCCCTGACCCTTCTGCTCTCCACCCGGGCGCCCCGTCCCAATAAAGTCTCTTGTTTGGTCAGCACGTGTGTCTCTTCGGACAATTCACTTCTGAGTGTTAGACAAGAGCCCACTCTCAGGCCCTGGAAGGGGTTTCCCTTCCTGCAACAATAGCAGGGACCCCTGTGTCCATGCTGGGCAACTGGCCAACGCTCTTCACAGACCAGTTTCAACTGAGACGTGCATGCACTGTCCGCATATAAGCTAAGACCCTATTGACCTGGAGATCACGAATTCAAGAGCAACCATGCGTAAGGACCAAGCACCCACCACACCCCAACAAAGAGCCCCCGGGATCTCAAGGAGCTAAGACAAGACTCGTTCACAGAAGCCTTCGCGCTGGACACTGTAGGAAGGGACCTGGGCATTTCTTCCTGACTCACCAGCTCTTTACTGTATAAAACAAGCCTGGCAAACTGGTGCTTGGAACGTACCCCCTGGAAGACCCAGATACAAGGCCAGGTGAGCTTTGACGCAGGTACCTGATGGTCTACAGCGAGACCCATGTCGTTATAACAATTCCCAGCAGAAGCAAAGAAGGAAACAGAACTGTGATGAGTGCCCTTTGCTTAAGAAAGTAGGCAAGCAAATCATAATAAATAATAGTTTCGAAAGATTCCGATAAAACAGTTGAAAGTTTAAACAAAAAACCTCTTCAATGAGTAAGCATCAGTTACCTGAAAAGTTCTCCCGTCTTGAGAACGCCAGATGAAGGAGGTGTCCGAGCGCATGTGCATGTGTGGGCAAGTTTACGTGTTCTCTACAGCCTCAGTGAAATCAGCGGGTACCAAAGTTTCAAGGAGTGGCGTGCCAGGGTTATGTTTGTTTGCTGGGCAGAGAAGCAGTTGCTGGTGAAAATTTTTCTGAAATATCTAAATCCCTTTCCTTAGTAGTAAGCAGCTTTGGTGAACTGAATTTTAATTTTGTTGGGAGATTAAGAGCACTGCCACGTCTGGGGGCATCATTCTGAACTAGTGGCTTCACTGTCCTGGGGATGCAGGTCAAGGAGATGGAAGACACTGGCTTCACAGCACAACGAAATTCAGAATTTAAGCAGATCTTTTATTTTCCTGCCATTCAACTGTCTTCTAACACTTCCCGAATGAAAAACCTTAGGACGTAAAATTTCAGAACAATAAAGATTTAGTGTAGCAAGAATTCTGCAAGAGACACGGTCCCCAGATATAGACCCATCTGGGAAATCTATAAACGTACCTCTCTTCTGTATGTCTATAGAGATGCAAATTTCTGATGCCCTGAAGTCAAAGAATTCATTCATTCAATTCTAACATCTTTTCTGGGGACCATCCTTTAGTTTTGTCTCATCTGCTGGGAATTAGAGATGGCTACGTATATTTAAAGTACATATGTTTGCCTTTTTAGCCCTGCTGTTTAATAGGAAAGTGATTTATAATGCTGGATTGGCAGAGACAGATTTTGTGGTGGTGCAGTGGACTGCTTCCAGATGAGTTGAAAGATGGTTTCTGAGCATGAATTATATGTCCGCATGTAAACAGGAAGACAAGGAAAATGATGAATCACCTCCTACCATCTCTTAGTGCAAAACTGCAGACTATATAATTTAAAATTTACTGCCGGCAATACCCATAGGATGCAATCATACACAAAGAACCTGCCAAATACATTAGGAAACAAAAGCTGTATTAAGGTTTCCTGCAACCCAAAGACAGCCCGCGAATAATCCACATTTCCATGTATTTAGGCCGCCTAAAGGTGAATACCTGTGCAATGGCCTCAACCCTGAAGGAAGCTGATGACTTAGCTGAACAATTTGATTTAATATTAATATGACACTTCAGTTACCTTGGAAGATAAAGTTGCCCTGTCACACCTCTTTGAAGGTAAACTGTAAGTGTGGGCAGTGTAGTTGACACTGCAGTTGTTATCAGGCTCTTTGACTTGCGTGGATGGGTGGGGAGGACAGCCGGTGTGTGAATCAGGAAACTAGGAACCTCGCAATAATGATGCTTTCTGCATCCCTTCTGCCGTCTGCGATAAAAGCAAGTGGCTGGCTTGCCCAGGATCCCAACTGACCCTCCGGCCAAAGGCAGTATACATGCAAAATCCATCTCAGCACGCGGCCCGGGGTAATTTGTTTTCTGTTGATAAAATGGGAAAACCGATGTTGGACGGACTTTACACGTGAAGTGCTTCACCATTCCTTGCTTTATTCTGCTTCTTTTTTTATATATTAATTACATTCCAGGTGCTCAGAGAAATAAGCTTTAATAGCCAGGCAGCTACAGCGGAGTGGGCGTGTGTAATGAATCACAGGGATTCCTTCCCCTCCGGCCTCTCCTGACTCCCTCTGAACCTATGTGTCTTCCGTTCATCAGCCCGGACTCTGAGATTGATCACCTGGCAGGCAGCTTGTGGATGACCTGTGCCCCCCACCCCCATCCTTTCTTCCTCCTCTGTGGTCACATTGGTGCTTCCTAGCTTCGCTCTCCTGAGCTGGCAGAAGAAAATGGAAACGATAAAGGACGTCACGGGCCCCATTGTCCGTGTAAGGGAGGGATGAGGTGGGAACTCAGGCCCCTTGAAAGTCTGGGCATCCATCACCTCCGTGTTTCCTTAATAGACCTCTCCTAGCTCACACTGGCCTCAATAAGTACAAATTGGCTATAGATACACTCATTTGTAAAGAGCAATATATCTGTTTACAGCATAAAGGCTTCCATGTTCTTTTAGAAAATGTAACTTTCTAAATGTAATTTCCTAAAAAAATTGAGGATAATTCTAGTGGTCAAAATGGAATCTTATTGGCCCATGTATACGATAACATTTCAGAGACATTACTTTCAGTTGGCAAAAGCTCTTAATACTTTAATTTGAGTCTCTATTCCACCCCATTCTACCCTTTTTGTGTAGATGGGGGTCAAATAATTTGCAATTCCACGGAAAGCAATATTTGGAAGCTCCCAGGACCAGTCTCACTTAAATGTGCTGACACGGATTTAAAGCCCCATATTTGTTGGATGAAATAACCTGGTAATCAAGGAAGGGCTGATGCGAATAGGTGCAAACCTCAAGCCATTAGTTAGTCCTGGGGACCATCACGCCTTCCTTTATCTGTTTATGTTTATGCTTTTGCCAAAAGGAATCTACCTGGAGTATTCACCAAATGATAATTCGGGAGTTTTTTGCTTTTTGTTTTAATTCAGTTTCCTTGAGGTGAGGCTGGTGTTTCAGTCTTCACAAGGCAAGTATTTTTACTCCCATTTTGTGGGAAGGGTAACTTCTTAAATATGGAACATGCATCCAGATGAGCATAGGCCTCATATATTCTCAAGTGCTTCCTTGAGCCTTCTTCTTGTTTCTCTTTCTGAGAGGGTTTTCGCTTCCACGGTTAAATCACAAAGTCAGATTGAATTTAGCTGAAGTGTGAAGCCCTAACGCGTGTGAAGTCTGTCATTCAGCAAAAACAACAGTGTGACAAAAACTTGAACTCTGCTAAAACGTTGTCACAGTCACGTTACCCAGGGACACGACCGCGTGCGTGGAGGGCAGTTTGTGAGAGGAAGGACACACTTTCTCCCGGGAGTCGGCGCCCGCGTGGGGACCTGGTGCTGCTTTACTGGGTGACAGGAGACGAGAATGACTCCTAGCTGTCCTGTAATTTGAGAAGAACCCCGCTTTTTAAAAAAGGGTCATCACAACCCCTTCCTCTGGAGGGAGATGGATTTGTAAGGCTCTCGGGGCCTCTGCCACAGATTCCCCCACCCCTCCCCCAAACCAGGGGCTTCTGCAGCACCTTCCCTGGTTCCTGGACCACGTGTGGCCTTTGTCCCTGGAGACCAGCCCTTCTGAATACCTCGGAGCTTCCAAAACACTATCTTAGGATCTTTACAGGGCAACAAACTTGACTCCGCCTTCTCAAATAAGAGTCATTGTCCATTACTTCTCCAGAAAAAGACAGCTAGATGGGTGGTTGCCAAAAGCTGCAGGCAGAGAGGGTCCAGTGGCCTCTGTGGAGGGTGAATCCCAAGAGGCTCCCCCTTTCCCTCAGGTTCCAGAGGTTTCCTGTTTATGCCCACCTCCTCCTGTAGTTAGCTGCATCCCTGGTGGCCCCCGTGAGGTCCGGGGCGCCAGGCAACGTTGTGTTCTGCCGTCCAGATGCTCAGAGACAAACTGGCTGCCGAGTGGGTGAGTCCCTATAGGCCCTTGGCGCTGTTAGCATTTCTGGCAGGAGGAGAAGAAAAGAGGGCCCGGGAAATGCATCTGTCTACAGGGCCCAGGACCGGTTCCTTTGTTGTCCCTTATAAGAGCAGCAGGTTGTTTTATTGGCAGGTTGAACAATTCAGTCTCATAGTCAGAATAATCTCCACGAGTGCCCTCCCTCTTCACACGACTCAGCTAGAGACTTAATCAAGGAACCCAGTAAACCAGAGGTGTCTGCGGTGTACGGGCCAGTGTTTCCTTTCAAAGTGCAAGTGAATCATCTGGGATCTCGTTAAACGTGGATTCCAAGTCAGCCTGCCTGGGGTTGGAGCCGGGATGCTGCGTTTCTGAAAGGCTTTCAGGTGATGCTGAGACGTCGGTCCGCGGACTACACTTGTGAGAAGCAAGGCTACTGGCAAAAGAAGGAGGGGCTACTTCCCTCCTGCCGTGACCAACCGACTGGGAGAGACAAGACCTTGACAGTGAGGAGTAGACCTCAACTGGCTTCGGAGAAAGGAGATCTGGTTCTGACTCTTCCTGTTTTTTCGTTTTTTTTAATTGAAGTATAGTTGCTTTACAATATCCTGTTATTGTCAGCTGTTCAGCACAGTGATTCAATTATGTATGTACATATGTATTCCTTTTCAGACTATTTTCCCTTACAGGTTATTACAAAATATTGAATATAGTTCCCTGTGCTGTACAGTAGGTCCTTGTTGTTTATCTATTTTATATACAACGGTTTGTATCTGTTAATCCCATTCTCCTACTTTATCCCTCCCCCCTCCCTTTCCCTTTAGTAACCACAAATATGTTTTCTATGTCTGTGGGTCTATTTCTGTTTTGTAAATAAGTTCATTTGTATCTTTTTTTTTCAGATTCCACATATAAGTGATGTCATATGATATTTGTATTTCTCTGTCCGGCTTACTTCACTTAGTATGATAAACTCTAGGTCCATCCATGTTGCTAATACAAAAAGATACAGGCACCCCAATGTTCATAGCAGCCCTATTCACAATGGCCAAGGCATGGAAGCAACCTAAGTGTCCTGACAGAGGAGTGGATAAAGAGGATGTGACACACATATACGATGGAATATGACTCAGCCATACTCTGTTCAATCTCTAGGACCATTCACACACCAAACTGTCTCATTTCTCTAGGTGTCCTTAAAACTACCCAAGTCTCCTCACCCGCCTCCAAATGTAAAGGCCACTGACGGGGCTAACACTTATTAAACTGCCCTCCACCCCAGGGAAGAGCTCATTGGGGCCTCACAACAACACTACGAGATACACACTCCATCCTGACCTCACAGATAAGGAAACAGAGGCTCTGAGTTTAAGTAATGTGCTAACCAAGTCACAGGTGGACATGGCATCTGAACCTCGGTGTGTCTGACTCAGAAGGCTGCACTCTTTCTTCTACCCATCAAAGTGGTTATTTGTCCACTCCATGATCCATGTTTTCTCCATTCACCTATCTACTGAGTACCTGTCACGGGCCAGGCCTGGCCGAGGCTGGTTTAATAATCTACAGAAAAGTCCTTGGGGTTGTGAGAATTCTCAAGCATAGGAAGTCTTCTTCTGGAGGCCCTACAGCAAGAGCACATTTCTCAAATCTCCATTTCAAATGGTCTGATGTAAAATAGATGCTGGCTTAAGGCTTTGGTGGGTAAGTTGGGTGGCTGGAATTTTCAGAAAGCCTCTGGTCTCAAAATCCCTGGCCTTTAGAACCTAAACACATATTTGAAATGTGTTAAGTGTGCTGACAGCTTCCAGGACTGTGTCACCATTTCAAATAAGCGGTGACCGTGTTCCACATTAGTGATGGGGCCTGCAAAGCTCGGAGTGCTTGAAGCCACCTGTCCTCGGGCGCTTCAGTTGGCTACCAACTGCCCCTTAAAGGCACAATTTAGTTGCAGGGAAAGGAGAAAGTCAGCGACCCTCAAAGGCCACGCTCCGGGAATAGAGCTGCTTCTGCCTGGAAATGCAGCCCGTTCCCCGGCAAGTTGAGGTCTTCTGTCTGTCTCGCAGGTTTTCCAAAGGGCCTCCACCTGGGCTTATGCTCACATCGTCAGGTGTCCTCGAGGACCCATGGCATCAGTTTCCTCAGAGGGTCTGGAGGGGCCACGGCAGCCACGTGATGACCAGACAGATTCATCAGACAAGACAGGAGGGTGTGGAGAGCAGCCAGGGGCAGGTTCCAGTTCCTGACTTCTGATAGTGCCCCGCGCAACACACCGCTGATGGAGATGAACAGAATGCTCACCCCAGGCAGGCAGGGCGGTCGGTCTGAGCGAGGCAGCCGCCTCCTCTGAGTCCTGGCAACTGTCCCTGTGTTGGGAGGCTGGTGGCGGTGTCCTGTTCCTCTCTGCTCTCTAGCCTGGCACTGTCCTGAGGGAGAGACATGAGGGTCTCACAAGTGGGAAATGGGGACGGCCTCAGGCACGTCACGTTGAGTGTATGTAAACCAGTGGCCAGACGGCAGGGTCTCAGATGTCCCTTGAGCCCTGCATGAAGGGCATGTTGCCCGCACGTCTCCAAGGGCCCTGGGGAAGTCAGGTTATTGGGGTCGTTCGTATCCCCACTGCACGTGGCTCCATCTCTTCCCGCAAAAATCCCTCACTGAACACTAGAGCTGAGGGGACAGCAAATGAAAAGGATGGGTATAAAGGACGGCCATGGCTTGGAAACACATGCCTGGGCTCCAGGGCAGAGAAACAACAGTCTGCAGCCATCATTACCTGAAACACCTACAGGAATTCTGTGGTTCCACTCAGCCCGCCCTCTCCCTGGACACAGCCCCACCTTCAGGCCTCTCTTACCCACTGCCCTCCGCAAAGCTCTTTCCCCATAGCCACAGTCAAGGAAACTTAAAGTAACTAGTTCCTGTGAGCTGTTTTTTGCTGTGTCTTCCAGTGTTGCTAGACAGGGCACCGAGGTAACATAATAAAAATAACTAACTTTACTGCATGCTTATAACATGTCATGCATTATTTAAGATCTTTACAGGCAATAATTCACACCATCCTCCCAATGCCATTATCAGATAGGTACTCCCACTATCACTGTTTTACATTTTCCTCTAAGTCACTGGGTTCTTAAGAAGTAAATCCAGTAATTTCCAAAACATACAAACAGCTCATACAACTCAATAACAAAAAAACAACCCAATCAAAAGATGGGTAGAAGACCTAAATAGACATTTCTCCAAAGAAGACATCCAGATGGCCAACAGGCACATGAAAAGATGCTCAATATCACTAATTATTAGGGAAAAGCAAATCAAACTACAGTGAGGTACCACCTCACACTGGTCAGAATGGCCATCATCAAAAATCTACAAACAGTAAATGCTGGAGAGGGTGCGGAGAAAAGGGAACCCTCCTACACTGTTGGTGGGAATGTAAATTGGTGCAGCCACTATGGAGAACAGTATGGAGGTTCCTTAAAAAAACTAAAAATAGAGCTACCATATGATCCAGCAATCCCACTCCTGGGCATATATCCAGAGAAAACTATAATTCAAAAAGATACATGCCCCCCTATGTTCATAGCAGCAGTATTTGCAATAGCCAAGACATGAAAACAACCTAAATGTTCATCAATAGATGAACAGATAAAGAAGATGTGGTACATATATACAATGGAATGCTACTCAGCCATAAAAAAGAATGAAATTTTGCCATCCGCAGCAACATGGAATGACGTAGAGATTATCATATGGAGTGAAGTAAGTCAGACAAAGACAAATACCATACGATATCACTTATATGTGGAATCTAAAATGCCAAAAATGAACCTATTTATGAAACAGAAACAGACTCACGGACATAGAGAACAGACTTGTGGTTGCCAAGGGGAGGAGGGCAAGGTGAGGGATGGACTGGGAGTTTGGGATTAGCAGAGGCAAACTATTATATATAGAATGGATAAACAACAAGGTCCTACTATATAGCACAGGGAGCTATATTCAATATCCTGTAATAAACCATAACGGAAAAGAATTTAAAAAAAGAGATCTCAGCTCTTCAGCCTCACCCAGGGCTCAAGCTCTTCACCAGCACAGTGACAGGTTACAGGCATTCAGGCACCATGGCAGGCCTCTGGCAGAGGTAGATTTGCTCAGGGAAGTCTCCTGCAGCACCTCAGAACATGATGTCCACTGCAGTTACCTGTAGGCCCCGTCCCAGATGACAGGACATCCTTCCATTTGGACACGGGAGGCTTGAGGGAGGGCAGGCTTTTGAGCAACCACTCTGGGCCAATGAGGCATCTGTTAGTACTGAGGCTTCTCAAGTCTATCTCCCTGTTACGATGACCTTTCTTACACCAACTGGGAAAATGGAAGGTTACGGGAAAAGAGAGTTAATGAAAGGCCGCTACTGATCTCTTCAACTCCTCTTCACCATCATTTGGTTCAAAATTTGGGATCATGTTTCTTGCTGTGAGGTTTTCTCAACCCAACCAGAGAGAGCAAAGTCTGAAGCTGTGGGTATCCCCCAGGCAGAATTCTGCAGCCTCCCTGAAAAGTCCTGTTGCATTAGAGATGTGTGCGCTGAGGTCTAGATGCACATCTTTTAATGTTTTCAATCGATGGCCAAAGGTCAATGCCACCGGACTGTCTAGCCCCTCCCTTTGACAAGAAAGAAATGAGAAGCACAATCTTAACGTTTCCCTCCCGGAACCAGTGGCACCATTAGCCTCACAATGACGCCTGATGCCTGGGGTGGAGTACTGAGCTGGCTTTCAGGGCAGGCCAAGAGGCGAAAAGCCCTTTCTGAATTCATTGTGAGAAGTGATGGTCATACTTCATGGTGGCTTTCACTGGGCTTCTCTATACTTTCTATCTATGAGGATAGAAAACTAAGTACAGTTTGTATCACTGGATCCTTTTCAATCAGATCTGAAAGAGGGTTTTCTGGTTTGAACTTCAATGTGCTCACAATATCTGGGAATTACTAGGGGATTTTATTTGGTTTTTTGGGGTTTTTTTGCGGTACGCGGGCCTCTCACTGCTGTGGCCTCTCCCATTGCGGAGCACAGGCTCCGGACGCGCAGGCTCAGCGGCCATGGCTCACGGGCCCAGCCGCTCCACGCGGCATGTGGGATCTTCCCGGACCGGGGCACAAACCCGTGTCCCCTGCATCGGCAGGTGGACTCTCAACCACTGCGCCACCAGGGAAGCCCTACTAGGGGATTTTAATTTCCCACCAGAGATAGCACTACTCACTCATTTTGTAAACTGGCAGATGGTGATCAGAGACAGAAAAGAAAGCCACAGAAAGACATACCCACTGAGGTTAAATTCTGCAGATCAGAAGGGCCTTACCAGAACCCTGGACAGCCTTTCGTAAATGTAGGCACCTAAAGGAATGATCAAGAGAGCGGAAGTTCTAGATGGCAGACGCTGGCTGGAGTTCACTACTGCAACAACGTCTGCAGGAAATGGAGCACACCTCTGGAATCTAACAGTTCTGTCTGGGAACCAGATTTATCCAAGACCACTTCCCATTGTCTGAAGCTCACTATCCATATCTCACTGGAACACAGGCAGGGCACTACATTTACTTTCCATCTGAGGGGATATGTGACAGCCTTAAGTTCCTGCTAGGAATTCTCTTAATGTTTTTGGGAAATCACCGTTATAAAATGCTCTTACTCAGTCCAAATCAGTTTCATGAGGCTTGGCTAGATTTCCATTTCCTTCAACATAAATGGTAGATACCCAACATAACCAAGATGGTGTCTGTGTGTATTACTCTGAAATTTAACTGTTCTCTAGATTTGAATAAATTATTTAGGCAAGGAGAGAATCTTTAAAAGCTGCATATTTGACAGGTTCTAAATGCTGATTTAGGAAGTAGCCAGGAGGAGGAAGATTACATTCTGGGGAGGCGCTTATCCAGACTGAGGCTGCCCCATTTTTTTTCACTTCAGTTCAAGGACCTAATTTTTTAATGGCCAAAAATGAAAACTTATTTCCCTGACTGTGCTATCTGGACTGTCCCCTCAAACTGTAATCATTTTATAATAGGTTTCCAATGCACGACTGCCAATTAAACTGTGCATTTAACCTTTGCACAAAGCACTCCATTTTCTTTTGTGAGGGAATCAAGCTTTTAAGTCAGCCGATCAATTCTGCAAATTAGGTAAGTACATAGTGCTTGCTTAATATTTATTATGCTGGGCAGAGTGGAATATGACTACAGTAGTGATAGATAGCCCATCTCACGCTCCAGACAGGATGAATCAGCTGGAGCTATGTGGGTATTGCAGGGTGAGGGACATCTTTGGTTACCTGGGGCTCTTCAGATACAGAGGAGAAATAAATATGCAGTGAGATCTCAGTGGCTCTAAGAAGCAGAGTTCAGCTCTATATCTGTCCGAGGAAATGCTTCACTTTCTCTAGCCAACTTTTACCTCATAGTAAGACTGTTGGCTCCATTTCTGGACCCCTGAAATGCCATGAGGAGTTCCAGTAGTACAAGTTTTTGATGTTCTGAGGCCACAAGTACTCGGGGCCTCTTTTCTCTCCAAGTAACCACCAGAAATGGAAGCTTGATTAGATATACTGAGAGTAACCACTTAGGGAGGTGGATGATTTATTTTTCTTCCCATTTTTAAATAATGAGGAGTTATTCACCAATGACTGTTGTCTGTGTCATACCAGTGGAATAAAAAATCAAAATGATTTGTAATTAGAATTCAATTACATGTAAAAATCAGAATACAAAGGCTCTTCAAAATAGATGCTACTTTAAAACAGTATTTTGTCTTCAAAATTCCTATCAGAAGACGATTCTCTGGGTTCTGTTTCTTCATTTTTAAACTGAGAGTCTGAACTCAAAGGCCTATTCTGAGTCTTAACTCTGCACATGGCTCTAGGTTTGTTTAAAAGTAAACTTGTTTTGTTCTATGAAATAAAATTCATTTTATGGCAAGATAAGAAAAATGTAAACAAAAAATCTTCTTTGCTCTTTGGCCTCCTCTCTCCCCACTGTGCGCTGCGTACCTGCATTATGCATGGACCAAACCTCCCCCATCGGCAGAAACACCTGCTCAGCGAAAAAGAGCAACATTCTCTCAGCATCAACAAGAGAACTCCTTAAAAGATAACTTTCCTCCTTGATCTTCTAAGGGGTCACATGACCCACCAGGATGGTGCTTAGATGTGGATTATGTAAATTGTCAATAACACGTCATTTGATGTACAGCCCTCTGTCTCCAAAAACTTCTATAACTGTGCCTTGACTTATAACAGGTGGAACAGTCCTCAGAGCTTTCTGAGATGCTCTTCTCGGGTTGTAACCCTCAAATCTGGCTCAAATAAAACTTTCTTTCTTAGATTGATCGATTAATTTTTCGTCAACAGTAGTTGGAAATCATCTTACTCCACAGTCATTTGTACAGCAAAGTACAAATCAGTGTGATCCAGATTTTTGGGGTTCTACTCTTTGGAGATGCCTTTTTATCCTGATGTGTCTGGATTTAACTGTGAACAGGCTGTGGAGAAGGGAGCATGGAAACTGATTTAGCAGCATCGACCTAATTACAGCATTTGTATATATTTGGTGTTAATGTTATATATTGTGTTTTCAAAATCATGCAAATTGATAAATATACTATGGAAAATCTAAAAGTAAAATGTACCTCCTTCGAAACACTGCAACTCTTTTACTACATAGAAACAAATGACATTACACTTGCAAATTCAAAATGTCAGGAAATGCATATGATTCGATTTTCACAGTTAGAATGATTAACTGGAGTTGCTTGTATTAAACCCTGGATTTTGAAGTATCAGACAGTCATTGGCAACTGTTACATATGTGCCATGTGGGTGTGTTAATGCTGCTTTGCCAACAACATATTTCAGATTTTCATCTTGATATTTCCCCCATAAAATTCTTCCAATCTGAGTATGTAAAGCTCCCATTTTTGAGTCTTTAATTAGATGCCATTTTAAGGAGCTGACACTGAGGAGAAGAGCAACTTTGGGCCCCTTTTCCCTTTTTCGCTCTATGGCTCCCCTAAGTTTTTGCTTGAATATGTTCAAGAATGTTCTATCTATACCCCTGTAGATAATAGGAGTATCTGTCTATTGAGAGAAGACTGGGGACTCCACCTCTGAAGTGACATCATATACATTAAAAAGAGTAATTTCCCCAAGTGAAATTCACATAATGTTAAATTAACCATTTTAAAGTAAACGGTTCAGTGGTATCTAGTACAGTCAGCATCTTGTGCAGCCACCACCTCTATTTCTAAAAGATTTCTGTCACTCTAAAATAAAACCCTTATCACATACATTTTCCTAGGACATTTCAATGGTTTTGGATACATGGATGAGAAAAGAATGAATTGAAACAATGGTTAGTTCAATAAAATCTCCCTCTTACTGTTTGGATGCATTGGTGGGGCTGTGCAATGTGCTAGGAGCACAGCTAAGAAGGAGGTCAACTGACTGAGTCATATTAGTTTAAACACATTTGGAATGTTTCAAATATATATTAAAAGGTAACTTTGTTATAAGTTAACCCCAAGCTCCTAAATTACGCCCCCCTTCCTCCTTGGTAAGAAGTTTATTTTCTATGTCTGTGGGTCTGTTTCTGTTTTGTATATACGTTCATCTAACCTTAACATATACACACTACTATATATAAAACAGATAACCAACAAGGACCTACTGTATAGCACAGGGAACTGCGCTCAATATGTAATAACCTATAAGGGAGAAGTTATACATATTATACATGTATATAACTGGATCACCTTGCTGTACACCTGAAACTAGCACAACATTGTTAATCAACTGTACTCTAAAAATTAATTAACTAATTATTTAATTTTATAACGGTAAGTTTTTAAGCTGTTAAGACCCCGAAATTAGCAAAGTATCTGGGACAGGAATACATTCAAGGATATGTACTTAAGGCCTCTCCCTCTCTCACTTTCTCTTGCAGAGCTCACCTCTGTGCTGTCTTGTGCTACCAGACAAGGGGCAGGGGTGGCTACCAGGCTGGGGGCTCCAAAGGAAGGCTGTGGATTTCTATCAGAGTACGGAGGTGCCCAGAGGGCGGAGCGGAGAGAGATGGGGGTGGTGAGAGGTCCTGGCTGGCCCTGGTGTGAAATGGTCAAGGAACGGAGGTGTGCGAACCTTGTAGGGTGGAATGTTCTTGCAGAGGAAAGAAAAGGGCAAGACAAGGTGGAACCGCCCGCTGGGGGAGGGCTAAGACTTCAGCCAGAGAAAAGGCAAGGAAGATGTTTTATTTCGTCTTGTGAAATGTCACGGCCTTTTGCTGCTTAAGGACTTTCCCTGCAAACAAAATGTTTACGTATCAAACTCGACAAAGCATTAGAGGAGATGCATTTCTTTTGATTGCAGTCATCAAGCAAGAGGAGAGGAGACCCAGGATGGCCTGGAGGACGCCAGTACGAGGTCTACGAGCTGGGCAACAGAGGCCACGGCCTCGCTGGTGACCAGGAAGGTGGGGTGGCCAAGAACCCCTGTGGGGAAGCAGTAACAGGGCATCTTTACACCTCTTCTTACAATTCCAGTTACGGCAAAAGCAAAGAGGTTTGTACTCAGCTGTAACTAACTCTCCATGACAGACGACCTCTGAGCCTCCGTCACTCAGGGAGGGACGTCCTACAGCTCCCGTGTCCTTGGATCTTGACTCTAGGATTTCAGACTTGGGATTCTTTCAAGATGAAACCACACGAGTGTATATAAATAATCTCCAGAGAAATATGCTGAGTGGAAAAAGCCACTCCCAAAGGTTACATACTGTGTGATTCCATTTATATAATATTCTGGAAATGAAAAAACTACCAAGCTGGAGAACAGATTAGTGGATGCCAGGGTTAAGGAGGGTGGAGGCGGGAGGGGAAGGGGTGGGAGTGGCTATAAAAGGGCACCATGAGTGGCCCTTGTGGGGACAAGATGCCCTGTATTCTGTCTGCACCAGCACCCATATCCTGGTTGTGGTGTTGTCCTCTGGTCCTGTGGGATGGCACCACGGGGGGAACCTGGCTGCACAGTGCTCGAGATCTTTCTGTGTTATTTCCTCTACGTACATGCGAATCTACGATTACCTCAAAATAAAAAGCTTAATTAAATAAAAGGACGAAACCATTGAGTATTGAGGTTGTTCTTCATAAAGGAAGGTAAACACTTGGAGAAGAAACATCAGTGATGTTTAAGGAAGGACAGCGTGTTGTCTCAAGGTGGCTCTGCAAGAGTGTGCTTATTAAAATAGAAATATTAGAGCAGGCACACGACCTGAGCCATCGTCTAATGGCTGTGACAGAGAAAGTGCAGTTCAGCACAGGAGAGAGTTACCCAAATTCAGTTTGTGATTAAATAATGTTTATATATGTGTGTGTGTGTGTGTGTATTCATTATATACATTCATTCCTTATATATGTGTGTGTATATATACATATAAAGAATTCCAGGGAATGAATATATACATATCAAACATGCACACACACACCTACGCACACCTACACACACACACACACACATATGTGTGCACAAGGTCACTAAGCCAATTAGTAACAGAAGTAAAACCACAGATGTAAAGTCCGGGTTATGGCTCCTTCCAGACCAAGCTCTCCAAGACAGTCAGGCCAGAGAAAACAAATGCTCTTCTCCTCACTTAACCTTGATAATGACCTGCCATACAGGTGTCCTTAGCCATGTGATTTCTGCTTGTCCAGGGAGATCAGAGCTTGCACATGTGAGCAGCATCCTTTCAAAAAAGACTCATCAGGGGCTTCCCTCTTGGCACAGTGGTTGAGAGTCCACCTGCCGATGCAGGGGACGTGGGTTTGTGCCCCGGTCCGGGAAGATCCCACATGCCGCGGAGCAGCTGGGCCCGTGAGCCATGGCCGCTGAGCCTGCGCGTCCGGAGCCTGTGCTCCGCAACGTGAGAGGCCACAGCAGTCAGAGGCCCATGTACCGCAAAAAAAAAAAAAAAAGACTCATCAGCGTCTGTCATCTGTTCCTATGGGGAAGGGGAAGGCTAATGATGATAATTAACTCTCCTTCATTTAAAGCACCCGGAAGTCATTGAAGAATCAGTCCTCTTGGTGTCACTCTGGGCAGGGCCCAAGGCTCCCCACGCTGTCCCAGGCCGGACAGAGAAGCCAGGATCTCGAGTGAGAAACAGGACAAAAGCCTCCAGGACTTCCTCCCGCGCATGTCCCGTCAAGGAGCCGCCTGCCCTGCTGAAGCAGTTTATTTCCTGGGTGATGCACGTTTGGCCCATTTAAAGCAGTTTCCAAGGACTGGGCAACAGAACGGCAATGACGCCCAAGCCTCTCCGTGCTGTTCCCGGAGGCCCAGGTGGCAGGGCCCTGCGGGGCGATCAGACAGGTAAATGCACACAGGAGGGACCACAGCTCGACCGTTAGAGAAGAGCGAGGGTCATTAAGTGAACTGAACATCGTTCCAGGGCTCATTTGCGGGGACACAGCCTCCATAAAGGACTATGTCGCTTGGACATACTAACAGCCCCTCCGACACGAGCTAACTTACACTCAGAGCAACCATCTACCCAGCACTTCTGTTTAACTGGCCCCTCCCATATCATGTCACTTTCATAAGAGCACACTCAGGTGGCTACGGTGACCTCTATTTTCTTGCAAGGCAGGAAGACCACACTGCGCCTGGAGGGGCCGCAGGGTCACAGGTGTGGAGCAGCAGCTTGAGCAGAGGCTGGTCCACCTGGCTGCGGGCAGGTGCTGCCTGCATGACACAGGCGTCACAGATCATGAGACAGGGGGCCTATCTTCCACTGTCTCAGTTCTCTTAGCTCTTTCCCCTGGTCCCCTCTGTGCTCCGGTACTCACAGTGCACAGATGTACTTGGATCTGTCTTTGTCTACGACTCACCCAGCTGCCTCTGTCCTTGTTATGCCTCGTCCCTACTGCGGTTTTTGCAAACCCCCGGGGTGGAGGTGGGGGGATGTTTTTGTGACGGCCACGCAGAGCCCAGGCCATGTGCACCAGCGAACTTCTGACCAGGGGTCAGGAAGCCAAAGAAGGACATCTGATGGCCAGGCCACACCATGCCACTTGAAAACAGCCTCAACTTTGGGCAGTGGTCCTGCCCGTGGTGTGTAGACGACATTGTTCCTTCAGGGATGGGGCTTGGGGCCTACTTTATCCCAATAATTATTGCCACATTCCACTGTCTACTTGTATTCGTACAATGTCAATATCAAAACAGCAGCCAAAACGTATACTCTGAATGTTAACTGCAAATTTTCTGCTCTAGGCATGAGCTAACTTTATCTCATTCCCATAGTTGATGCTCTTGGTAACTATTGTGAATATATTATTACTATTATTATTCCTATTTTCAAGAGGAAGGAAAAATATCATAAGTAATTTAGTCAGGTTTGTCAGCTAGTAAGTGATAAAATCAGAACCTAAAGCCAGGCTTTTTGAACTTTAATGTCTTTATTTCCAATCTTTATGCTCTATTGTTAAAGTCAAAACCCTGCCCTGTGTCCAGAGCAAGGAAGAAAGAAATTGGGGTTTGTGTGTCTGTGTGTCTGTATTAGTTGATGTTTGTGAACAGTTCAAAAGCCTGCTATAGGTTCTAAGCTAAGTTCAGGGATCCAGAGATAAAATGAGACCTGTTACCCGCTTTCAGGAAGCTCACTGCACAGAAGGGGGAAATGTTAAAAACAAAACCCAAAAACCAAACACCAAAACCTTCTGTGGGAGGGAGCAGTCTATGATGGAGGAAGATTCCAGGGAAAAGAGGGAGGTGGCATGGGGGCAACGTGAGAGAGTCTACATGACGATGCAACCACCGGTGTCCAACTCGGAGGGTGAGAGCTTCCCGGAGGGAGCAGCAGGAAAGGTGTCAGGAATGGGGAAATGACAGTGAGGAGGTTTGGGGTGAGGCTCAAGGGTACGGTGGTGGGAAATGGGGGAGGGGAGCTCTTACTGACCATAACAAGATTAAAACACACACACATGGAAACAGGCAAACGTGTTCTCAGTAATTATCACTGTTCCAGTAAGGGTCGGGTGCAGTTGTTTTCTTCTACATCCCCACATCATCATGTTAATTAAAAGTTTTTTTCTAACTTTATTGAGATATAATTGACATACAACATTGTGTAAGTTCAAGGTGTATGTGACGATTTGATATACATATATATGGAGAGATGATTACCACAGTATGGTTGGTTAACACAGTGACACCTCACATAGTTACTAGGGTGTGTGTGTGTGTGTGTGTGGAGACCACTTAAGACCTACTCCCTCAGCAGCTCTCATATCAATCCTTTGGTGCTATTTCAATCAATCCACTCGTGACTATGCTGTCCTCGGCTGAATGCAAAGTCTCTAAGGATGGGAACACCTGTCATTCCCAGGCCACCTCAGAGGTCCGGAACACATCAGTCGTCCCAGGAACATGTGAGGAACGCATGCACATTCTATATAGCGCTTTAGAAAGCCCAAACTCTGTCAAACCATTCACTTATTTAAATCTTCCAAACTCAGTCCAAGAGAACTAGTCCTAACTTCCATTTCAGATCCGAGTAACTACAGTGAGGGAATAAGGCAGCAATTGTTTGAAACCCTGATATTTACCAAGTGTTTGATACGGATTGACTTATAAGTTCGACAGCAACTCTGTGACGTAAGTATTATTACAAGTATTTAAAGAAAAAAATAGACCAGGAAGTATAAGTAATGAGATTAAGATCTCAAAGTTAAGTGATGGCCTAGGACGTGAGTTCAGATTTTTCTCATTTTAAAAGCTCTTTTCAGTTGTGTGTCCTCTCACTTACAGAGTTTAAATTTTTCCCTTTCAATAGAACTGTGGCACATGGATTTACTAATTACTATTTCTGGAGTCACCAAGAGCGACAGACCCATCGATAGCCACATCTCACACAGAGTCAGAGAGGACAAGAATGATTTATAATTGTTGCATGGAGCCAGCCTCAAAGTTCCGTACTGTGACCTGCTGTCCCAGTGCCTTCCAATCTAGAGAAGTGTCCCAGAAAAGCATTGGAAGGGTTTTCAGAATCTAAACGTAGATGAGGCCCTAATGGCAATGAATGTTCTCGGTAGACATGAGCCTAGATCGGCATTCAACAGACTTTGAGTGGCTGGAAAAATCCATCTTTAAAATGGAAATCCTCTCCCCACCACCTGCAACTATGACTCAAGTTTTTCTTTTTACTGCTGATTATGAAATCTGAACACATGAGAAGATCCAGCTAGAACTGCAGGGCCATATCCAGGGCACCCTTCACTAATCTCAAAGGGATATCCTCTGTTGGGGGAAGGGAAGGTCACAAAACTTTAAGCCAGTTCTAAACAGATCCTGCCAATGTCTTGTATCAGGACTGTCCAAAGGAGGTTAGGAAGTTTTCTACCTTGGACTGCATTTGTTCAATTAACACAGAGCTTCACAGCCTGTGCCAAAGGGGGACTAATGTTCCAAGTGATAAACATTTTGCAACCTGGTGTTTTCCAGGTACTAAAATAATAATGGCACTGTTTTGTTTTTCTTTTAATCGCTCACCATTCTTCCGAAGAAAACTCAGGAGGAAAAAAAAAATGATACTTGCACCCTCATTCGGGAGACAGTGAGCTTCTCGTAAGAGTTTCTACAGGAGACAGAAACCACGAGGTTCTACCTGTTTTAACATTTTCTGAGATGAAAATGCTCCAGAATGGCCTCAGTAGTTTTGGGCCCTGACTTTTAGAATTTGCATGATCAAAGCCTCCCAAACCTTTTCCGCAGTGTCTCAAGAGATTTTTAAAGACCCAGGTGTCTTCCAAGCTCTGTCCCAGTGGTTCTCATCCTTGGCCGCACATGAGAACCAGTTGGGGACCTTTAATAACCCACAGCCCGGGCCGTGCCCTAAAGTGATTAAATCAGAACCCTGGTATGCGACCTATAAGGGAATCCTATTTGGAAAAGCAGCCCTGGGGGACTGCACTGTGCAGCCCCACTAGAGGAGGCCGCCTAGCGGTCTGAGGTGTGCCAGGTGTTACACAAGAGGCCCCTCACAATAAGGACGGATACAGCTGTTTGTTTCTCAAATACAGCTGCCGAGGGCAGAGATGGCCCATGATTCATTTCTCTATCACTAACACAGTGCTAGGCTCGTATGCAAATTCTTCATAGATAAACGATAAAGGAATAAACAAATGAGTGAAATGTGTAATTCTAACTCAGCTACCAGCTTTGTCCAAAATCAATGTTTCATCAAAAAAAAAAAAAAAAGAGTCCTGCCTAATTAACGAAGGATAGTAGGCTGAAAAGTTTACAAATAACCAAGAAGCCTTCTCTAAATGCAGCTGAACACTGGAAACAACTAAAGAGTCAAAATTTGGGGAGCAGGGAATGGAAGGGGAGAGAGGGATGAGGTCATGACTCAGGAGGCAACAAGCAACTTCAGACGAACCCCAGCTGGTGTCTCCAGGCAGGCCTCTCTACCTGGGGGCAAAGCCTATAAAACTTCCCTGCAAACCACAGCCCAGGTGAGTAGGTTGTGACAGGATCTGGGAGGACCAGGATGATGACCAACAAAAAGCATGGTTGAGCTCACCAGGGGCTCTGTCAGGGAGAGCCAGGGAAGGCAGCTGGGGAGTCAGAAGGGTGGGAGGGCAGGATAAACACCACGTCTCACCAGCTCACTCCATCCTCCTCACACCCTCCTCTGATGCCAAGACTCATTCTGGAGCTCAGAGGCTGAAGGTCACGTCACACAACAAAGGAAAGGACAGAGGCCTTTGGACTCCTCTGACGTCCAGATGCATTGTGATGGCTAATTTCATGTCAACTTGACTGGACCAGGGGGTGCCCAGACATTTGGTCAAACGTTATTCTGGGTGTGGCTGTGAGGGCATTTCTGGATGAGATTAACATTGGAATCCGTACTCTGAGCAAAGCAGATTGCCCTTCCTGATCTGGGTGGGCCTCATCCAATCAGTTGAAGGCCTGAAGAGAACAAAAAGGTTGACTGTCCCACAGCTCAGAGGGAACGCCTCCCGCCTGACTGCTTTCAGTTGGGACATCGGTCTTTTCTGACCTTTGGATGAGAAGTGACACCATCAGTGTTCCTGGTTCTCAGGCCTTGGGACTCAGACTGGAGCTACCCCATTAGCTCTCCTGGGTCCCCAGCCTGCCAACTCACCTGCCAATTTTAGGACTTGTCAGTCTCCATAAACATGTGAGCGAATTCCTTATAATAAATACATATATATGTCCTATATACGTCCTATTGGTTTTATTCCTCAGGAGAACCCTAACACATGCATGCATCTGACATCTGCATAACTACAGGTGATGTCCTTAAGATCTGTAACCTTTTTGGTGCAGACTTATCTTTGTTATATAATCAAAGTCGTATAATGCTTAGGCTGGTGGAGTAATTTTAAAATATAAGAAGTGAAAATTACACTAAGCACCAATTTGTCCACTCTCCCACACCCCCCCCCCGCAGGAGCCAGAGAGAACAGGTAAAAGATAACATTAGGTCACAAACAACCCTGTCTATATGTGAAGAAAAGGAAAGACGTCAGGAAGGACAGCAGTGCAACACGCAGACACAAAGCACAGCCCACATGACACGAAGGCTCTGTGCTCCCGATGTTCATGAATTTCGAACATCTACAGCTGTCTGGTCCACATTACAAGCCCGCAGTGGTGAGTGCTGATTCCAGCTGTAAATCCCCAGATGGCTTTGCTCCCTGCCCAGGGTGCCAGTGATGTCATCAGAGAGAGGGATTCATCTCTCCTCTGCTGCTGGGGAGGGAGGCCACAGGCTGGGTGTGCTGCTCCTGTCGCAATGAAATTCTAGGTCTGGGAGGAGGAGAGATTAGTTTCTCTGTCCTTTTCCATCCTGGTGGTGTGGCCTTCTAGGTGGATGTCACTAGGCTCAGTTAGGTCAGGATATGAATTGCAAAGCAATGACATGCTAAATTAACTGCTTGGTGACATAATCTATAGTAATTGAACATTATTGATTCTTATCCAGAACAAATGGGCCCCGTGGCATGGACGTAGTGGTATGTCAGAAGGGCTTCATTATAGGACCTCATTGTCCACAGATAAAGCTGCTGAATTGGGTCAGTGGGTACCACCTCCCCTGTCCTTTTGACATGATATCACAGGGCCAGGAGTGGACAAGAGGAGGCAGATTTCAGGGAATCCTTCATGTTTTTCCATCCAGGCCACCTCCTGCTCGGAAGAGCACAGCCCAGGGCTGTCCTCTGATGAGGAAGGCTTCCTCCCGAACGTCAGTGAGGAAGAAGGCTTCTGTCTAGTTGTTTCCACTGCACCATCTATGGTTTTCAAGGCTGAGCTGGGCTGGGCTGCGGGCTTGGGTGGGGAGAGGCACCACACAAAGGTGTCTGAAAGCTTCTTGTCCAAAAGGAAGCCATGGTCTGGTTATTCCCTGTGGATTCTGTTATTTCTTCCAATGAATCCTCACTCTCCACAGTCACAGCTTTACCTGTGTTGCCCTTGACGACCCTCAATACACTCTTTCCTCAGACCCACGTTCACCACCATCATAACATCAAGGAAGAGGTGTCGCCATGCACCAGGTTAGACTCTGCCGGGGTTACGGAAATATACAGAAATCTACGTGTACCGCCAAGCTTGGTGACAACACAAAGCAGGTTCTGGTTAGACACTGAACGGCAGCATAGGCTGTAAGTTCAGAAGGGGAGACCTCATGGAGGACGAGACTCAAATGGGGCCCCCAAAGATAGAAACTTCGAGGTGAGAGAGGAAAAGGGAGATTTTACTTGAACCCCAGGGAATTTCCAGGCTAAAATCACGGAGGTGGGAATCTCCAGGATTATTCGGGGAGCAAGCTGCATTTCAATGAAGAGTTGTAGTCCACGAGTAGATTAAGTAGGGATGGGAGAGGGGACCCACTACGAGAGGACTTCCAAAGCTTGCCGGGAGGTGGGCGTGTGTCCTGACAGAGTCCGGCCTCCTGCAGCTTTCTGACGGGCGGACGCGCGGTGAAAGCAATGTTTTCAGACTAATCTAAGTCCAAGGCCTTGGGGCAGACTTGGCGCTTGGCCATAAAGCCCAGGTGTCCCTTGAAAGCAGGCAGGGTGGAATACTCCACAGCTGAAAGGTAATTATCTTCTTAAAAACCAACATTCAACAGAGAAATAAAGGCACTCCAAGAAATTCAGATGAGTCTGAATAACACAAGAATGTGCTAACTTCATTTACTCATTCATTAAATGAACAAGGAGGAGGAACACAGGGGTATGCTTCGGGGTGACGGTGTGTTCATTACACACCTGGATTGCGGGGTTGGTCTCTGGATGTATACACATGCCAATGCTTATCAAATTACAACTTTCAATGTGTGCAGTTGATTGTATGTCCTTTAGGTCAATAAAGCTGTTCAAAAAGATCATCAGAATTATATGCATGTGCTCTATGCCTGTCCATCTTGATGTGTATGATAATTCCCTTTTATTTTACCCTCTGATTCTATTGACATCTTGATTTCCCTGTCTCTTTACCTTGTACCTACAAACACACATAAGCTGCCTTTATCATAAGAAAATTATGTATCGACTTTTCAGACAACACTAGCAGTGACGGTACCCGGAAATGGGATGGCTTCCTACGTTTCATATGAAACATGTTTAAGAAAAAATGGATCTCATCAAGGTGAAAGATATACTGTGGTTACAGACAGCTTTTCTCTGCAGTTAAGCAGCTTCTCTGATGAGTATCCCTTTTTCCTAGACCTCACCAGAGCTAACTCAACCTGGGCACAGTCTTTTTCCAGCGAAATTGCTGTGTTACAAATTGACGGCAACCAGACTTCAGAGGCTAGAAGGCTTATGCTTGTCTTTTGCCCTTGAGGCCGGTCCCTACCTCTGTGGTGCATCCAGACAGAGCAGGGTGAGCTGGGATGCTGGGATTTTCATAACCCTCCTCACAGGGAGAAATAAATCATTTTGCTTTCCTCCTTTTTTAATATTTCTGCTTGGACTTGAGACTGTTACTACAGTGAAGTATCTCTTTCCCCCTTCTTTCACAGGTCCTAGGTAACCCTGCCCACTACAAATTGGCACCTGCCACCTGCCTTTATAAGGATTGTCACTAGCTGCTGCAGCCACTGACCTTCCACACCCCCTGAAAGGAGCTCAGAGTGGAGATCAGGAAGGAGGCCCTCTGTGCTCTGGGAAAAACTGGCAGAACAGGCCTTCAGATAGTTAGATATTTTCAGAAGATTTTATGAGCCCAATTCTTGCATCTCCTCGTATCTAGAAAAGCACAAAATCCTCATGGTGACGTCTGCTCCTCATGACCAGCAGTAACCAGCTAGTGCTTGACTGCATGTACCTTCACTAAAATCACATCTATACTGACCTCCCCCTGCCTCTTGGGAGCAGTTTCTCAGAGCTATCTGAAATGCTGTCTCCCGGGCTCCAGTCCTCATTTTGCCCCAAATAAAACAACTCACAACTCTCACATTGTGCGCTTATTTTTCAGTGGACAATCCCAGTCATGGAGGCTTTGTGCCCATGGGGATGTCCTCCCATTGTAAAGGGAGACATCAAGTAGGCGAGAGCATCAGTAAGAAGAATAAGGGGTTTGAAGATCTCCCATACTCATGGCTCAGCCCAGCAGTTCCAAGGGGTTGGCCATCTTGCTGACATATACCTTGCATCTTCTGTTTCCGCTGTACCGTCCCCAGACTTAGGCTTTCCTCTTCCTCCATTCAACCCAGTTCCTCATATGCCCTCAACCAAATTTCTCCGTTTATTAAAATGCTACCCACCATTCAAGGTTTCAGTCAGAACTTAGTGCCTCTATTTAAATTTTACCCAAACACGGCTCCAACAAATATCCAACTCTTCCTTCTCCGTGAAAAATACAAGAGAGCATAATATCAAATGGCAAATATATAAAAAATGGTATGTAAATTAGGAGTCTATTTATCGCACACATGAATGCTAATTTTTCCCGTTTCTTCCATCACCCCCAAGATTTCTAGCACGTGTCTGCACACACAGTTAATGCTCAGTAACAGACCTGAAGGGGGTCTCAAGTATAAGGTACTTTTGATTTACAGCAAAGTCATCCCAACATTTTCAATCTGGTATTGAAATTTACACGGAAATAGCCACGAACGACAGCTCCTGCGATCCATCCGCAGAGTCGGTTAGCTGTTCCACAAAAGACAAAAATGCCTAAGAACCTCTAGTTTGCTCCCCTAAATATATGTAAATATAGGAAGAATTATCTCCAAGTGTTATTTACTGAACACTCTGAACAGAAAATGCCTTAACTTCTAGGTGTCCTATTTGAAATAATTCCTGGCCTCAGCTCAGTGACTCTCAACTTCCTCACCCTCCCTGACATGGATGTGTCCCTACCTGGTCCTCAGTCTATTCAGTCACCCCTGGGCCCCAATTCCCACCCTGGACACCTAACTCACTAGCTGGAATGGAACAGTCTTCTTTGCATATGTTTCTATAAAGGTTCATGTTTTGATGCCTTGGATCACGCAGTTTTCTCTGCTTGGACTCCGTTTGGTCCATATGGGAATTTTTTCTTTACTTATTTTTAAACATCTGATTGAAATATCTCCTCTTTGGGGTCTTCCTCCAAGCTCCCTGCCTTCCAGATGGCATGAATGGCCCTGTGTGGGTATTTCAAGAGCACTTTATCCCTGTCTGTCTCTGGCACTTCACACACTGTGCTCTGCATTCTTAGGCTAAATTCCTGAATTCGTCCTGCAGAGCCTACACAATGCCGGGTACCTAGAAACAGTTAAGGAGCTGAACTGTCTATTCGATTCATTCATTGGTAACTAGGTATTAGCTAGCTTTTGCAGGAATCAAATTTGGGCATTTTAGAGGTAGGAGAAGTTTGTTGTTTGTAGGTGAGGTCACCAAATAAGAATTATTAAGAGTTTTAGTAAAGGAATAGATGATGTTATCAACCATTTCAAAGGAAAGGGAAAAAAAAAGGAAACCCAATGTTAAAAAGAAATTCAAGGATTACTGCCTACTCAGCTGAAGACTTTGTTTTTAAAATCTTTGCAAAGACAAGGTCTCACGATCTAAAAGTCTGCTTCTTTCAATCTGTCTTTACCTCCCTCTCAGCATTCCTGCAGCTTAAGACAGAAGACACTCAAGCATCAAGAGACAGAAATCCACCCACATTTGGCCCCTAAAAGGCTTAGGTTAAATGGATGGGTTTTTTTTTTCTGCCTTCCTTTCCTAACTAATACATGTAGAGTAGAAATAGTCTCCTTCCTAGTCCAAAATGCCACCTTAAATTCCAAGGTAAACACCAAACAATGCATGGATGACGTCTATAGGTAAAGGCTAATAGCCAAACTACCTAGTAATGTGAATAATTCTAAAGAGAACCGGGCAAGAACAAAAACAACAGAGGAAAGGAATCTTTTCTGATGTTTTCGGATCATATGGTAATGTTAGCATCAGCTGTGGGGTTGAAGCTCATGCAAACTGATTAAAAATAGACTTGATGAATTCCTAAGTGATTCATATTCAATCATAAATTTTAATGTAGACATAAATAGGATGTAAGTTAGCTGCATCTATCCATCCATCCATCCATCCATCCACCCTTCCATTCAAGGATACTCACTTAGCACATACACCCTCGGTCTACAAGCTGTAGTTAAAGATTAAACATGGGTTTGTGCCCACAGAGGAGAAAAGAGGAACCAGCACTTGCTAATGAGGGACAGGCCCCATGCTCGCTCATTACATTTGTAATCTCATTCATTTCTCACAAAATCTTACGGAATACATCATCTGATCACTATTTTACTGATAAGGCAACTGAGGGAAGGTGATGAAAGAACCACTCAATTTACCCCAAGTCCACGTGCCTACACAGGTGGGTTCCTCTTCCTACTCATTGTCAAGGATAATTATCAGTCTTCCCTTCATTAAGATGCTGGTAACCATGTTTACATCGTAACCCTTTAAAATCTTACAGGTTTGCTTGTATCTCACACGATCGTCTTTCCAATCAGTGACTTGGCTCAGACATGTGCAGAAAACAGCATCAACGATCAAAGCGTAGAATCTCCATCCAGCAAACTACTGCCTAATAATAAAATATCAACAGACTTCCCAGTCTCTCAGTTTGTTCACTGGGTTTCTCTGCAACCATATCAGTTGCTTTTTGGTTATTAGCTGTCAAACACATTTTCTGACAAGTCACATCTCACACATGAATTTTTTCCCCTTGTAAATATTCAGCATATTTCCTTTTAAAATGCCTGAAAATAGAAAATTTCTAGGTTCCTACATGAGCACAAGGCAGTGTACGCTTCTTCTTCGTTTTTTTTGTTTCGTTTTTTTAAATATTTATTTACTTGGTTGCACCGGGTCTCAGTTGCGGCAGGCGGGCTCCTTAGTTGTGGCATGTGAACTCTTAGCTGCGGCATGCGGGATCTAGTTCCCTGGCCAGGGATCGAACCCGGGCCCCCTGCATTGGGAGTGCGGAGTCTTATCCACTGTGTCACCAGGGAAGTTCCCAGTGTAGGCTTCTTAAGGATTTCATTGGTTAGGAATAATTCTTTGAAAGACCATCCCATGAACAACCTATTTGATGCTCTTTTTTCTTCAAGAAGTAACAGCTCTTGCCAGCACACAAGGTGAATTCAGGTGATTTTTAGACCTTTGGAAAAAATTGGCCCTATTTATCCTACTTCCGTTCTTTCAGCCCATCAGAAAGGTCCATCCACCCGTTTAATCGATAGCAAACCCGAAGAAGCTGCTCTGGTTCACTAGGGGTAGGGAGAAAAATCTTTAAAGAAAACCAACACTGCAGCTGAGTTCCTGAACATATTTGCAGAAGAAACGACACGGTACGAACCAAATGTATACTGAAGCCCTTTTTATACTGGCAATGAATACAAAGACAGAAAGAATTATCTGCTGATTATTTCAAGATTAATTTCTGATTTTCAAAACTACATTCCAGCCCAGCAACCCCACCACCTTTTGCGAAGGAAGAGCCATTATATATTTCTTTGAAGTCCTGACATTACAGGATTGATTGATGGTGTTGCCATCAGCTCTGTCTGCCTCCCTTGGGAATTCCAGCCACCTTCACCTGCAAGAGTAGGCAGAGGTGTGATGCTCTAACCACCTGAGACCTCCCAAGGGCCACGCCAGTGTTTCCAGGCAGCACCATTCCATCAGAGACCTCCTGCTCCTGGCAACGTTAGGAACGCACTCGGTAGGTTAGTGAAAGCCCACTCTGCATTGATTTTGCAGGTTCTGGAAAGAGGAGGCCCTTTTCCTGCCCTCCATTCTTCGTCCCTCAATATCAATCAGATATGCATTTTAGCTTCGGGATCATAAAATATTTACTAACTTCCAGCTTTTAATGTTCATGAATAAAGAGTCAAATTAATAATTTTTGAGTGTTGGTTAAAAAGAAAAGAAGAACTTTCTCTAAAGGGACAGGATTCAAGGCCAAATAAAGAACCGTGACTGGGTCTACGTGACATCCAGATGCCTGGCTGCAAAACCAGCTATTTCATTGGTTATATGAATCCTAGAGACTTTGAGAAATAGAATGGTTCAAATGTATTCTATTTTGTTTTTCCTCCAAGAGCTGAACGCGGTTGATCTGGTTTGTGTGGAAAGATACACACTAAAATAAAAGGCAAAATGCAAAGAGAAATTCAAATACAAGGACAGCTTCATTGGTCTCAACACAGAGATGCACGGGAGAAGGGAGAAAGGAGAACTGGCTGATGGAAACCTATGTCATGGTATCATTTACTCCACTATCTTGGGAGGCTAGGATGTAGTATTAATATTTTCCTTCTTCAAAGGTACCACTGCAACCCTAGGACCTCTCCCACATCATGGAGCAAACATCCTGCTGGGATGAGTGCACTCAGCCTCCCTCCACAGTGAGTCATATCCTGGACATCACTAACTGAGCACCTACTATGTGCCAGTACTTTAACAGGTGCTGTACAGATATCATCCAATTTAATCTTCACCCCCAAACACTAAGAGTATGACACTAGTTAATTACCAGCTTCATCTTCCATAGGAGGAAATTTGGGTTCAGACAGCTTGACACCTACCTCACATCATACAGATAGGTTGTGGAAGAATCCAAATTCAGATTCTGATTTGTCTGCAATGCTGATGACTTTTCTACTAAACTACACTGGTAGGTTGGTGGACTGGTCAGTCCCTGGAGGAGAAGGAATCGCTATCCTCTTTGACTCCCTCTTCGGATTACCAGCTTTAAAATAGTCTTTCTGACTTCCTAACAACCTGAAGAAAATGCTTCAGGTAGAATCACAGGACATTAGGAAAAGACCTATGGAAATCTAGTCTAACCCCATCCCATCACAGATAAGACACAAAAGTGCACAGAGAGGAAACGGCTTCCCTACTAAACGCAACCCCTAGAGGCAAAGCTACAATTAGATCCCGAGGATTCAGACTCTTTTCTCTCTGAGACCTGAAGTAAGCTTGACTGACAGTTAGATACTCAGGCCAACCTTAAACAGAGAGACTCAATATCATGAAACAGGAGCTGCCTCAAACCTTCCAGGGAAAGAATCAAACATTGACAAGTGTTTTAAATTGGTGCTCATGCTTGTGTCATGACTTAGGAAATAACCCACTGTATTTTCTTCTTCTTCTTTTTTTTTTTTGGCCGCGTGGCTTGTGGGGGTCTTAGTTCCCTGACCAGGGATCGAGCCAGGGGCCCTAGGCAGTGAAAGCACAGAGTACTAACCACTGGACCGCCAGGGAAGCCCCTGTATTTTCTTCTTTTATTGAAATGCATAAATGTAGGTTTGCATATTTAAATGCACGAATGTTTGTTGAACATCAGAATAAGCTCTTTGTGCTTTCAGAGTATCTGTGGGGATAGATCTGGAGGTGTGTGTGCTGATTAGACATCTGTGTATCCCAGAGAAATGTGGACAGAATAATAAAATGTTTACCCCCCCCAAACTCAACTACCTTTAACGGGCAAATGATAGGTGGGGGGAGCAGTCTTCCTTCTAGTTCTGAATGCGTCAGCAAAGTTTCTGAGACTGGAAAATTGCACAGCCAACCAACATCAGATTTACATACCCCCAAACCACACATCCACTATTTCTTTTTCACTCACCTCCACTGGACTGTACATTCATTAAAGCAGGGACTGTGTCTTCTTAATCTCTGTATACCTAACACCTGCTTAGACTTCTGTGACAACAAAGACAAGCTTATCTTTGGGGAAAATTAGTATGGTCGCTGGTTTTATTCTCTTGCAACTAGAGTTCACTGCTCTTAGGACCAAAAGTATCCCATTAGGGAATTAAACATTCAGATGGCCATTGGATGCTTTGTCCACACCAAGGATATTCAAGGTCTTTAGCCTGAAAAGCCACGTGGGGTGGGGGCGGGGTTGAAGTCCCTGTAACTTTCACTCCACCACTTTATCAACTCATTGTCTCTTAACATGGCCTGAATATGAAGAAGAACCCCCACGGCCACAATATGAAGAAGAACCCCCACGGCCACAATATGAAGAAGAACCCCCACGGCCACAATATGAAGAAGAACCCCCACGGCCACAATATGAACTGTGTCATGTGCGTTCACCTTGAGAAATAACCATTAGAATATCTTTTTTAAAATATATATTTTTTCAAGTTATTTTGTTTATTTATTTTTGGCTGCGTTGGGTCTTCGTGGCTGCACGCGGGCTTTCTCTAGTTGCGGCGAGCGGGGGCTACTCTTGGTTGCGGTGCGCGGGCTTCTCACTGCGGTGGCTTCTCTTGTTGCAGAGCGCGGGCTCTAGGGCGTGTGGGCTTCAGTAGTTGTGGCTCGTGGGCTCTAGAGCGCAGGCTCAGTAGTTGTGGCGCACGGGCTTAGCTGCTCCGCGGCATGTGGGATCTTCCCGGACCAGGGCTCGAACCCGTGTGCCCTGCATTGGCAGGCGGATTCTTAACCACTGCATCGCCAGGGAAGCCCCACCATTAGAATCTTAGTATATAGAATGTGAGAGCTTGGAAGGGATCTTCAGATGATAAAATGGTTCTTGATTCTGGCTGCCCATTAGAATGACCTGGGGAACTTGAAAAGATATATGGACATCATGGGCCCCACCTACTGCGACTCTGAGTTAATTGGAGTGGGGTAGAGACTGGGCATAGACAGTTTAAAAAAAAAAAAGCTTTTGGGGAGATTATATTATACTACCCATATGGAGAATCACACTGATTTGATCTACACTCTTCTCTCAGTTTTATAGGTGAGAAAACCAACACATAGGGAGGTAAAGCAACCCTTTGGGCAAAACCATGGGAAAGATGGGCTTGCACCAGGGTGTCTTGCATCCTACTTACTGCTCTATGAAATCGCACTTCCTCTCTTGAGTGTGGCTATGCTTAAATGTTCAAGTTTGGGTTGTTTTCTGTCACTGTCATCAACAATAGAAACTCTACAGAGGAAAAAAACAAACAACCTGTTTTGCTTCCTCTGGTCAACTTGGACGAGCTTTCCTGGTTCACAGATGTCTGTCATCAAACATCGGTAGAAGCAAACGCCTTCACTCGGCATCCAGTAACTGGATTTACAGATTTTCTCGGTGAAACCACATTGTCGTTTGGCTAGTGCATGCATGCAGTCTACATAGCAGAGCCAGTTAAAGCAGTGATTCTAAAAACCTTTCTGTTTCCGACTACTGCAGGTGGACCAGTCCTGGGTTTGTTTAAACAACCTCCTTCTTACTTCTGCTTGCTACCAATAACAAAATACAAATATACAGAAGCTACATAAGTCACGGGAAGACTGCCATGGACACTGACCGCAGACCACCACAGACATGCTTCCTTCAAAGTTGCCCGGATCGTGTGGAGGAGTTTCCACCGGAGCAGGTGATGGCACTGGTTGCAGCGGGGAGGGTACTCCATCCAGCCCACGACTCGAGAGTGCGCTGACTCAGGAAGTGAGACAGGCTGGCAGAGTGGAAGAAGCCAGACAATTGGCTTTGCTGTTTGCCTGTGATGCTGCAAGGCCCCTCACCATCCCGGGTCTTCTCAATCCTTTCTTTGAAACTGTTTTCAAATCTATCTCTGATTTTTAAAAATTGTATTAACAGCAGTCTGGAGTTCTCAGCATAAAATCACCATGAAAAGGGGGATAAATAATTCAGAATTGAGACTACAGAGTAATTACATCACCCGTTTAAATTCCCAGCCCTAAATAATGAAGGAGGTCCTCAGATTATTTAGAATGTGCTTCCTTATCTGGACTGTGTTGTTGGCTAGTGAAATCCTGGGTGTGTTTTTATATCGATCTGAGGCCTCCTTCCAGTGAAGAGGGCCAATGTAGCTGCTGTTAGTTTGAGAGTCTGTGCACATCACAGAGGATGCGAAGGGGCCCTGGGGTCTCCGTTCCAGACATAGCTTACTGAGGGGTTCATCTGAAGCTCCGGGGCGTCATATGTCATGTTTTTAGATCACTGGAGGTGCTAATGGCTAAAAATGAAGCTTAGTCCGTGACAGAGAAAATGACACTCAACCATCAGCCTTTCTCAGACACAGTCTAGACAGATCTTTGGTGAACTGGGAGCACACAGTGATCTGTTTTCCATGTGCTCAGATTAAATCTCAGAGCTGGGAGGAAGCACTCTCTCTACAGATGGGAAATGAAGGGCCTTAAGCCCTTTTGTCCAAGATGAAGAAACTAATCCCAGAAAGCGGTTGGTTGTCGGACCTTCAGCCCAGGGCTGTGCGAGCAGCATATGGCGTTTCTGTAGTTTCATTTAAATATTTTCAATATGCTCTTCTTTACTCAGATGAAATACACACACACATACACATGCATATATGTGTATAATATATATAGTACCTATGCTTCCATTTGGGAAGGAATTGTTTTAATTCTACTCAGTTGAATGTAGATCCTTGCTTAAGAAGTAATTTCACAATTACTGGCAAACTCACATTATCTGATGATTCCAAGTTCAGAAAAAGAGATATTATGACTCACTAAGTAATTGACTAAGCACATCTATAACCCCAGGCCCCTCTCAAATGACTTAGAGCATCACACAGAACGAAGAGCAGTTCACCTACAGTCAGAGGTGCATTCGACACACGAACTACCTGTTATTTATTCATCTAATAAAGTGATTTCTATTAGGGCACTAACACAAGCACACACCAAAACATCGTGGAATCAACCAACGTTAGGGTCAGATGGAAACTTACCCACAATTTTATTCCAGCTCTGCCTTTTATATTAAGAGATCATTGAAAATCACCTTCAGGGTCATTTGTCCCTTCCTAGGTCCTAAACACGCAAGGGTTTTGACAGATTGACGTGAGAAATGAACGTTTCCCATCTCCTTGAATCCCATGCTGCACTACCATAGTACTCAGGAAAGAATTCTTTACTTGTTGCTCTGAATCCAGATTGTGACAACCGAAAAAGAAAAGCAATGATTTCCATAGGTGTTTCATCATTTTGTGAGCAGAGGCAAAAGTTGGAATTCCAGGAGCCATCTGCTATTAGGCTGGCTCGACACTGGTCTCATTACACAGGAGTACGGTAAAAATAGTCTACAATGCACATCACACGTTTGAATGGTTTGTGATTATAATTGCCTTTTACTTTCTAATGCTTTAATCGTGCAATACAAAGCTCGAAAATTTCTTAGCTTTTCTCTTTCTAGTCACCCAAGGCTTCTGATAGACTCTATAGTTGGAAAGGAAACACATACAGACCTTATCTTCAGGATTTTATCTATTAACCATCACATTCGACACTATTCCCAGAGGCTAAGATCAGAATATGCCGCTTGATACACGGGTGGCAGGAAATACACTCAGCCATCACACAGCGGCTCAGATGCTAAACCGCCTTCGCTAGAGAACTTTTGCTGGGAGTAAATACCCAACGCTGAACTAGCTGCTGATTGCACCTGCCTCAGATTAGTTAAAATTACATTCAAAACCTTGGGCAAGACATCAAATATGCACAGTTGAATCTCCCCCACGTGAGTTTTGGAAGATAACGCATCTCACAGCACATCTCCAAAAGCAGCTTAGCTTTTTCCTTTTCTTTTCAGAAATTAAATTTTTTTTTTCCCCCCAGTAAGTTGATTCGTGTCTTTTTACTCACCCTCCAAAACTGTTTTAATCTGCTCACTCTGGGCAGTCTGGAAGTGTTCATCTCTGCCGGTCGCAGGTCGGAAGTGTACCCTTTGCAGCCACCAGGACGTCAGTGGGACTCCCACGGCTGATGTGAAACAGAGCGAGGAGGGCTGATGCCCAGGGATTCTTGCAACCAGAGACGCTCCCTGGCTTTTAAAGCTGCTTTCCAACCACCACAGCGTCCTCTGCTCAGCACAAAGCAACCAATAGACGCACACGCCATCCTCAGCCTCTAAGGCTCAGAGGGGAGCAGAGAGGCCCCACGATAAGCCGACGGGGGCAGAGGGAAGTACTTGGGTGTCAGCAAATGTCCCCAAAGCAGCCTCCCTGGTGAAAAACTGGAGGTGCTCTCCCTATGGCCCTGTTTTCCTCTTCCTACTTCACCTGGGCTAAATCAAAGATCAGATTCTGCTCTGGAAAAGACAGACACTAATTTGTCTCAGCTCAAAATGATGAGCCAGGCTTCCCTGGTGGCGCAGTGGTTGAGAGTCCGCCTGCCGATGCAGGGGACACGGGTTCGTGCCCTGGTCGGGGAAGATCCCACATGCTGCGGAGCGGCTGGGCCCATGAGCCATGGCCGCTGAGCCTGTGTGTCCGGAGCCTGTGCTCCGCAACAGGAGAGGCCACAACAGTGAGGGGCCCGCGTACCGCAAAAAAAAAAAAAAAAAAAAAAAAGATGAGCCTGCCTAAGGCTGAGGGTCCCCATGGTGCCCGGCTGGTCCTTCCTTCTTGTTTTGGGTTCTGACCAGGGGCAGGTGTGTGTCTGGAATATGGGGGGACAGGGCTTTCTAGCCATAATTCCTGATAAAGTGTAAATGCTGAATGCTAGGTTGGCTGCATCTATTCAGAGAAATAGAGATTTGGTCCTTATCCACTTAATCGTGTGCAGAGAGAGCAGGTATTTCAGAGCAGTACTAAGCAGTGTTCTGGGTACTGAGGGATATATCTACAGATGCCCCCCTCCCCAAACATCTCAGTGCCGCCATTAGAGAGAAGCCCTAGGCAGATGGTCAGACTCAGAGTTCGTCACGCTCACTCCTACTACGGTCCTGTAATAGATTCATTCAAGACATGTTTTGTGAGTACCAACTCTATGCCGAGCACTTAGGGTAGGTTCTGGGGTTAAAAGGGTGAGCCACAAAACAGCCAGCTCTGTGCTTGTACCAGAATTGTGCTGGTAGTCAGGGGAATACACTGGATCAGAGGGCACTGAGAGACACAGGGTAAAACCTCTCTGTAATCACAGAATACCAGGGGTGCCTCATTTCTGGAAGTTGGCTGAAGGCTTGTCTTTCCAGCAGACATCATAGGATTATCCACTGCATGGGGGTAGTGCTGGTTGCCAAATATTTTAGGCTCACCACCTCTGGGCACACATTATAGGATCATTCCTGGTCCCTTGTGATTGACAGGAACCATGTGAGGGCTCTGGTCAGTAAGCTCTGGAAAGAAGCAACGTGCCATTTCAGCATCAGCACCTGGCATTGCCAGTGCAGGCCGGTGTTGTAGCGATTTAATGATCTGCTGTTCTCCCCCGAACAGGCCAACCCACCATTGAGACCAAGAGCTTCTCAAGGGCAGAGGCTGGTCCACAGTCTCTTAGTATCTAACCCAGTGTCCAGCGCAGTGGGGACCCTTCGAACTCGCAGTGACTGAGGAGGGGAGGAGAGAGAGGAAGGAGGAATGTGCACTGAGGAGCCCCGACGCTGCCTGTGCTGCACTCAGGTGTCCCCGACCTAAACCTGGAAGAGCGACTCCTACAAGGTGACTCTACTTTTACGGAGATGTAGCCGGAAGGACTGAACACATTTAGACAATTCACACTCAGACGCCTTTTACAAGATAAGGAGCCTCATCTAAACAGCTACTTCAACCCAGCCTCCCACATCTCGTCTTTCATCATCATGTACTATGATGGTACATCAGCGCTGCGGGGACTTCTGATTATCACACAGAAGCAGTGAACGGACACCCATCTTTGGGGGATTTTCTTGTTACAGGATATTTTAGTACTGTGAAAGTAAGGTATTTAAAAGGTAGTTTAGAGCCAGGGGTAAAAGGAATGAGCCAAAGATCTTGAGTAAATCTGCTTAAGTAAACCCAAAAGGGCAAGGAAGGGCGGACGAAGAGAGAAAAGAGATGAAGGCCAGGAGAGCGAGGAGGCTGGGGATTCCAGCAGGCAAATGGAAACACATTAACCCAACACTTAAGCATTCATGCTTAGGAAGTGAATTCTATCATTGGTAGCATTAGCCTTGAGGCCAGTCTCATCTCAACCCCAAAGAGCAATTACCAGGAAGAACACCATCTCTGAACTCAAGGAAAGCACTCCAAGGCTCGTAAGGAAAGAGAAGTGAGGAAGGAAGATTCTGGAGAAAGAGGAATGGAACCCAGAGTCTGTTTCTGAGAGAACACCCAGAGAACAGGCTGCACGGGCAGCAGAAAGGTAGCATTGCCTCCATCTGTGCTTTTCTTCTTTATCCCTAAGCAGCGAGCTGTGAGTTTTCTCTTCATGGGGTGGCAGAATTGTTCTGGTAGTCAGGGGAATACACTGGATCAGAGGGCACTGAGAGACACAGGGTAAAACCTCTTTGTAATCACAGAATACCAGGGGTGCCTCATTTCTGGAAGTTGGCTGAAGGCTTGTCTTTCCAGCAGACATCATAGGATTATCCATTGCATGGGGGTAGTGCTGGTTGCCAAATATTTTAGGCTCACCACCTCTGGGCACGCATTATAGGATCATTCCTGGTTCCTTGTGATTGGCAGGAACCATGTGACAGCTCTGGTCAGTAAGCTCTGGAAAGAAGCAACGTGCCATTTCAGCATCAGCACCTGGCACTGCCAGTGCAAAACGCTCTCACTCGGCATGGCGATGGGGGTGAGGAAGTGTAGACCAGCGATGGACATGTGGCTTTGCTTCTTTGAGCCTCAGAGTTCTTGGACATGTTTGTTACTGAAGCATAACCTAGCCTAGCCTGGCTGTTACAACTTGTAAAGTTATTTCCTAAGTTTGTCTTCTCCTGAAGCAATCAGCAATTACCCCAAAACAAAATTTTCAAAGTTTCAGTGTGTGATGGTACTTTACAGTTTTTGAAGTGAGAAGAGCAGCTTGTTCCTCTTCCTGAACACAGGCAGGATCACACCTCAACAGCTAGACTGATCGTCACGAGGCTGAGCCCAGAGATCATTAGAAGATACACATTCATGAATGCTCCACACCTCAAGAAAAGAATGAAATAATGCCACTTGAAGCAACATGGATGGACCTAGAGATGATCATACTAAGTGAAGTAAGTCAGACAAATACCATATGATATCAGCTGTATGTGGAATCTAAAAAAATGATACCAATGAACCTATTTATAAAACAGAAGTAGACTCACAGACATAGAAAATAAACTTATGGTTACCAAAGGGGAAGGAGGGGAGGGATAAATTAGGAATTTGGGATTAACAGGTACACACTATTATATATATCATAGATAACCAACAAGGACCTACTGTATCGCACAGGGAACTATACTCAATATCTTGTAATAACCTATGATGGAAAAGAATCTGAGAAAGAATATATATATATGTATAAACATACCTATATATAACTGACTCACTTTGCCGTACACCTGAAACTAACACAACATTGTAAATCAACTATACTTCAATAAAAATTAAAATTAAAAAAATAAAATGGCAAAAGGCACAATTTAAGTCCATATACAGATGTAAGGGATCCAAATGAGGGCTTATAGCCTAAATTATAGCACCTTAATACTAAGTATATTCATAAAAGAAGCTATACATTGTCTGCTGTTGGCGTAAAGGAAAAGCCTAGGTCTGGTGAGTTTGGCTTCTCCTCCACCATTGAATGCAGAGGACAAAGGGCTCAGAATCTTAACTTTCAAGCCACCGATGGGCCATCGCTACTCAGGTCATTCATATTCTAGATGCTCATGCCTCACTCAAAGCCAACACTGGGAAATTTCTGGCACCAGAGCAGGTGAGTGCAAAGAGTTACCACAGGGGTGGGGTGGAGTGGGGAGACTTCTAGTGCCTCTCAAATTATGCCAAGTCACCAGCATGGTCTGGACAGCAGCATCCCCTTCCTATCTGAAAGACAGTAGTACGTTATTTTATTTGGAAGGGCAACCAAGATAAAGAAATGGTCATGATCTTCTGAGCTTAAAGGTTTACTGGAATGCGGAACCTCTCACAAGCTATTTTCAAGGGTTGTGTGCCTATATTTGGGAATCGAAATGCATAGGATCTGTATGTAGTCTACAGATCATGTCAATATGGAAACGGAGCAAGTTAATACTCTCAGGGCTCTACAGCGTTACACTTCCGAGAAGCCATAAGTTAAGCAACACAGATAGCTACAGGAATCAGTATTGCTGACAAAATGATTCCAAGCCAACGGATGTGACCTGATGGGGCTTCTCGTGCTTCCCCTTCAAAGACTCTTTTAAGTAAGACCTGTGGGCTAAGGACCAAGAAAAGCTGATTAATATTTCATTTCTGGCTGATAAAAATAACGTGAACTTGAATTTATATGATTTGGAAAGGTAGGCATGATGGATTTGTAACCCTGGAAACAGACCATGGAGAACCTTAGCATCAGGAAAACTTTTAATCACTGAAAAATCTGGGTAAGAAAATGTAGGTTTCATTCTTCATTATGCAAAGCTTTAAAAAATGAGATTCTGTCATACTTATTATATTTTTTTCAAGTCATTTGTAGTTTTGTTATTCATGTCACTGCTAAGAAAAGGATATTCATGAACCTCAGTATTTGGGATAAAAGGGAAGCTGTTGAAGACTTTAAAAAAATGACATTAACTCAAAAAAAATTTTTTTTAATTTTGGCTGTGCCAGATCTAAGTTGTGGTATGCATGTGGGATCCAGTTCCCTGACCAGGGATCGAACTCAGGTCCCCTGCATTGGGAGTGCACAGTCTTACCCATGGGACCACCAGGGAAGTCCCTCAAATATTTTGTTAATAAGCCATATTTTAAAGTGTACCTTGCACTTCCTTACATTTCTATAGAAAAAGATTTTTTTTTCAGCATTTTAAATCAGAATCCTCTTGTGAGATTCCAGATCTTAATGACATTGTAAGCAAACCAAGAATTGCAATGTCATTTTTAGCTTAAATTTTCTCAAACATAACATGAATGGCTTATTGATTTTTAAATAAATGAGTCTGTCTTCACTTAAATTTTGCCTTATTAAAAGGGTCTAAAGTGAATACCCTCAAAGTGTTCACAAAGTAGTGTGCAATACCACCAGTTGAGAGACAACATAGAAAATTAACAGCTATGAATGTAGTTTTATACTTTCAAACGATGAAAGTGACATAAAATCAGGCCAGCTTCCCAGAGCAAGTCAGTGGTTCCTGGCATGAATAAGACCCAATAAGCCTTACAACAAAACTAGGGCTTTGATTTGGGAAAGGAAGTGACAACCATGACTGATGCTGGTTTGGTGGTGGAGGAGTTGGACGTCATGTTTAACCTCCAAGCTTTACAGTTTTCCCCGAGTTATAGATAATTACAGGTAACTTATTATCTGATTTTCAGGACGGTCATGAAGTAATCACTTGTATTTAGAAGGGCTGGATTTGGGGTAGTCAAGAATTTACCTCCAGATTACCAACACCCAGGACTACTGCTTCTAATGTAAATAACCATTTCAAGACACACATTTTTGGATCTGATTCCAGTGGCCACTTAAATACTCTTTACTCAAAGGTTACATAAACACACTGCATAACCCTCTTGGACCCTCCTTTTGTCCTCTCCTTGTTCTGTATGGAATCCACAAATTCAGGTGTGCAGGAATATCACACTTCCTTATTTTCTTTATCGTATCTAATGTTCTGTCCGACGGAATGACAGGCGGCTCAGTCTCGGTCACCACTGGGGCATCCCCCCAGGATTGGTCCTGGTCTGTGGGTTTATGAAGTGCCAAAGCCCAGGGAGGGGCCTTCTGACCATTTGCCATTGGTTACAGGATGTTATTTCGTTTTGCATCATTCCTTTAAGTGTGGGTACCCTGCTGCTTTGGGGCTGCCTTGGGGCACAGAACACCTTGGAGAGGCTGGGGGCCAACAGCCTAGGACCCAGCTTCCAAAAGGGCACCATCGAGCCTTCCCCTTGGGGTCTTGCCTCTTGCCTCGGGTTCCATCTTGAAGCAGCACACAGACCGTGCTCCAGGCGGTCATGCCAACTTCTCTTTTCTTCTTGGTGATGTCTTCTCTTACTGCTTCCAAGGCTCCCCAACCTCCCCTTCCCAGACTGCGACCCTGGACATAAACTGAAAACGGCTGTCACAGAATGCGACAGAGATCTTTCCAAATTGCAGAATTCCATATAAATGTTCACTGTACATTTAAGATAAAGCCATAGCTGGTGACTTCCTTCCCGTCTACAGAGACCTGCGTGTGAAGTTCTGCATTCAGCAGAGCGCTTTTTCACTACTCGTGTCCCCCTTATGGGGCACTGAAACAGAGCCTTCACCTAGAGTTAGTATTTTCCAGAGCATTCCCTTTTGCAAGTATCTATGACTTATTAAAACTACGATATGCCTGCTTGGGTTGGGTAGAGAAAGCCCATTTATTGTACATTTCTCCCTTCCTGTGGTTTTTGGCTTTGTGGCAGACTAAAGAGATGAACCAAAGAAAAAAATAATAATGATGGTCAGCATGAAAGCATTTTAAAAGGGGCATGGGGATCCTTGAGGCCCCGGGTATTTCAGAGTCTGCTCAACACGACTTCTCTGCTTCCTGATCAAATGGTGAAGGCTAACCTCTCCGTAGTAATTGCAGGATGTTGTCTCTACAAAGGTTTTAACTCCAAATTGGCAATGACCTTTTGTTCTTCAAAGCTCATTGAACAGAAATGTGCAAATTCCACCTTCTGTAGGGATGAAGTCTCACTAAGACTTAAAATTTACTCTAAGGACTGGACCCTCAGTGGTCTGTGAAGGGCCATGGCTGGTCAGAGGAGTGGGATGCTTGGATGCAGGCAGCGTGGTTTCCTGGAAAGAGCCCTGGACCAGAAGCCAGGGCTTCAGTGTTCCTGCCTCAGCTCTGACAATTACGATTACGGTGTGCTCACCTTACCTCTCCAAGCCTCATTCTTCTCTATAGCTAAATGTCAAAGATAATATTTTCTGTGTGTCTGTGGGTATAAGTACTCCACCTAGTACTCAAGTACCACTGTCATTACCACCATGGCTGGCAATGCAGTCAAAGTTGGGTAAGGGAGGGCTCTTCACTTCAAAATCAATCTCAATTATTTATACCAGAGATGATTCTTTTAAAAAGTATAAACAAAAAGATGTCCCCTTTTCTGGGGAAAATCACTAGCAAATTGTATTCCAGTGACTCCAAACCATGCTCACTCAAGCACAGGGTTCTTGGTAAGGGGCCCTAGGCGTATCTGCAAACACTCTTCAGCTCGAATCCCACTCTGCCTTTCCCTCATGTTGCTTCATCCTTTCTATTACTTTATCAATATTTCCATTTTTAAAAACTATATAGGCATTTGCTTGTATCACTGTCTTTCTCTGAAACCTAAATACTTAAGGTAGCATATCACTTTAACTTTCATCTTTTAAACTTCCTTTCTCACCATCTCTCACTGTTGAAGCTAATTTTGAAGAGACATCTTTCCTTACTTGGCATGATCGCTCTGCATCAATCAACAGCTTATCCTATAAGGAAGACATCCACTTCTACACATCTACAGCCAGCTTCCTATATTTAATATGTATATATCTCTGGGAAATGCTTGAAGGAACTTTATTCTTCACTGAACACAGTAAATGATTCCCATCGACATGTTTAACAGGTCCCCAGATAGAAGGAAATATGTCACTGAGAGCCTCTACCATGGCTGGTAAAGTCCCTTCCATGCCCTGTCTGCATTGTTCTTTACAAAATAGCCCTGTAACACAGAGGTCCCCAACCCTCAGGCCGGTACCAGTCCGTGGCCTGTTAGGAACTGGGTGACACAGCAGGAGGTGAGCGGCGGTTGAGCAAGCCAAGCTTCATCTGTATTTACAGCCGCTCCCCATCACTTGCATTACCGCCTGAGCTCCAACTCCTGTTGGATCAGCGGCGGCATTAGATTCTCATAGGAGCGGGAACCCTACTGTGAACTGTACATGCAAGGGATCTAGGTTGCATGCTCCTCAGGAGAATCTAATGCCTGATGACCTGAGGTGGAGCTGAAGCAGTGATGTAAGTGCTGGGGAGCGGCTGCAAATACAGATTATCAACAGCAGAGAGGTTTGACTGCACAGAGACCATAATAAATCAATTGCTTGCAGACTTATATCAAAACCCTATCAGTGAGCGGCAAGTGACAATTAAGCTGCATCTTATGGAGTAGATGGGACATAGCAACATACTTCCGGTGTCTCCCATCACCCCCAGATGGGATCATCCAGTTGCAGGAAAACAAGCTCAGGGCTCCCACTGATTCTGCATTATGGTGAGTTGTATAATTATTTCATTATATATTACAATGCAATAATAATAGAAATAAAGGGCACAATAAATGCAATGCACTGGAATCATCCCCCACCCCTCCGCCCTGGTCCGTGAAAAAATTGCCTTCCACGAAACTGGTCCCCGGTGCCAAAAAGGCTGGGGACCACTGTTGTACTAGGCAGGCCAGGTAAGCAGACAGTAAGTATTTGTAGAGGAGCCTCAGTCAATTGGAGACTACCAGATAAAGGTCTGGAATTCACAGGATCAGATTAGAGCCGTGTTTCTCAAATATCTGTGATCTTTGTGATCCTTTTACATGATGACCTGTATGCACACATGTGGAAATGCAGACATGCACACACACACACACAGAAACAAAACTTTCACCAAACACATTTATCCTTATTGCTTTGCAAGGCATTCTGATATTTTTTTTCCATTCACTTCTATTTTTTTTAAAGATTGTCTCTTATACTGATTTCATGATCCACTGGGTCTCAACCAGCTGTTCAGATCACTGAGTACAGCACTGGTTTTCAAATGTTGGTGGCAGAAGAATTGCCTGAGTACTCCTCAAAATGGCACATTCCCTACTCATATCTGGGGAGATTCTGAGTCAGTAAACGTGAATTGATCCACAGAATTCTGCACTTTTAACTTATTTCTCAGGGAATGCAGTTGGTTTCCAAATAGTCCTTTGGTACCAGCACTGAATCAGAACGTACACTTTCACTCAATTCACTTGGTGAGGGCATATTTCTAAGAAAGAACTGTGTCACATATTTCTGTAATGTCAATTAATTTCATCCTATTCCATGGAAACTGAATACATATTTACCTCAGCTAGGGATCCTGTCCATGGACATGGTTGGTCAGAAAGAGGCTGAGGCAAAAAGTTGCAATGAGATCAACACAAGTCTCTCCTTTACAAGAGAAAACAGCCACAACCATAAGCCAATGACCTGCCAGTGAAAGGTGCGTGTATTAGTCTTCTGTTGCTGCTGTAACGAGTCGCCACGAACTTAGTGGCTTAAAGTGAGACTCATTTATCATCCTGTAGTTCCGTAAGGCAGAAGTCCAGCACTGTGTGGCTGGATTCCCTGTTTCGGGTCTGACAAGGTGGAAATCAAAGTATTGGCAGGACCAGGTTTCCTTTGGAGGCTCTGGGGAAGAACGTTCTTCCAAGCTCATTCCGTTGGCGGGATCCCCTTTTGCTGTTAAGGGCTCATGTGCTTACATTGTGCCCACCCAGATAATTCAAGATAACCTCCCTGTCTTAGGTCCACTGGTTAGTAAACTTAATTCCATCTGCAAACTCCCTTTGCCATGTACTGTAATATAGCCATGGGTGTGACACCAGGGGACCGAGCTCATGGGAGCCAAAATTCTGCCTACCTCAGTGGGCCAGGAACGTCACTTTTTGTGTGGAAGGCAGTATTAAATATTAAGAATAATTCAAGCATAAGAAATTTTAACTGGGAAATAACTCCATATGATGTGATATTTAAAATAAATAGAAATTAAATTAATGAGGTTTTGCCCTATTGAACATCAATTCATCCAGAAGTCTTTCCACAGGCAAATAAATGACGCAAACATAGTGTTTGGTTATAGTTTCAGAGGTTGGGAGCCAGCAAGAATCCTCTGAAACTTTCTTGAATACTTTATTTCCATAGTTGATTTTGCTGAAAGGCAGCTGGGAGGTGTAGTTATGTGGGCAAAGCACTCCTTAGCCATGAACGTCAACTTCCTTTGCTCCCCAGCTACCACTGGGGAACACTGCTGTGCATCCCCCTTGGCTTTGTCATGGCTGAATATTGGTTTTGCTTGAAAATCAAGCTCTTAGTATGTCCAACTGGCCAAATCACCATCAATTACAACCTCATTGAATTAAACATGAAGCAGTGGGTTGAAGAAGGGATTCTAAAAGAAATGAGAGGAGAAGGGAGGAGAGAGAAGAAAACAATACACAAGAGAAATCGGGGGAAGGAGTTACAATGAGATAACAATGAGGGTAGGGGAGGGGAGGAGAGGGGATGAGAGGGGTGGAGAGGGGAGGGGATGAGGGGGAGGGGAGGAGTGGGGGAGGGGATGGGGTAAGGATGGGAAGAGGAAGACAGATCTTGAGAAGCTGGAAAGTAACAACTTGTAATCATTATAGAGATCAAAATCTCCACTGAAATTTTTATATACAAATAAGTTATTTAAATGTGGGGATATTAACTTATCTACAAAGAGCCAGGTTTACGGTAATGAAGAAACGGTGATAAAAGAAAATTCTAAGCAAAACAAAACATTTCCAGGGAGGTCTGTGAACGCGGGCAGGCTAACTCTTAGATGCTAACATGTCTTGGTCTTAATATCCTAATTAGTGATGAGACTGTTTCTCAACATGTCTAAATACCAAAGGTTAGTTTCTAACATAGGTCTCTGCATCATGAACATGTGCCACGCACTGGAGATCTGTTTCAAAACAATGTGAATATACTCAACACTACCGAATGGTAGGTACATGTACCACGGTTAAGATGGTTGATTTTATGTTGTGTGTTCTTTACCACAATTTTTAAAATGTGCCGTTCACTATAAATGGATCAACTCATCTAAATCTCCTCAACCATGTAAGATTGGTACTCTTACTATTTCCTTTTTCCAGTGGGAAAACTAAAACTTCAGGGAAGTAAGAGACTTTTCCAAAAAGATCTGGCATTCAAAACAAAATAGTGTGAGCCAAGTCCCTTGGTCATAACCATTTTACTCTTCTCTCATGCCAAAAAAAAAAAATTAAATAAAAAAGGAAAATAAATATGTACTTTAAAAATAATCTATGACTAGAAGGATGATAAAGAGGCATGCGTAGGAAACAGCATTTTAGGCTAGAAACCCATGTCTCTAGGAAAACAAAAAGTAGAAGGTCATCATGTAAGAGGACACATACCTGGAGTTTTAAAAATTAGATTTACACAAGATACACAGAACAACTTTTTACAGCTAATGTTGCTGGGTGGGAGAGCCCTGCCACCCTGAAGCAGCCTTAGTAGACCTGGGTGGGTATTCTTCAGTGAGCCCAAAGGGAGGGTGAGCCTGCATTCGCTAAAATGTGAACTCTGTTTCTGTCTCCTTCAATGATGCAGACGTAAAAACCGAAGAATGAAAACAAAGAACAAAATTCCTGTCTGCCTATTTCATTTAGAATTTTTTGCTCATTCTTCTAAATCTCCATTCCTTAAAACTAATTCTGATGTCTTTCATTTCATCCATGCTGGCACAGTCAGAAGCAATTTTTGTTATACAAATACTGTAATGTCACTGTTATTGGGACAAATTAACCAGGACTTCAATTGGGCCAAAAACCAAACACTATTTGCCAAAATTCCTCTGAAAGAAATTAAAGTACTTAGGATTTGAGATTCATTTTCACATAACCCACCAGGAAATCTATTTACCCCAAACAATTTTTAAATGCAAAACTAGCCTGTTCTTTGCTACAGTTTCTTTCCCATTATGGATTTTTAACAAACAGATTCTTGATGAGGACACACTTGTAAACAATGTTTTCTGTTAAAGCCTTCAACCACAATGGTCTCAAAACTCCGGCAGCGCCAATCACAGTTGCCTCTACTAATTTCCTAAGCTGTGGTCCAAGACTTAGGAATGCACTTTATTCAAGGCAAGGAGTGAGAGCTATGGTTAAATATCCTGGTGTGCGGATCTATTAAGCTGATAACAACATGCAAAGATAAAAAGAGTACAATATTCTCTTCCTGGAATGTTCTTTATCTAGTTCTTGACATAGTAAGCTGCTCAAATAACACTTGCTTACTTAATTTCTCTCTCATGAGGTCACTTGCAATATCACCATTAAAAAACAAATTTTTTTTAAACAGGGCTCTTACCACTCCTTGGTACTTTCTTATTTATGTATTTGTTTATTTACTCTTTCCTTGCATTACTCCCCAAATACTCCACAGTCCCTGGTATATGTTTGGTGCTCATTAAACATCTGCAGAATAAATGAATGAAGGAAAGGAGGGAGGGAAGGAAGGAAGGAGGGAGGGAAAGAAGGAAGGAGCATGGTGTCTGTATAAAATATTGGAAGGCAGGTCATGTAGAGGGAGGCATATCCTTCTTAACGGGAGACAGAAACCAAAGGAGACTTGACCTTGGGCTCCCTTTGGGTAATATAACATTTCTGAATCCCACTATGTGCATTTATCAAATGAGAATAATAGTGCCAGCCCTGTTTCACTCATTATATTAGTGAGAAAAAATAGAAAATAATTCATCAATGTAAGAGAAAAATTACCATCCTAGAGGCTCTGCATTTTAAGTAATCAGGGACAATGTTTGTTTCAATTATACATACATATATATAATTCAATATATAATATATTCAATTTTATTTATTTATATATATATATAGTCAGGGCAGGAGGGGAAGAATAGAGAACGATGGGGGTTGTTCTGGAAGTCACAGGTTTTGGTGGGGACTCTTGGACTCTTTTTTTTCTTAATTAATTTATTTATTTTTGGCTGCACTGGGTTTTTGTTGCTGGGCACGGGCTTTCTTTAGTTGTGGTGAGCAGGGGCTACGTTTCTTTGCCGTGCATGGGGTTCTCATTGCAGTGGCTTCTCTTGTTGCAGAGCATGGGCTCTAGGCGGGTGGGCTTCAGTAGTTGTAGCACACGGGCTCAGTAGTTGTGGCTCGCGGGCTCTAGAGCGCAGGCTCAGTAGTTGCGGCGCATGGGCTTAGTTGCTCTGCGGCATGTGGGATCTTCCCAGACCAGGGCTCAAACCCATGTGCCCTGCATTGGTAGGCGGATTCTTAACCACTGTGCCACCAGGGAAGTCCCAAACCTTGGACTCTTCTGGGGGATTATAAAGGTAAACAGTGAGGCTGGAGAATGTTCCAGCACCCTCTCCAATGGGATGTGGACTGTTACACAGTTCTCAGCTAAGGCCAGCCTTTGTTGTGCTTGCATCTTATGTGCCTCTTAGGCCTAGGGTTGGAGTTGGAAGATGGTAACGGGCTTCAAGCAGAGGCTAGATTTATTGAAACTGATATATATATATATATAAGTAGTTGAACCTCAAACTCAATTAGCCCCTTACCCATCAAGCAGGGTCTTATAAAGGAAACAGCACTAAGATATGCAGAGAACAAAAGCCAATTCTCTCAGGGCTTTTTCTAGACTATGACTGTAAACACCTTACTCTATCATCTCAGCTCAGGAAGTGAAAGGCCATGTGGCCATACGGTCATCAGTGTGCATTTACTAAATAACTGCCGTGTGCCAGGCACTAGGATGGAGGTATAGCAGTGCACAAGGATACACCACCGTTCCTGCTCTCAGAGCTCCCAAGCGTACGACATCATGCAAACTACTCCCGGCTTTGCTGGGATGTACATTTGGCAACACAGCTGTCTTATTCCATATTGGACACTGGAGCCATAAAAGACCATCTAGTCCAATCCTTTATTTGACAGAGGAGAATGAGGAGTCCCAAGAATCCAGACAACCAGCTCAAGGTCAAAGAATCTTAAGTCATAAGCACAAAAGCTCAATTAGAAATTCACCTACGAACTCAGGGAACATGGCTCTTGCTTTAAGCCAATAAATAAATTGACTTGGTTTTCTGTGCACACACCAGCTAGGAACAGAAAGAGAAGGAGGCAGTGGAGGTACCAAGAGAGCTGTACTGTGATCACAAAGGTGTTACCATCCCTTCTTGGCATAAATCAACCATTGATGGAATATTACAGTTGAGTCATATTGGTAAATTAATTCTCCAAGGTAGAAAGTGACTTTGGGCAATGTAAATACAGCCTTTAGAAAAAAAAAAAAAAAGTTGCTAACCTAGTGATAGAGGATGAACCAAACCACAGAGTCCAGTCTAGAAGGACACAGTTTAGTAGGTCCTATACCGTGACTTGCTGATTTGTACATTTAGGCTCTTCCTACTTCCCTTCCCTTGACCATGGTCACTTTCTTTGTATCAGTCATTGTGGAAAGGGTGAGGTTTTAGGCAAAGGTCAGCCGTGGGCATCCAGGTCTTGTCAAAGACCTAGGCAGATACCTAGGATAATAAATTCTAATAAATATGGAATCTCTGCATAGGTCCTGAGGACAATGGTCATGTCTGATCCCTCTGATGAACAAAAGCCTGGTCAAGCTAATGGACACAACCTCCATACACAGAACAACATGGACCTATAGAAGGGTTGGTTTCCAGAAGCAAGGGACAGTCTGAAACATCATGTCCAAGGTGTGGGCAGAGAAGGAAATTAGGATTAACTATTAAGGGGTAAAGGGTAACAGACAAAACTTAGGAATTTTAGGAGATGGAACCTGTAAAGTTCCCTTCAGGCAATGGCTCACAAAAGGTAGATACTTTCAGGATGGCCTACAGCCATGCCCATGGTCTGGATAGAGCTGGATCAGCTGGGACAAAGATGGCTGTGATCAGAGTGTCATGATGATGGCTGTTGAGTGTGGCTCCATTGAGCATATCAGTGCAATCTACGAAATGGAGGGTTGCAGGAATTAATGGGCCATGGGCATTCTGAGGAGGAGGAGATCGTGCTACAATGTGCCCCATTTTGACCTTGATAAAAATCCTGGCTCTAACTTTTACTTATTAGCTGTTAGAGGGACCTTGGACAAGAGATTTAGCTCCTGTTAATAACGGTGATGATGATGATAATGACATGATGATGATGTGAAGATGTGATGATGATGACGATATGAGCCGACATTAATGAAGACCTACTTGGGACTGGGCGTGACTAATGTACTCATTCACTTAACTCACCTGATAACCCTGTGAGGTAGATGCTGTCGTCATCATTTTAAAGTAAAGGAAATCGAGACACACGGAGAGAAAAATATCATCTTTCTACAGTTACGTAGCTAATAGGTATTGACACTGGGACTTGAACTCGGTTGCCCTGAATCAGGCTTAGCAACCATCCAGTTCTGTCTGACACAGAAGTGGAGACCAGAGTGACTGCATGATTCACACCAGCTCTCTCTGTGCTCACGTGTCCTATGTCTTCCCTCTTCTGACAATGGGTTGCACCCCATCACACCCCTGCCATAGGGTGTGATGTCCAGTTACTCAGGACTCATCTGATTACCTCATTTACCTACTACAGGACTGTTTCAAGGGGTGGGCGTAGAATCTATGCCAGGCCAATAGGATGCCTGCCTGAGATTCTCCAAATTGGGGCTGGAGAAGAGAAGCCTCCTCTCCCCTTTACACAGAGACCTGAGGTAAAGACTCCAGGATAGCAGGTGGTCACCTCCTCTCATTCCCTAAGAGGAGACGCCAGCCAATGAAGTGGGGGTATGGGGGTGAGTGAGGGGGTCTTAGCTGCACATGAGCCTCTGTCCAGCCATCCCCATCCAGCCCTGCTCCTGCTCAATCCAGAGCTTTCGCTTTTGCTCAAGTTGAGATTCACCATTTGCTACAGAAATACACCTCTGCTCACATATCTAAACTTTAACTTTCTCATCTAAAAATGGGGACACTAACACCAACGTCATTGGGAAGTGGTGAGATTTTAATAGCTAATGCTTGGAGAGCGCTTGGTATAGTTCTTGGTTGCACTAGTATCTTTATTTTTAGAGAAATACATTTCACATTCCTCTACAAGTCACTATAAACCCCTAACATCTGACCAGCCCTGATGTCAACAGAACACACATCAAGTTAGACTCAATGATTAAGAGACTCTTGACTCTAAAGACCTGCAATGAAGTCCAGTGTCAAGCATCTCTGTTGGAAGTTGGAGCCTCAGCCTTGGCCTGGAGACCTGCCATTTGCTGGTAACACATTGGCCTTGGTTCCGATCACTGCCTCTGCCTGTGTTGGCAAGGCCGGATCATGGTGCATACAGCCCCGCCTCAGAGTCGAGGAGGCAAAGTGTGGCCCAGAACTACATACGGTGTATTTCCTTCACCACCCACATTTTCCATGGAGGGCAGACCAGCAGGTTCCACTGGGGTGATCAATGTGTTTACGTGTCTGTCTGTCTCTGTTTCCCTGGGTCAGAATGGTTGGCCTGGATAAAACACGTCACTTATTTTATTGATCCTGTGTCTCCACCTAGAGCAGGAATAATAAGGTCTTCTGGGCTGTTCCTGTCTCGCCTCTGTCTGGGCTGCCACAGTCTCAGAGTCTTGGGACCCGGAGCTGATTTTCTGTTGACTCCACAAGCTCCAGAGAGAGCGCAAGTTTTCATTGCAGTGGTTCTGTTCCCTCCGTGGAAGCTGATTTCCCTGGTGTTACCTCCAGCATCCATCTGTCTCCAGTGTCTGCCTCTGCCTCAACTGAATCTAATAGAAAGAAACAGATTTGCTCACTGATAAAGGCTCCAAATGAGATTGGACGGGGGCCCAGAAAGCAGCAGCGTCAGGAGGAAAAGTGCCTGACAGGTGTGGCACAGGCCAGTCTGTCCTGGGTAAAAACAGCAGCAATGGCCCCAAGTAGATGCTGTGCCTTCAGCCCTGGGAGTCCGACAGGCTTTGGAAAGTCAAGGCTGGCAGACACAGGCAAGCGTCTATCTCTTCTGGTTACAGGCTCTCTGACTTCAAAGCCACACATTTAATCTCACTTGAAGCTCAGTTTACTCCCCTGAAAACCAGGGATAATAATAACTGTCTTACAGGCATTTTGCAGAGATTAAAGGATATGACTTGTGCTGAGCAGTTGGCAAACAGGAGTGCTGTTCAGCAAAATGACCAAGTCATCAAATTAACTGAAAACTGAATTCTTGCTAAATCAATACAGAGCTGATGTTGTAGGGCTTGGAGCTCAAATGTCCCTTGAAAACAGCCACCAAATGCCCCAAGGGTCCCAGCCCCAGAAAGGATCCATGTTTACTGGGAAATAGCAGATTTCAACCCAGTAAGAAAGCTCTCCTGGGAAGCACCAGGTTCCAGGAGCTCGTGCGACCCTTCTGGACAAGTTAGTTTTGGAAGCTGTAAAATGCTTATGCAAAGGAGTTTAGCTCATCAAATCTCAAGATCTGGCTGAAAATATGAAAGCCTTTCCAAGTGATCATTTGCCTTGGGCAGAATGCATGACCTCAGCAAGTAAGCTCCTGTTAAGAAGTGCAAACATCAGCTGAAAACATTCTGAATGTGGCTTTGCTCAGAACTCACCTGCATTCATGCAGGAATTTCGCACGAATTTGGGAAGCTCCCTAGAAAATGCCACTTGCTAAGCATTTGTTTCTCTATGTGGCTTAGCCCTGAAATCTGTGGTGACTTCTTTTCTGGTATTTACATTTTTCATTTACCTGCCCACTCTCCCCTCAGGGCCTTATACACCACTCCTGTTCCCTTCAGACAATCGTGTGGTTTCTAGCTGTTAATCACCTGATGGGAAGGCAGGGCTGACACCACGATAAACTGGGGGCAGAGGGTGGTCTCCCAGTTGGTGGTTTTCCTGAAGACCACATCCATAGTTTGGACAGACACAGGGGTACATGGGAAGAGATTACCCCGCACAGATCTGCTCATGAGCATACCTATGCTTGCAATTTAATTTTAATCTCTTTCATGAAAAATACCTCCCTCTTTGCTTCTATGTCCCCAATGTCCAGAACAGGGTTGGATTTTGAATAGATACTTAATAGATCCTTGCTGGCTAGTGAAGGAACAGACAAGGCTGCCTTCCAAGACAAACAGCTGAGTAACTTACTGTCAATTAGTAAAGAAAGAAGGATTTATTGTATCTTATGCAAATTGGGGACTTGAAAGTAGAAATCAGTTCCCACATATTTGCATCTGCATGCAGGGGCTGCCCAGCTGAGCCGGTGGGAGTGAATCTTGAGACAAATCATAGAATCTCCCATGACCTTCCAGGACCCCAGGGTTCTTCCAGGCCAATGTGTCAGAGTCTGTGGCACGATAACCTGGCCATGCTCCAGGTACCTGGAATCTGAGAGATAATCTCAGATGTCACTGGCTCTTGGCGGGGGAAGAAGTGATGGTGAGAAAAAGTCAGGACATGTCTCCTTTTCTGGAGACTGGAAACCATTTTACTATCTTTACAGTGGCCAGAGTTATATGGTTGCCTGTGGAGTACCTTCCACCTTTCTTTTTCTCCAAATATAATGACACATATATTACCTCATGCTTACATTTTTTCTTTTAAAGTCATCCATTGTCAGTCTTACTCAAAGTTACAGCAACAAACATTGAAGAAAAGAGGAGAGGCACACAGGATGGATAAGAGTTAACAAATAGAAAGAACTAGACAGGCCAAGGAGCCAGGAAGCGGGTATTAAAGAAGAGTTGGCAGTAGAAAAAGGAATAAAGAGAGAAATCAGAAAGGCAAGGCTCTCGGTGAGCTGGAAAACTCTTGCCCATTGTTCAAATCCACACTGAAAGTATAACCCTTCTCTAGGGAAGCTGGTAGATGATCCTGCCTTCAGGGACACATAGCTCTTTGCTGGGATGTCTATGACAGCAAAGTAAACAAGAAAAACTACAAGACATTTATTCATTCCCCCGTCAGACTGTGGGCACACTGAAGAGGTCAGGTATCTCTGGGACCCAATACAGTGCCTGGCAAACAGGCAGTGGTCCATGTACATTGACTTGTTGAGTAAATGAATGAATGAACTGGACATGAAAGAGGAAGATGTAGAGAAGAAACAGGATGATGCACCGGATCTGTATTAGAGAGAAGAATCCTTTAAGTGCATGCTCATAGCCAACCTTTCACACTAAGACTTCTTAACAGCTGGGTCTTCAGACCCCCCTTTCCTACCTATAATCCACTACAGAACTCAATGTGTATCCTGTCCTTTGACACTTTCCTTGTATAGCCTCATATCTCTAACTGGTATATGCTTTTCCATGACCAACAAGATTGTATGCAATGTGAGGGCGGGTATTTACTGCCAAAATACTTGCTCTTTTTCATGTAAAGCCTCACCTTTGACTTCTAGCTGGGGCGAGCATGCCAAGGCTTGTGTAAAGTGGTAGATGCTTAACCTTCAGACTCATGATCCTAAGCAATTCCCACTCTCAAGAAAAGAGGCTCCCAACCAACTCTGGCAACCTGTGGAGCTCCTTAAAAACCCACATCCGGGCTTCCCTGGCGGCGCAGTGGTTGAGAGTCTGTCTGCCGATGAAGGGGACACGGGGTCGTGCCCCGTCCGGGAAGATCCCACATGCCGCGGAGCAGCTGGGCCCGTGAGCCATGGCCGCTGAGCCTGCGCGTCCGGAGCCTGTGCTCCGCAACGGGAGAGGCCACAGCAGTGAGAGGCCCGCGTACCGAAAAAAACCAAAAAAACAAAAAACCCCACATCCCTACGATCCACCACTGAGGTTTTGGACTCAGTAGATCAGGAAAGGTGTCCTAGATCTGCATTCTCAAAAGTTCTTCTGATGAGGATTGGTGCTACAGTCCATTCCTTGGTATACCAGAACTCCCTGCCACTTGCACATGTTTAATTGTTTATCTTTTCCCCCAAGGATGCCTGAATGTTCCCTCTCAGCTCCTGAGCTCCCACTCCACTCTGTTGGTTCCCAGCCCTACTAATCCTCTTCTGATGTGATCCAGGACGACCCCTCCAAGGGGACCTCACACACAGCCCTCCCTCCCCAGCACACTGCAACTCCTAGGGGAGGTCTGAGTTGTGACTCAATGATTCAGATCCTGCTTTGAATTTCCCTCAGCACCTAGCAGGGGGCTTTGCACAGAGCTGCTGTTTAGCAGTGATCTGTTGACTGACAAATCCAAAACTTACAATGCCAAAATCTCCAACTGGGGGAGTTGAATAAGGCTGTAGACTTTAAACTGTAATTAAAAATGGGAAGAAGGGACCAAGTCCCAGTTAGGAAACAAAGCTTCTTTTAAACGTTGCAGGATATATTGCTCTGGGGATGCCAAGGACAGAGGAAATTGTAAGACACACACAAAAAATAAACTGAACAAAAAAGCAGGAAAAAAAGAAAACTAGAGGAAAGGCATCAGTTAGAGAAAAACCAAATATCTTGAAATTGCTTATTTTAATTGAGTGTTTGATGCCTGGACGAGGTGGTTCCAATATTTTCAAACACAATTTACGTTTAGAATTTAAAAAGTTCTCTCTCTGAGTAATAAAATACCCAATTTCATTGAAAAATATCGAAATGGCTAATTAAAGTATCACTGGAGTCCAAGAAAGTGCCTGGAAAATAATGCTCATTGTTTACTGACTGAGGAGATGAATGAATGAGTCGGACAAGAAGAAAGAAGATAAAGAGGAAACAGAATGTTTCACAGAATCTTTGACAGAACAGTCCTTCGAGTGCAAGCTCAGTGCTGATCTCTCATACCAAGACTTCTTGACCTCTGGACCTCCAGACTGCCCATTATAAAATTTAATCGTCATGTCCTCAAAAAGGCTTGTACACGATTGTTCATGGCAGCCTTATTCGTAACAGACAAGATACAAAACCACCCAAACACCCACCAAATGATGAATGGATAAATAAAATGTGGTGTTATGTCCATACAATAGGATATATTTCATCCATAAATAGGAATGAAGTTCTGATGTGTGTTACAACATGGATGAATCTTTACAAAACTTTATCCTAAGTGAAAGAAGCTGTATACACCAGAGCACATGTTATATAATTCCATTTACATGACATGACCAGAATAGGCAAATAGAGACCAAATAATAATAATAATAATTAGAGGTTGCCAGAAGCTGGGCTAGGGATGGATGAGAAGTGACTGCTAATGGATATAGGGTGTCTTTTTCAGGTGATGAAAATGCTCTAAAATTAGATTAACATGACTGCTGCACAATTTTGTGACTATACTAAAAACCATTGAATTGTACTCTTTAAAAGGGTGGATTTTATGTTCTGTAAATTATGCCTCAGTGAAGCTGTAAAACAAATGTCATGGTCAATGCAAAGTACCATATTAAGTCAAACACAATGGTGATGTTTTAAACAGGATTGTGGAGATAACTGCACAGTCATTTGTTGGTTTTCTGGCAGTTTTAGAAAAATCATGGATGTGAGATGGAATGTTGATTGTATTAATTCCTGGAGGAAAAGAGAGAAAGAGAGAGAGCGAGAGAGGGAGAGAGAGAGAGAAACCCTCAAAGGCCTTATATTAGAAGACAGTCTGAAAAACCTAGGTACCTACAACGTATACTGGGAAGGGAACTCCATGGATGGTCCAGGCCCCGTCAGTCTGAATAGTGACAGAGGCCACACCACAGGTGCCAGTAAGAGGTTGGCCTTAGACAGTCAGAGATGATGCTTTGTGGTGGTAGCCAAGCCAGGCAAGCGGACAGGGAAAGCGATGAGGAACCTTGGGGCTATTCCCACTTGGAAGTCCAGATAGAAGGGTCAGCTCCAAGCCCCAGGATGGAGTCCAGGGAAGACACCTGTCTCTGAGGACAGCTGGCAGGAAGGTGAACCCTGGTGCAGGAGGGAGAAAGCAGAGCTGGCAGAAGCAGGATGGGGGCCAGAGTACTGCCTTCCTCACTGCACTTCTGTGGCCCAGCTGTATCCCACCTGCACGTCCTGCAGCTCCATGGAGCCATTTGAAATCCACAGATCCTTTCCAGTGGCCAATAACCCTTTCTGCCCACAGCTCTCATAGGACAAATAACATCCAAACCCACCTACCAACCAATCCCACTGGAAAAAGAATTCACTGAAATCAGAAAGCATCACTGTCCTAGAACATCTGTAGATCTCATTATTACATCTGCCTTACTAATCGGGACATTTAAGATTTACATTCGAACTACAATGCATACAAATCTTATGAATTAGTTTTGGGAAAACTAGAGATGAAAAGTATTTGGGGAACAGATCTGGATCTCTAATACGTTGTTGTGGATTATTTGGTTCAGTCAAAGAAAGAAAGGGTGATTTCAAATGGAAACGAAACAAAGATAAAAGCAAAAATGACTGCAACGAAAAGCCACGACCAAGTCGAAACACTGGCAGTACAGGAAGACCAGCTGCTGAGCTTGACTGTGCTGGCAGGTGGGGAGCCGAAGCTCCGCGGCCTCACCAGGCACTCGATGAGGCAGGCTCAGCGGACCGGAGATGAGTCCTCGGCAAAATGCAGCAGTGCGCTAATTTTAGCCTGTATATTCAAGAGTTCAATCGCCTTTAATAACTCATTTAGTAACCCTTACATGTAAATAAAAGTAAATCTCTATGGAATTGTGGGTCATTCATTCCATAAGGACCAAAGAGTGGGACTTCATCTTCGGATGAGTTTGTCCACCCACCTACAGGACACTCAGTCTACAAAGCAGACGGTGAGGACACTATTTGGTGAATCACAGATCTTGATCAAACCGTCACTTTACACCAGGGAGGCTTAACCCCAACATAGGTCTCGTACCTTCTTTGCACTTGATCACATTCGCTCTGGGCTTTTTGATTAACCCCAGTATATTTTGGAAGAGATAGAGAACAACAACAAAAATGTATTTATAATTAAATGAATCCTTCTTTAGAATATATTTTAAACCAGAGTATGTTTGCTAATACTCAGGATAAACGTTCAAAGATAAAATCATATACTTTAAATTTTTGAGTAGATTCACTCAACTGAGATTTAAATGCATCTGTTCAGTTCTCTCTTTCTTCTCATGAAGCAACCTACACAGTCTCTAATTCTCTACTCTTTGGCTTTTCAGTGGTGACCAAGAGAACAGACAACTTTCCCATCACGAGTTCTCTGGGAAGCTTTGTATCAACTCTGGCTCTGGCCTTTAGCCTAGAAAATCAAGTAAAATGCCCCCCTCCTAAAGAAGCCTGAAGCCTAAAGGTTTGGCATCTATTTCTACCTCTCTCCATAGCAAAACGTGTGACTGTGAGCCTCTGGACCTCCACCTCCTCACTGGCCCCCTGGAGGGGCAGGGGACGCAGAGACCTCTTTCCAAACCCACAGAGCTGGGTCGTGCGTGTGTGTCTGTGCGTGTGCACGCTTGGATCGGATACACCTGCTCTACAAACATATTGCATTCTTATCAGCAGCAAAGATCTTAACCTAAACATTAACAACCAACACTAAAACAACAGGATAAACCCGACAAAGATGCGGCTTTATCTACTGCTTTTGCTTATCTCCTCTGAATTTTTAGGGTGTGTCTATCATAATTTAAAAAAAAAATCCTTAGAGGAAAAATAAAGAATGTGGGGATTTCAGTTAGCAAGTAGGGCTAGGTGTCATCTGCATCCTCCAGGGCTGACAATCACACATGTCACTGTCACCACAGACCCGCTAACAGGGGATTCCAAATGGCATCTCATTCCCACTCAGGAAAGAAGGCTCTGCATTTGCTAGGCAGTGTTTTTTAAGAAGAGATATCAAATATGCCCTGTTTTTGGTAAATAAGAACATGCTTTTTTTTTTTTTTTTTTTTTTTGCGGTACGCGGGCCTCTCACTGTTGTGGCCTCTCCCGTTGTGGAGCACAGGCTCCGGACGCACAGGCTCAGCAGCCATGGCTCACGGGCCCAGCCGCTCCGCGGCACGTGGGATCCTCCTGGACTGGGGCACGAACCCGCGTCCCGTGCATCGGCAGGCGGACTCTCAACCACTGCACCACCAGGGAAGCCCCAGAACATGCTTTTTGGTGTTCATAGGAAACTACCTTGTGGACAGTTATATCATCTTATCTGTTCTTAGAAAGAGAGTTTGTAAAGGAAATGGGGCCATGGAGACCTGCTGGCTGACTCAAGGCTTCCTGAGCCCAACACTGGCTCTGAGCAAACATCACCATCAGAACCACGGTTGCCCCCGGGGAAGCCCTGCTGTTAAGTACACCAGCGATGGGACCTCCCTCTGTGCTGGGACATGAGCACATCCCTTTCTTTTCTCAGGCTCCCATCTCCCAAGAACTTACCCTCTGTGAATTATCCTTGGACCCTAACTGATAGAACTGGGGAAAGGGTGGGAGCAGAGACCCTGTAAATCTCAACTTGGTTTCCTCCTCCAGGTACTTATAGATGACAAGCCACCCAGGACCACCTGGGAAGGGGAAGTGGAGTGCCCTGGGTTTCAGAGTCTAAGTTCATAAGCAAAGCATCTTCTAGAAAAACCAAGGTCACATACTAGGTAAAGAGCAAAGAACACCAAGTCCTGGACAGAAAGGAAACCTAGTGTTAAAGGATCACCCAAGGCTGCTCTGAGCTCAAAAGGCTGAGCAAAAGAAATAGAAAGGAACAGTGGGTCCATTGAAAGATATGGTGCAGCATTGGGCTGTGGCATTTCTAGGTGGCTTTTGACTGTTCCCTGGCAGAATGGCCGCCATTGGTTTTAAAACAATGAGTATTTTAATTTTGAGAATTGTAGGCACTTAATTATTTATGATTATTTTCAAAAGAATAGGAACTTCTTGAGGTCAGATGACTTACAAGTTTTTGGCCTTCCTCCACTCCAGCCTACTGGGGTTAAGTAGAATGTTAGCAAGTCCTCTACTGAACTGTATTACGATAGTAATTTCATTGCCAAGATGATAAAGAGAGGTGGGTTTAGGATTAATTAACTCTCTGCCTTTAAGCTATTTTCCAAATCATCTCTCTCTACCTTCTGGAAATGAGTCTAACTCATTCAGCTTAGAAATGCCTATGTCTCGATCTACACCAAAGTTCGGTGTACACTGGATCTGGGGGATGACCTCCATAAATGTTCCCACATTCTCCATCACAATCCATCAGGGACAGCCAGCCAAGTGACGGATGGAGTGTCTATGAGACAGGTCCCATCTTGGCTGTTTCTATTCCTGATAACCCAAGGCATCCTCTGATCTGATCTTTCTATGACAGTGTACACAGCATAGACCAGAGAGGAACCCCTTACTCCTTTAAAGATAGTTTGTCAGAGAAAAATCAATGACTTTTCAACTCAGAGTTTACAAAGTCTAAGATGGGGAAAAGCTTGTAGAAATAGGTTGCCTTTTTTAGCATAACAAAATAAGGCACTAAATAACACATAACGGCCTAAAAGAACTTAATGTATGTCCTTGAGGACTGTGGCATCCTTTATAGGTGATCATTTGACTCTTGACTCAGGATGGAGTAAAGCACACTGAACACAAGTGAGAAGACTGGGTTCAAGACCTGTTTTTACTACGTAGACCTCTGGATTGGGGAACCACTTAACCTCTCCACATGTGATTTACCACCTGATACAACCAACTAATGGCATGTCTGTGGGGACAGGTATAAGCAATCTGTACAGAGTGCTCAGTATTTGTAGCACCTTACCCATTCTTTATACCAGATAGGGTTGTTTAAGTGGTAGTGATGTGCACAATCTCTCTCTGACTTCTTTGTGACCAAGTTCATGTTTGCCAAGTAGACTGAATAAGGTAAAGAGTAGAGATTTTATTTTTGTTGGAGGAAAGGGTAGATCATAGTATCTCATAAATATTGCCTTTTGATTTAAGTCATCTTATTCATTTGATCTGAAAAAGCAGAAAGGATCAAAGACTGCCACAGAAACCTTCTGGATTTTGTTTCTGACACAGGAAAAAGGCAAAGAAACACCCTGGTTGATGGTGAGGATGATGGCCCAGCTAGAAGCTATGCACCCAGCTTAAAGAGTGCTAATTCACTTGGAATTAGAGATGGGAGGCTCCAGAGAGCTCATCTCCAGGAGGAAAACTGAGCTATTTAAATACTGTTAATCCTGGGAGGAAAAGCTATATAAAAAGGACACGTAGTAATATTAAACCTCTTGTTCAGCAACAATGCAATCATCACATAATGGTTTAACCAAAAGGTTGAAATGACTAAATGGGAGTATGGTAGAAGGTGAAATTGGGTGAAAGTAATACAGAAGAGTTAATCTTCATCTACTATAATAGGAAAGTAATAGATAATGTCTAAATAAATAAATACAAATATTTTAGTACATTTTTGAGAAATATTAAAGTAGGTGTCAGAAAAAATAGCAAAAAGAATTTAAAATGTTAGCCTTTGGGGATCAAGACTTGGGGTGAGGAGGAGGGGACAGAGAACTATTCTTTTAGTCAGGATGAGCCTCGATGTACTACATGGTTGTACAAGATCTGTGTGTAAATTACTTTGAAAAAGATAAAAACGAAAAATGGTTTTAAAAGCAAAAAAACAATTAGAGAATCAATTCCCATTCACAGAGAGATTCTCTTCTTGTTTGTTTTCAGTCTCTCATAGGCTTTGTAGAAACAGAAACTGGGTGGGGAAATGGAACTCTGTGTAGGGTTACTGGCTCTAAATTCATCCAAGCTTTCTCACACGAGTTGGGTAGAGAGAATGCATGGCAGCTTAAATCACTGAGTTAGCATTATCTGAATCCTTGACTTTAGGCTCAGAAAATTCAGATGAGGGTATTTCATACATATGCAAAAACACATGTGCCCGGAAGTTTTGCAACTCTGTGTGTATTAAGTAAAAATGTTCAGAATAACCAAAATGTGAATACTTAAAATAGGTCTTCCACCCGAGAAATAGAAAGAACCATACATATCAAGACTTAATTATCCCAATGAAGGTATACCTCTTAAATTAAATTTCTCTCCAAATATTACAAAGATAACTTGTTCTTTGCCAGAAGTAAAACAACACAGAGGTATATAAAGATCAGCATCAATACATAGCTCCCTCACCTACCATTCTTTTAAAAAGTGTGTTCCCCTCAAAAACAAGTTTAGTAGATCACTTTGGTCTCTTTTGGCTAAATTTGATACAGATGGACCCCTTTGATATTCAAGGGTCATCTGTATATGTAAGCCCTAGTAAGTTCAAGGTCTAAATTTGATCAAGAAACCAAACTATGCATTGTTCTGTCAACTTACTAAAAAGTATTGGTCAGGAAGGAGATTTTACTAAACAAGAGAGAAACTGTAGGTGAGTTTCCTGTGAAATGTATGTGTATATACACTTGTGAAATTTACTTTCAATAAGGATTATGTAGTCCACTGCCTCAATTTCTCTTACCATGTGCCACCAAAGAGGGATAGCTTTATCCAATAAAGATCAATGCTCCTCTCACTAGTATAAATGCCTAGTATTCATGATTTCTCCAGACCACTGAGAACAGTCTAAAAGAGATTAATGTCTTTGGGAGATGGTTCATCAATGTTTCCCTGGTCAACATCACCACTATGGTGCTCTGGGCCTGGCCAAGTATTATTTACAGAAGGGATTTGAGCCCTTCCTGGCCATGGGGCCTCAGGGTGACCCTGCAGGTAAAAGTCCCTGAGTTCCTTGGGGCATCTGGTTGACCCATGCCCAGGGCAAGTGGGTAGAAGGTTAAAGAACACCCAAAATGGAAAGAGAAGAGGAAATGGAGTCCAGGATGAGCCTGGGGGACGGAGGGCTGAACAGGCCCAGACACTGAAGATGTAAACCTTTGGAGGAACGTACAGCAGAGCATGGGGCCACTTGGGGTTGAAAGGTGACAATGTCCCTGGTTTGCTAAGACAAACATTGGAAAATACGCAATGAACACGTTACTTTGCCAACATGTGAGTGAACATTTAAGGCCACGGCCTTCTGTTCCTTGGGATCAGAGTTAACAATCTGAGGTTCATTGGACATGCAGGTTATCAACTAGCCAGCAGTGTAGCAGCAGTGACATGGGGGATTATACATGATTTGAAATGTATGGGTTCCTATCATACAAACTGAAGCGTGTAGTCCTGGCAGTGAGTACGATGTTTTCAGAAGAGACTGCTCCCCTAAGCACACGGCTATTGGACCAACCCAGCAACTTCCCAGGAACACTCTAACCATTAGGGCTTACGGTTTACATCTTTGCATGCAGAGCTCCCAGGATGGAATGCAACACTGAAGGTAACAGTTTAGAGTTCTAGGCATTATCTCTGCATCCTGGACACTCACTAACTGACTCAGCCTGTGGCCTGCTGGGTCTACAGAGAGGGATGCTCACTTAACCCTTAATTCCTAACTGGTGCTAAAGGACCCCATTCACACAGGAGAGAAAAGGCAGGGTAAAGCAACCTCTCAATCCTGACCCTGCATCTTGGGTTCCATCTGTAGTTTTGTTCTCTGAATTTAAGTGATATCCTGGTCACACCATGCACAGGCTTTAGGGATTAAAGTGAGTAAATTTGGGGGACTGTCTTTGTCTATATCTTGGGTCGCCTCAAGTCATGTTTTACTGAAAGCACCAGTCTGTTTTGAGGAGCACCAGACATGGGAAGATGGGGAAGACTGGGTGGGTTTCATCAAGAGCTCCAGCAGGTTAATTGTCACTGTAACCATCCAGAGATCTCGTGAGCCCAAATAGCCCATAAACACACACAACTGGTTAGCACCCGGCAATCAAAATGCTTACTTGGATACATTCTATCAAGACTTTATGGTCAGAGAAATTGCTCTGACTATAAATCAGTTCAAAAAGACTTCAGTGAAATGGCCCAGCAAAGTATGGACAGAATGGATGAAAAGCCACCCTAAAACCCTTCTTTTTGGTTATAGTTATGACCCTTCTCCAGGGATAACGCCAATCAAGATGGTAAGTGCAGTAGCTGAGTTCAAACTTGTCCTCATGCCTGACATCTACCAAGAGCTGATTCCTCCATCACTTCCTTGCTAACAGGAACTGGGGGGGGGGGATTATATGATGTGCTATAGGGCTGACCAATGAACAGTCAACTGCCAATGAAATTACGGCTGAAACTCTAAATGACTCAGCCAAAGAAACAATTGGTGTCATCGAGTTCAAGAGGATATGCCACCGTCATCTGAGCCCTTACTTTTTTTTCCTAAATGTTTATCAATTTATTTGGTTGCGCTGGGTCTTAGTTGTAGCAGGCAGGCTCCTTTGTTGCGGCATGCGAACTATTAGTTGCGGCATGCATGTGAGATCTAGTTCCCTGACCAGGGATCGAACCTGGGCCCCCTGGGCATAGGGAGTACAGAGTCTTAACCACTGCACCACCAGGGAAGTCCCTGAGCCCTTACTTCTGAGCTCCTCTGCAGGCTACACTCTGGAACAGGAGTTAGCAAACTGCAGCCTGTGGGCCTGTTGTTTGCTTTTATAAATAAAGTTTTATTGGTACACCACCACACACACAAATTTGTGTATGTGATGTCAGTGACGGTTTTTACAATACAACAGGAAACAGGAGAGTTGAAAAACTGATGAGACTGAATGGCTCACGACAGGAGAGTTGAAAAACTGATGAGGCTAAGTCCCCTGACCCCTGCTCTGGGGAGGGCCACTGAGCTGAGGCCACCTCGAAAGGTCACACATATTTATCAATGGATGTGAGATGCCTGATGTGACAAGGGGCTTTCATCTAAAAGTAGTAACTTTCCTCTTGTTCAAGCAAGATGGAGTTGAGATCATCTACTTTCTTTCTACAGTTCCACAGAGCAGAAGTTCGTTTGACCCCAAAGGAAGAGACTAGCTGGAAGACCAAGATCTGGACCAGAACAGGTGCAGCTGCCTTCACTGGCAGGCAGGCCACTTCTTCGTGTTTTTTACTCTTTATGCAGGCTCAGAAAATTATCTTAGCTCATTCAGCCATGAAACTTTCAGTGGAACCACAGGGGGAGGGAAGGCATACTTGTAATTATGTCTATTAACAGGAAGCTTCTCTGTTTACGATCAAATGGTGGCTTTGGGTGGACACGTGGGCAGGAACTAACATGAAAGCTGGGGGACCAAATTAACAGAAGACATGGAGAGCATGGATAAAGAGCTTGGCCCTGATGCAGGCAGCACTCCTTTTGAGCCTAGCTCTTGGAAGGACCAGCCCTGATTTATATTTATGAGAAAAAAACAGGGAATACTCTGGGCGCTGTTGAGATCTTCCACCCCTCCCCCTTCAGGACTGAGGCCCCCGGTGCCCCCAAAGCTGTGAGAGTTGGCAGCTGGTGGCTCTTAGGGGGAACCAGCAGGGCGCTGGAGACAGCCCGTCCCAGCTCACAGGAGCCGACTGACTGTATCGCATCCTAAGTGCACACTCAGCGGATACCAGCGTGGGGGAAGGTTATAAAGACCTGGGCTTCTTGCCTCAAGGGCAGACAATTCTGAAGAGTCACCCCCGCTCCAAGCTCCCCGTGGATCAGCCGAGACCGCCACAGACCCCGCACTGCACTTCAGCTCTTCTCTCTGCTATTCCTACTCCCCTGGGGGTTGGTCCCAAGGGCTCCCTAATAAAATCCCTGCACAAGAATCACCATACAGGGTTTTCACTGTCCCGAGATTCTCAACCTAAGACAGACACCAAAAAGCACTGAGATTTTTGAGAAAAAACAATAAGAAACAATAAAGTACCTATGGAGAGCATGGAATAATCAAACAAGGGGTCTGAAGGACAGTTAGCAAAATGTGAGGGCGAAACACCACTAAAAAGTGAGATGACCAGAGGAAATATTTACAGTGGGTCACGGACGAGAAGGATGTGCTCTGGAGACAGAAACCCTGGTCTGAAGTCCAGGGAAATGTGTCTGAACAGGGAGGACGGGCTCAAGGGGCGAGTGTCTTCTTCCCGAGAACTGAACTGGGGAAGTGAGATGGGAGGTGAGAGGTAGGCAGAAATATTCAGGGATCATCTGAACCATGAACGGCAGCCATGTGCATCCCAGCGCAGTGGGGAGAGTCGGGAGGAGTCGGGGATTCTCCTGCTCGCCCTGGCTGACGGCACGGACATTAGCAGCATCACTTGAAAACCCGGACAGCTCTGGGGAGAGGATGGGACACCCTCATCCAAGTTGCAGAGTCAAGCTCAATACATGAGTCAGCTGTTGAAGACATGGGGTTGGGTGATAGTCTAGGCCAGAGATAAGATACTGGTGGAGAAGCAGTCACCCAGGGGGCATTCGTCTGGCAGAAGAGAGGCAGGGAAAGGAGGAAAAGCCTCCAAGGAGGCCTGAGGAAGGCGACGTGTAGGGAAAGCACGTAGGCAGAGCCTCCCGACTTGAGTCACTGGGGTCCTGGACGTGCCATCAAATTCTGTTATTTGCATGAATATATACTTAGATATGAAAGTGAGGAGCCTGGGGAACCCTTCTGGGCCAGCCTTCCAGGAGGATGACAGAGTGAGCCTCAGGTGCTGGGGTGGCGAGGACCCAGGCACAGCCCGGGGCTCAGGGAAGCTGCCCGAGATGAAATTCTTAGCTGGTTCCTGGCATCACAGAGGATCTCCTTCTTCGAGGACTTTGTGGGGTACAGGAGCCAGCCGGGAGGAGAGCAGGATGCAGTGATGATTAGAGGGAAAAGATCATAGCCCTGGAAAAGGCTGGATGTTCTGACCACGCTGTGTGCCTGCAGGGTTCAAAAGGATGCACTGCACGTGTGTGTAACACCGGGATAAACATCAGTAACAACATAGACGAGGCTCCAAGTCTTCAGGTGTCCTGTTAGACTAAATGCCTCTCTCTTCCCAGTGCCCAGACTATAGGATGCTGTAATTTGGGAGCACTGCCATGCTTTTGAGATTTAATCATCATGACCTTCTGCAAATGTGCTGGGCTTCCTCCTTTCCTGGTGCTGACTCTGCTCTCAGGGCAAACCCTTCCCCAGTTGCTTTCTTTTTCAGACGCCCTCCCAGAAAAAGCCCTGTCTCCACCTTCCCTTGGTGTGTTGGCCCCAGAGATGGACAGATTGGTGGACGAGTCTCAGGGCTGTTATCAGGTATCCTCAGCGACTTCCATGTTTCTCTCCGTCAGCCGAGGTGAGTGGTACCTAAGAGCCCGGTACAAAAGTGGGTCTTGTCAGAGGGGAAAGGCAACTCTCAAAAATTCTATTTAATCTTTGTTGACAAACTACATATTTTCAAAAGAAAGGCTCCAAATTGAAGATGAGATGTCCTAATGTCTAGGTAGCGCGTTTGTTCTTAGGACAGCAAAACAAAAGCATGAAGATGGGTTTGTGTCCTAATAAGGAATCAGATTTCCATGAGAACTTCTCTGGAGATTTTGCTGTAGGTTCAAGAGATACAAGAAAAAGACCCATCCATTTTTTTTAACATGTTTATTGGTTTTTCTTTGGTAATAATAACAATATAAATCAAATTTCTCCCCACCTATTCCTGTCAGGAGAGCAGGGGTATCCATCTGCCTAGAAGTTCGGGGGCCTGAACTGCCGACCCCTCCCCATTTTCCCCGTTTCCTCTCATCACTGGCTTAATGGGAGCTTTCACTCTGTTCTCGCTTCCCTTGATCCTAGAACTCCCTCATACACTTGGGATTACTAGCTTAGCAGTTAAAAAACAAAGAGTTTTCCATTTTTCTACAATCTTTTCTGTTTCTGCCCCCATATATTTCCTTCCAAATGCCTGAAGCATCATCCAGACTTAAATAAGCCTTTTTTAAAATTGTTTTTTATTGGGGTATAGATGCTTTACAATGTTGGGTTAGTTTCTGCTGCAGCACGAAGTGAATCAGCTCTATGTATACATATATCCCCTCCCTCCTGGACCTCCCTCCCACCTACCCGCCCATCTCACCCATCTAGGTCACCACAGAGCACCAAGCTGAGCTCCCTGTGCTATAGAGCAGGTTCCCACTAGCCATCTATTTTACACATGGTAGTGTATACATTTCATTCCCAATCTCCCAGTTCATCCCACCACTCCCCCTCACCCCGTGTCCACACGTCCGTTCTCTACGTCTGCGTCTCTATTCCTGCCCTGCAAATAGGTTCATCTGTACCATTTATAATCCGGTTCTGCCTGGGGCTGAAATGCTCTCCGTGGGGCCTCCAAGAAGAGTAGGTGAAGATGTGCCATCACGCTTGTAAACCGGGCAGCCCTGCCCGACGTTACAGTTCCGAGGTCTCCTCAGTCACTCTGAACACGTTCTCCTGGTGCTGGAGGACCAACTGCAGATGTTTCACCAGATGGAGCTTTGGAGGCAAGAATCTCAATGCAATTCCCCATCCAGCAACCAGAAGGCAGGGTAGGCTCGAAAGGACGGGCAGCATCAAGCTGCCGGGTGGGCTTCTGCTGTGGGTCCTCCAGAAGCCCCCGAGAGCCAGGCTGGGCACTCTGCACTGGGCCAGGAGGGCTGCAGGCTATGCTGGGACCTGCAGGGTTCTAGACAGAACCAACAGCAGAATTCATGTCGCCTTATTATAAAAGCACAGCAAATTGTTCTGCTGATACAGGGCTGCTGCCGTGGCTGGTTTACAGGCTGCAGGCAATGGCCCTGGGAGGGACTGGAGGCCAGTGGGACACAGGGAGGGCCACCAGGCCATTGACCTGCCACTGGACAGCACTGTGGCATTTCTGCCGGCTGGACTTCTAGAGAAGATGCACCATCTCTTCTGTCGCTTGCTTTCCAAATTCACTTTGCAATGCCTTTTGCTTCGTAGCTAAATCCCCCCATCTTGTGGCTGGTTTCTGTTTCCTCACAGCAATATGATATCCACATGAACGTGCACAGAGTCTGGGTTAACTGCAAGCCCAGGGCATCACAGTCAGAACCGTGACTGACTTCCCGATTCTGTCCCACCCACGGCATTGCTCCACGCTCCCCTGGAGCCCGTAGCACATTCTGTGGACCCTGCCCCCGTCAGTAGGGGACTCTGTGGGCAGAGCTTCAGAAAGTCCTGAGAATCACTAGCACACGCTCTAAATGAGGAGGAGAAGGGTGAGGTATTTTGGAAGCATTTTAACTGCATGCCCTAAAAATAGCATGTCTCCTTTAACAGCATTTGAAATTTCAAAATAAATTAAATATCATTGCTTCAAAAAATTAAAGCTCTTAGTAATGAGCAAGCATTTACCATCATCAGTGATTGATATAGTGAAGCCCGAACGGCACCTGCTGCAGCACCCGGCACGCGTGAGCTCTGTTTTAACTCACTGAATTCTCATCACGTCTGTGGTTGCTAATATTATGGCTGCATTTTCAAGATGAGGCAAGACTGACTTAGGACACATCATGTGTGCTGTAAGGAGCAGAACCTGGTCCCAAATCCTGTGCTCACAGCCAGGTAACTATTCCCTCACATACCCCTCCCTCCACCCCTCTTCCCTAAGGACAGTCAGCAGACATCAATGAGTTGGAAGGCAGTCCCTCAGTCCAGTCATAGTTCGTAGGTCACTGCTGGTGGCCAGAGATGGGATGGCCCTGACAGGCAGGGTGTTATGGGCTGAATATCTGTGTCCCTCCAAAATACACATGTTGAAGCCCTAACCCGCAAAGGGATACTATTTGGAGACAGGCCTTTGGGAAATAATTAGGTTTAGATGAGATCATAAGGGTGGGGCCCTCAGGACGGAATTAGTGTCCTTATAAGAAGAGGAAGAGACCAGGGTCCCCCGGCTCTGTCATGTGGGGAGAAGGTGGCTGTCTGCAAACCAGGAAGAGGGTCCTCACCAGACACCAGATCGTCAGAATTCCCAGCCTCCAGAATTGTGAGAAATAAACCTTTGTTGTTGAAGCCACCCAGTCCATGGTACTTTGTTTTAGCGGCGCCCAAAGGGCAAAGACTCAGGAGGAAGTCAGGCAGGGGACCTCCCACTGTTCACCAGAGTTCAGCTATGTTCATGTGAAGGAGACTTCTGCTCAGCCCTGTGAAATGCTGCAGGACTTGGGCTGTCAGGACACCTCTAGGAACTTTTCCGGCTCTTAGGAAACTTGGGGAGCTAGTCTCCAATTTGATACATATGGGAGGGGGTACGATGCGGGGGAAGCTTAATAACTATGAGACTTGGGTTCATTTAGGAAAGAGGAACCTGAGGTACAGATAACACTGTATCTGTCTTTGCTTTTTTTAAAAAAAAAATTGTAAGAGAATTTCATGTTTGTTGTGAAAAAAAATCAAACACAGAAAATAAGTAAAAAGTCAAAGCTCCCACACCCAACCTGCAGTTAACCATTTGATAGATTTCCCTTCAAACTTTTGCTTTATTCCTATGCTTACGTGCATCTTCATTCTCAGAAAGAGAAAGAAAAGAGTGGGAAGGAGGGACAGAGACAGATAGACAATATCCCCAGAGTCTCTTCATGCATTTCATGGCTGTGTTAGGGAGTCGCCATTTCAACCAGTCTTTCTCCAATACAAGCCAATCTGGTAGGTCTACCCAGCATATTTATAGGAACAATGGGGGCCGGATACAGAGGTGATGTGAAATTCTTAGATATGGGTATTCAGTTATGGCTGTGGGTTTCCACACTGAGCACCTGCTGTACAAAAGACATCCCCCACCACGTGCTGCAGGTTAGGGGAGTGGACAAGTAAGGTGTGAACTTCTCTGGGGGCATGGAGCCTCTTCCAGGCTCACTGGTGGTTGGCAGGATTCATATCCTGTAGTTGTAGGACTGAGGTCACCCAGGATAGCTCTCAGCTCTCAGAGGCACCCACAATTCCCTGCCATGTGGCTTTGCTTGTGGCCCCCACGGGCAGCTCATGACAAGGAAGTGTGCTTTCTCCCAGGCCATCCGGAGGATCTCTCTAACTCTTCTTCTGCAAGCAGTCAGAGAAAACTGCCTTTAAAGGGCTCATGTGATTACATCAACCTACCCAGATTATCTCCCTATTTGAAGGTCAACTGACTGGGGACCTTAATTACATCAGCAAAATCCCTTCACAGCAGCACATAGATTTGTGCTTCACTGAATAACTGGGAGTGGGTGTGGGTACAACAGGAAGCGGAAATTATAGTTGCCGGGGGGTTGTCTTAGAATTCCACTTACCACAGTTGGTAACTGCATCACTGCCTGGGACTGAACTTTGCCTTCCTTCTAAAATATTTCCATTCTGAATATTGATAGACTCTCTACCCATATTTCATTGACCCTCGCTGCAGATGAAATCATCATGGCTTTAGGAGGCGCAACGTCAAATTCACCACTGTTTTTCAGCTTAAATATCCTGGTGAAAAAGTGAATTCACAGAGATTCCAAATATTTAAGGTCAGTAATCACAATGGAAAAGATGGGTGAATTTGGCTACACAAAAATGAAAGATTTCTGTATGTTGTAAAATACAAATAAAATTAAAAGACATATAATAAGCTAAAGATGGGGGTGGGATGTGATTGTAACATGTATGAAAAAAGAGATGCACCACAGTAAATAAACAAACACACAAACAAATAAGTAACCAGCAGAGCAATAAGAAAAAATCACATCAAATTGCAGGAATAAGGACATGAAGCGGCAAAAGAAACAAAAAAACAATGGTCAACGAACATGCAAAAAATTCAACCTTACTTATTAATCAACAAAATGCAAATTAAGTCACCAGTTATCCAACTGGCAACAATTAAAAAGACTGATAACACCTTGTGTGGAGGAGTGTCTGGTTAGAAAGGCTCTTTTATATACAGCTGGTGAGTAAATCAACAGAACTTTTCCAAAAGAAAAATTTCTAGCACATATCAAATGTATTAAAAACATAACTCTGACCTAGCAATTCTATTGCTGAAAATCTTTTCCTAAGGAAACTAGTTAACAAATGTGCAGAAGTGTGTACTAGAAGGCTAGTTGCACTGCAGTTAATAGCTGGAGACTGCCTGGTGCTGAAATCTACCAAGGTTTAGCCCAAGAAAAGAATGTCAAGCAGCCATTACCAATGACAAATGTGTGGTTAGTGACATGAAAACATGTTCCTAATTAGTGTCTATGCAAAAAGACAGGTGACAGAACAAAGTGACACCACTTTTGTAAAGTAAACATATTTATATGCATAAATAGATGTGGTATAGATAGATGGAGATCTAAACAGAACCATAGATGCCTGGAAAATTACAGAAGGAATATTTGCCAAACTCTTTGCAGTGATATCTTTGAGTGATTAGATTATGGGTCACTTTTGTATTTCTTTTTCTGCTTGTTTTTAATTTACTTGATATGACAAACCCACAGCTAACGTCATACTCAACAGTGAAAAGCTGAAAGCATTTCCTCTAAGATCAGGAACAAGACAAGGATGACCACTCTTGCCACTTTTATTCAACATAGTTTTGGAAGTCCCAGCCACGGCAGTCAGAGAAGAAAAAGAAATAAAAGGAATCCAAATTGGAAAAGAAATAGTGAAACTGTCACTGTTCGCAGATGACACATGCTACACATGGAAGACACTACCAGAAAACTACTAGAGCTCATCACTGAATTCGGTAAAGTTGCAGGATCCAAAGTTTGTACATAGAAATCTGCTGCATTTCTATAACACTAAAAACAAAAGATCAGAAAGAGAAATTAAGAAAACAATCCCATTTACCATCGCACCAAAAAGAATAAAACACCTAGGAATAAACCTACCTAAGGAGGCAAAAGACCTGTACTCAGAAAACTATAAGAAGCTGATGAAAGAAACGGAAGATGACACAAACAGATGGAAAGATATATCGTGTTCATGGATTGGAAGAATCAATATTGTTAAAATGACCATACCACCCAAGGCAATCTACAGATTCAATGCAATCCCTATCAAATTACCAGTGGCATTTTCACAGAACTAGAACAAAAATTTTTAAATTTGTGTTTTCATTTTTCTTCCTTAAACATCTATTGCTTATTCAAAAATAAAACGTTAAACTTCTTTGAAGCTTATTTGAGAGCTAAACTTATATTCCCCAGTTACATCACTCAAAGACTTTGAAATCTACTAACAGCACTGGGTCAACGTGTTACATCACTTCAAAGACTTAATACCAAGTAGTCTCGATTTAGAACTTTCAAGAACTGTGATCAGTGGGGGAAGATCTGCCTGGCACCCTACAACACCTTCTGTATTGGTTGCCTGTTTACTTCTGGGTTAGCAAACTCTGCTTCTTCTGGCTTCTTTCCCGAGTACAACAAGAGCTCTACACACAGGAAGCAGCCGTGAGACTGCCCTGTAGTCATCACAGCCTACAGACATTGCACCGCAGATGACCACAAAATCCTAGACTACTTTCCACAGCTTTCTTACACCCGTGGGTGTCTTAATACTGCCATTTAGCATAGGACACTAGAAACGAATATATTTTGGAGGGTCATTTGACCTTGGAACAATCTGCTCTTTGAACCTTATGTGCTGGCTTATGGAAGGCTGTTTAGGTGTCGAATTTGGAACTGTGTTCATTGCTGGCAAATGGACATTTGCTGTGATGCTGTTTGCCTGAGAGCAGGTCAGTTTGGGCATCATCCATGTTTTTTTCTCCCCCACATATGTGTTTGCGTGATTTTTATTTTCACATTTTGCTCTTTTTTTTTGGTAAAAATGAGTAGAAAAATGCAAAAATGATAGTAGTGATTCCAATGATATGAGGCACAGATCATATTAACTTAATTTCCATAGTTTGCTGAATTATATGAATAGAATTTTTTACAATGAAAGTCCAACCAAACTCAGTCAACTGTATAAAGAACAAAACTAAATAATGTGTAAATATTACAAATATATTAATGTTTTATCTTAAAGATGAAATGTAATGAGGGATTTTTTAATACCTTCTAGCTTTCAGAACTACCCCTAATCTCATAACATAGAATGTTATTATTTATCATTTTCACATCCCACATTTGTACATAGTTTGGGGAACATTATAAACAATAAACATGGGACTGTCTTTAGATCTGTGTTCACTGTCATCTGCCCACTGATTTATGCGTTCAGTTTATAACCCCAAATCTAAAACCACGTAAGTTATCTAATGCCAACCAAACAGCAGTTTCTTATCCATCATTCAGCACATTGTGCTAATCTCACTTAAACTCAAATATTCTACTAATATGCTTATAAATAACAACCTCTATCACTATTTAAACCGCTTAACTGGGTACGTGTAGGATGAATGAAGGCTGAGGTCATTATCAGTTTATCTTGTGGTAAAATCTTTGTACCTTTCTCGGGAATATGGTATCTTTCAATTCTAAGCCACAAATAAGAAGAGTACTCTGAATAGGTGATGCTTAATTAATTGTGTGCACCCCAGCTGATGTCTCTTTCTGGGTATTAGGTTTAGGTCTTTTTGATTTGCTCTAATGCAATTAAGCAGTTGCCAGTACCTGAAAGGCAGTACCTGATATCCAAATCCATTCTCAACATGAGCCCATTGATAAGTTAAATCCATGGTTACTCATGTCTCCAATCCTTTGCTCATCTCTAGATACTCTTTTCTCAGGATTGCCGCGAATGTGGGTCATTCCACCTACTGTTTATTCCGGGACCACTGAGAAATATTTTCTTGAGGGTTTCTTTTCATGGCATAAAGGACAAGCCACCTACTTCACATGAGTTTGGACAGAAATTCTAATTTGGTGCCAGTGTAACTGCTTCTCAATCAGCAGGGGCTGTGGAGGTGATTCTGGCAATCAGGTTTGTAAAGCTTCCCTCTAATAGAAGCAGAAGCAATGGAAAGTTGCCAACACATCCAGGACTCAAAGGGATTTAGGGACATGTACCAAATTTATTCGTTCATTTATTTTCTTATTCATTCATTCATTCAAATAATATCCATTGAGCAGCTTCTGTGTGCCAAAGCACAGTGCAAGGTCATAAAATTCTGATGTTCGCAGAAACTCAGGTGAGCAAGGCAGAACCCTCAACGTCTCCAGGTGTAAAATGAGGGAACTCACTGCAGAGGCTCAAGAGAAAGAAGCATCATGAAGCACATTTGATGCTTTTACCTTCTTCAGTAGAGAAAGAATAAACTATTAATTATGACTTGCTAAAATTGAATATCATTGTCTCAGTACGCACGTGCTGTAGCCAACAATGGCCCACATGTCCGCACTCTCCAAAAGTTGAGGGTTTGTCTCTGGATGACCCTAGAGCCCTTTAATGCTGGGACACGAACTTGGCAGGAAAGTGGACTCCACTTTCACCAAAGACTACCATCAAAGTCAAAAGCCAAATGGCCTTCAACTTAACCTGGGATTCACAGAAAACCCAGAGAATTCTACATCCATGGGACTTTAGAGATGTCTTAGTGGGCTCCATGTCTAATTTGATATATAGAAACCTGAGAACCAGAAGGTCACAAAGCTTCAGGCATCTTATTTACATATTAGCTGATTTATTTATACTCTGCCTACTTCCGAAAAGGTTTTGAGGCAATTCTCCAATCGTTGTGGTTAATCACTGTGTTATTATTAGAAGTGAAACTTCCTTTTTAAATTATGTTTCTAAAACTCCATGGATTTAGATAGTGCTAGGTAAACAATTCAGGCTATTGTGTATGTGCTGGCATTTTGAAAGAGACGCTAACAAGCTGAATCCTCCTGGTATTTCAAGGGATACCTAAAATCAGCTCCTTGAGTTTGTACAGGGCGAGTGGCATGAACTATAATATAGTGAAGAGTTATCCACGTTTACGTGATTATCTTATGAAATCTACAGAGCAAACGTGGTGTGAATAAGATTAATTACTCTGGGATATTTGGCCTCTCTTTATAATATGTGGGTTGACGTGTGCTAACAGAATGATGGTGGTTTAATCAGATCTGGCCCTTTTCTTAAAAATGCATATAAATAAAGAGATCACTGATTGGGGTAAACAAAGCATAAATGTGGGCTTTGAATTTGGAGTCGGCGCCTCGGGTGCACACTGAAGATCAAAGAAGAGTGGCGTAGGGGGCAGGGTAAGAAGCATACGGTGCAAGATGGGGCAGCCCGTCGCTGGACCACTCCCATCAGATCTAAGTCACATGCTGGAAGAATCTGATGGGCATCTTCCCATGGGCTACTCTTTGACACTTTCACTTAGCAGGGCTCTTTGTCCCTGCTCACTCCCAGAACTCAGGAAACCTGGAACCAGAAGCAGGAACGGGAAACCAGGGCAGGTAGTTTGGGTAAACTTGGTCTACGTGCAGAGACAGGACTATGACTCGAAGGTCATGTAGATATGACGGCAATGGAGCAGCGTGATTGATCTCTTTTGTGCTGAAGGGCAATGCCAGCGTGTCTCTCTCTTTCCAGCCAACCGGCTGTGGGAGCTGTCCGGAGCCTCGTGTACTGCTGGAAGCAGGAACGGATGCAAAGGAGACTTCCGTGTGGTTGTGGTCCAGTGTAAACTACAGACGGAATGATGGGTATCAAGTGGGAGAGAGCAGGCCAATGCACGGTGGTGGAGCAGCTGCGCCTCACTGGACCCCTGAGGGTACATGGGACTTAGGGGGCGTAGTGCCCCCTCCCACCCTGTCCCACTGCCTGAGAATCTCATCTGAGTCTCGCCAGGCCCGCTTCCTCTGTTCTTAAGAGAAAGGAGGGGCCCTTTCTCTTACACGTCGATAGATGGGGGTCATAGTACTTCAGGCTGGCCCTGCTAGGACAGGAAGTGTTTCGGGTCCAGGTGTTTCTCAGGTAACTGACGTGTTCCCTTGTCTGGCCTGAGCTGCTATGGTATTTATTTGCTAAGTGATGTTGTCCATTCACATCAGTCCCTTGACAGGCCTAGATGCCCTTTGTGTTGAATTGGCTTCACATCAATGGTTACCGTGTTCAATTAATATTTAAAAAACAATCGATTCAGAAAAATAATCACTCAGACTCATCGTTGGGCAGCGGATTTGCCCTCCTCCCATTGGTGGCATTTTTCTTTCTATTTCACCTGTGCAGTCACAGGTCTAGGCTGTGACAATATTGGTTTCATGGTTGATCCAGTCTGCTGGTGCCCATAGAGGATCAGTATAAATCCTCATGATGAAAGAACTCACGTGACGAAGTCCACGGTTAACAAGTTCAAGGGTTCCGCTTGGCATCTCACTTGTGGATCTCTACCTTCCAGGTGAGCCATGCTGACACAGAACGAGCTTCTCTATCCATGTCTATTACGGGGAGCTACCTGCCTGATCCAGGCTTTCCTCAAGCTTTTGAGCATCTTGAGCTTTTCCAATAATATCTTCATTCCAAAAAGCATCTTCAACGCCATAATCTCGCATTTCCAATTTGCTACTTTCATTCACTTGAAGGAAGTATCTTCTTCACATAAATAGTACTGGTTCCTTCTGGAGAAGCGTGTTTGCTGGCACCCTACACACGAAACATCTTGACTGTGTCTCATAAAGAGCCGTGACTGGTGTGTAGGCAAGCTTTCAATGAACTTCTGAGAGAGGAAGCCAAGCAGTCAAGTCCACATATTTTCTGTTCATAAAAACACCTCATTGCAAAGGAGAGGTATGGATTCCAAGGAAACAGACAGGGAGCAGAAGCCAGGCTAGTGATTTATGAAAACTGGTCTATTTTCTTCCAGAGACCCTGGGCTTGGATAGACTAACCCCAGATCCCAGGAGTTATGTCAGCCAAGGCTTTGGGGGCAACACCAGGGCAACAGTGCATTATAAATTGAGGGAAGGAGGCAGAAAAGGCCCAATACTTTTGGAGGCAGAAGCAGCATTGATCACGCCCTGCAGACCACAGTCGCTTTCAATTTAAATCACTGAAGATGTTGCGTGTGGTGTGTGTTGGCTCAGTGCCCCGCGAGAGGGGAAATGAAGGTCATGGCAGCCAGCCGGGGGCCACGAGCATCCCCTGAGCACCCTCTTCAACAGCAAAGGTATGTGTTCATCCAAGGGGCTAAGGCCCTTTCCAATACGATAATTACATTCCACCCACGCACTGCTCCTGTGGTTGCCCCTCCCCCAGCACTGTTCTCCTGTGTCCAACGCACCACAGGCCCTTGGCAAAGAATCTGACACCAGCCAACTGGCTCTTTCCTGCTCTGTGACGTATGTATCTCTCCCTGTAACCCCATCCTTCAGAGATTTCAGTTCGGTGTAGAAATACCATATTTCATCACTGGAATGGGGTGAGGGGGGGAGCCATGGACAGACTCACACATCACTAAGATCTCTCCATGTTCCAAGGGATCATATGCTTCCACGATTCTGCTTTTGTATGATCGCTCTAGAGCAGGGGACTCGGAGGGTCTAAATGCATTGCAAAGAAGAAGGCCTGCCTAGGCTGCGAGAGAGATGGGTTACGACGGGCAGAGGGTTGATTTCCAGCATGGACTTCACGTCTCGAAGGGCTATTCAGGGGGGTGGGATGAGGTAACCTCCAACCGGACAGGCCAGAGGCAGGTGCAGCTGAGTTCAGAGAGTCGGCATAAAAGGCGGCTTAAGAAGCAGTCCTCGAGGGGGTGGAAACAAAGAAGTCGTCTGGTTATTTCTCTACCCTAATAAACAATTTAGAGGACTGTTACCAGGAAGGTGGAAGGCGACACTTGGGTTCCTAAGCACGTCTCCCAAGGGTTCTCTTCTCAGGTTCCTGCAGTGTCCTGAGTGGATTGACACGGAGATAAGATAGAGCAGTTCTAACACCTCTGTCCATAGGTAAACTGTATTTTCACTGAGCACAGTTCTGCAGTGAGACTGTGCTGTAACTTTTCGGGGCTGGCTTTTTGTGGACCCTGCTCACCAGTGGGAATATTATGTTTGCTGCCATGTTTGCAAATCTTCTACTATTAGGCATCTATTAGTAGATGAATGTTTTTTCAGAGCGCTGCCGAAATTGACATTGTCTTTTCAACAGGTCCCAAAGTTTTGGTAATAACATTTTACGGTACTTTACCTTCCTTAAGAAAACTGTCTTGGAGGAATTATGAGTCAAGATTTCCAAAAGCCATCCTCCAGATCTGAAGTGTCTGAGGAATGAGGGAGAAGCAAGGTGTTGAAGAGTTTGTGAGAGCATTTAAGGAGTCAGGAGATTCACAAGTGATGTGTGTCTGAAAATGTACTGACAAAAGGGTACAAAGTACGGCTTCCCACCTAAATGAAACCTACTCTCCACCTTCCCAAAAATCTGGAATAAAGACTCTGTAACATGCTTAGAAGTGTGTCAGATTACAGAAAAATCAATGGGTCCTATGTGGTAACACAAATTTCCCTGTATAAGAGGCATACTAAAAATACCCCAAGCCTATAATTTATTTATCTATTTATTTATTTTTTGCGGTACGCGGGCCTCTCACTGTTGTGGCCTCTCCCGTTGCGGAGCACAGGCTCCGGACGCGCAGGCTCAGCGGCCCTGGCTCACGGGCCCAGCCTCTCCACGGCACGTGGGATCCTCCCGGACCGGGGCACGGACCCGTGTCCCCTGCATCTGCAGGCGGACTCTCAACCACTGCGCCACCAGGGAAGCCCCTCAAGCCTATAATTTAAATTTAATTATGACTCCTAAGGAGAGAAATCTCAGCTGTAATATATCCATTCAGTTAAGAAACACTTGGTGAAGGTCAGGGATGGCTGACCCTGGAGATTCTGTGAAGAACAACGTCGACTTAGTTCTGCTACTTGCCATTTAGCCGGGGAAGACATCAACTGTCATTAAATAATGATCCTTCTCAATAAATGCCACCAAGAAAAAAAACACAGGTCTCAACAAAAGCACACCACAGGGAGAACAACAGTGTTTAGGAGAGATCTGGAGGATGAACTGGTACTGGGAGAAAAAGAGAGATAAGAATCTGAGAGGGAAACGGGTCCCAAGGGTCTGGGGTAGAAAGGGATCCTGTGTGTCTGGAGTGAGTGTGCAGGTGAGTGTGCACACAGAAAGCACAAACAAAGGAGTACAAACACACTCTCAGGAAGTGTGCACACACAGGAATGAAATGTCACTCGCTCCCAGGGAGGGGAAGCTGGCGATACTGTAAGGACCAGATCACAGGAGATTCCTTGAGGAAGAGAAACAGCACTGGATTCACACACCACTTGGGTTCTATATGTAACTCACCCCGTGAAGTGTGGGCGTGGAGCAGCCCAGATGTGACCTGGGATCGAATGGAATCAGGGCCACAAGGAAGGGAGCTGTGGGAACAAGCAGGTCTGGGAATCTGGCCATTTTCTCACAGCATCTCCTTTCTTCTCCCCAGACCACACGCTCAGGGTCTCCCCTCTCTACCACCTCTCTCTGAAAGTATCAGTGGACGAGTCTAATCACATGACTATCAAGAGGACAAGGGAATGGGCAAGAGATCACAGTTCCAGAGACTTCTATCCCAAAATTCCGATTCCTCCCCAGATTTCTCTGCTAGAAAGACTAGTCTTAGCCTCAAGTGGAGAGGAGAGTCCAGTGGATATGCAGCCAAGGAAGAATTAGCCTTGTTTTTTTGCATCCTTTAGGTTCCCCCAGGTGATATCTAGAAACTACACATCTCACGGATTCAGAACCAAACTGTCTACTGAGGGAGGAAATGTTTCTAAATACAGAGATTGTACTGAGTTGCCACACTGCTCAGTGTGACACTGAATAAGGCTTTTTGGACCTTCAGGCATGAGTTTCCACCACCGGAAGTTGCCTGGAAGCTCTTCAGCGTGGGGTGTGTCTCGTCCCATCGGCAGGCTGCCGAGCAGGGTGTGGACCTGACCGGCAGAGGCCATGGGAGGTGCATGGAGCCTGTGGGGAGGCTGGAATGGTCCCGTGGGCACCACTGAGTTGGTTCTCTGCCTCCTGGGGATAAGGCCAAGGCAGTGCCAGGAGGATGAGTCATTGAGCTCACAGAAGCAAGAGGTCAAGTGCACCCCATAGATTCAAAGGCCACTACTGAAAAGAACTTCTGTCCCAGATACGGTGAAGAACATGATGCCCCAGATTTAGAACAGCCCTGCCCTTGTCATTTTCCCTCTTGAAGACCCACATTTTTCCCACTTCACCTATTCTTTGATGGACCCCAAGTTGTAACAAAACTATGAAGTTAGGAGGTTGAAGGAGGCTAACTCTTCTGTGTTTTCCCAGCCACGTTATGTTTCATGCTTGACCGGGGTCATCATGTGTCTGCTTGTAAAGAACCTCTCTCTGGCTTGGGAACCCCCCGAGGACGAGCATCCTATCTGCTCCTTCCTTGGAGTGCCTTTATATCCTGACACAGGACATTTCTCCTGACAGAAATCTCTTCGGTTCTACTCAAAAACACTTTTGTAGCCATGAAGTACATTGGCCAATCTCTGGGAAGACACACGTGATTGGGCAGGATGGCCTTGAAAAAGGAGCAGGAAGTGATTAAACCTCAGAGCTTTGGCTGACTAGTTGTGTGGACTCGGGAACGGTATTTCACCTCTGAGAATCCATTTCTTTATCTGTGAGGCGTGATAGTTTAAAGGTGAAATAAGATATCTTTTTTTTTTTTTTTTGCGGTACACGGGCCTCTCACTGTCGTGGCCTCTCCCGTTGTGGAGCACAGGCTCCGGACGCGCAGGCTCAGCGGCCATGGCTCACGGGCCCAGCCGCTCCGCGGCATGTGGGATCCTTCCGGACCGGGGCACGAACCCGTGTCCCCTGCATCGGCAGGCGGACTCTCAACCACTGCGCCACCAGGGAAGCCCAAGATACCATTTTTAAGGCACCTAATATATTCCTGGCCTTTTCTTCATAATTAGGAGGATAACTACAACTATGATTAATGATTATATTCTGCATCTCTTTCTCTCTCTCTCTCTCTCTCTGTCCAGGGTTCACAAACCAGGGAAAGACAGAAGATGCCTGAGTCCAGTGCCCAGTACTGTGCACAGTAGAGTACAGGGCACAGAGGAGGGGATCATCGTTTCACAGAGTAGAAAAGCACTCCAGGGGAGCCAACATGAGCTGGGACTTGAATGATGAGTGATGCTTCTGCTAGCAGAGAGGCGTGGGAAAGTCATCCTGAGAAAAGAGAATAAACGTGGAACAAAGGACAAAGACGTGCGAATGCACGGTACATCCAGGGAGCGATGAGCCGTGTCATGTGGTTGACGTGTGGCATGCCCAGGTAGTACCATGGGGTAAGAGGCCACGTGATGGCAGGCTCTTTGTCCTGGACCCGGGAGTGCAGACTTTATCACGAAGGCAATGGAAATCCACTGAAGACGTGAAAAATCCTTTTTTGCTGCCAAGTATGAAATGCACTTGCAGAAAGAGTAGGAAGATGCCTCTTACAAGATTAGTGGAGCAGAGGGAGGGCCTGAGGCAGGGGCATGGCCACAGGAAGGGGGGAGAAAGAAGGGGATGAAAGGGGTCCTGTCGAGGTGGGGATGGTGGTGAGGGCTCCGGAGGGAACAGAAAGGGAGGGAGGGGCGAGAAGCACAGCTACAGTGTGTGGTCTGAGCGGTGAAGAGGACGGCGACCTTCTGTATCTTCTCGGTGGGCCATGCCCAGCTGAGGGCTGGCTCTCAGGCAATAACTGTAGTCCCATTGCCTTTTAAGACATAAACACCTGACAACGGAAGAGGAATACTCAGATCAAGGATGAGCCACCAGTAGGACCAGCAATCAATCAGCCGCCCAACCAGTGTCTCTGGTAACGAGGGCTGGTGGAGACTTGAGTTTAGTGGTTTTCTTTTCTTTTCTTTGTGTTTAGGTTTTAAACTAGTAACGTGAGTTTGGTGTTTTATTTGAGAATATTCAATTCTGCTACAGAACATGAGAAATCAAATGGGAGAAGTGAAACTTGTGAGATGTGCTAAGTATAGATAAGTCACTTATGAGACATAAGGCATAAATAAAATACATAGACGTGCTGAACATAGAAAGGGATGGAAATGCTGAATAAACACTAAAATTGTCACTAAGCGTTAAATACACGAGGTGTTAAAATTGTCACTATACATTACATATACATGATGTATCTGGGTCACTCAATATTTATGAAGTCTTGAATTGGTCACACATTGGTTACACCCATTCTAGCTCCGCAGATACTCTGCCAGATAAAATCCATAGCTGCTCATAGACTCACTGGTGAGTGTACAATTGTGACCAAGTGATTTCCTTTTCAATACGTATTGTGACTGGCTAGAACGCCAAGATCTAGGATTCAACGTGTAGAAACTGAAAATATGTCTCCCACCAAGCTTAAATTTAGGAAGAAGGGAAAAAGGCCTGACCCTAATTTGCAAAACGCTCCGGCTTGCCGTGTTATCCTTCAAGGATATTATGTTTTACTTAGTGGAAGAAAAAAAAAAAGGTGTGTGTGTAGGTAAAAATGCAAGATCCAACTTACTGTTGCATTTTCAGGCTAATATTTAACTTTTCAGAGGAGTACACAATTTATGAATTGAACTTATTTCTATTATAATTAGACTTTATATAAATATTCATGAGACAGTTTATTCCTTCTCCTTGAGTATTTCTCCATTCGCCATATCTCAGCCAGAATCCAAAGAGCACCTTTTCAAAACATGTCTTTTTCCTTAAGTTATCTTCATTTACATAATGAACAAAAGCTTCACATTTGCTCCCCACAGGCATTAGTTCTTCTAGATGTCATTAGTGCGAGGAAAGTCCCTTACCATTCCAGTTATTGATTTAATCAAACATTCTGCTAATCCAATATTCTCCAAATAGGATTTTGATAATTTTCCTGATGCACCTTATAATTACGGAACAAAAGACAGAAAGCAGCTGAAGACGACCTATTTCCACATGGGCCTTGCTAACCGCACAGAGCTCTGTTGGATCTGGCAGTGAGGACCCTTGACACGAAACCCTCATTTTCGACTTCTGTATACGCACCACAGCTGCAGAGTATCATGAGGGAAAAAGCCTTTCAGATTATCTATTCCGTTTTCCCAACATGGGACCGGAAATCATCAGCCACAACGGATACCCCTTGAAACCGAGGTGTCGTGGCGGTTAAGTCTGGGCTCTGCTGCCCTCACTTCTGGAACCTTTCACATCAGCTTAAAATAGCTTCCTGGGCCTCCCTGGTGGCGCAGTGGTCGGGAGCCCGCCTGCCGATGCAGGGGACGCGGGTTCGTGCCCCGGTCCGGGAAGATCCCACATTATTGTATTACAAATACAATAATAATGAAAAAGTTTGAAATACGGGAAGAATTACCAAAACCTGACAGAGACATGAAGTGAGCCAATGCAGTTGGAAAAATGGCGCTGACAGACTTGCTTGATGCACAGGGGCCACAGACATTCAATGTGTAAAAAAAAAGAGGAAAAAACCACGATATCTTTGAAGTGCAATAAAGCAAACTGCAATAAAACATGGTCTGCCTAGGGCTTCCCTGGTGGTGCAGTGGTCGGGAGCCCGCCTGCCGATGCAGGGGACGCAGGTTCGTGCCCCGGTCCGGGAAGATCCCACATGCCGCGGAGCAGCTGGGCCCGTGAGCCATGGCCGCTGAGCCTGTGCATCCAGAGCCTGTGCTCCGCAACAGGAGAGGCCACAGCAGTGAGAGGCCCACGTACCGCAAAAAAAAAAAAAAAAAGTTCTAAGCCTTACCATAAATAAGGAAATGTCATTGCAGAGAATCTAGAACACGTATTTGATCACCTTTTCCCCTCATAACACCTGTGACCATCTTGCTGCACTGATAGCAAATAGAGATCTCATCCACCCCTATGTCCACACTTAAAGATAAGACCCAGGAATTGAGCTGTTTGTCCCAGTTCCCTCAGTTAAGACACCGGCTTCTGATTCTGAATCTGCTACCTGCCGACTCTTACCTCACTGCTCTGTTTATTAAAACATGCTGTCTCTTTCATGTTCGTGTTGATGCTCGCTACACTTGACCAAAAGAATCATTCCTCTACTGGTAAAGAGTTCCAGAAAGATCTGAAAACATCCGTCCCAGGCATCTTCCATGGGTCTTTGCCACATCTCAGATAGCCGATTCTTGCTGTATCTCATTTGTATTGCGAATTCATATTTATACAGGCACACCTCAGAGATAGTGTGGGTTTGGTTCCAGGTCACCACAAGAAAGAGAATATTGCACTTAAGTGAGTCACATAAAATTTTTGGTTTCCTAGGGCATATGAAAGTTATGTTTACTATACTATAGCCTATTAAGTGTGCAACAGCATTGTGTCTAAACAACAATGCACATATCTTAAGTAAAAAATACTTTATTGCTAAAAAATGCTAGCCATCATCTGAGCCTTCAGAGAGTCCTAACAGTAACTTCAAAGGTCACTGATTACAGATCCGCATTACAAATACAATAATAATGAAAACGTTTGAAATACTGGAAGAATTACCAAAATGTTACAGAGACATGAAGTGAGCAAATGCAGTTGGAAAAAGGGTGCTGACAGACTTGCTTGATGCACAGTGGCCACAAACATTCAATGTGTAAAACAAAAAAGTAAAAAACCACGATATCTTTGAAGTGCAATAAAGCAAAGTGCAATAAAACATGGTCTGCCTAGGGCTTCCCTGGTGGCGCAGTGGTTGAGAGTCCGCCTGTCGATGCAGGGGAGAGGCCCGCCTACCGCAAAAACAAAAAACAAAAAACACGGTCTGCCTGCGTTTACGATGGAAGTTAAAACGATGTCCTCTTTGAAAATGATTGTGATTTCAAGTTAAGGTAGCAGAAGGAGGGAGAGCAGGAGGGTTGAGGTTGGGCCACCTGTCACTTTTGGTTTAGCACCTTTGTCTTCCAAGAAGAATTCTAGATCCCAGGTCCAGCATCAAAGCAAACGAACAAAAAAATCATCAGAACTCTAGTCCGGAATTTGGACATGAACTATCCCGGGTTATAAGGGAGCCACCATCTAGAACCGCCAAGTAGTAGAGTAGCTCTCAAGCCGAGGTGCACACCGGGCTCTGGCCAGAGATGTCTTCTGGTAGAAGCCACCTTCCTATCTAGCATCTTAGTTACTCCAAGTCTGATGAAGAGAATGCAGGAAATGTCAGCTAAGATCCCTTCCAGCTTCCACCATCTCTCTCTCTTTCATGCCCAGGTTTAGATGACCACCACTGTCCAAGCTTGAGTATCTAAAGATAGCAGGTTGGGAAAAAGAAATCTCCAAGTCTGGGGGGGATGGGGTGACGGGATGCATTTTTAAAGATCCATGATGAGGATAAGATGTCCTCAACAGGGTCGAGAAGCAGAGCTCACTACTCTCTTTCTGGCCCAGAGAGGAACATGCTGCATCTTGGGTGACTTAGCTAAAGCCAGATACTCTAGAAGATGATCATCCGCCAAATCACTTAACAGTGCATGAACGATTCTGCAGCTATACTTCCCAGGCTTGAGAAGACCAAGCAGTAAAAATCTGACTTAGGTCCCTGCTAAGGTTGCCTTTGGCAAAACGCCTGGAGGCATGGCTGCTATCAGGCGCACCAACTCACTTTTCATTGTACAAGTCCGACAGCCATAGTCTACAGGACACGCGAGTGACAGGTCACTGAGGACGCCGCTCCAGAGCCTCTTCCAAGAGGAAAAGTTCACGCACGTAAATAAATGTCAGGGGTGCATGCAGTCATGCATGGAATATCAAGGTCAGCTGACCAGGGGTGGTGAAGGCCAATCACACTGTAAAGGTGGCCAAATGGCCCTGTTTTCACACTGCGGGGGCCCCTCTCTGGATCAGTTCTCTGGCTCCTGATCCACCATCTCGACCCCACCCCCCTCTCTTCTCTCCCCTCTCTCATGCCTGCATGCACACTTTTGAGCCCTTATCTTTGTGTTCATAGGAACAAAGACCTGAGCTTCCTCCTATAAAGTAGAACTGAATCGGCATCCTTTCGAAGGACAGGTGTAGCTCAGTCCGCTGCCTGGAAAGCACAGAGGTCAGAGCTGGAGCACCTTGTAGGGTCAGGGTCCAACCAAGAAGAGCCTCAGAAAGGGAATACCTATCTATGTTCTCGGACAAAGAGATCCCGATCTGGCCCATGGCAGACGACCACGCCAAGGGAAGGAAAACGTCTCCCCACCCCCAGAAACAGCTGTTTCCTGTGACGCTGCACTGTCCTCACTTTTGTCTACCACCCCTCTCCCCCCAGCACAATAGGGGGGCACAAGGAGGCAGCCAACTGCAGGCCCTGGAAACAGAGCTTGACTGCATGGGGTCACCTGCATCCCCTCCCCACACACAGCAGGCAGCTCGGCGAGTGACGTGCTGGGGACCTCCTCCAACGTGAGTCAAGCCCTTTTTTATGATGCCATTTCCTCATCAAAGATGGTAGTTCTTTTTCTTATCTGTACCTGAAATAAACATAATGTATTTCTGGCATAAGAAAAAAATTGTTATATTTGATGTCCCCTTTCTCTCGGCAAGTGCTTTCCTGAAACGTCCACAGCAATCATTGTTTTCTTAAAATGTCCACAGAGATCATTGGAATTAGCTTCTGTTGTTGGTTTTGGCTTTGAGATATTAATTTAATTGCTTTAAAACAACATAACTCAGTGCCTACCAAATGCCCAAACCGTATCAATTATCGTTGACCTGATGGTAAAAATTAACATTATGTTTAACTTTTCAGCAATACAGAAAGCATTAAAAAAAAAAAAAAAAAAAAAAGGAGTGAAATTCCGAAGGAAAATAAGAGGGGACACAACTGACTAAAGTTAATTAGTTTAAATCTAACCCCAGGATCCCAGTCTCAGAATCCCCCAAGGAGCTAGAGGAAGGGTAGAGAGAGTACAAGACTTTGGGAAATATCACTTAAGGCAGCTTGGGGTTTAGACGTAAAGAAAAGCAGTATGACTAGAGAGGAAAAATGGGGTTTTTTAAAATTCAAATGATAAAGTCTTCAAGGATAGCAAAATTAGTGTGTTCAGAAGACAAAGTGGAGTTGGCCTCATAAACTAGGGCATACAAATTCTCATTTTAATATAGCCTCAATTTTTCAGCCAGCTCTGAAATATCCTAGTTCTGCACCGAATACATTGGAACCACATTTCCAGGCATAAATTCACAGAGACTGGAGTGTGTAGCAACAAGAGGGAAAAAACAGCAGAACCTTTTAAAATTTGTGCATAAAATTGCAATGCAAGTTCCTAAAAACTACACTTGTGATAATCTTGGGAACAAAATCCAGATAACATGTTTAGCTGATCTACCAAGAGGGTATCTCCTGGTCTCTTCTCTTTCCTGTCAGGGAAGGGTATACCCAAAATGATCCTAGCCAATGAGAACCCTCTATAAGGTGACAAGTTATCCTGGCTTCCCCCAAGGCCAACCGGGGTGATGTCTGTTGTCTTGACACGAATGCTAAGGACTCCCCTTTCCCATTCCTGAGGTTCCCCATTTGGATGATAAATGATATGGTAACCTTACTTATAGGTCAATTTCCCCTCATATCAATTCAGCTTAACTTGATTTCACTGTTGGATATTTAGTCAGTCAAAATGTAAATTCTGGGCTTCCCTGGTGGCGCAGTGGTTGAGAGTCCGCCTGCCAATGCAGGGCACACAGGTTCGTGTCCTGGTCCGGGAAGATCCCACATGTCGTGGAGCGGCTGGGCCAGTCAGCCATGGCCGCTGAGCCTGAGCATCCGGAGCCTGTGCTCCACAGCGGGAAAGGCCACGACAGTGAGAGGCCTGTGTACCGCAAAAAAAAAAAAAAAAAAAAGTAAATTCTGTTTTACATATTTTTTTGTAAATTGACAGTTTCTAGATTTGTTACCTCTCCTGAAGCCAAAAGAATTTCAAAGAAGTTGCAAATTTCTAGGTAATAGACTTAATGCCTCCCCTTCAAGTTCAATGACCCTAGACAGAAAGTGTCCCTGAATTCCTGGAGCAAGGGCATAACTCATAGGACGCTAGCAGTCAAGTCCCGCAATCCGGTGCACATTTACATCTAAGTGGAAATGAAATATGCAGGAAGACAATGTGTGACTCTGCTCAGGAGTCTAGAGGGTGATTTTTTGGTGGCCCGTTAATTCTAGGCTTCTTCCAACAGGACAAAGACCATCTCTGTTTTAATCTCTGGACTGTGAGCTCGTTCTCCTCATTATGGTCTCTGGCCCCAGGCATCACTCCTGCACCCAGGGAGCAGCCACACCTGACACGTATGAGCAAAAGAAAGTAACACTGCAAACCCATTTTTGTCCACTGGTAAAATAACCAAAGTACGTGCCCTACTGATGGTGGGTCAGAATTAGCACTTTGCTGTCAAAGGCCATGCTACATGGGTAGATTGTCCATTTCACGTTTATCGTTTCCCCTAGACCTGCCAGTGTGTTTCGTGCCTTCCCTCCAACGTGCATGGCCCTTTCACGGTCACCCTAGGATTCCTGCACATCATTTTCATTATGTTTTTTTGTTTTTTTGTGTTTTTTTTGTTTGTTTTTTTGCAGTACGCGGGCCTCTCACTGTCGTGGCCTCTCTCGTTGCGGAGCACAGGCTCCGGACACGCAGGCTCAGCGGCCATGGCTCATGGGCCCAGCTACTCTGCGACATGTGGGATCTTCCCGGACCAGGGCATGAACCCGTGTCCCCTGCATCGGCAGGCGGACTCTCAACCACTGCGCCACCAAGGAAGCCCCATTATGTTTTACAGTTATGCTTCTCTATAACGTGACTATAGCTTATTTAATAGAAGTAAAGCCAAGTTATAATTCCACGCGTACACTGTGGCTTTGCAGTAGAATTTTCAGAAATTCGGGCAGTATATAAAGAGAGGCAAGTCAAATTTGGCAAGGACTTCTGGGAATTCGAGTTCATGTCCTCACTTGGCCCTGGTAAAGCCTCTGCCTCATTCCTGGCTCAGAACCACCTCTGCATTACAGTGTTTCTCCTCCTTACGTCCCGTCACCCTTTAGCGAACTCTAGTCTGGCTCTGACTTCCACTCTTCCTGGTGAAGTGTCCGTAAGTTTTTCCTCTCAGGGTCTCCAAAGACCTCCGTGCTGCATAACCAGTGGACGTATTTCTAGCCTCATGTTAGTTTTTGTAACGTAACGTTTTTTCTCTGTCCTCCAAGCTTACCTGACATACCCCCTCGGTCTCCTCCGTTGGAATTCTTAAGCATCCTCTCTTTTTATCTGCCTTTCCTTCCTAGCTGTGAGCAGTCACTACTTGCCTCTGCACATTATCTATTGCTAACGACTCCCACATTTTCTTCCTGCCTGGTCTTTTCCCCCTCAGTGCCCCAGCCAGAGAGCTGACGTTGCCGCCTGAACATCTCACAGGTGTCCCAGCTCCACAGGCACTGAGCCCTCACCTTGAGGAGCCTGTCCTTGGCTTACTCTTCTCAGAGAAAACGGTGTCAGTATTCAACTGATCGCTCAAAGAGCAAAAAACACAGACACCATCATAATTTTTTCCCCACCACCCTGCCTGCAAACCAAATCCATCAGCAGATTCTGTATTTATTTTTGCTTTGCTTTGAGTATGTTTTGGAAACATCTACAACTTCTTACCTGCCCCACCAGCACCCTTGGCATTCAGAATATAATGCTAACGCCTCGCCCGGGTTTGGATCTGGTTCCCCTTTCAATGCTGGTGTGTCGCTGTCCCCTGTCACTCCTCCTGCCGCGGCCACTCTGGCCTTCTCACGTGTCCCATAACCAGCCTTGCACCTGCCCATCTCAGGCTCCCTGGAGATGCCTCTCTCTTGACGACTCAGCCTCCCTCCCATCTCTGTCTTCTCCCCGCTCTGGTCCCCAGCTCTACACAGGGTCAGCAGTCCCTTCTCATCCCTTAAACCTCAGCAGAAGCATCAGCCTAAGAGGGGTCTTCCCCACTGACCCCATGAAAGAGCATTTCTCCCAGCTCATCGCTCCACAACTATATCTCCTCCTAATGATATAAAACACTGAAGATAGTGGGAGAGACAAGTAAATAACAAGCAAACAAGCAAATGAGGCCAGGCCCCAAGTCCGGCTCCTGGGTCCCTGGCGCCAAGCTCAGAGACCAGCACACAGAGGGCACCCAGCAACGTCTGCTGGGGGAAGGCACACTCGGTCATGGGCCATTCTTCAGTTTAATCCTGATGCGTCGCGCACTGCCCTGTCCGTGGGCCATAATGAAGGAAGAGCCTTGGGTCTGAGACAAGGCAGCTCTGAGAAAGGAAGAAAGAAATCGATCAAGCAGCCTGATTTGTAAAATGTCAGTTACTCTCACTGGGAAAAAATGAGCTGTATCCCTAACAATCCTAAGAGCAAATGCCTCTGTGTAAATGTTGATCAAATGTGTAAGGAAGAGTTTTAAGACTGAGCTTCAATTGAATTTAGACTAAATCAGACAAATTCACAGGACGGCCTCAAAGAAAGCCCCAGAATTCACTTTGAAGGAAGAAGCCCCTCTGGCTGGGAGGGGTTTGGGGTGGGGTGGGGTGCGGCAGAAGCTCCATGAGCAGGTAGATGTTCACTGACGTAACTGCTTGATGTGGGTCAGACACAGAAGGCTTGTTAGGGGAGGGCAGACAGCCGTTCAGTCCATTCGAGTCTCATGTTCTTTGTTAACAACTGGTTTTCCCCTGAGACTCCTTTTCCTTGTTATAAACAACCCCAGTGTGTCTGACAGCTCAACTCCTGGCACTTGGACGTGGTGTGATTGTTTGGAAAAACAGCCAAAGGGTCTGTCCCTGAGTGCTGCTGGCTGCTTGCTTCAGACCCATTCGATGGTTTCTGGGGGCAGGGGGAGCCGTGGAGGGGGAGAAAGCAAGGAGGGCCTGATGGTCAGAGCGGGGAGGGTCTGATGGTCAGAGAGGGGAGGGCCTGATGGTCAGAGGGGGGAGGGTCTGATGGTCAGAGGGGGGAGGGCCTGATGGTCAGAGGGAGGAGGGTCTGATGATCAGGGGGGACGGCCTGATGGTCAGAGTGGGGACGGCCTGATGGTCAGGGCCCAAAGTTCATAAGCAAGACTCACAACCTAAAGAATAGCTTTTAACAGTGGTAAAAATACAACTCTAAAGGTGCTAAAGGTACATTATATACCAGGCACTAAAACGGTACTTTAAGATGTTGTTGTTAATGATGACAGCAAATTGCTGAAGCAGGTGTCATTATCACTGCCAATGCACACATGAAGGCATGAAAGCTTGCAGAGTCTAAGAAGCATGTTCAACATCACTGAGCTAGAAAGTGATAGACAATTTAACCCCACATCTCTTTCCAATAACCTATATTTATTTTATATAATACACAGGGAGCCATATATGTTAAAAGATGTTATTTCAAGATCACATCTTATGTGTGTTGGCCATCTCTTGATTTATTTTCCTTGGTTTTACATGGTTTCCATTGCAGTTTACACTTTAATAGGTTCTGGATCTTAAGTTCATCGAACGCCTTATGTTTCCATGTCATGGTCTCATCCTCCACGCCCTACCTGTGGGTCAGTAAACAAACACACAAGTGTGAGCTGCTCTCTGCAACTCAGGGATGGTGTGGTAAAGGGCCAGTGATGGGAATAATCATTTCTAATCATTATGTTTTACTTTGGGCTCCCAGAAGGTAATTGCCTTTGAGCCAACCTACACAGACACCCTGAGAGAAGTCCAGTGTCTCCTGCAGCTGTGTTCTTCCTTAGCTTTATGTGCAAATTTCTTAATTGTATTAAATGGAAAATAAGATAAAATGATATTTCAGTTGAACAGAACAGTCACATGTGGTTGTTTTCAGTAATTACTAGAATTGTGAGAAATGCAGTCAGTTGAATGGTCTCTGGGTTGATAGGTCACTTTAAATAGCGGATAGCCAAAATAATATATGTTTATATTTGAATTTGGTATCTACATGGCTTTACAAATAGAACAAGAAGAATTGAATTTTGTGTGTGTGTTATGTTGAGCTGACACAGCACTTGGCATATTCTGGCCTATGTTAGAAACTGTGGTCTGTTATGAATTATTACAAAATTTCTACAGAGCTCTCCACCCAACAGCAGGAGAATACACATTCCCCTCAAGCACACATGGAACATTATCCAGGACAGACTATATGTTAGGCCACAAAACAAGTCTTAAAATACATTTTAAAAGATTAGAAGCATACAAAGGATCTTTCCTGATCACAATGGAATGAATCTAGAAATCAATAACAGATGGAAAGTCATGAAACCCACACAAATATGTGGAAATTAAACAGCACACACATAAACAACCAGTAGATTAAAAGAAGAAACCACAAGGGAAATTAAAAATACTTTGTAAACAACCAGTAGATTAAAAGAAGAAACCACAAGGGAAATTAAAAATACTTTGAGCTGAAAGTGAAAACACAACATACCAAAACTTATGGGATGCAGTGAAAGCAGTGCTTAGAGGGAAAATCATAGCTGTGAACTATATTAAGAAAAAACATCCCAATCAGTAACCTAATATTCCACCTTAAGAAGCTCGTGAAAAAAGAGCAAAATAACCCAAAGCAAGCAGAAGGAAGGAAAGAAGAACAGAGCAAAATAAATAAAATAGAGAATAGGAAAATAATAAATTAACAAAGTCAAAAGTGGATTCTTTGAAAACCAATGAAGTTGACAAACCTTTAGCTAGACTGACCATTATGAAATTTAATTCCAGGATGACTTCCTACAACTTCCCATCAAGCTAGTGTTTCTTATGCATATTGAGTCTAATCAACCATATATTAGTCTTTTAGAAACTTATTTGATAAGGATACACTTCTGTAATTCTTATAAAGCACAGGGATTTCTATAGATGACGAATTTCCAGCATTACAACCAACTCTTCACTTTTCAGTTCAAGACACTAAGTTTTAGGAAAATCTCTTTAAAAATGAACATGTACAATGTAGAAAGGATGTTGAAGAAAGGAGACATCTTAACACAGTAGGATGCAGTGAGAGAATGGAACAAATCAAAAGTTGTATCAGTCAGAGTTCAAGCTTGGAAGTGAAACTCTGAGTATTATAGAGTAATATCTATCATAGGAATTAGACCTTCCACATTTGTGGGGGCAGACGGGGAAGTAAAGGTCTGTAGAAGGGAGCTTGAAAGCATCTGGTGGGGACCCTGGGGTCTGGCAATTGGGAAAGAGAGCTGGGTGTTGGGCAGCGAAGAGCAGACAAACTGGAGCCTTCTCGTAGCTCCACGTCTGTGTCTCATCATCTCTAACTGCTACTTCGCTTTACCTCCCAAATCTCTCACCACTTCACTTTTGGCCAACTCTAACTCATACACATACACACGGAAGAAGATCTGGGAAATTCTCAACATCACAGGTTGATGCTACAACAACCCATCACAGGTAAATTACTTAATATTTCCGCATTTCCATCTCCTCATCTGTTAAAAGGCTACGAATGACATTATCTATCTCAAAGCTTTGCTGTGTCACATGAGATAATATAAAACTGTAAGTGTTCACAGTTGGTTTTTATTTTAGAGGAGCTAAATCAGAACCTGTGTGTGTATATGTTGATGGATGTGTTATAAGATCAGATGAGGACCTGGAGCAGACCCAACTCTACTTTGAGGGCACCATGAAGGCTTTCCTGCCTGATGTGGGATTTGTCTGGGAAGCATGCATTGAACAAACCTTGGAAGAGTTCTGCCTTCTTTGCTAGCTGACGAAAGCCCCTTCGGCCCTGCTTCCCCTAACTCCCATCATTGACCCACACGTTTGGTTTGCATGAATATCACTGGAGGGGACCGAGTCTTGGCTGGCTGGCCACTACTCATCCTGATGACCACTGGCATAGGTCTCTCCCTTCACCCAGGGCAGGCATTCATGGTGTCCCCACTGTATACAACAGTATGTGTCCACGTGTCTACTAAATTGTCAAGAGTCACACGACGCCCTCCACAAAAGGTTCATGACCTCCTCAGACCTATTGCCCCTCCCTATTACCTGTGGACCACGAACCTCCAGGAAAGTATTCATGTCTTATAAAACTACCAGTGATCCTCTGGAAACAAGACACCCAGATTTCACAGCATCTCTGGAGACTTTCCATCCTCTGCCCAAAATCAATGCATTGCCATCTTCCTGCTGACTCAGATGTAGAGTTGAAGACATTTCATGGAGATGCCATTTCAGATGTGAAGAAGGAAGAGATTTAGAGTTGCCTGATAAACTACTTGTATTTCCTTGTTGCTTATTCTGAACCTGCCAAATCTCTGAGAAGAGCTGTATGTCGGTAACACAGGTGACACCAGACACACTCGCCTTATAATCACTCACAGGTTTTGATTTTTTCTTCCTGCCTCTCAGCTTCCATATGACTTTCTTGACATTTAGACACAAGCTTCTCCTCTTCGGTCCCATTATCTGTGCCAAGCTCAGTCTCATCGAGATTTTACTATTTTTCTCCATATGCACGATCCCAGCAGGCTTAGCGCCTAAAGCAGACTGGCAGAGATATGGATGTCACCTCTGTGTCTCAGTCCCAGAATTCGGCACTGGGCTCTATCAGGATGGAAAAACCCATCTATCAGGGGAGCTACGGGGCCATGCCACGTTCCTCACCCAGAAACACTGTACGGGGCTCTGCTACTTGTCTGCTCACCTGTACCTTCTATATCCTACCCAGTCTTCTCCCATCTGCCCCACTGGGCAGGTCAGATTTAGCATATGCTCAGTTAATTTAAGCTCATTAAGCAGCAGTCTCTAGTATGAATCACTCCAAAGCGCAAGGCATTTGACATTCGTTTTGCAAGTCATTATGTTGCATAGTAGTGAACTGGCAGGTTGCAAGTCACACTGAACAAAGAAGAAAATAAAGGTTTGCAAGAGAAGCTAAAGGGAAGGACAAAAGGAATCTGAGTCTCAACTAGAATTGAGGTAAGAGTGGTTTTTGTCCTACTTTAGTCCAAAGCCTAGATTCCCTTCCCCTAAAGGACAGATAAAAACACCAATGTGCTGAGTGTGTCGACAAAATATAGGAGAAGAAAAAGACAAGGGCTATAGTACTTAGTCCTTAAAAAGGATGGATTAAAGATAGGCAAAAAGATAATTCCTTGAAGGTCATATATATGCCTCGAAGACAAAAAGCAGGGTGTCTTGTACATAGATGTTTCCAATAAATTATTTTGAGTGACCACTTTGTGACTCTCATGTGAAACTGTAATCTTTATAAATTTATCTTTTATGCAATAACAGACTGTCTTAATAGATCTAGTAAATGAAATGCTTGGGAAATGAGTGGAATAAATTAAGTTTCTGATAGTCTGAGCAAGCAATCCCTTTATTGTATATTTTAGGTTAAGCATGCATTAATTCCCATGGATTCACCTTGCTGCTACAGAAAGCAAAAACTTGTGAAGAGAGGACTTTTTTTTTTTTTTTTGCGGTACGCGGGCCTCTCACTGTTGTGGCCTCTCCCGTTGCGGAGCACAGGCTCTGGACGCACAGGCTCAGTGGCCATGGCTCACAGGCCCAGCTGCTCCATGGCACGTGGGATCTTCCTGGACCGGGGCACGAACCCATGTCCCCTGCATCGGCAGGCGGACTCTCAACCACTGCGCCACCAGGGAAGCCCAGAGAGGACTTTTTGATGCCTCAGGATCTTAGGGAACCTTGAGGTCCTCATTCTGAGGAAGCCACTTCACCAACTTAAACTGAGCTGAAGAAGAACAAGGATTTCATTTGCCCTGGGCTCAGTCAGAGCCTGGGATTTGCTTATTTTTTTCTTTTTTCAATTCCTACTACCTTATTTTCATAGAATTGTTCTCCAAGTTCACCTTCTCAGAAAAGAGAGAGGTCTTGAACAATTTTGATATCTGGATAAACAAAAGCTTGGCTGGATTAATAAGTAAGTAAACAAAACGTCAAGAGAGATGGATCAGAAATGATGCGAGAAAAAACCACTGCTTCATAAAGGGGGGCTCGTCCAACAGTTCAAGAGAGGTTGAGATGAAGGACTGTTTGAATCTTAAACAAACACGGAGAAGATAATTCTCAGACATCTGCTGAAGCACAAATGCCTCAGGTTTTGTTTTACTGAGAAAAGTACAAGTGGAACCGGTTGTTTCTCAGTTGACTTTCGGGAGAATTAGCAAATCTAATCATAAATGAATTGCTTCAGGTCAAATTTACCGAGAGGCCCTTGTGGAGCAGCAGAGGCCAGAACATGGATGCTTCATGTCCCTTCAACAAGGGAATATTCAATAGGGACCCTGATTTTTAAAGGCCAATCAGAAATAAGTAGTTTGAATCAATTATTTTATGCATTCTTTTGCAAAACAAAGTTGAATATATAGGTTTTATTCAAGAGAGTAAATACCCATCCATCCATCCATCTATCCATCTATTCATCTATGCGTCTATTTATTCAACCATTATTTATTAAACTCTTACTTGGATGAGAATTTTTTAAAAATTTAACTATAGTTGATTTTTTACCAACAGTGTAGGAGGGTTCCCTCTTCTAGAGGAGAAAATTTAAATGAAGCAAAAGACAGTCCCATTTATTTATTTATTTAGCCATTCATTCATTCATTCATTCATTTAAGGCTGTGTTGGGTCTTCGTTGCTGTGTGCGGGCCTTCTCTAGTTGTGGCAAGCGGGGGCTACTCTTCGTTGTGCAGCAGGGGCTCTAGTCGCACGGGCTTCAGTAGTTGTGGCACGTGGGCTCCAGCGGTTGTGGCTCGCGGGCTCTAGAGCGCAGGCTCAGTAGTTGTGGCGCATGGGCTTAGTTGCTATGTGGCATGTGGGATCTTCCTGGACCAGGGCTCAAACCCGTGTCCCCTGCACTGGCAGGTGGATTCTCAACCACTGCGCCACCCGGGAGGCCCCAGTCCCAAATTTTAAAAGTTTATAATCTATTTGAGTAACTTAAGTGTGTAAGTCTTAGCTAGCATACCCAGCACATGCCCATATAAGAGTGGGTGTGTGAAGGAATTATGACCATGGAATGTTTTGTACAAGGTAAGAATCTGACCATTTGCCACACAAACACACATTCAGCTTTATATTTTACTTTATAACTAAGTTGTTCGTAACTGGAGTGAGTTCCTTTCCTTCTGCTTAGAATTTAAACTCTCACCTGAGGTTACCTTTGCCTGCAGGACCGAATCCTGGTGTCCACCTCATCCCTCATCACTCCAGCACACCAGTGAGCCTGTGGAGGCAGCCAGCAGTGCAGGACCAGGACTGAGGAATAATTCTTACCCTCTTCACCAAGCACACCTGCCTCAGCCCTCATATTTCCAGGCAAACTCGTCTCAGAAACAGACCCATGGCTTCAGGCTGGCATGCAGCACAAACCTAAACACCCAGTGTCACAGAATGTTCATGTACCTCAGGGCAGACCTTCTGGCAGCAGAAGAGACTGCGGACGCCTCCTGGACACAGGTGGAAACATCTAGAAAACTGAAACTCTAGGAGAGGGTTCACTGAGATGCAAGATTAATTATATCATTAATACTGAAAGTATTGTCCCTGACTCGACTCTATTTCTGCTGCGGGGCACCTGGGATTTCCGCAGGGAGCTTGGGAGTTTGGCAATGAAATGATGTGTCTTGGCTCTCTGGGTGCCCAGGGAGAGGGTGTGAGACCGTGCAGTTAAGGCCCTCCTTCTTAGGAAGATAAAACTCATGGGGGGTTTTTGAAGCTCACTGGGAAATAACCTCTGTGGTGTGGTCCTCCACGGTCTCCTCCTTCCTCTACCTCAACAATTGAACAGAAGTTTTATTATTATGTGTCAAGCTCTCGATCTCATTTGATCTTTATAATAGCCCTGTGGCGTAGGCACTGTTATCCCCATTTTGCAGATAACCAAACTGAGATTCAGAAAGTTTATGTAACTCGCTCGAGGGAACTCAGCCTGTGCACAACAGGGTCAGGATCATCTGAAAGGGATGGTCCTGCTGCAGATAACTGAGAGCTTGCCATGAATCTGGAAATGGTCCGGCATTTGTTGAGACCTGGTAGTGCGTCCAGGGCTATGCTAAACGAGACCCCCCGGCAGGAGCATCTCGTTACTGGCTAGAGAGAGAAATGATCCGCGTTCCTCTTCCAGGAGTGCAACTCTTCTTTTTTTTTTAAATTAATTAATTTATTTATTTTTGGCTGTGTTGGGTCTTCGTTTCCATGCAAGGGCTTTCTCTAGTAGCAGCGAGCGGGGGCCACTCTTCATCGCGGTGCAAGGGCCTCTCACTGTCGCGGCCTCTCTTGTTGCGGAGCACAAGCTCCAGACACGCAGGCTCAGTAGTTGTGGCTCACAGGCCCAGCCGCTCCGCGGCATGTGGGATCTTCCCAGACCAGGGCCCGAACCCGTGTCCCCTGCATTGGCGGGCAGATTCTCAACCACTGCGCCACCAGGGAAGCCCCAGGAGTGCAACTCTTGCACAATATTCTCAAAAAGTATTTTGTGAAGATCAGAAAGTTTATAGGAACTTTCCCCAACACTTACTGAATGATTCCTTTTATCTATTGTCGACGCAATCCTTGCTAAAAAGCATCACAGATTTCTTCATTCTTCCTTTGTTGACAATGTCATATTTGATTTAAATTCATCAGCTGGTTAGTCTCTCTTTGACAGCAAGTTCCCTGGTGCCTGATGGGAATTATGATGTAAATGTTGGCCACGGTTTCATTGTGACACTTGAGAGATACTTACTGTCCACATTGTGTACGTCCCAAGTGCATTTCAGTTCAAGGATGTTGGACCTTTCTAATTACTCCATCTTTGAGCATCCTTCCCAGCCTCTGTGATGCACTATGGCCAACATGCAAGGAGAATTTTTCAGAGTGGAGGAGGGTAAATTGGAAAACGTGGGTTCTTTCACCCGATCCCTGCCTATTTGGGCCTCAATGAAATTTCAGCGAAACTTTTTAAAAAATTTAGAAATATATGTGTTTCCCCATTTTTCTGTTAAGGAAAAGGATCCTGTCTTATGCCTAAACATATTTTAATGATGTGGGAAACTTCCCCTTAATTATACAACCTGCCTGCCATCAACACAGTATCCGTGTGGGGTTAGTCATATGCTCCCATCTTGACACTCCATGGAGGTTTTCTTTAGTTATATTTAGGTGAGATTTTACGGTCCAGTGTGAGGACGAAGAAAAACAGATCAGAAGAGACATCTAATTTCACCAACTAAACCATGCTTTTGCAAACAAAGAAAAAACATACCTGCTTGCTGTTATTCCTACTGTCCCCTCTGGCACTACCCAGTCAAGAAAATAACTGAAATCAGTATTTTTCATTAGCCACTGGCATAAATCACGATGCACTCTGACAGATGCCTCAGCAGTATAAACACCTGTGATCATAATCTTGGCTAATGTTTCTTGAGTGCGTATTGTGTGCCAGGCACAATTAGAAGAGCCTGGCGTAGGTTTTCTTGTTTGAGGCTCACAAAGTGGTTACAAGTCAGACACAAGTCTCAACTTGTGTTACAGGTGAGGACACCGAGTCACCGCAGGGTGAAGCAGTTGGGCCAGTGAGTTCTCCTACCAATTCAACTCAATTCCGCTGGCCTGCCCTCTGCTCCCTGGAGCCCTGCAGGTCTGATGGGAGAGCCCTGCTCAAAAACTATGCTCAGCTCCACCGGTGATGGAGCTGATGATGACTGCACATCACAACCACCGCAAGCGTCTGCCCCTCCAACTGAGCCTCATACATTGTCCAGCTCCTTCTTCTGGACCCATCCAAATTCCGTTTTCATACTTGGAACCCCCATTCTGAACGGGATGGACCTCCTTCTGGCCCCAAACAGCAGCTCCCTCAAATCGCCACTCCCCTCCACCCCTCCTCATTCTTCTCTTGCTCTGCTTGATCCTAAAACTGCCCTCCCCAAGCCCTCCAGCCCACAATGATCTCCCAATTTATCTGGTTGCTTCTCCTCTATCGAGACTCGGATGCCCCAGACCCTGAAAGGTTTTCTAACTTTGAACAGAATAGCAATTTCCAGATCCTGGGGCCATGTCTGTCTGTTCCACCACCTCCAGACTATGGAGATCTCCCTACCCTTTCCTCCTGGTGGGATGAGATGAACAGTGGAACCTTCCAAGAATCACTTACATACAAGTCAAGGCCAGCTTATTCCTGTGGAAACCCCACTCAACACCGCCAAAGCCCCACCACTCTTTGGCCCACCCCGTATATTATGGACACGCACTCTCTCTCCTCTCAGGTTGTGCACGTTTACGAGAAGGGCCTGACGTCCCATCGTGGTTTTCTCTCCCCTTTCTGTCCTTGTCTACCTGCCAGTCTCTGGCTATTACCGCACATCCACGTGGTAGCAAACACCAGATTCAAGGGACAGCAGAGCTTCCTTCCTGACTGCCCAATCAGCGGAGAGATTCACCCATGGAGTTTTCTGTCTCAGGTAACTCAACCCCTCAGTAAAATACGAGGTAGGCACCACGTCTCCGTGCTGCCTGCAGCTGCACAAGATGAGCTGAGTTGGCACCCAAGAGCACAGACACTTGAGTTGGGTTGAATTGAAGAAACTCACTGAATTGAATATTTCTGTATCTGAAACCTCAAGGCGAGAGCAACAGGATGCAAATCTGGTCCCCCCTCCCCACCCACGTGTAGCCTGAAAACCACACTTGATCAACGCACAGCTTTAGAAAGCCAGCAAAACAGAGCTTCCAGCCCTCCTACTTTGACTTCTTTGATCACTTAACACTTCTCTTTAGAGCCATGGGAAACCTTCTGGTCAAGTTTTGTCGAAGCATTAAATGCTGTGCTTTACCTTTTTTGAAGCCCACTTCTCCCCACCACAGTGTCAGTTCACCCTCTCACCCTCCCTTGGCGTGGCCCCTCCAGGTATCTGAGGCTACTGGTCTTGCAGACCACCCCCCATCCCCATGAGGATCCTGAGCTCTGAAGGGTCCCCTCTCCTTGTTCTGCCATCAAAACATGGCCATCAGGGCCTTAATCCTCCAGCGGTTCAGTGTCCTGATGGCTGACAATGGGTGGTTAACGGATTGTTAATCAAATCAGTTAATTCCTACCATCTTTACCCTCTAAGAAGAATAACATCCTACCAGAGAGAAAATGTGCGTATCACCAATAAAGCTTTGCAGGCAATTAAAAAAAATTATGTTGGTTAAAAAACATTTAGAAAAGTAGACAGCACAGTCGGGCATAATTAATTTTCCTATTCCCATCATCCAGATTGTGACAATTGTTCCTCATTTTTCACATTACCCTTTACCCACTTTAAAAAATTATTTCAAGTGAATACAACATTAAGACATCTTCCCTGTAAACAGTTTAGCACGCATCTTAAAAAAATCTGTGTGGGGCAACTCTTAAGAATGGAGACCCTAAGCCCTGTATATTTTGCCATATAACTAATTTAAACCATTTCACACTTTCAAAAAATGAGTATCATTTCTGAATGTCATCTACCTCTCACCCAAGAACTTCCCTAATCATTCAAGAAAGGCTTTGTGGAGCTGGTTTGTAGGAATGAGGATTTAACCAAGGCTCACATGTTGCCCCTGGTGGCTATGTGTGTTTTAATTGAGAATGTGCCCACCCTAGCGGCTCCCAGCCCTCAGCACATCATGGGGCTGCTGAAAAGAACAGGCCAGTTGTCTACCTGTGGATTCTTCTGGTTGTCTCCTCCTGGTGTCCATATCGATACCCTGTGTCCGTATCTCCTAAGAACTGAAAGTGAGACCTAAAAGCTTGATTACATTCAGCTTAAACTCTGTCCCTCCTTGGCACATGGGATGCTGGCCCCTTCATGCTGCATCACAGAATCTGTTTGTCCTGCTGCTGGGGATGTGAAGACTGAGAACTGGGTCGGGGTGGCGATGGTCAGCGCTCTCCAGTACACACTCACCCTTCTCCCCCCGCAACCAGCACGTGATCCCTAGGGCGATGCTGTAGCACCATGTAAATACCCTGATCTACTCTTCTTATATCCATACATGACATTCGTCTAAATCAACTGTTTTAGTAAAGGCTCCTACATTGTACATGCAAGGAAACAAGGGCTCAGAGAGAACTGCTGGGCCATTTGGAGAACTGGTGACCGAGAGTCGGATGGGCAGTGGGCAGGCTGGCCTGCGGTTGGGGGAGGAGGGAGCACGTGCCCATCTCTGGCTCAATCCCAGGCCCATGGAAGTCCTGTGATGTCTGTCCTGAGTGTCCTGAAAGAGTGAAGGCACCCCACCACCCCCGGGGTCTCATGAATCTGCCCAAAAGCAAGCTGGCCTGCTGATCGCAGAAGGAGGGCTGAGGTACAAGGTGCCCCTTATATGTTTGGGAGAATACATTTCTTTATTTTCCTTTTCCTTTCATTTCCCAGCCCTCATGAATTGTTTATTTGTTATTAAGCTCAACTGAATGAGATTTCAAAGGCAATGAACACTGCTGAAGTCCAAATGAAATCAAATTATCACTATGAGCGCCAGTGGGTATTGGAGGGCATGGAAACTCTGCCTGATTTTGTGAAGGGCCTTCAAGTGAGTTTTCTGAGCCTGGGTCTAGGATGTCACCAGGTGTGGAAGGTCCCCGGTCAGCATCGGGATCACAGATCCCTGGAGCCGGAGAATCTCCGTACCAGAGCCTGGCACTACGTCTGGCTTCCTGCCCCCAGGCCTGAATGCCACCAATAAAGCACCAGCCCCTGCTTCATCACACATGCTGCCAACGTGCGTGCCCCCAATCTCCACATCTGTTCTTACAGTAGATCCAACTCCAGGGCTCCCCTGCTGCCATGTGGAGTCTGTGCTCACAGACTCTCCTCTCCAGGCCCCTGACACGGGCCCTGCATCCACACCCTCCCCTGCACCCGTTCCCCCCCATCCACACCAGCCTCATGTCCATCCCATCAGTGGTCCAGAGGTCCAGGTCCCCTGCAGGTAAAGCATTCACCTCTCCGTGGGTGACAGGCTGGTTCCGTCTTACCCTTTGGTCTCGGCTCGTGGGGCATCTTCTCAGAGAAGGGACCTCCCAACCGCTCCCCCACATCAAAGGGCTCTCCACCCGAAGTGACTCTTCACACACCTGCTGGAAGTCACCATCACTTGATCGTTATTTTTTTCTCATTCACCTACCACCTCCTACAGCGACTAGAACACAAACTGAATGAATGACGAGGGAATTGCCAGCCCCCAGCCCGCTACAGGGAACACAGCAGGATCCTTCCAAAGTTGTCTAAAAAGGTCAAAGAAAAGGACTCTGCAGAGTATGAAGAGCTCCATGTCGGTGGCCCCCGACACCGCTCAGGGCTTGGTCCTCACGGCCGACGCTAAGAGGTGGCTATAGGGCAAAAGCATACAGGACGCTGGGGTTTTGTTCTTCCCTTTGTGACAATGACCACAATTTTTAATATATGTTTAATGGTGTCTGTTTGACCTTTAGCCAGAATATAAATCACATCTGTCCTGTTCACCCCTGAAAAGCCACTGTCCACGAGCATGTTCAACAAATGCACACCGAGGAGGTGATGCCTCTCGAACCCTAAAAAGCAGCTGGAGATACAGAGCAGACCAGTCTCTCTGTTCCTAATCCGAAAGGGAGTGAGCCTCTTACCAGGGAAGACAGACCGGCATAAAAGCATCACTTGTACAACAGAGACAGCTTAAAGGGTGATACGCTCTGGGAGGAAAGAAGGAACTGACTGACTGAACCTGGGCTGCTCACGATGTTTTCTGAACGAAATTATCTCCGAGGGAGTCCCAAGGACGGGCAAACGCAGAGTGAGATGTTCCCATCTCTCTTCTTCATGGGGCAGTAGAAATGGAACGTGCAGAGGCACAGACCTGCGGGGGCTCCGTTTGTTCGGGGGGGTGTGGGATCGATAGGTTATAGCTGGATCTCAAGGTGCCTGTGAGGGAGGGGCGAAGGTAACACCGGAAAGGGAGTCGGCCACGTGCCGAGCAAATGGCCTGTGGTGAGCAATGAGGACTCATCCTGGAGATTCAGCCTCTGGAAACTATGAGTGCAGAGGACCTCAACCTAGGACCTGGTCTTTGCTGGCTTGTCCTGAGCAAGGGCTGAGTGTTGCTCGTAGCCACGCTTCTGTCGCACTGAATCAGAGCTGAGGCTCAGCCACCAACGGACTGGCCAGGACTGGGACGCCCAGAGGTAGAGGCTCCTTTGATTAGCTCTTTGATTAGATCCCCTCTCGCTTTGGATTTTCTGGCCCACTGTCTCCGTGTGAATGATCAAACAAGGAGGGGCAGTGACCCATCACCTGGGCCTCACCCCCCGACTTGCCTTCTTTTATACAAGCACTTCTGACTCCTTAGTTCATTCGTCAGAGAAGAAGGGTGGACCAGAATTTGATCTTCTTTTGGGTGTTTATCCCCATTCTTGATTATGCTTGGAATGAATTATTCATAGGTTAAGAGCTACAACATACAGAAGCAGATAAATGTCCAGCAGTGACCCGGAGGCATCTGTAAAAGCGGAAAGATCCCTGAGGAAAGTCCCAAGTGATCACCAGCAAGTGATCCCTAGGGCGATGCTGTAGCACCCTGTAAATGAGATACATGTAAATGAGGTAATGGGTCCCCTATCAAAGCCGCCAAATAAATTCATGGTAGCAGCCTGTTTCAGAGGTCACAGGAGCTTTGAAAAATGAATCTTGTGCCTTCAGAGTCATCAGAACACACTCACTGGTGTCACTAAAGCAGGGTCTGCCCCGGGCACCGCACCTGACTTTGACAGAAGGTAGAAGAGCTCATTATTCCTCTCCGACCACACATCATGCACGTCCAATTTTCCCAGCCACTGACAAATGATCCTCATAAAATATGACTAAATTGTCCAAGAAGCAACATTTCTCAAGGTCTAGCCAACAAATATCAAGAAAACACACCCCCTCCTTGCTCTTCCAGCCAGGTGCCTTTTCGAACGGTCATCTGTCAGCTGGAGTGACGGATCTCCCTGCGGAGGGGCAGACCCAGCCTGAGGAAACTGTGATTCTAGGACGGCAAGGCAATATGGAATCCCTAAGGCCACATGGTCGCGTAGGGGCCAACGGAGGGACAAACAGGACGGTCAATGCACTGGAAAAGCAACATACTGAGACTCAGAGAGGAAGGAGGTGGGGTGGTGGGAGCTCTGCAAACCCAGGGATGAGGGGCAAGATGTTTAAATCGCCGGCGTTACAAATGCTTTTCCCCATATGGTCAATTAGGTCCTCATGCAGATGTTTACGGAGTGGATCGGTGAATGAATGAATGGGTAAGCAGCAGGGTGAGAACACAAGTGTTCAAGTTCTTTACACACAGCTCCCAAGCGATGTCCCCATCATGAACTCTAATGACATTTTCTGACCGCACATTTCTGGCCTCTGTTATACAGTAACCGCTGCTGATCACTGTCTTATCTGCTTTGCCCTCCTGCTTTTGCTCTTACATCCTCCCATCTAAGCATCTCGTTTTGTTTAATTCTCCTCCTTCCACTGTTTGGAGTTATACCTGTGTGTGCTGCAAGAAAAAAAGAAGGAAAGAAGGAAGGAACAGAGGACGGGGTGGGGGGGAAGAGAGAAGAAGAAAAAGAACGAAGTTACTAATCCTTACTGAGCTCTGGCTGGGTAGGAACACAAAAAGGCAGTTTGTTCTCGTTTGATTTTTTCTGGACCACATAGAAAACTACGCAGACTTTTTTTTTTTTTTTTTTTTTTTGCGGTACGCAGGCCTCTCACTGTTGTGGCCTCTCCCGTTGCGGAGCACAGGCTCCAGATGCGCAGGCTCAGCGGCCATGGCTCACAGGCCCAGCCGCTCCGTGGCATGTGGGATCCTCCCAGACCAGGGCACGAACCCGCGTCCCCTGCATTGGCAGGCGGACTCTCAACCACTGCACCACTAGGGAAGCCCCTACGCAGACAATTCTTAATACAGAGTTATGTGTTGTGGTAGAAATAAGCACAGGATGTTACTGGGCTCACAGGTTGAACCATTAATCTGAATTCGAAGTGCCAGAGGAAGTTTTCCAGAAAAGGACACCCAAACTAAGACCTGAAGGATGGGCAGGATGTGCCTTGTGATGGGGGGAGGGTAGGCAGAGATTCAGCTAAGCAGTCAGGGGGTACAAAGACCCAGCGACAAGAGATGGCTGAAGGTGTGCAAGGCAGAAGAGGTAAACACGCAACCGACCATAACACAACCAGACATGCTCTCACAAGGATGACTTCAATGCTGCAGAAGCACACAAGGGTAGACCAGCCATGGGTCTTGATGGAGGGTCAAGCACAAGGCGGAAAGGTAATAGGAGCCGTGGTGGGCTTCACGGAGGTTGGAGAAGGTGTGTACCGAAGACCCAGCAGGCTTTTTGTCAATCAGTGAGTAGAGACAGGAAGGAAAGTCCATGTCAGAGAAAGCAGATAATCATCAGCAGAGAAACAAAGGCTTGTCTTGCCTACTCTGCCTTGGAATCCCACCGACTGGGTCTCGAGTCACTTGCTGGATGTGGTGAGTGATGAGGCTGTGAAGGGACATCGGGACCAGATAGAGAATGACCACTAGACCACTCTAGGGAACACAAAGGTGATTCTGTCACCAAACAGCAACTGCTAAAAGTGTAGTCTAATTTAGTTGAAACGTTCCCCTGAAATCTAGATTCATCCACTGACATGAATACTCAACAGTATCTCAAAAATGTACAGCCCCAAACCTACCCCCAAACCTGGTCCTCCCACAGTGTCCTCATCTCAGAAAATGGCAATTCCATACTTCCAGGGCCACAGCCAAAAACATGACTTCTATCTTCCCTTGGACCCCTCCCCCCACCCCATGGAGTCTGTCAGCAAATCTTGGCAAGTTTAGTTACAAAATGTATCCTCAATATGGCCACTGCCAAGACCCTGGGAAAGTCACCACCAAATCTTGTCTAGATTCCTAACCATCACCCTTCTCCCAGGGTACCAGAGGGATCTTAGTAAATACTTGTCAGATTAGATCCCTCTTCCCTCCCACTCTGCAGCAGCTGCCGATTCACTCTGGTTAAAGCCAAATTCCTTAAATAATGGCCAAGAAGACATGACCTGGTCAGGATCCTGCTCGTGCCCCTGACCTTCATCCAGCCATGATGGCCTCCTTGATGTTCTTGTAATAGAACAGACCCTGCTGGCCTCAGGACCTTTGCACCTGCTCTGCTCTATTCTTGGAATTGTCTCCCCTCAGGGAGCCCATGGTTCGCTCTCTTGCCTTATTCAGATCTTTGGGCAAATGTCAACTTCTCAGTGCGACTTCCTTGGCCACACTTTTTATAATTTTGAGCCATTCCTCTCAAACCCCCTATATTCTTTCCTTATTTTTTTCCTTAGAATGCATCACCAGATAATATACAATAATTTTTACTGAATTACTTTTTTGTTTGTTTGTTTTTTGGTTTCTACCTATTAGACTCTAAGCCCAATGAAGGCAAGGATTTTGGTTGTTCACCGCTGTACCCAAGCGATTAATGTAGTGTCTGGCACATACTTAGGACTCAGTATTTACTGATGAATAAATGGCTTATTTTATTGCTAACATAAGTTGATATTGCTATAATTTGTAGACAGGCAGATAATGGAGTAGATTGTTTTCCATTCTCCTCTGAGTCAAATAAGCCCCTCCCTTACAGGTAGCAAACTTCTACTTTATTTCACTGGATATACATGTTACTCTGTGCAAAATACGTGCTTCTGTTTTGCCATTCTCCCTAATCATCATGACTCTTTCATCTGTATCAGTATATTAGAACAAGTGCTGATGTAAGTGTTTGCAAAGCAAACCTAAAAGCTGTTTACAGTTTCTGTCTACACGTCCAGCCTTGCATGATTTACTTTCCGAGTACAGACATTTTATGGGGCAAGAATGAGTTTAGAGGCTTGTTTTGTTTATACACATGTTGAGAAGTGGACAAGTTTACTGGTGCAAGTGGCATTACCAATTCCCTGTGAGGAAAAGCTAAGGAACTATATACAGCACTGCCCAGTGAAGCAGCCTAGCGGTGGTTCCCATAACAGGGACGACTTCTTCTCCTTCTCGAGCTGGATGGCGAGACGCACGTGAACTACAGACATCTGCTGTCCTGCTACCCTCAGCATCACAGAGACAGAGGAGACCCATGCTGTGGTAAACTGAGCCGTTCTCCCTGGAGCCGAACGCCCTAAGCGAGAGGTAGGCGGCGCCCCCTAGAGGTTTGTCTCCAGAACACAGTACATTAGTACTGTGTAACACAGGCCACGTCTGTGTTACTGCTCAGAACCCCACCAGACACCAGCACCTCGAACGACTTACCTAAACTTCAGTCCTGCTTAATTGAACCTCCTGAAATTTTGTGGTGATTTTAAAAGTGTGACCACCAATTCTCTGAGACCTCTGCTTTCGAGGGGTGGCAACTTGTGCGTGGCCTGGAGCTTGTGACTCGCTTCCAGTGAATAAAGACAAGTGACCGAGAACAACTCTGGGGACTAGGTCATCAAAAAGCACCGCACTCCTGTCTTGGTCAGTCTCTCTCCCCCTCCCCCTCCCCTCTCTCCGATCTCTTATTCTGGAAGAAGCCAGATGCCACGTCGTGAGGAAGGGCCCACGTGATCCCCAGCGGAGGCCCCCTGATGACAGCCATGTGGATGGGCTTAAAACGGGGATCCCCCCACCCACCCCAGTCGGGCCTTCAGACCACGCTGCCCATCCAGCATCTGGGCTGTTCACTCCTCCCAGCTAAACTTTCAAATTCCTGGTCTCCAGACACTGTGAAAGAATAAGTGCTTGTTTTTTTAAGTACTGGGGTAATTTGTTACAGATCCGTGACTATCTAACTCAGTCTTCAAATAGAGATAGTGCTATATTTTAATAACATAATGATTCTTCTAAGCACAATCATCTAGTTCACAGAGGAACTTGATTGGTGCATTAAATACAGTTTTATATTTCAAAGTTTAGCGAGCACGTCCTGGGTCGGAAGCTAAGGCACCCTGGAGCTATGGAGTTGACTTGCATGTGGTCCTGCCCCCAAAGTGCTTACAACAGAGCAGGAGGGTGGAGGTGTGCCTCCTGCACAGGGCTTTCTGGATAAGTGACTCTGCAGTTGTCACTGCTGTCCTGCTGCTGCTGTCAGACACCACCGCTTCTCTCCTGGGAGACCAAAGTGAGCCCACCTCTGCAGGTGTCTGAAGGGTGGGAGCTCGTGAGGGGTCTGCTAGGAGGAGGCTGAGCGGCTGTCTGGAAGTGAGGAATGACTGGCTGGTTCCAGGTGTACCTAGGCTTCAGGGAAGTGTACCTGGAGCCAACAGAGGGCCATGAAGGGAAGGGTCACATCACACGGAAAATGGACAAGACTCCTAAGAGGCCAGAGGGGAAAGGCTTGGCGTTCCCTGGGGTGAGCCACGGATGTGGAGGCCTGTGGCTGCGGTAGAATCATCAACTCTGGACCCAGCCCATCACTTCCACCCAAGGAGGGCGGCGTACTGTGAAACCCTCACAGACCATCACACCCTCTCAGAGGTGACCTACTTCCCAAGCCAGTCTTGCCATATAACCATAACTCCTAATACCTGCTGGTTTGTCTTTTCAATTAAGCATGTTGGGGTTCTTCGGCGGGGGGGGGTGTTATAAATGTAACTGATGCTTATCGTAAAGTATCTGTAAGAACGTAGAATAAAATAGAATGACTGTTTAATCATAATTTCACCCTCAGAGACAGCCAGTATCAGAGAGTCACTATGTTATTTTTTCCCAGTATTTTTACAATATTTGGACTCTGTATCTAGCTTCAGATTCTATTTCCCCACTGTTTTCACTTACTGTTATTGTAATATAGAGATTTTCTTCTGTAACGAACAATGCTTCCAAAATATGATTTTAAGGATGACATAATATTTTATAATACAGACAAAGCACCAATACCAAGAGTTACCGTATTTTACTTTGAAATCCAACCAGCGCAAATGATTGCCCCCTAGTAATTCACCCACGTTAACGATTTCATTTTGTCAACTTGCTTAACTGATACACAGGTATTCTTATATAAACACCCAATGTTGGTGTTCAATTCTTATCATTTTCTAAAACTAGAAGTACTGGGTCAATAATCAGAAAACCTGATCAAGTCATTCAAGTCTCTGGGAATTTTTCTTTTCTGTCAAAGGCGGTATGAAAAGCTTTATAACTTTTCACTCAAATACATACAACTGAATTGATCTCATGGTGCATAAATTTCCGTGCACACAAAACGGCACAGTAAGGCTCTGACCCAAATCCGCTTCACTTTCCCCCACACCCTTGCCTTCTCATTCTAATTAATACACATGTCATTAAAGGTCTCTGGAGAAGCTTTAACTATCCCCTCTGACTTCAGAACAACCTCCACCGTAACCAGGAAGGGCAACTACAAGCAGCATCCCAAGGCAGCCGGGGGTTCCACCTGTCTGCACTCACCCTAACCCTAACCTGGGAATCAGGGGACTGGTCCAGGGGATGTACTGCTGGGGTGGATCACTCACTGACTCTCCCAGCCTCCCTGGTAAATCTGCTTCCACGTGCTGTTCTCTAACCATCTCTCTCCTCTGTTGCTGCATACGACCTGCCACTACAGCAGACCTTTAGGACGGAGACAGACACACCAGAGAAAAACAGAGCATCAGAGCCGCGCCTCATCAGAGGGGTTCGGGGACAGGCGAGGGCTGCCTTCCAGGAAAAGACGTCGTGAGGGACCCTTATTTCCCCTCAAGGTAGTGTCTCTTACTTTGGCTCCTATCAAGTTGGGGGTTTCTTGGAGGACAGGTGACCACACAAGTGCTGAGGGGTCCCCTTCTACTGTTTTTCTATTATTTAATGAGAATTGACTATGAATTTGAAAAAATGTATATATTATTTAAGAACAAAGAGGTTGTTCTTTGTTCTGATTCTCCAAGTGGAGAATCTCTCCAAGTGGAGAATCTCTCCAAGTGGAGAATCTCTCCAAGTGGAGAATCTCTCCAAGTGGAGAATCTCTCCAAGTGGAGAGATTCAAAAGTAAAAAGTTGGTGAGCCCCCCTCACTCAGGATATGTTTCAATCTTGTGTCATCACTCCTGGCAAGCTGTTATGGAAAATCCTTCTTACTAGATGATACATCCTGAATTTCTGCCGTATGCTCAGGTAACGAAGGCATATCCCACACCCGTGAGAAAGTGTGGACCTTAGATCCCAAAGCCCCATTCCTGACTCTGGTCCTGGGTATGTGATTTCAGCAGTGGGGGCCTTGGTTTCCTCACCCACAGATTTGCATCATGGGCGTTATCTTTAGACTCGCAGAGATGAATGAATGTCTAAATCACTTAATGCCACGCCTGACACATGAAAGGCCAGTTCTCTCCCCTCCACGGGGAGAGATGACAGACACAGGCCAGTCCTGGGCCAGCTCACTCTCACTGGAATTGTGTTTCCATCAGAACGGACTCAGAATGGAGCTGCCCTTGAAGTCCTGGCGGATTTCGACAGGTCAAGAGAGGTGAGGGAGTCCTCTCTGAGGGAGGAAGGATGCCCTATTGAACAGAGGTCCCCGTGGGTGAGGTTGTGAGGACATCACCCTCATGGGACCTGCCACCAACTCACCCGCAACCAGGAGGTCCCCTGCAGGAAGGCCACAGGCTGGGTCACACGGCACCTCCCTGCCTGGTGGCGTGGCTGGTGTGGGTGTCAGAGGTCAGCCACTCGGGGATACTGCTGACCCCAGAAGATGACCTTGACAAAGACCCACCCACAAGCAGCTTGTCTGCTTCCCCCAGAGGACGGTACGGCACCAGGATTTCACACCCCCTCCAGCTCTACCAAGTCCTCTCAGCCACACCCCCTTCTCCACACCCCCCGAGATCATTATAAAAATAATTCACAACACAGAGCCCAAATCCTTATTTCCGGATAACATGAGCAGAAACACACAGTTTTTCTGAGAACCGAACTGAGCCCCACTGACTGCGCAATACGACAGCAAGTCAGGGGAAATCGCACATGAGCAGAAAACCCTTCCGGGGCTGACATCTCCTCCAGAAGAAGTCACCTGCCTGCATGGCAACCATCTGGCTGAGCTGCATTTTGATGGCAATGTCCCCCTTGGCCCTCCCCAGCTTAAATCAAGGTTTATGGATTTGTATTTTAAAACATTCCAGGAAAATGCACACTAACAGGCCAGAGAATGATCCTGCATCTATTATGATGCAAATGGCCCATTCCTCAAGGAGGACTCCTCTAAAGGGATTATATATAGGTATATAAATACAAACATTTATATTATATATAGATTTACATATATAAATTATATATATATAATTATTCTGTCTTTTCAACATTCTCATCCCCAGAATCTCATTTTCCTTAGAAACTGCTTGGGATAAATTCATTCTTTCATGCCAAGAGGGATTAAAGGAAATGACCTTGGCCAAAGCATGAAGAGCACTTTAATATGAAACACAGTGAGATGGGAAAAATTGAGCTAGGAGTTAGGAGGGTCTCGTGCTACCCAGCTGTGTGAATTTAGGCCAATGACATAAATAATCTGAGCTACAAACTTCCTCCCCTCTAAAATAAAGGAGATTAAACTTTAGTCTGTACCTCAGTTTTGCCATCCGTTATAAACGGGGACAGTTATATCTAATTCACAGGATTGTCATTAATTGTCATTAACGAGAGTAATCCATGCAGAGCTCCTAGAACAATCCTGGAAACGGTGTAAAAAAATCAGGAAACAGAAACGTCAATTAAAGAGCGGGGAGACCAGCAGGGGGAGCTCTCACGCCCTGCGACAACAGCAGAGGCCAATCAGGAAGAAGAAAGCCCCCTGTTCTTTCCTGGCCAGGACTCCGCCCATAAAAAGCCCTGGCCTCTGTTTGCTGCCTCCTCCCCACTTCCTCTTCCCCTGTATAAGAGCGTCCTCCTTCCTGTGCCCTGCTGGGATCTGCGTGTGACTTGCCATGGTTACAGACCCTGAACTGCAGTTCTCTGCTGAAACCGCCCAAACCCATTTTTGCTGGGAAAATAACTGGCAGTCTGTTTATTTCAGGTCAGCAGTATCAAGCTGTAAGTGATCACAAAAATGATGATGATGATAGCAGCTATGCTATGGCTATTGTGAAATACACTGAAAGCGGTATCCCTGGGTATGAAGAGAAAGATCAGTCTGTGGCAAAATCGCAAGGGCGAACCCCCCCTCCCCTTTTCCACACACTTCCACTGTCCTTTGCCATGACACCCCTTTGCCTGGGAGTTACCCAAAGCAGGATCAGAAGAGGGAAACAAGCCTCTGCTAAACTCATTCACACTATCCTGTGAATCCAAGAGGCCCAAAGAGAGAGAACAGGGGAGCCTAACATGGGATCTGACACACTTGAAACAGGATGTGCTTTCCCGCATTAGCATCTGTGTGGTGTCCTCAAATCTCAACAAAAGGATAATCGCCCTCTTTACTGATCCTGAGTGTCGGGGCCTGAAAATACTACCTATGCTCGGAAGAGACAGAAAGAGAAGAGTGGTTCCCCTGCAATCAAGACAGAACAAGCCACCGCTGTCCTACAGAGTGGCCAGCCAGCCTGCTAAGTGTTTGGTTTCAGCAGAAATTGAGTGATTGTAAGATGAGAAGAGATGGGCAGGAGGTGCGCCCGGAAAGGGAGACCGTGCAGAACAAGTTCCCCCACGGAGGACCTGTGGCGTCTGTCGGGCCAAAATTCTAATTATGAGGAACCATCAGACAAATCACATTGATGGGCTTGGTACAAAAAACCTCAAAACTGTAAAGGTCATGAAAGATAAGACAGATGGAGGAAACGTTCCAGCTTAAAGGAGATTAAAGAAACAACAACTAAATACACCAGTGAACCTGGACTGGATCCTGGAAGAGAGGGAACCATGGATACCAGTAGCAGGACCACCATGGAACAACTGAAATTAGCATACTGATGGTGGATTAGATAATACTGTATCGACTGTAAATATGCTGATTTGGGGAATTGCACTGTGCCTCTGCGGCCCTTCTTACGAAATTTACAACTAAACACTCTGGTCTCAGTTAAGTCCCCCAGCAAAGAAGCACATGGAACCTTACACACATAAACCTTATTGGAAGCAATGGGATGCCTCCAAGTTGGACAGGCCTGGGACCCACCTGGCACGGTGGTTCTCAGCTTCCGTGTCACAGCATTTGATAACTGTGCAGTGCCCTGTAACGAATCTCCTTCTAATAATGATTAAAGTGATCATTAAAGTAATGATTCTGTAAATAGTTTATTTTTAAAACACATCAGGAAGGATGAAGGGTTATCCCTAGAATAGCATCACCATCACCCTCATTTCCTTGCATTTCAATTCGATTTCTTGAGCGGGGTGGAGTTTTAGGGAGTGCATAGGACTTGCCCTCGGAATGAACCGCCTGTGAGGATGTGTGTGTCCAGTGCAGCCAGGGCCAGCTGATGAGGAGGACGGACAGAAGACAGGTGGACTGAGCACCTACTGTGCGTGAGGCCCTGCCCTGGATGCTCTATACTTGTTGTCTCACTGAATACCCCAAGTGGCATTTTAAGACAATTATCATTACTGTCTCCATTTTATTTAGCCGAATCTTGAGGGGCCTAGTGAGTCCAGCATATAGCTGGAAAGTGACAGTACTGGGATTTGGGCCAAACTTACCTGATTCTAAAATTCCTGTTCTTTTGCAAGACACGGCGCTACCTCTGTCGGGGCAGGTATACCACCCCTCCCCCCCCAACCCCAGTATCTCCAGTAACTGCACACCAGTCTATTTGAACATCCTGAATGAAAGAACAATCAGTTCCTGGGGACATCACTGACGTTCTGCTTTCTTAACAGTTCTGATTAAAATGTCGTACTTAACGTTGCGCTAAAACCTACTCTTTTTACATTCCTTCTGTTAGTCTGAGGTGAGGTCTCTTGAGCCACTGTCGAGAAATCCAATCCGTTTCCACGGCAAAGACCCTGGATCGTTGGGGACAATTGCTCAGGGTAAACAGCTTTAGTTTTTCAACCGCTGCACGCCCCATGAAATTTCAGACTCCCCACCATCCTGGCTGGACATTCTCCAGAGCAGCACTGCTCAGTACATCTTTCCGAGAAGAAGGAAATGCTCTGTATCTATGCTGCCTACTTCTCCAGCCACCAGGCCCGTATGGCTCTTGAGCATTTGAAATATGGCCAACACTAGAGGATCTGAGTGTTCAGTTTCATTTAATTTTAATTATTTAAAATGTAAATGTCCACGAGTGGTTAGCTGCTATCATATTACACATCACAGCTCTGGGGTTCCCCAGGCAAATACAAGTTTCTCTTAAAAAGGGGTCTCCTAGAATGGACACGGTGCTCCAGATGAGACGGGCAGTTGCCACATTTTCCCCGTTCAGACTTGGCCATGTTACCAGATGGCTTGTCTTGCACTGAGAATCAACTAAAGCCTGTAGAACTTTTCATAAAGTCTCATCTCTCCCAATCTTACTGGACTTCCCCAGACAGCATCCTCGGGGCTGACTGACCTCAGTGAGCAGGGAACGAGGTGACCACACGTCACGCTGTTCGTAAGCCAATAACCCCTGAAGGAAGGAGTTTGCCAAGCAGCGGTTATGGGAACTACCTCAGAACAAACGGCGCATAGCATGTCAGAGAAGACAGCATCCATCACGGCAGCGTCGCTGCGCAGTGGGTCAGGATGTAACGCAGCCAGCAGCCCGGGGCCAGGGAGCAAGTATCCTGGACGGGCAGTGGGGATGTTAGGCAGGTGGCAAGCACGGGCCTTCCAAGGGCAAATGCCCAAGAGAGAGTCCGGGGCTCTGCTGAGCCACCCAGATGGCCGTTTCAGGTTCAGCCAGTGGTGCCGGCGCAAGCTCTGTGCCATGGGAGGTCTCCTACCACCCCAGATGAGTGGTCACCAGGCTGGCCAAGAAGGCAGATCCCAGCAAAGGGCACAGAACCCTGGCTCTGGGCAGAGCACACCGGAAAAGACTAATGGGGACAGGGACCGGGCTTCCCAGCAAGTCTGTGCATTCAGCAAATGCCCACTGAATTCTCCACCACTGCGATGAGCGAATCATGGAGACTCAATGTTAGTAGAAGGAGGTCCCTGTCCTCAGATAAGGATGTCAATCCAGCCACACTGTGTGTGTGTGTGTGTGTGTGTGTGTATTCATGTTTAGTAATACCCAAATGTGATATCTTTGAGTCATAGACGCCATTGAGCTTCTTTGGTTACCACCTGTTTATACTTAACCACTGAGCTCCAAAATTAACTGATTGCCAACAATTTATGTTCAGAAAACCAAGACCTTGTGAGACAAGCAAGAAAAGGCAGCAGAAGCCCAGCGTGCCTTTCAAACTAAAGAGTCCTCATGCTCTCCGGGTCTGTCTTAGGGACGGACAGCAGAGAAACACTAAAGACAAACGACCATTCACTTTGAAGAAGGCAGCTGTGTGCCACCTGCAGTCAGAAACCTCCCTTCAGGGCCTCCCACATGGCTCCCACCTCGCTCCCGTCTCTCCATGTTTATTCCCAATGTTTACCCTTGTTCTCACATATACAATAGTCACCCCCCACACTGAAGACAGTAGCCAGATTCATTTTGTAAAAGCACGTTTCAGATCTTTCCTGTTTAAACTCTTCAGTGCAGCGATGGTTAATTCTATGTGTGAACTTGACTGGCTACCAGTGCCCAGGTAAACGTTGTTTCTGGGTGTACCTGTGAGAGTATTTTCAGACAAGACGCGTATCTGCAGCAGTGGCCTTGGTAGACTAGATGGCCCCCCCCGCTGCAGGTGGCCACCAGCCCACCTGCTGAGGGCTGAACAGAGCAAAAGTCACAGGAAGGAGGAGCTCGCCCTCTTCTTCTGCCTCACTGTTGAGATGGGACGACTCATCTCACCTTTTCCTGCCCTCAGACTGGGACTCACACCATCAGCTCCCCTGGTTCTCAGGCGTTTGGACTCAGACTGAATTATACCCCCGGCTGTCATGAGGCCTCCCGTTTGCAGACAGGAGATCGTGGTGATTCACCAGAGCTCACAAGACTCACCCTTCTCTTCCCTTCTTTGTAAAGCTAATCACATGAGAGCCAGTACAGAATTAAAGCCAAGGAAAAATACACCTGTAACCCTTCCACACACTCTGCCCACCAAGCCATGTTTTCCTCCCCCATCACTCATGCTTCAAAGTCCTCCTGTGTCCAGAACGTCTCCCCAAGTTGTCCAAACGTGCTTACCCTTGGCCTCTCTGAGATTCTGATTCACTATGAGATTCCCATATTTATATTCACTGCATCTCAATCTGTCTCATATCACCTGGATTCCAGGTTCTTTGGGACAAGAAATCACAGAGACTCTATGTATCTATTTCCAAATAACTCACACAATGCAACGTTCTCTTAAAGCTTTAATCAAAAATCTGTATTTTGCTCTGCTTAGCAACAAATGCTAAGCAGAATATGAAAGTTGGAATAGAAAGCCATGCAGAAATAGAGACACAGATGTAGTAGAGAAGAAACTTATGGACACAAAGCGGGGAAAGTGGTGGGGGGTGGTGGTGGTGGGATGAATTGGGAGATTGGGATTGACATGTATACACTGATGTGTATAAAATGGATGATGAATAAGAACCTGCTGTATAAAAAATAAATAAAATAAAATTCAATAAAAAAGAATAGAAAGCCATGGCTTTTTTTTTTTTTAAACTTTCTGATTTTTAACTATGCCATACGTTGAGGCCAGTTTCTCAATCCCTTCTGCTTTAACTTATGTAACAAAACAATGTAATTAAATCTAATTAGGGCTTCCCTGGTGGGACAGTGGTTGAGAGTCTGCCTGCTGATGCAGGGGACACAGGTTCATGCCCCGGTCCGGGAAGATCCCACATGCCGCGGAGCGGCTGGACCCGTGAGCCATGGCCGCTGAGCCTGTGCGTCCGGAGCCTGTGCTCCGCAACGGGAGAGGCCACAACGGTGAGAGGCCCGCGTACTGCAAAAAAAAAAGTCTAATTAAACACAGCTCTGGAGAACAGGAAGTACATCACAGAACGTATGCTATTCATTCAGCAAACTCTCAAAGCTTACTTAGGAGGTAGCATTTGATAAAAATGATAGAAATTAAAAGGAGATGTAAAATGCTCATGATTTCGTTGGCAAGACACAGTGAAGATTAATCACTATATGAGAGATGCCATGAAGGTCATTTGGGTCAAGTTGACAAGAAGAACAGAAGAGGTGGACCCTGTGAAATATCTGGGAAGGCTTCAGAGTGGGGAAGGGGCATGCTTGGGGATGGGAAGGGATGTTAGAATTTGGATAAAATGAAATATGAAAGAACATTCCAGACAGAGAAATATTATCAACCCAGTGTGAACTGAGTCAGTGACTCCTAAATGCCTGTCCATGGATCGCTTGTCCTTAGGACGTTGTCTCAATTGGTGGTAAAATTTTAAAAAAGAGAGAGAGAGAGATAATGTGTGTTTTGTAAAGATTTTTTTCCATTTAAAACCACAGTATTTATTTGGAAAATATGTTCTTCCTGTATGCTTTTTTTGTGTTAAAATGCCCTTTCTTTTATAAAATTATGGTGATAAAAGACAGCAGTTTGGGTTTCTTTTCCAGTCAGCTCATCAGGGACCAGTTGGCAATGCCAGGTGAGGTCCACGCTCCCATAGAGTCCGGAAAGCACTCCGGGGGCCCCATGGCTGGAGGCTGGGGGCGGAGGGCATTCATGGGGCTGGGTCTTTGGACGAGGAAGCTGGGAAAGGCAGGGTGGGAGGAAGCTGGGGGCCAGGCTCTGAAGAGCTGGACCAAGCTTTCCCCTCCACTCCAGGATTACAGAAATGCTTTTGAGAAGGGAGTCACGTGATGACAACGGGGTTTGGGAGAAACCCACGGTCTCCTTGGAAGACGCCACTTTCACATAAATCTTGTTGATGACCCTCGTAAGGCAAACAAATGTGTTTTGTCTGTTCCGTGTTATCTGTCCCATTTTCCTCCTGTGAAATGGAACCAGCCTCTCTCTCCACCCTCATCAAAGGGTCCAACCCAAGCCCCCGCTCCCTTTGGCACTTCCTCTGGTGCTTCAAAGAGCCCTGCACTTGGTTACAAGGTTAAAGGTTCAACTCCACCATATTTTCTAGCTACATGATAAGATGCAGTTCCGCCAACTTCAAATGGGAGAGAATCAGGTGATTTCTCTTTTACAAGGTACAGAAAAGCACACTATGAACTCTAACGCACCATATTAATAATTACGGTGCTTCTCTTCCTCGGAACGCAGCCCGTTCTCAGTTCTGGCTCCTGGGGTCCAGGTAAACTGCCCAGTGTGTGAGGCTGCTTATCTCCCATCCCCACCCCAACCCTCCAAGCCTTTGACTGAAGAACCTCATAGAAATATCCAGGCCAGTCTGAATGGAGGAAGCTAACCGGCCCGGGAAAGGAAAGGCTGGAGGGGTTGCCTGACGCCTGGACTGTCACCAAGGGGAAGATGCTTGCGTGACTGGAGAGAAAAGGTTAGGTGTATTGCCTTATTCTTCCTTCATTGAAAACTTCCCAAGCCAAATCCTTGAGATGCTATATAGATATCCGTCTACGCCTGGATCTTAGAAAACCTGAAGACAAACAGTGCTCAGAATTTTGAGCTGTGGCTTTGAGTATTAGAAAAAGAGGAAGAGGGAGGAAGGGGGGCTGGTGGAGACCTGGGTGATAGAAATCGAAGACTGAGAGTTGGGGAAAGAGGCTGCGAACGTTATCTCCTCCAGAAGGTCCGTGTTTATAGGCCTCTCTCTCCATTTCCTGGCACCTAAAGAGAGATGAGCAGAGGGTGTTTTTTCAGAGCCTACCTACCTGAGCGACTGGGCTATTTCTCCTCCAAGGAGGGCCTCCCGGGCCCCATCGCTCAGAGTAGGTAGTAAGAATCAGATCAGTGCAGCAGCCGAGTACATCAGGGAGAGGCACGAAACTAACCAACCCTTCGCTGTTCAAACTAGCCAGTCACAAGTACACACGTGGCAAAAGCCTCAACAGACGGGAGCTTTTCATTTCAGGGCTCTTCCTCCCCAGGTTTGTGGAGGCTAGTCCTCATGAAGCAGGAATTCCTTTTTATTTATTTGTTTGTTTGTTTGTTTGTTTATATTAGTTTCTGCTTTATAACAAAGTGAATCAGTTATACATATACATCTGTTCCCATATCTCTTCCCTCTTGCGTCTCCCTCCCTCCCACCCTCCCTATCCCACCCCTCCAGGTGGTCACAAAGCACCGAGCTGATCTCCCTGTGCTCTGCGGCTGCTTCCCACTATCTATCTACCTTACGTTTGGTAATGTGTATATGTCCATGCCTCTCTTTCGCTTTGTCACAGCTTACCCTTCCCCCTCCCCATATCCTCAAGTCCGTTCTCAAGTAGGTCTGTGTCTTTATTCCTGTTTTACCCCTAGGTTCTTCATGACATTTTTTTTCCTTAAATACAATGGAATATTACTCAGCCATAAAAAGAAACGAAATTGAGTTATTTGTAATGAGGTGGATGGACCTAGAGTCTGTCATACAGAGTGAAGTAAGTCAGAAAGAGAAAGACAAATACCATATGCTAACACATATATATGAAGCAGGAATTCTGATGGCAGCAAGACCAGGCCTGAGCAAAGTGGATTAGATCCACGTTTGATCCTGAGCCGACCTGGGGAGGGAGTGCCAACCCTGAGTGGCCTGCCTGGGCTGGGCACACCCTGCCCCTCTCTCCACTTAAAGGAGCCGAGCACGTACTATTCTTTCCGTTCCCCAGCTTCCTGCCTGCCCCTCCTCTCTGGAATCACCGGGATTTGAACGCCCACTGGATGACTCCAAAAGCCACGTTCTTCTCTTCATCCTATGAACTCAGTATGCAACACCGGATCCATTTCCCAAACGCCCTGGGATTCAGTTTTCTCCTCTATCCATTTGGAAGTACTGAGAATATCAAAACTAGCCCTACAACAGAACTGCAGTGAAGATGAACGTAGAAGAGATAAAAAGGACTGGTTGCAGAGTTCTACAGTCCAAGCAGGTGCTAAGTGTACACTGACTAAGGTTTGTTCATTCCTTCATTCTTTCAGTGCTAGTCCAGGGTCAGAGGCTCTCTGGGGGGTTGGGTTCCCACTCTGACAGCACCCTCCCCGTGAGACAGTCAGTTATCTTATGTGCTGCTCCGTCTACACCTGCAGAGGAAGGTCTGTGCTGTGTGGACAGGCTCCGAGGGGCAGACATCGCCTGGACCCACTGTACATCTGGGACTGCCTCTAATGTGTTTCGTGGAAAGGCCACACCTTGAGCTGATTTCTAATATGAGGTGATGGGGAGCCCTGTCCAGGAAAGGTGACCCCAGGAAGGCTTCAGGAACAATCGTGGAGGTAAACATCCGTTTTGCGGTACGTGCACCAAATTACTGCAGGATACAGGACATGCAACCATATTTGCTCACATCCAGAGCTGTCACTTTCTACAACAAACTCGAGCCACAGAAAGATGCGTTCCCTCTCAAACTAGCGGGCACTGAAAGGCTCTTTCTGAAGGTTTTGGGGTGTCGCTCAACAGCACATCTAGCAGACCTGTTGACTTCTCTCCAGGTAGTAAGAAGTTAGCATTTGCTCCTGGCTTAGCCTGACTTTCACTCTTGCCTCACCGAATCCCACCCCTCAGCACGCCAGGGCGTGCCGTTTCTAGAATGTTTGATGGCCAGCCTATCCCATGCCACATCGACTGCTCCACTCTCCAGCTTCTGATGGCACACGTGGTGGGGACAGTGTGACTGGGGCGGGTGGGGAAGGGAGGCAGAGAGAAGGGTGACCATATGCTCCCACTTTGCTAGTCACAGTCTAGCTTATGTCTGGCTGGTATAATGATTCATAGCACACCTGCCCTCATAAGTGTCCCCATCAGGACACTAAGTTCCGCGGTTTTCCCCGGCACCGGGCTGAGGGGTGCTGCAGAGGCTCAAACCTTTCCAGGTTCGTGGGCACTGTTGCCCTATGTAGAAAAAGAGAGGCACAATTTAACCGGCTGCCAAGCTCCGTGTGTCCCCAGCATGGGGTCCTCACCAGATGGTGCCCCAGCAGATGGTGCCCTTGGACCACATCCACAGCCCACCTCGCTCCCCGGCTTCCACGGGACGTCACGTGACGTGATGTGAGCCAAGGGTCGGGCAGGAGGAACCCAACAGTGAAGGCAGGTGTCCGCATCCCAGCCCCCTCCCTGCGGGGCTGCCCTCACTGCCTGCAGCCCTTCTCCCTCTGGCTTCTGATGACAGCCCTCTCACTTGTCCCGTCTACCTGGGGTGGCAAGAGACCCAGCGTCCTGCACCATCCCTTGTGGCTCCCCTGCACCCTACGCCCACTTTGTGCCTTTGAGAAACTCTCCTTGAATCGCCCTGCTGTGGGTGCCCCGTCTGTCTCCCCCGGGACCCTGACGGATGAGCCACATCGCAGACTATTCCCCGCGCCTGGCACTTTCTCCAGGTCTTATGCTGGCGGCACAATTGTCAGCTCCCAGGAACCAAGCTACCTTGAGTGATGCTGGGTGTGACTGTGGTCTGGGGGGAGGGTAGTGGAGGGCGCAGGGGTGCGGGGAGCACTTTAATCGTCAGGGCAACAGGAGCCACGTCACGGGGACAGGTGCTGCTGACCCACCATCAGAGAAGCTGCTGCTCTCACTGATCCCCGTGCCAGCCTCGGACCCTGAAGCCACCAACACACTCCCATCTTAGCCTCCAGTCTCTGCCCACCTTTTCCCAGCCCCACTCTCCACCCCGCCACACGGGTTTCCTTCTCCACCCTCCGTGGGCCATGCGTCTGCCTCTCACTGGGTACTACCCTGTCCCCGTGCTGCAATCGCCCGTGCCTACCTTCTCCAGAATCAAGTCAATGGAGAATTCAGCCTCCACCAGCCTCCTCATGTTGAGCCTTCTTTTCTAAGCCATATTCGTTCTCCCTTTAACCGCTCGTACTCTCCATTTGCTGACTCTTTGAATTTTCTCCAAGGGTTCCCAAGAGCTGTTGACATTTAGTCAACTGGACAGTAACCTCTTGAGACCAAGGCCATGTGATGTATCTTCTTTAAAAGCAACTGCTGACTAGATGAAGGGACTTAATGAATAGCTGTTAGTTGGCCTTTAAGGACAGCTACCCTCAAAACAGCTTCCGGGGCAATTCTGTGGGGCGCACAATTTTGTGGGAGGTGTGGACAGAGGGCTGGCACTTTGATATGGAAAGAAACTGTCTTCATATCCTTTGGATTTCCAGTTAGTGTTCTGAATTTTTAAAAAGCAAGAAAACCCTTTTCCCCCGCTATAATCATTTGAAAAGGAAAAATAGAGTTTGTTTTATAAATCATTTTGGGTAAATTTCTCTCTCCAAAATTAAAGTTGAAAACCAGGTGGCTTCCTTTGATTCCAATCCTTTTCATGTTCTTCTGTGTGTCATGTGAAAGCATGGTTACTATGGCAACCACTCATTATTTTTCAGGAGTTGGCTAGATATTTTAACAACAACCAAAAAAAAAAAATCCCCAAATCTTTCTAGCCTCCAGATAGTCTTAATTTATATCCTATACCAGTTTCTAATTTTTACAATTCCTTAATTAAGCACTTTGCAGCAGCTTTAACAAGCCTAACCAACCTACAACTTTGTCCCTAAATGAGCTTTGGGGAATAATTCAGCTGCTTGACTTTTCCCCAATATTGGTGAGAATCTAAGAGAATTTTAAATCTTTCTTACATTTTGGAGTCTTTCTCTGTCTTCAAGGTAGAAGATGTATGTAGGTTTAATGAAGCCTAAAGAGTGTGGAATGTGTGTGTGTGTTTCTGCAGGTACCCTTCAGTTGGAGAGAATTGCAACATAAATTAAGGAAGGAAGAATTTCTTCTTTAATCATTCTACCTACATACTCTTTTTCAGAGCATTTATCATATTCTCATCATGGTGCTAGAATCTCTAAAGGATTCAAGAGAAGCAGGTGATGCCATTCCTATCTTCAGCATAATTAATATCTGGATGGAAAAAGTATATCAAAATATTCCTTCACAATACAGAGAGATGAGATAGACAGTAAGGCCAGGAACTATTCAGATGTACATTTCAGAAATAGCAGCAATAACTAAGGGAGGAAGTGGTTGCTGTGTCTGTCAAGGAGTAACAGGAGAGTGAGATCCACGCTCTATTCGGAGGTCTCAAGGGAGAAGGCCTGCATTCTCAGCAAATGTTTCCTGAGCCCCAGTTATCTGCTAGGCAGGTGCATTTAAAGGAGATACATCACATGACCTTTGCTCTCATGTGGTTACTGCCCAGTTGATGAAATAAAAACAACTCTTGGAGAAAAACTAAATACTCAGCAAATGAAAAGGCATTTTTGAAATGAGGAGCATTCTCAGTCATCACAAGGAGGGCAAGACTCAGCTGGCATTTCGAGTAGAGGCCAGGGGGGGTCTCCATCCCAGCACCATGAGAGGCCATGTGGCTCATGGGGTCAACTCACAGAAGGATAAATCAGTGGTACTTCAGTGCATAATGATACTGAAAGATTTTATAAGAAAATAAAGGGCCCAAGGACTACACAAGCTAGTTATGAAGACAGAAGTTGGTTTCCTGGCCCTATACATCCTGTCTGGTTAGTATATTGTGGCAGATCCAACTACAAGGGGAGTAGCTTCAGCTCAGTCGCCCAGTTACCACACAATGAAACCACCTAAAGGGATTTTAAATCACCTTGGTTACACGTGAACATCCTTAGAACCAAACATCACTCTCAACTGAAGCACACGAAATGTAGAGGTCTCAATAATTTTGTTAGGAAGGTTGTTTAATAATATTTCATAGTGTTTCCTCCTGTATGTTTGAAAATTACAGCACGGGGATAAATCTACATTGTAAAAATTACATACTGAAGTTATTTCTTGGAGAGGGCGAGTTGTCTCGTTTTTCAGTCTTTCTCTGATAGGGTCCTTTGGGTTGATCACACGACTGCTCTGTTTATTTGTTTCTTTATCCAATCCATGATGTGTTCCCCACTGGATAGCAATGGATGCCATCTCCAAGGCCTTATTAAGTGCCACAGACAGAATGTACACCCTGACAGGTGGTGAGATCCCAGGGAGATGGCCTCTCCACCCATCCATGCCATAACCACAGAAGACACTGGTTTGACACCACGCTTAAGAATAAGACTTGATCATCGTTGAGGTTCTCAGACCCCACTTTCTCCACCCTGATAACATGTAACTGTCTCGCAAAGCAGCCCTTATGTCAACAGACTACATCCCTCTTTTTCTTTTCACGTACAAATAAAACAAGTCTATCATTACTTATCCTGACACTCTTCTTATTCTAGGGTTCATCTGTATTATCTGCTCTCTCCTTTTCCTGATTTCTTATGATTTCCAATCTTCTTTCTTTTCAACCCAGATTTATTCTTTATACGCAGGATTAAGCTGGGACTCCCTCACCATAGCCGTTAGTGCTGTAGCAGGACACCACTGGCATCTAGGGCCTGAACACTTACATGCTGAAGCACATATTTCTTCACTCTAAATTATTTTATTTTATATAACCTATATTGAATTTTTTGGGAAAATGGTGTAGTTTTATTATCTATGCACTAATTTAAGTTAGGAAAGGGGCATTAAAATCATTTCCCATAGCAAGGGGAGCATGGGCTCAGATAGAGCTCTCCATTCTAGCACATGCATCTCCAGGTTTGCATTTCTTTTCAAGAAAATAGACCCATTTGCTCAGGGCCACCCTCTAATTATAGGACGAGGGGGAAATAGCCCCGGTTCCTAGCTCTCGACCCTCCCCTCCCTCCTTGGCTGGTTTCTCTTGAGCATCAGGCCCTTGGAGGAGCCACTGTATGAGGCCCTGATACATACAGCAAGCTTGTCCCCGGTAACTTGAAGGGGGAAATGAGGCACTGGCAGGCTGCCAGAACTGAGAAGCTCTGGTCAGTGTCTCACATGCCGAGGCTGCTTCAGGAGGGCCCCGCTGGTCAAGGCCAACCCCTTCACACTGCACACAGCCCTCTGCACACACACCGCCCTGGACAAGGGACGTGTCCCTCTTCTCCTTGAAACCAACAGCACTGGACATGAAGATTGCTATATTTCTTTAAAAACTCACCTTCACTCTTTCAAAATTATGAAGTAGAAAATTCTATTTCATACATGGAACAATACAACATACATGTGGTTTAACATGCTATCACTTGGCTATAGTTAAAATAATATTTAAAAAATAAAACTCTGTGAAACAGTTGAAGCTCAGTACCAGCCACAACGCTCCTCCCTTCTCCCTCCCCAATAACCTGTAGCCTGGAGCTGGTGTGCATCTTTTTAGCCTGGGTTTTTACACTTTACCTTCATATGTCGGCAACAATAAACAATAACCGTTCTGTATGAGTTACATTTGACCTAGGTGATATCATACTATATCTGTAATCTTTATCATAAGGCAAAGCATTGTTTTTTGAGATTTATCTATGGTGAATCAAAATATATAGTTCAGGGGCTTCCCTGGTGGCACAGTGGTTGAGAATCCGCTTGCCGATGCAGGGGACACGGGTTCGTGCCCCGGTCCAGGAGGATCCCACATGCTGCAGAGCGGCTGGGCCTGTGAGCCATGGCCGCTGAGCCTGCGCGTCTGGAGCCTGTGCTCCGCAATGGGAGAGGCCACAACAGTGAGAGGCCCACGTACAGCAAAAAAAAAAAAAAAAAAAAAAACTAGTTCATTTATTTGATTATGGTATAGTATTCCATTTTGTGAATATGCTACTATGACTTACACTTTCCCTATTTACAAACACTAAATTGTTTTGTCTTCTGTTATGACTAATAAATATTTCTATGCATTAATTCTTGCTTGTGCATGTCAGTTTATTCTAGGGACTATATCTGGAGGAAGAATTGCTGGGTATAGCATATAAACAACTTCAACTCTTATTATATAGAATCCTAATTAGAGAGAATTCTAAATTACTTTCAAGAGTAGCTGTACCAACTTCTTCTATGACCAAAAATGTGTGTGAATTCATTTTTCTCCATATTATCACATTTTATCAAACTTTTAGATGATATATATATCATCTATCTATATCTATATCTATATAGATATAGATATAGATAGATGATATATACATCTCCCCCCAGTCTATTTATATGCATTTTTATCAAAGTATAAGCACATTTACACAATTTTTTGTTTACTTATATAATCTTTTTTTTTCCCACAAGGACTTGCTACCTTGATTTAGAATCAGCTGAAGTTCTATGAGAAAAAAAATATATCAATTGAAATTTTTATTGAGAAAATTCAACTTGATCATATTGGTATAGAACTGGATGGCATATTTTAAAAATAATAACATGTTTTTAATAAATTAAATAATAACGCATTTTCCCATCCACGAACACCAGTTTCTCCTTAGCATCCTTGTCTAACACCAGGAGCATACATCTAACGGATGTTGGGAAATTTGAAGCCAAGAACTAAAGGTCTTATTCCTCGTACTGGCTTTCCCATGATAGGGCTTTGACTGAAGTCCACTCACTTATTCATCACAAGGTGTACTGGGGACCAAATTTGTGCAAAAATAAGTATGAAATAGCCTTTACCCTTGAGATTCTCAAGGGCTGGTGGGCATGGCTGATATTTAAGAAAATAATTGTCCACACAGACAATAAATGTTCTCATGAAACAACTCAGAGACTGTGGGACAGAGGAGGCAGAGAGCCTGAGGATACTTTCCAGGGGGCACAGATCTAGAGCAGAAGGATGCGGGCTGGTAGGAGCTCCACCAAAGGAAGGACACTCGGGGCAGAGGGGCATGCGACCATGGCAGGAACCAGAACAGGGACGGGAGCCTGGCAGCGTCGAGTGCCCGGGCTGGGAAGAACATGCTGGCCACACTTAACACTTGCACGTCTGAGCTCTTCCTTGTATGGAACTGAGGGTCTTAGCAGAGAGTAGGAAGCTGACGGGCAGCCACACTGAGGTCTCCAGGTCAGCAGATACGACCCAGGGATGGTCATAAACTGGAGACCGGAGGATAGTCAGGAAGGGAGACAGACACTCCCTGTGTCCTCCTGGTCATCAGGGCTGTCACCGGCAGGGCCTGTGTGAGTGAGGGAGCCCAGGGTTCTCCCCTCCAAGCCTAAGGTCCCCTGAGAACAGCACTGAGCACGGCGCAGACCAGAGTCAGGGCTCGTCTGGCTTCTGACAGATGTGTTTGTCCATCAGCACGGATCAGGTACCGGCGAGCAAATCCATGCCCTTGAGCCCATGAGCCTGGCGCTGGGGCAGGTCCCCAGGTAAGTCAGTGCAGGTGACGGCTATTCTTCCTTACCTCGGACTCTGTGCAGCCTAACAGCCCTTGGTGGACAGGGAGAAAAACCAGTATATTTGCCAGCAAGAGGCTACTGATAACCAATAACACTGGGGTAGGCAACTACCTGCCCCTTTCCGACACTGGCTGTTGTACTTCAAGAACATATTGGAAATAATGACACAACTCTGCAATATAACCTGGAAGCGGGGCAGACCTGCATGTCACAAATGCACAGCCAGGGCGTGTGCTCACAACTTAACAGAGTCAAATCCTGCCTGTTATGCATGATTATTCTGTCGGGTACGCAGTGAAGCTGGGAGGTTTCTCAAAATACCTCGCTCAGCTCAGCTGAGCACCCCCCCGCCTTCCTCCTGATGCTGTGAGCATGGTTGGGGGTGGGGGCAGGCCTCTGGACAGGGGCTTTTGTTTATCACAAAATAAACAAACAACAATAAGAAACATTTGATTCTGCAAAGAAGAGCCCCTCTCATGAAAATCCCGAAATAATGTACAGAATTTAAAGGGAATTAACAGAAAGGCAACCTGATTCAAGCCCTTCCATCTTGCTAGTTCTCCCTGACATAATTTCTCTCTCTTGGCCTAGGGAACAATGTTTGATACACGGCTGCTTGTCCTCCTCAAGCCTCAGCCCCGAAAACAGAATCTAATCAGTAAACTCTGCCCTCTGCTGTCCACACTTAAAAAGTACATAACCCCATTTCTCCCCAGCATGCATACCGGGCGCATGGTAAGCTACCAAGGGGATTATATGTGTTTCCTTAAAACTGCTGATTTTTTTGTTTTCAAGGGATTGAGGTTTTTAGGCTAATCTCACTGGCTGGATTTTTCCCTGCAATGCCAAGAGAAGTTGAAGAAAGAAGAACCACGCCGCTCCCGCCCACCCCTTTCCCCCAGAATCTGTTTATCATTAACAAGAACCGTTTTGCACTCTCACATGAAGGCATTCTAGAACACAGTTTGTGTCAAGGCTTAGCATAAAATGGGACACAAACAGGACCAGAGCCACCAGTGTAATGAAATATTTTCAGTGGAAACTACATGGTATCTCTGATTTGATTTACGATATTAGTAGTGGTGAAATGGATGAAATAAGATGGACTGAGAGATGCTTGCTACAAAGCTGGATAATGGATGTGATGAGTTTATTACATAATTCCCTCTACTTTTACATATATTCGTAAATTTCCATAAGTTTGTTGCCCCCATCTTACTTTGACGAAGACTCAGCAACTGGAGCTGAAGGATGAAGATGTGACATTCTGATGTAGGAACCAGGGAAGCGGGAGAAACATGGGTTTTAAAATCAGAAAGTTCTGGGTTCTCACCGTGCTTCTGCCTCTGGCTAACTGGGAGGCCTTGAGCAGGTCACTTAATCTAAGATTCAGTTTCCATATTTGAAAAATGAGAGTAATAAACCCTACCCCATGGGGTTATTATGAGGACAGAGTAAGAGAATGTATTAAACTACAGATCATTCACTAATTTTCAGAGATTGGTCCATGGATAATTCACTTCTTTAGAGAGGCTTTGAGTGAACATTACAAATACAGTCTGCCATACCCTCAACTAACCAAACTATGTGAAGAATGCTCCATGCTACCAATTTTAATTTTCTGTTAAACGGAGGGCCATTCTTGTTTAAAATGGATTTTAATGAAGAAAAACTGACCTGGTTATTTTCTTTAACAATCTTGTATGACTGCAATAATTAAATATGTCATTCAGGAAACTAAACGCAAATGTAAAAGTTGAAGGAAGACCTGAAGGCATGTGTATCAGATCTGAGACATCCACCTACTAGCGTGTCATAGAACTGATCATGTAAAACACCCAGAAGTTTTCTGGTCCATCTCCCAAGGCAGTAGAAATAAAAGCAAAAATAACCAAATGGGACCTGATCAAACAAACTTTTGCATAGCAAAGGAAACCATAAACAAAACGGAAAGACAACCTACTGAAGGCAAATGATGTGACCGACAAAGGGCTTAATTTCCAAAGCACACAAACAGCTCATACAACTCAACCACAAAAAAACAAACAACCCAATTGAAAAATGGGCAGGGGAGCTATAATACAGACATTTCCCCAAAGAGGACGTACAGATGGCCAAGAGGCACATGAAAAGATGCTCAACATCACGAATTATTAGAGACATGCATATCAAAACTACCAAGAGGTATCACCTCATGCCCATCAGAATGGCCATCATTAAAAAGTCTACAAATAACAAATGCTGGGGGGCGTGTGGAGAAAAGTAGACCCTCCTCCACTGTGGCTGGGAATGTAAATTGGTGTAGCCGCTATGGAAAACAGTATGGAGGCTCCTCAGAAAACTAAAACTAGAGTTGTCATGTGATCCAGCAATCCCACTCCTGGGCATATATCCAGACAAAACTATAATTCAAAAGGATACATGCACCCCTATGTTCATAGCAGCACTATTCACAATAGCCAGGACATGGAAAAAACCTAAATGTCCATTGACAGATAGATGGTTAAAGAAGATGTGGTACATATATACAATGGAATATTACTCAGCCATAAAAAAAGAACAAAATAATGCCATTTGCAGCAACATGGATGCAACTAGAGATTATCATACTAAGTGAAGTCAGAAAGACAAAGACAAATACCATAGGATATCGCTTATATGTGGAATCTAAAATATGACACAAATGAACTTATCTACCAAACAGAAACAGACCCACAGACACAGAGAACAGACCTGTGGTTGCCAAGTGGGAGGGAGGCGGTGGAGGGATGGATTGGAAGTTTGGGGTTAGCAGATGTAAACTATTTTAGATAGAATGGATAAACAACAAGGCCTTACTGTAGAGCACAGGGAACTATAGTCAGTATCTTGGGAAAACCATTATGGAAAACAATATAAAAAAAGAATGTATGTATAACTGAATCACTTTGCTGTACAGCAGAAATTAACACATTGTAAATCAACTAAACTTCAACAAATAATAATCATATTTTTAAAAAGAGAAATCTCATAAATTAATAGAGATATCACAACTTTCCTCTGAGGAATGCATGTATTAACTGGTCTCATTTTATAAAGGACAGAAATGAACTGAGGCTTAAAGATTTTCTTCCGTATAATACGTTTGTGGTAGAGCTGCGATTTGAACCCGGGATTGGACCTGTCTGACCAGCTCTCTTCCTCTCTCACCTGTGCAGAGTGAGATGCCTGATGCATGATGGGCAGGTGATCACCTGTTCCCCAGGCAGGGAATGCTGGGGGCATTTTTTCTTCATTTTTACTGCTTCACCTAAAATCCTGATATCAGCTTAGCTGAAGTATTATCGGAATCTACAGATGCACTGCATTTGAGAAAACCAGATATTTTTTAAGTCCTCCAAATTACTGGGCATTTGGCAAAGCTATGCTTCTATTTTTTTTAAGGCCTCTTTAAGGAGGAATAAAGTAAATGCTGACTTAATTCATCTGACTGTTAAACATAGGACCATTTGTATATTAATAAATAAAATATTATTAAAAGAAAAGAAAATAGCCAATAGTCCGTGACCATCCAGCTGTCAACCAGGTTTAAATGCTTTAAAAACAAAATACTGGCGGACCAGGTGGCGGCGGCTGGGACAGCGGCACCTGTACCCCTCGGAGGGTGGACACAGTGGAGCTGGTGAAGCTCCTCACAGGGCCCCTTAGTTCCTGGCGGTGGAGGCGCCGCAGCGGCGAGCGATGCAAGGCTGAGCCGGTTGTTGAGAGAGAAGGCAGGAAGATGGCGGAAGAGTAAGACGCGGAGATCACCTTCCTCCCCACAGATACATCAGAAATTCATCTACACGTGGAACAACTCCTACAGAACACCTACTGAACGCTGGCAGAAGACCTCAGAACCCCCAAAAGGTAGATGAAAGGCTCCTGGTGCTGCAGCCAGGAGTCAGTGCTGTGCCTCTGAGGTAGGAGAGCCAACTTCAGGACACTGGTCCACAAGAGACCTCCCAGCTCCACATAATATCAAGCAGCGAAAATCTCCCAGAGATCTCCATCTCAACACCAGCACCCAGCTTCAGTCAACGACCAGCAAACTACAGTGCTGGTCACCCTATGCCAAGCAACTAGCAAGGCAGGAACACAAGGCCACCCATTAACAGAGAGGCTGCCTAAAAACATAATAAGGCCACAGGCACCCCAAAGCACACCACCAGACGTGGACCTGTCCACCAGAAAGACAAGATCGAGCCTCAACCACCAGAACACAGGCACTAGTCCCCCCCACCAGGAGGCCTACACAACCTACTGAAACAACCTTAGCCACTGGGGACAGATACCAAAAACAACGGGAACTACGAATCTGCAGCCTGCAAAAAGGAGACCCCAAACACAGTAACATAAGCAAAATGAGAAGACAGAAAAACACACAGCAGGTGAAGGAGCAAGGTAAAAACCTACCAGACCTAACAAATGAAGAGGTAATAGGCAGTCTACCTGAAAAAGAATTCAGAATAATGATAGTAAAGATGATCCAAGATTCTATTTCCAAGATCCAAAATCTTGGAAATAGAATAGACAAAATGCAAGAAACAGTTAACAAGGACCTAGAAGAACTAAAGATGAATCAAGCATCGATTAAAAACACAATCAGTGAAATGAAAAATACTCTAGATGGGATCAATAGCAGAATAACTGAGGCAGAAGAACGGATAAGTGACGTGGAAGATAAAATAGTGGAAATAACTGATGCAGAGCAAAATAAAGAAAAAAGAATGAAAAGAACAGAGGACAGTCTCAGAGACCTCTGAGACAACATTAAACGCACCAACATTCGAATTATAGGGGTTCCAGAAGAAGAAGAGAAAAAGAAAGGGACTGAGAAAATATTTGAAGAGATTATAGTTGAAAACTTCCCTAATATAGGAAAGGAAATAGTTAATCGAGTCCAGGAGGCACAGAGAGTCCCATACAGAATAAATCCAAGGAGAAATACGCCAAGACACATATTAATCAAACTGTCAAAAATTAAACACAAAGAAATCATATTAAAAGCAGCAAGGGAAAAACAACAAAAACACTCAAGGGAATGCCCATCAGGTTAACAGCTGATCTCTCAGCAGAAACTCTACAAGCCAGAAGGGAGTGGCAGGACATAATTAAAGTGATGAAGGAGAAAAACCTGCAACCAAGATTACTCTACCCAGCAAGGATCTCATTCAGATTTGATGGAGAAATTAAAACCTTTACAGACAAGCAAAAGCTGAGAGAGTTCAGCACCACCAAACCAGCTTTACAACAAATGCTAAAGGAACTTCTCTAGGCAAGAAACACAACAGAAGGAAAATACCTACAATAACGAACCCAAATCAATTAAGGAAATGGGAATAGGAACATACATATCAATAATTACCTTAAATGTAAATGGACTAAATGCTCCCACCAAAAGACACAGATTGGCTGAATGGATACAAAAGCAAGACCCATATATATGCTGTCTACAAGAGACCCACTTCAGACCTAGAGACACATACAGTCTGAAACTGAGGGGATGGAAAAAGATATTCCATGCAAATAGAAATCAAAAGAAAGCTGGAGTAGCAATTCTTATATCAGACAAAATAGACATTAAAATAAAGACTATTAGAAGAGACAAAGAAGGACACTACATAATGATCAAGGGATCCATCCAAGAAGAAGATATAACAATTGTAAATATTTATGCACCAAACATAGGAGCACCTCAATACATAAGGCAAATACTAACAGCCATAAAAGGGGAAATCGACAGTAACACAATCATAGTAGGGGACTTTAACACCCCACTTTCACCAATGGACGGATCATCCAAAATGAAAATAAATAAGGAAACACAAGCTTTAAATGATACATTAAACAAGATGGACTTAATTGATATTTATAGGACATTCCATCCAAAAACAACAGAATACACATTTTTCTCAAGTGCTCATGGAACATTCTCCAGGATAGATCATATCTTGGGTCACAAATCAAGCCTTGGTAAATTTAAGAAAATTGAAATTGTATCAAGTATCTTTTCCGACCACAATGCTATAAGACTAGACATTACAGGAAAAGATCTGTAAAAAATACAAACACATGGAGGCTAAACAATACACTACTCAATAACGAAGTGATCACTGAAGAAATCAAAGAGGAAATAAAAAAATACCTAGAAACAAATGACAATGGAGACACAACGACCCAAAACCTATGGGACGCAGCAAAAGCAGTTCTAAGGGGGAAGTTTATAGCAATACAATCCCACCTTAAGAAACAGGAAACATCTCGAGCAAACAACCTGACCCTGCACCTAAAGCAATTAGAGAAAGAAGAACAAAAACACCCCAAAGTTAGCAGAAGGAAAGAAATCATAAAGATCAGATCAGAAATAAATGAAAAAGAAATGAAGGAAATGATAGCAAAGATCAATAAAACTAAAAGCTGGTTCTTTGAGAAGATAAACAAAATTGATAAACCATTAGCCAGACTCATCAAGAAAAAAAGGGAGAAGACTCAAATCAATAGAATTAGAAATGAAAAAGGAGAAGTAACAACTGACACTGCAGAAATACAAAAGATCATGAGAGATTACTACAAGAAACTCTATGCCAATAAAATGGACAACCTGGAAGAAATGGACAAATTCTTAGAAAATCACAACCTTCCGAGACTGAATCAGGAAGAAATAGAAAATATGAATAGACCAATCACAAGCACTGAAATTGAAACTGTGATTAAAAATCTTCCAACAAACAAAAGCCCAGGACCAGATGGTTTCACAGGCGAATTCTATCAAACATTTAGAGAAGAGCTAACACCTATCCTTCTCAAACTCTTCCAAAATATAGCAGAGGGAGGAACACTCCCAAACTCATTCTATGAGGCCACCATCACCTTGATACCAAAACCAGGCAAGGATGTCACAAAGAAAGAAAACTAAAGGCCAATATCACTGATGAACATAGATGCAAAAATCCTCAACAAAATATTAGCAAACAGAATCCAACAGCACATTAAATGAATCATACACCATGACCAAGTGGTGTTTATTCCAGGAATGCAAGGATTCTTCAATATATGCAAATCAATCAATGTGATACACCATATTAACAAATTGAAGAAGAAAAACCATGTGATCATCTCAGTAGATGCAGAGAAAGCTTTCGACAAAATTCAACACCCATTTATGATAAAAACCCTGCAGAAAGTAGGCATAGAGGGAACTTTCCTCAACATAATAAAGGCCATATATGACAAACCCACAGCCAATATCGTCCTCAATGGTGAAAAACTGAAACCATTTCCACTAAGATCAGGAACAAGACAAGGCTGCCCACTCTCACCACTCTTATTCAACTTAGTTTTGGAAGTTTTAGCCACAACAATCAGAGAAGAAAAGGAAATAAAAGGAATCCAAATCGGAAAAGAAGAAGTAAAGCTGTCACTGTTTGCAGATGACATGATACTATACATAGAGAATCCTAAAGATGCTACCAGAAAACTACTAGAGCTAATCAATGAATTTGGTAAAGTAGCAGGATACAAAATTAATGCACAGAAATCTCTGGCATTCCTGTACACTAATGATGAAAAATCTGAAAGTGAAATCAAGAAAACACTCCCATTTACCATTGCAACAAAAAGAATAAAATATCTAGGAATAAACCTACCTAAGGAGACAAAAGACCTGTATGCAGAAAATTATAAGACACTGATGAAAGAAATTAAAGATGATACAAATAGATGGAGAGATATACCATGCTCCTGGATTGGAAGAATCAATATTGTGAAAATGGCTCTACTACCCAAAGCAATCTACAGATTCAATGCAATCCCTATCAAACCACCATTGGCATTTTTCACAGAACTAGAACAAAAAATTTCAAAATTTGTTTGGAAAAACAAAAGACCCCGAATAGCCAAAGCGATCTTGAGAAAGAAAAACGGACCTGGAGGAATCAGGCTCCCTGACTTCAGACTATACTACAAAGCTACAGTAATCAAGACAGTATGGTACTGGCACAAAAACAGAAAGATAGATCAATGGAACAGGATAGAAAGCCCAGAGATAAACCCACGCACATATGGTCAACTTATCTTTTATAAAGGAGGCAGGAATGTACAGTGGAGAAAGGACAGCCTCTTCAATAAGTGGTGCTGGGAAAACTGGACAGGGACATGTAAAAGTATGAGATTAGATCATTCCCTAACACCATACACAAAAATAAGCTCAAAATGGATTAAAGACCTAAATGTAAGGCCAGAAACTATCAAACTCTTAGAGGAAAACATAGGCAGAACACTCTATGACATAAATCACAGCAAGATCCTTTTGGACCCACCTCCTAGAGAAATGGAAATAAAAACAAAGATAAACAAATGGGACCTAATGAAACTTCAAAGCTTTTGCACAGCAAAGGAAACCATAAACAAGACCAAAAGACAACCCTCAGAATGGGAGAAAATATTTGCAAATGAAGCAACTGACAAAGGATTAATCTCCAAAATTTATAAGCAGCTCATGCAGCTCAATAACAAAAAAACTAACAACCCAATCCAAAAATGGGCAGAAGACTTAAATAGGCATTTCTCCAAAGAAGATATACAGACTGCCAACAAACACATGAAAGAATGCTCAACATCATTAATCATTAGAGAAATGCAAATCAAAACTACAATGAGATATCATCTCACACCAGTCAGAATGGCCATCATCAAGAAATCTAGAAACAATAAATGCTGGAGAGGGTGTGGAGAAAAGGGAACACTCTTGCACTGCTGGTGGGAATGTGAATTGGTACAGCCACTATGGAGAACAGTATGGAGGTTCCTTAAAAAACTAAAAATAGAACTACCATATGACCCAGCAATCCCACTACTAGGCATATACCCTGAGAAAACCATAATTCAAAAAGAGACATGTACCAAAATATTCATAGCAGCTCTATCCACAATAGCCCGGAGCTGGAAACAACCTAAGTGTCCATCATCGGATGAATGGATAAAGAAGATGTGGCACATATATACAATGGAATATTACTCAGCCATAAAAAGAAACGAAACTGAGCTATTTGTAATGAGGTGGATAGACCCAGAGTCTGTCATACAGAGTGAAGTAAGTCAGAAAGAGAAAGACAAATACCATATGCTAACACAATATATATGGAATTTAATAAAAAAAAATGTCATGAAGAACCTAGGGGTAAAACAGGAATAAAGACACAGACCTACTTGAGAACGGACTTGAGGATATGGGGAGGGGGAAGGGTAAGCTGTGACAAAGCGAGAGAGAGGCATGGACATATATACAGTACCAAATGTAAGGTAGATAGATAGTGGGAAGCAGCCGCATAGCACAGGGAGATCGGTCGGTGCTTTGTGACCGCCTGGAGGCGGTGGGATGGGGAGGGTGGGAAGGAGGGAGACGCAGGAGGGAAGGGATGTGGGAACAGATGTATATGTATGACTGATTCACTTTGTTATAAAGCAGAAACTAATAAAATAAATAAATAAAAATAAATAAAAACAAAATACTACTCTGAGTTCCAAGTGAGTATTTAAAATATAAATAATGGGCCAAATACTTTCATAAATATCATCTGAATATTTCCAAAAATTGTACTCTTCCTCTCAGACTTTAGGGTTTAGATATTGGGCTGGCCAAAAAATTTGTTCGGGTTTTTAGGTACCATCTTATGGAAGACCCGTACGAACATTTTGGCCAGCCCAATATTAACCCTTTAAAAGTGTCATAACAGAGGAAAACGCAAGTAAGTTAGTCATCTTCTTTGAGTTCTCTATTTTTATAGTTTTTATTTCAAGATATGTCAGAAATAAATTATGTGTGTTTTCAATGCAGAATATGGAAATAATCCAGAATTTGATTTTAAGTAACCATCTCTTCACTATTTTTCAATCTAATTCTTGACTCTGGCACATGGACCATAGCCCAGTGCCTTACTTATAGGACGGGCTCTGAGATGCTTAGGGTGTGCATATTTGCCATGGCTGATTTTTGTTCTCTCTCTTAAAAGAGGGGTGGGGTGCACACACATACACACAGTACACACTTGTGTAAGTGCAGGGAAGACCAAAATTCCTTGTTATTTGACCATTCTCGTTGGTTAATTTCCAATCAAGAGACTGTACAGCAGTGAATTAAGTCTCTGGTGACCTAATTTACTAAATTTCCAACTGTCAACAGTCTGGTCTCGTGTCCCTTGGACCAAGGAGGTCCTCTGTACCACACAGTTGAATGTGTCCTCAATCCCTTTCTTTATTTAATGGCATCTTCCTGGCATCTGCAGGCTCTCACCAGAAGCTGCTGTCTGGGCATGAGGACGTCCCTTCCAGTTTACTGCAAGAAAATCCAGAGTCTGCTCTTGTTGCTCCAGCTTTGGGTTCACCCCACTCCTCAGGTTTTTATCAATCTCCCTCATTTTCCGGTTAGTGACGTACTAACTACTAACCAAGCCCTGTTCCTTGTTCGAGCCATGGCCACCTCCCCAGCCCCTGTGCTCCTAAAACCAGTCTGGCTGTGGACACCAATGACGCCCGCATGCCGAATCCACTGGGCATTTCCTGCTTTCAAGGGACTTGCCTGGTGTGGAGCTGCCTCCTTATCTAAGAAGCTCTTTTTCCCTTGGGTTCCATGACCCTGGTCTCTCCTCCTTTTCCTCTTCAGCTGCTCCTGCTCTATCGGATGCCTTTGAACACCTTCCAACATCTTGACTTGGTCACCTGCTGCCTTTTCCACCCATTTCTCCTGGGCAACGTCTTCAAGCCCCACAGCTTGAAACATCCCCAACAGGGTAATGACTTCAAAATGCAAACTTCTCCCTCTCAGGTCTTTCACCACATCAGGCTCTTTATACCCCAAACCGATTACCCTTGTCTCTTCCACTGGTTCTGCCCCCACAGTCCCTCTTTCAGCACAGATGTCACACCCTGAAGCCCTCCTACCGTCTCCCTTTTCCTGACTGTGTTAGTCCACTGTGGCTGCTATAACAAAATACCACAGACTGGGCAGCTTAAACAATAGACTTTCACTTTCTCACAGTTCTGAAGGCTGGAAGTCCAAGATCAGGGTGCTCATGGTTGCATTCTGGCAAGAACCCTCTTCCCAGCTGGCAGACGGCCTCCCTCGTGCTGTGTCCTCACGTGGCAGAGAGGGCAGGAACACAAGCTATCTGGTGTCTCTTCCTACAAGGACGCTAATCTCATCATAAGGGTCCCACCCTCATGGCCTCATCTAACCCTAACTACCTCCCCATGGCCCATCTCCAAATACCATCACATTGGCAGGCATGGCTTCAACATATGAATTTGGGGGGAAATCACACATTCAGTCCATAACACTGGCCAACCTCACCTTTCAAACCAAATCTATCAGCACTCAGCCTCTTAAGAATCTTTTTCACTTGCCCCTTCTTTCCAAGGTTGCTTCTGCTACTTGGAAAATACTGAAATGGAAACGGAAAAACAGAAATCCACGCAACGTCACAAGCAGAGCTAACCTGCACTTGTAGTGTGTGTAATGCCTTCCACTTGCTGCTCAACTTACCGCTTTTGTAGGAGGCGACCATAGCCGTCTTGGCAAGACCTCCTGGCCGACTGTCCCCTAGCTTCCTCTCTCCCTCAACCAAACATCCCTGGTCCATTCTCCAGCATGAACTCAGGATGACTTTTTAAAAAAATCCTCAAGAGGACTTTGCCACCTGTGTACTTCAAATCTTCCCATGGCTTCCCATCACCTTGTAAAGGGCCATCTAAGGTCTGAACGCCATGCAGGAGCCCCATGACCCCTACCCATGTCTCTGCTCACTTCCCATCACTTTGTCCCACAGACACTGTTCTCCAGGCTCACCTAAGTACTGGGATGCTCTGAGGTCACTTCATGTCACTGGGCCTTTGAAGGGGCTGTTACCTCAGCCTGGAATATCTTTCTCCTTCTTCCCATGGTTACTGCCTATTAATCTGTCAAGAATCATCACAAGCACTCATGTCTCCCAGGAAACTCTCCCTGACACCCTGGTGAGGGAATTAAGTGTCTCCCCTCTCGCTCCCATAGGGCCTTTGCATATTCTATTGGATAATAATAAGGTCATGTGTTCAACGTGAGGGCAGTGACTGTTTTATTGATGGAGTGCCACATACTGAACTCCTTGTACTGGAAAAGAGATTAAGATAGGGGTTTTCAAACAAATGAATACATCAACACATCTTCCTATTACTTGAATACAAATTTCTCACCCTGATCCCACAGGCCTGTGCTATCCAAGATGGTAGCCACTATCCACCTGTGGCTATTTAAATAGGTTAAGATTAAATAAAATTTAAAATTCAGTGGCACAAGCCACATTCCAAGTGCTCCACAGCCACAGCTGGCTATTGGCTACAGGACTGGAGAGCACAGATGTCAACTATTTCCAGCATCACACAAAGTTCTATCAGATGGTGCTGCTCGGGACTCTTCCTAGGATGTGCCCAAGCCACTGCCTTGTGCGTCTGTCTCTCCCACCAGAATGAGATGCTCAAGCACTTCTGTATTCCATGGCACCAGCCGTGCACTGGGCTGCAGCTGGTGTTCAGTAAAAGTTTGTTATACGAATAAATGATCTCTCCTCCACAATCTCTGCTATGTATTATCTGGTCACGGAAATTTCCTCACCACCTGGCCTGTGATGCTCTTTTTCCTATTCTTGGATAGGCGAGGATGCTCATTTGCTCCTACTGGAGCCAAACTCTACCTGGAGGGTGGACCTGCTCAAGGACCCCCTTCTCTTGAGCTCTCCCACCTATTTCCACATGAATGCAGGTAGGTTTTAGTCCAGCATCTTCTGGTCAGCGGGCTTCACAGCTGCAAGAACAAACGTGCCGACCTGGCGCTAGAGCAGACCAGCAGAGGGCTCTGCTCTGAAGGACCAGTCCATGTAATTCCATTGTGGTGTGATTACAAGGAAACTGTTAGGGCTGACATTTGCTTCAGTAATTACAGAAATATTAAGATGAGGCTTAGAAACGAATGAGGGTTTCCAACATCGAAAATGTGAATATTCTGGGTGTGCTTACAGCCCCCGGGACACAGGACGGCTGCACAAGGGGATAAAAGACCACCCCCGTTCTGCAGCCTGCACGCAGGCTTCAGAGGAAGAGATCCTCACTCCCGGGCTCTTACCCACCCCCTGAGCAGAAGCTGGCCCGACTCAGGCCTCTGTCCTATCTGATGCCCACGGGGCAGCAAGGCGGGGCCTCTGAGGAGTTACGGGTGTTGAGTGAGGACCCGTAACTAGGACCCCTGACCTGGTCCTGATTTGCACCCTTTCTCATCACACGTCGGGTGCTAACACACTTACACATATTAGTCTGCAGAGGGCCATGGGGCCAATAGTGTGACTATTTAATTCCTGGTACACAGTGGGGTCTGCCCTGTGCTTCCCCAGGGAGTGAGAAGCGTGGAGTGTTCAGGAGGGGCTGCATTTTACTGCTGGTTCTGTGTCCTTCAGGACCTTCCTGGTTTTTTCTCACTCAAGGAATATCACGGGAACGGGGCCCTGGGAACTCGTATTTTTTTTCATTCTGTACCGTGACCAGGGATGTGAGGCATCCCCCCATCTCCCGATGCCCTCACAGCCTTTCTCCCCTTTTTTTTTTTTTTTGTGGTACGCAGACCTCTCACTGTTGTGGCCTCTCCCGTTGCGGAGCACAGGCTCCGGACGCACAGGCTCAGCGGCCATGGCTCACGGGCCCAGCCGCTCCGCGGCATGTGGGATCCTCCCAGATCGGGGCACAAACCCGTGTCCCCTGCATCGGCAGGCGGACTCTCAACCACTGCGTCGCCAGGGAAGCCCTCTCCCCTTCTTTATCCGAATTCATTTCTGCCTAATTTGAGTTTGTTGTTAAGTAGCAGTGGTGGCTGCCCTCAGCTGCCGCTCACACAAGGATCTGTGGTTCAAGGCAAAATGGTAAGAAAAGAGAGAGTGACAGTCTTAGCAGGGCTGTGGGAACCCGGACACAGGAGCCATCACACATTCAGGAGGCAAGACAGGCCAATGAGATCATCTTCTGGGAGCCGATGGCATTAGAACAGGACCTGAGAGGATGGGTGATTTTGAGAGGAAGACATGATAATGACACGGCACTCAAGGTGCTGACCAGTCCTGAGAACTGTGTGTCCCGATGGAGCCCTACTGCTGGCCAGTGCCCCTGTCTGCAGGGTAGACTCATGACACAAGCGTGACAACAAGACCGATTCCCAGTTCCTGGGACACGGGACCAAAGCTGGCTCCATCAGAAACCTGAGAAGAGATTGTACACGTAGTCATCAGGAAACAGCAAAAGTTTACCAGTCCCTGGACCAGACCGATGATCTGGAAGTCAGTTTTATCTAGATCTCTCCTAGTGTTATTGATGATTTCCTGTTTCAGAAAACAGAGAGGCGCTGACATTTTAGAAATAATCCAAAGAAGGGTGTCTCTTTCACCAATTCACATGTTCTGCCGACACTCAAACACGTATTTGATACGTGCTCTGTTTCAAGCACTAGGTATTCCCAAATGAAAAGACCCACCCTTGCCTTTAAAGAGCTCTGACCTAGTGGCAATGTTCAGTGTGTGTAGAAATCATCCAACGCAGTGAGGATACTTCTTGCTTTGTGCTTGCTTTATGGAGTGGTATCCTAGGGGCAGGGGGGAGGGAACTTCTGATTGCCCCATCCCCACCTCACACCCAGCAGACAATGTGACACTTGTGCTGTCTTGAAGGATGTCTAGACTTTGTCCAGAAATGGAAAGCAGCAGAGGGACAGTGGATAAGCCCGTGTACCAAGGCATGGAGGCAAGACAGAGCCTCCGTGAGATCCTGGATGTTGGTGGAAAGGTCAACGGTTAGGCAGTTGAGATGCAGGGCTCAGAGAAGGAGGCGTCAGGTGAAGGAGTGGCTGCGTGGGAAAGACACCAAGCTGCGAGCCAGGGCACACAGATGAAACTCGAGTCCCAGCCAGGGCAGAAATGGGTCATCTTGGAAAGCAGACTTGTGGCAGTGATACATCCCTTGAGGTGACACTGAGTCACTTGACAGATGGCACGGAAAGGGCAGCAGAGGCCATGCTGCTTTTAATAGCTTGTGACATTTGCATGTCTTTCTTTCCCAGCTAATCCCTCCCCTTGTATCATTCATCCTAGGCAGGGATTTTACCTGCTGCCCTGGAAGGACCTGGAAACGCCAAGGGAGAGGTGGCCACTGCTTTTGGAAAGGACACATCTTAAAAAATAACCTCATTTCTTTTCAATTGGGCACAGCATGGGAGGAGGCATCTGGGAAAGAAATAATGAATAATGGAGAAAGGTCAGCAGCGGGGCGCCCACGGACCAGGCTGCTGGAGAGCTTCCTGCTGCTGCTTCTTCATGTTCAGCCTCGGGAATTCATCGTTTCCCATCCTGGACTGCTTGTTGGCAAACTAATGAATATACGGCCTGACAAGCAGGACAGACAACACAAATTCTTAGTCATGACCACATAACGAGCGCAGGGCTGGACCTCGGAGGGGCCTGGAGCATGTGGCTTGGCCCCTGGAGCATTAGGCTCAGCCCCTGACCTACAGACGTTCAAATTCCAGTGGAAAAGAAAGAAAAACTGGCCATTTCCTCTGTGGTGTGATAAGCGCTCCCCCAGCTGTGTGCAGAGGGCATTCCGGGAGCCTGTCGCAGTGACATTAAACCCAGATCGGGGATTAGGGGTAGGAAGAGGGGCCATAAAATGAGGTTCCCTTCCCTACAGGTTCTACCAAAAGAGCAGACTCTGAGCTGTAACCCAATGAGCCAGGGAAGAGGGCAAAGAAAGCTCAACAAAGAAACCTCTACCCACATACTTGCAGCACTAGAAACTTTGCAGGGACACTGCGATTAGCCACAGAGGGACAGCAGTGACATATGGCCAGGCCCATGGAGAGAGGCCTGGGTGGTGTCGGTGGGAGCAGGTGAAAGCATCTCCCTGCAGCCCTAAGAACCTCACTGGAGTTCCCGGCGCCTCAACTCCAACCCTAACCCAACACGGCATCAGGGCTAAAACTAGGGGCGGCATCTGGCATCACCAGCCACTCGTCTGCACGTAGGTTTGGAACAGGTAGGTTAGGAATGGCTTCCTAGGAACGGCCACGGCTCACGTGACTGCTCGGTACACACCTGTCTCCTCCGGTTCCCGGGAGCCCATGCCCCACTCTCGAGGGGCAGGAGGAGAAATAATGAGGCCAACAACTTGGCCCCCAAGGACGCCAATCCTGATTCTAGGCAGTGATAATAAGGTGGCTGGATATCTTCAAAGCACCAAGTTCTAGACACCTTCCTGTTCTCACAGCACAGAATACACAGCAGTTTTCTATTCACAGTCTGGCAACTCTCTACGTTTATTTTCTAATTTCCACTACTCATGTTTGCAATCTCTTTGGGGAAGGAAGAAAGAAATAAGGAATATAAATAAAGCCAAGCATCCTCCGCCAGCAGTGATCCTGCCAGAGGCTGGCTTGCTGGTTCTCGGAACGGGATGACAGAAACAGGTGTGTATGTCCCGGGGTTTCACCGTCACAAAATTAGCTGTGCCTTGGTTCCCAGACCAACAGTGCGTGCAGCATCCTAGAACAGGACCAATCAGAAGTCTCTGTGGAGTGAGTGAGTCATCTTGAGAAAAGAATGGTTTCCACACCTCTGGGCTTGGACCATCCTGGTGCCATTCTCTGGAGTCCAGTGGCACCAGCTAACCGGCGATTTTCCCTTTCCTGTTTAATTTATCCAGCCGTGATGTGTCCCTGTTTGACCACATATCCCCCAAAGCACAATGCACGATATTCAGTATCTCATTATTTTGGCTTTCCTAACTACTTACATCAGAATCAGTTTCCTCCTCCAATTGCTTTCCCCAAAGGAAAAGTCACCAAGAACAGTAAGCACCAATAAACTGGCAATAATGATTGAATAATGGATCCACTACACAGAGAAGATGAGTCAAATTTAGTGACAAATACACTGTTCCTTAAAATTCCAATAAGCCAGGCAGTAACACTCCCAATAGATTAAAATAACCAAAAAGCTACGTGCTTTGAGAAAATCATCAGTAAGTCAGTGTTAAGAGTTGAATTAGGGCTTCTCTGGTGGCACAGTGGTTGGGAGTCCACCTGCCGATGCAGGGGACACGGGTTCGTGCCCCGGTCCAGGAAGATCCCACATGCCGCGGAGCGGCTGGGCCAGTGAGCCATGGCCGCTGAGCCTGCATGTCCGGAGCCCGTGCTCCGCAACGGGAGAGGCCACAGCAGTGAGAGGCCCATGTACCGCAAAAAAAAAAAAAGAGTTGAATTGGGTTCCCCAAAGAAGATATGCTGTCCTAACCCCCAGTATCTCAGACTGTGACCCTATTTAAAAATAGGGTTGTTGGAGATGTAATTAGTTAAGATAGAGTCGTGCTGGCGTATAGTGGCTCTACATCCAACATAACTGATGTCCTTAGAAGAAGAAGGGAAGGGACACACAGAGAGAAGAAAGTCATGACAATGAGGCAGAGATAAAAGTGGGTCACCAGAAGCTGCAAGAGACCAGGAAGGATCCTCCCCCATAGGTTTTGGAGGAGGGTGGCCCTGCCGACATCATGATTTTGAGCTTTTGGCCTCCAGAATTCAATACGCCTCTGTTGGTCTAAGCCACTGGATTTGAGGTGTTTTCTTACAGCAGCCCTGGGAAATGAACAGGATCCGAGATAAACTGACTTCTTAACCTGGATGTGATGCAGAGTAACCTGAAGAGTCTGCAGGAGGTTTCCTCCTCTTGCCCCCAAAATATTGCCATTCCACAAACTGACATAAGGAGGGAGAAATCCTGCCATAAATACATCTACTTAACATGCTCATATTCACTGTGAAGCTCTTATTTAAAGCAAATAAGATGACCTCTAGTAATTCAATGTTTTACTGATGGCCTACAGACACATGAAAAGATGCTCAACATCACTAATTATTAGAGAAATGCAAATCAAAACTACAATGAGGTACCACGTCACACCCATCAGAATGGCCATCATCAAAAAGTCTACAAACGATAAATGCTGCAGAGAGTATGGAGAAAAGGGAACCCTCCTATATTGCTGGTAGGAATGTAAATTGGTACAGCCACTATGGAGAACAGTATGGAGGTTGGTTAAAAATCTAAAAATAGAGCCACCATATGATCCTGCAATCCCACTCCTGGGCATATACCCAGAGAAAATTCTTATTTGAAAAGATACATGCACCCCAACGTTCATAGCAGCACTAGTTACAACAGCCAAGACATGGAAGCAACCTAAATGTCCATCAACAGATGAATGGATAAAGAAGATGTGAGATATATATATATATATATATATATATATATATATATATATATGTATGCAGTGGAATATTAGTCAGCCATGAAAAAGAATGAAATAATGCCATTTGCGGCAACATGGATGGACCTAGAGATTATCATACTAAGTGAAGGAAGTTAGACAAAGACAAATATTATACAATATCACTTATATGTGGAATCTAAAAAAATGATACAAATGAACTTATTTACAAAACAGAAACAGACTCACAGACATAGAAAACAAATGTATGGTTAACCAAAGGGGAAAGGGGGGAGGGGTAAATTGCATCTCCCTCCCACCCTCCCTATCCCACCCCTCTGGGTGGTCACAAAGCACCGAGCTCATCTTCCTGTGCTATGCAGCTGCTTCCCATTGGCCATCTATTTTACATTTGGAAGTATATATAAGTCCATGCCACTCTCTCACTTCGTCCCAGCTTACCCTTTCCCATTCCTGTGTCCTCAAGTCCATTCTCTACATCTGCATCCTTATTCCTGCCCTGCCCCTAGGTTCTTCATAGCCTTTTCTTTTAGACTCCATATATGTGTTAGCATACGGTATTTGTTTTTCTCTTTCTGACTTACTTCACTCTGTATGACAGACTCTAGGTACATCCACCTCACTACAAATAACTCACTTTCGTTCCTTTATGTCTGAGTAATATTCCATTGTATATATGTGCCACATCTTCTTTATCCATTCATCTGTCGATGGACACTTAGGTTGCTTCCATGTCCTAGCTATTGTAAACAGAGCTGCAATGAAGATTGTGGTACATGACTCTTTTTGAATTATGGTTTTCTCAGGGTATATGCCCAGTAGTGGGATTGCTGGGTCGTATGGTAGTTCTATTTTTAGTTTTTTAAGGAACCTCCATACTGTTCTCCATAGTGGCTGTATCAATTTACATTCCCACCAACAGTGCAAGAGGGTTTCCTTTTCTCCACACCCTCACCAGTTAGAATGGCCATCATCAAAAAATCAACTATGTTTCAACCAAAAAAAAGAATTCGATGTTTCCCAAATTTTTTGACCAAGAACTCTTTTCTGCACAAGGAGACATTTAAAAAGGACAGCTTGGAAGGTGGCCCTGCACAGTTTCCCCTGAGCTCTGTTAACAAGGACCCAAGCTTATTGCAAAGAAACTGCAAAGCTAACAGTTAAATATATACACACTCACTGATGTGAAAATAATTAGATTAAATTAGATTCTTCATAAATGTATTTTTAAGCAAAATTTTGTATTTTACTAGTCAACAGATTTTATTTGAACTCAATGAGTATGAGACCAGGCCAGTCCTGGAGCCATAAAGACCAGGAACAATGCCAGGAGCTGATGATTATTCCCAACCATCAGATGTGCTCTGACTTTTCGACACTGAACTAGAATCATGACATTAAAAAGCGCTCTTCCCCAAATCAAGGCTTTCAGAGCTATTGAGAGCTTTTCTAAAAGTGGACACAGATGTTCCCTTCTTATTCTGGCCTGGCTTCACTAAAATTTGCATCTTGCCTCTCAGTTGAGCTGGGCTAATTAGAGATTTTCCTTCCGTATTTCCCTAGATACGTTTCTGCTCTCATAGTATTTTGATGTGTGCTCCCTTGGGAAGGCCCTTCTTTGTAAACATCAGCACTTGGGAGGCACTGAGCTTTGAGAAACACTGACCCAGAGAGCAAGTCAGGTGCCCAGAGATGTTACTAGGTCCTCCTGGCTTTCTACATTACACCTGCTGCATATCAACCCCAGTAAGGTGGGTGGTCATGGAACCATTGATGCCCACAAGCCAACCTCAAGATGTTTTAGGCAACACAGTTGACCATCAGGTATTTCAGGTACACGATACCTTTCCAAGGTTTTCACTGAGCCACTGAGTCAATTATGGAGTATTTTGATCTTGAAGGTTTTTGAGTTTGTAGAAAACTCTCCAAGGTCTCCTTGAATACAATGCTGGCTGTGATTCATTTTGGAAAAGGCTTCCATTCATACTCTCTCTCCCCCACCCCTTCCAGGCTCCAGTGGTGTCGCATTCTCTGGCACATCTCCTGGTGAGCTTTCTGAGATCAGCAAGCTCATGGGGACTGCTACCTACGTCCAAGAGAGATTCAGCACCTTGACATTGAGTCTCTCTCTTCACACCATGGGTTGAGTTCTGGGAAATCAGGCAGGTATTGTGTGCTCTGGACCACAGCGGCGACCAACCAGAGTCTGGGTGTATGAGTACAGCCTTCCTCACCTCCGAGAAGAACGTTTCAGATCAAAGTCTTGACAAGCCCTGGTTTAAAGGGTAGCACATCTATTGCCTTGGGTTAGCCACTGTGCTGGACATTCCTCTGTCTCTGTGCTTGGTGTGTGTGTGTGTTTGCGCGTGTGTGTGTGTGAGAGAGAGAGACAGAGAGTTAGAGAGACAGAGACAGAGAGAGACACGAGAAACCTGAAATTGACTAGATAAACTCAACATGAGTAGAAGAAATATAATGGCTTCCTTGGTTTGTTCTTGACCAAGAAACATCACCACGGGACCACCGAATCTCTAAATACCCCTCCAGCTGCTGAGAGTCATGACAGTCCCCCTGCTGGGGGTGATGAGGACACTTCTCCAACCACATAAAGCAGCAGAAACCACTTCAGAGGCACATACGCCTTCTGTCCTGACAATTCGATGATACACCCAGGTCCCCATCCACCTGCTTCTGAAGCCCGAGTGAAGAGACTTCTGGAAGATTTTAAATGAAAAGAAAATGTGCCGATGTATTTGCTAATAGAGAGAGAGGTAACTAAGAGGCAGAAAAAAATAAATAAATAAAGAGGCAGGGATTACGCGAAAGTGAAATTTTATAAGAATCGTAAAGAGAAGTGGGTTCAATACTTTTGTTTACAGTTAGAAAACTTTTTAATTTTAATCACTGTAGTCAAATCCCTATCTGGCCAATTTTCCACTATTTTCCTAAACAGCTCCTCCAATTCCACACTTTTTTTCATTCTGTTTTATACGGCCATGTTTGCTAGCCTGTCCTTTTATAATAGATCCTCAAGTTGAATCCCCTGTGTTTATGCTTCCCCTTCCCTAGCAGCCAGTCCCTCGGTAATGTTTTCTGTGTCTTTCAGTTGGACCTATTCTGACCACTGCTGGGGAAAATCTATTTATTGAGCGTAATATTTCAAATTCTCAATCACACGATGGTCTTCAAGAGAAGTCATGTTTTTCAACCACCGTTTTCTAGTTTAGTTTTGAGGCATCAGGCTCCAGAGGGTCACCATGAACATCTCTGTCGAGATGACACCATCCCAGGAATTAATCCAGGGTCAGACTGTACTTCCTCGTTTGTTCTCCTCTCAGGAGGGGAGGCTGACCTAGGACCTATGGCTCCAGCCTCCACATTCCCTGCACGGAACTCGGGGCAGGGGTGTGAGGGGCACAAACCTACCCCAAGGGGGATCCTGATGAGCTCTGATTACCTCTGGCATCACTGGCTCCTCCTAAAGCCATGGAGCCCATTGGTCCAGTTCTCTCCTAACCAAAGCACTCAAATAACCCACATATTGGGATTACAGTTGAGTTATAAGTACAAGGGATTACAATGAAATAATCAGAGCCTATGGATCACTGAGGGTTTATCACATTCCCTTCCTTTCCACAGCTCCAGCCCCAAGATGCTCCGCCGAAGTGCATACCAGAGTCCTCCACCCTTCCTTCTCAGAACAATTAGATCTTGTAATAAGGACTTCATGATAAACCTGCATTTATTTATAGCGTGCTGGGCCCTATCCTAAGTGTTGTACATGTAGGAACTAGAAGGTCAAAATAAACCAATGAGAACGATACCGTAGTATAATATTTCCCCCTGAACTTTATAAATGAGGAAATTGAAGTCCAAGAAGAGTTAAGTAACTTTTTAAGGCTAAACTACAAGTAAATGGCCAGTAGGGTCAGCGTTCAAGCTCAGGGGGTCCAGACCCGGCACATCGCCCACTGCAGTGCCCTGCCTACACCACGGACCAGGAAGCAACAGTCCAGCCCTGTGCCCTGCCATAATGGTGTTGGGTGGACACATGACTGACTCTCTGTGCAGCGCTTTCATAAACCACAGCAAGAACAGGTCATGAGGAAATCCTGTCAACATCTGTGAGCTTCTTGGATAACCGGGCTGTTACTCAACAGCTCGGTAACACCCACATCCCCTTTTTCATGCGAAATTGTACGTACAAGTAAAATATTTTAAAAGCACAATCGCTCTAAGGAGGGGATCAAGTTCTGGTGGCTCCATCCCAACCCCTTGGTGGCTCCAATCAGGAACCCATTACTCGGGGAAGCAGGGTTTGAAAACCACAACAAATCCAAACTAAAGCCTGGGGTCTGGCTTCCATGAGCCGGTTAAGGGGGACATCCTCTGGCTGACAAGGCACCAAAATGATGCTCCACCACGTAGACCTTTGACTTCCCTGGCTGAATCTTATTCACGCCAAGTTGCCAGAACCTCCCGTCTGCGGGCCGGGCTGGGCTCTGCTGTCTTCTCCGAGGTTTCCCTCCCTAGACCCCTGCCCACATGCCAGTGGCCTCCTTCCTCCTCCTCCTCGGGCCGTCTGTGTGCCCTGGACCACTGGCATCTGGCGGTGCTCTGACAGTGATGGCGGATGTGGTCGGCCCAGGATCATCTCTAGTCCCTGCAATCATACACCTGATGCTCAGAGACAGAGGGAGGGTGGCGGCCCCGCAGGGTGGAGCCCCTGCCTGGGCTGCTCTGCGGGCGGGTCTGCAGGGGTCCAGGGCTCCCTGGGTCCTCTCAGGTGCAGAGAGCCAGTGGGCGTGTAGGAGAGATGCCTTTTCATATGCGGTGTACACCCCTCGGGCTCCCTGGACTTGAACCAGGGTGCTGCGCTTTGAAACGGTGTGACATTAACTCACGTTCCTATTCTTCACGAAATGAAAGCAGAAAACATGCGTTTGTGAGTTTTTTGGCCTTAAGCGTACGGAGGCACTACTTAAATCCAGTGGGCAGAGAGCTCACTGTCCAAGGCTATGCATCTCCTTATTATCTGCTGCACTATCTTTATCTAATTGCCTGCACTCTGGCACCATTTGACAAGTCAGGAACTACACAGGCTATTAGCACGTCTTCAGATGAAGGATGGAGTCACCCTGCCGGTCCCTGATTACCCGTTCAAAGTGTTGCCCGTGACACAGACGGTATTCCAAAAGGAGGGTCTGATGGGATTTCTCCAGCGCTGTTAAAAGTACAGCCCAGTTTGATGTGGGTATAAGAGCCCTCACAACATATATTCGCATTCCAACCCTGTCTGGCCACAGAAAAAACAAAACTGAAAATCTTTATTTCGTATCACTTATTTAAGGAGTCTTGAATCAGTCTTACTGCAGCCTTGAGACAGCCTCTGGGGGGCAGTGTTGCCAGACCAGATTGCAGACGGGCAGAAAAAGAAGGTAAATCAGGGTCAAACCTAAAGATCTCAGCTGCCTGTTCCAGCTCCATCCTAAGTGCCAGGGACCTCTGACTGTATTATCATAAAAATGTATGCTGTAGGTAGCTAAAGCGCCTCTGGCAGTTTCAACTAGATTATCGAATCCAGGAATATTTTTTTTCTGTCAGAATCTGTGCATTTTGGTCTGGGAACTTTAGTTTTCTTCTAATGATATACAGTTCAAAAACATTCTGATTTGACTTTCTACCTGCCAGATAAAGAGACGATCACAGTATCACAGAAAAAGAAGCTGCGATCTTTTTCTTTCACTTAAATTGAGAATTAGGTAATGCAAATTTCTAATCAAAAACAACTTATCGCATTGCTGTATTTATAAGAATCTCTTCTTCTCAAAGATTTGCATTTTCCCTAATGGGACTACTTCCTTTGATAACCACAAAAAAAAAAGAAAAAAAGAGAGAGAGAGAAAAAAGTCAGCAGAAACAATTATATATAGAAAATTTAACTCATACTTTTTTTACTGAATGATTCTTTAAATTCTACAGTGCTTTACCATTTTCAAAACTTTCATGCACATGATTTCATATAATCCCATAAAACCCCCTTTTTAAAATCCCCTCCCCCTCACTGGTAACAACCAGTTTGTTCTCTACATCTGTGTCTGCTTTTCTTGTTTTGTTCACTAGTTTGTTGTATTTTTTAGATTTCACATATAAGTGATATCATGCATTATTTGTCTCTGACTTATTTTTAACTCGCACTTACTTTTAAACTCAGACAAAATATTACAAATGCTAAATATTACCCATCTTAAGCAGGTCCTATAAAAGTAACTCCTACTGTTTCCTTAATAACAATTTTGTCTTCTCAACTGTTGCTCAGAATCAAACAATACATGAAATCCTGAAAAGAAGAGAATTCATTTGCAGCCACTTGTTAAGTGGCCACGCAGGAGGTCCAGAGTTCTAATTTCAGAACTCTTTCAATTAAAAAGAAAAAGGCTGGAGAAGTGTGATTATTCAAATAGACGCGAGCAGAGAGGTTTTTCAGGTGAGATGCCAATCCTTCACCCATTCCTTCAACAAAGCCTTATTGAGCACTTTGGCTGTACCAGACGCTGTACCAGGCAACTGGATACAGCAGCAAACAACAGCCAGAGATCCTGACATCAGTCAGCTGATATTCTACAATGGGGAGAGACAAAAATAAAACAGGCATAATGAGAAAATTATATAATATATCAGGAGGCGATAAATGCCATGGTAAAAGAAAAGCAAAGCAGAGCAGGGTGGGGAACACCGGGAGTGGTGGGTGGGGGAACTGCAACTTCAAATGGGGTGGGCAGCGGGGACCACTGAAAAAGTGATGCTGAAGCAGAGACGGGAAGGGAGGAAGGGAGGACGTTCCGGCAGAGGGAAGAGCCAACGCCGTGCCTGGCGGTCGTGACAGGGACCTGGTCATGTGCTGAAGGAGTGAGGAGCCTGTGCACAGCTCCTAGCCTAGAAGCAGCGGGAGCAGCTCTGACCCGGGGCAGGGACACCCAGAAGGGCAACTGTCTGTAGTGAGGTCAGAAGACAAGGACGTGGACTCGGATGGGGGTGAGAGGAAGCACAGCTTGGACGATGGTGGGAAACCTCTTCCTGGGTGTCTGCCAAAGGAGGAAAATGATTCTCAGGGTCTGTAAGAGGGAGTGACAGATACCAGGGGCCAAAAATGACCCCTCAAGCACTCCCCTGCTTCAGAGACACTGCGATGAACCCCAGGAGCAGCCAAAGGCGAAAGAACAAGACTGTGCTCTTCCTATGGTTGTGATGAAATAAAAGACCCACTGGAGCAGAAGCAGCAGGATTAAAGATCACAGACGGCAAGAGCAGGGACATTAGGATTCTGCCCAGGTGCACTCCCTGTACCCGTGGAAACAAAAGCCTCCGCTTGATAGGATCTCCCCAGAGCTGCAGGACAGCAATGAGGAAGCATATCAATGATTGCATGTCCAGTAAGAAGTGTGCCAGACAAGGAAACCAGACATCCCTGCTTATCACAGTCAGCTCCTGTTGCTATAGAAACAGAGCCCCGTCTTTGACAGCATCCCCCCTCTCCCTTTAATAGGTAACCAGTCATTTAGGGGCTGAATTTTCTGTCCATTCAGAGGAACTAAAAATCTGGAAAAAAAAAAGAAAGAGAAACTAATGACACCTTTCTACGTATAAAATGGAGATGAACTGATCACGGGCAGGACAGGAATCGGGGTTCATCGTGCTAGAGCTGGGTGTTTCTGATAACATTTCCTATTACTTAGATGAAAACATGCCCTCTTCAATTCTACACTGTAAATATAGGCTCCGTGTAAAATGGATTCCAGAATCCTCGTAAAATGAAGGGCAGAGCGTACACCAAAGACAGAGCCTCAGGATGTCAAGGCTTCCCTGTGTGAACCTCTGATCCCCTGCTTTTCCAACTTGAAAGGTCTCCAGTCAAAGCCCCAGAAAGCTCATTTCTAAGGCTGACCCTCAGCAACATCCTGAAGGCTGCAGTGTTTGCTTTCATCCTTATTATCTAGGAACCTGCCTGTCCACTCCTACTGCCCAGTCCCTGCCTCCCCACCCCTACACCCACCACGAATGCACACACTGTCTTGAGGAAATGGGTCCCTTCTTATCCTTTCCCATCGCCCAACAAACATGCTCCCAGAGACAGGAAATGAGGGAACTGACAAGACTCGGGCGCTCCAACATCTGTTGCCCTCCCAGGGGAATTTCCATTTCAGTCTTTTTTTTTTTTTTTTTTTTTTTTTTTGCGGTACGCAGGCCTCTCACTGCTGTGGCCTCTCCCGCTGCGGAGCACAGGCTCCGGACGCGCAGGCTCAGCGGCCATGGCTCACGGGCCCAGCCGCTCCGCGGCATGTGGGATCCTCCCGGACCGGGGCATGAACCCGCGTCCCCTGCATCGGCAGGCAGACTCTCAACCATGCGCCACCAGGGAAGCCCCATTTCAGTCTTTTTGAGAACTAAAAAGTTTTAAGTGAGATGCAGGAAGGTAGAACGAAACTTCCTGTAGAAGTTTAGAAAGTGCTGATCTTGCCCAGAGATGACGATGCAGTCAAGGTCCAGAAATGATGAATGGTGACTTGTCCACAGGAACACGGATTGCCCTGTGCCCCTCAGCTCAGGCTAGGTGATACTGTCCTAACATAATCTCAGTGGTTTACAAACATAAGTTTATATCTTTCCCACTGAACCGCCACCACCTGGAATGTTGCTCGTTTCTATGGCAAAAGGAAAGAGAGAGCACAGCAACCCACGTGCTGGCTCCTAAAGCGGCCACGTAGGAGAGCTAGCCTCACTTCCAGTCCATTCCAGCAGCCAAAGTCAACCACACGGCCACACGCAACTCTAAGCGGGAGAGGAGGACAATCCCACAGGTGCCTGTGAGACCCATAAACACGTGCAGAGCAGCACCCATGACCCGCCCCCCGCCAGGAACACTTAGCTTGAAGTCCAGTTCGAAAACTCTGAGCCCAGCTTGACTTCCCTGCTGCGCCCTCCACGTGCACCCACTGGTGACCCCTCCGCGACCTTCCACCTCACGGACCACTGTCCTCACGTAAGTTTCAGCTGAGCCTCTGTTCCTCCCGAAGGGCTGTGCTCGCCAGCAGTGCGCCCTGGGGTGAGGCTGTGAACAGACGGGTTCACCGTGGATTCAGCAATGCACCTGCAGCACACTTCCCTCAAACCTGGCATGGGGAACACACACGTGCAAATCGGAAAAGATGAAATGAACGTGATGGAGAAGACCTAAAAGTTCACCTGGGAAACTAGCTAGGTGTTCTGTAACGTAGCCAAGCGTTCCAGAAAATGGCATCCATTCTCTTCGTGAATATTCCCGAGACTATGTGGCAAGGTGAGTGGGGACGAGAGTCTAACCTTTGAGGCAGCCTGAGGAATAAGAAGGGGCACGGGACCACATGTCTCCATCGACTTCAGATGCCTGGAGGCAGCGGTCTTTCCTCAGCAGCCGTGCAGATGCTGAGGAAGGAGGCACAGAAGCAACAAGGGGCCCTGAATAAGCAATGCTTCTCCAGGGCTTAGAGCCGCTCACATGGGGGTCGGCTACCTTGTGTGCTTGCAAACATCTCACAATTCTAAAAGCAGATGAGATAACTTCACCTCTCAGGACTTTTAAAGAGGTTTCTCATTTTTGTTTTTAATTTGTAAATTACTGGATGGCATGTTGCATGAAGCATAGGAAGGGTTTGAGTACAGTTTAGAAAATTGAACGTTTGGGGAAAATGATTAGGGAGACTGGAAGCCCGTGATTGTCTCCTGCATTCCTCTACCTCTAGTTTCTGCTTTACCCTCCCCCCTGCTTCCCTTGTACAACTTCTTTTATTCCGAGTTCTTCAATGCTCCCTTACTCCATTCCTGCTCCCCTTCTGGCTGATGTCACCTTAAACTGTATTAGGTGCACCATATATAAAATATAATGGATATATACAACCCTATAAATATATCACGATAACAGAACGAAGAGCCCATTGCTGTATGAAAGGGGCTGTATTAATTCCAGTAGTTCTGTCTTTAAAATAGACCTTCCCAAATGGTAAACAACAGGAGATAGAAAGGATTCATTGGTCTTCTCAATTCCAAATTGGGGAAGAGGATAATATCACCTGTTCCATTTTTTTTAACAGAAGCATATTAAAACTGACCCCAAATCATTTAAGGTAAAAGCTGATATCAGATGAAATCTGAACACTAGAGAAAGTTAAATATTAATTTTGACAATGACTGTGATGCCCTGGAAAATCCTTAAGTTCCTTTTGAATTAAAAACCGTGTGTGTGTGTGTGTGTGTGTGTGTGTGTGTTTTCATTTCAATTGGGCATGGTGCTAGGATGCTTTGAATACATTCTAAATGCCTTCAAGGTGTTTATCTACACACTGAAGGGATGAGTGAAAGTAAATGTGTTTGTCTTTTTTGAGGGAATGACTGTTCCAGGACGGAGTCTCCCTCTTTCCTGCATCCCGATAAGAGCCCAGTCCCTGCCAGATGCTCATCTACAGCGTTCAGCCCCCAATGCCTGCTGCTCTCAACTGAGATGTTCCCTAATCTGGGAGGCAGGGTGTTCACCACCTAGAATTCTACCACCTGGACCTTGTGGGCTTTACTGGCTTCTAGTCTTCCTGAAAAATTACCTATATACATTCCTCCATCATGGGACAAAACGGAACATCTCCTGCGCTTCAGATGGATCTGGATGTTGTTAGAAAACACAGAAAGAAATACACGGAGGAAAAAGAGTAAAACTATTGGGGAAACCCATTCAGGGCAAAAATCGTATACTACTGTGGCGAAACTGTTTGTTTTTTCCTTTGGCAATTAGCATATCCATTTAGAACCAAAATAAGTTAGACCGTTAGATTTCATAATGTTCATACTTTTGAAATTCAGTGATAGAATTAAGTTAATTCCTCCACTCAATTACGGTACCACAGAGGATACTGAGAAGAACACAGGAGAGAAGGGAAGGCTGAGTTTCTCTGAGGTCCAAAGAACACAAGTGGTTTGTGGAATATTATTCACATAATTACTTGTAGTCTTCCCATTTGTAAAATGAGATCTTATCAAATTTTTAAATGTTCCATTTCAGATAATTTCACGATGCGAGATCCTTCTAAAGATAAATGTTCCAAAAGTCATTAACCAGAAAGGCTGAGTGCGTTTTTTTTTTTAATGTACATAAAATCAAACCAATGTGCTTAAAATGGAAGCAAATCAAAACATGGCACATGGGCACTCAATGCCCTCAACGCTAAATTTATTAGGATTTAATTTTAAAAGGGTTACTGTACATATTATTTTTATAGGCAATGCTCTATGAAAGGGATCAATATCGTATGTTGCAGAGAAGCATTCCATATGCACTTGACAAATGCATTGTTATCATCAGAGTAATTAAAAGGAACAGGGTTATATACAGTAAGATTGTACATCTTACTCAGCAACTCCTGCCAGTTGCTTGCAAAAATTAAACTCATTAATCATTCTGACTCTATTAAAGGAGAAAAAGCCTGGGGTATGAAAGAAAAAGCTCTATTTTATGACGGAAAAATGTCCAAAGCCAACATCTAGAGAAATTCCTGTCTACAGAGTGATACTAGGATATTAATCTCATGTGGGAAAATGAGTTGATTCCATTGTCAAAAATATAAATCGATATTATGTTATCCTAATACTCCAGACCTCCTTAAATCTACAGTTAACATATACAAGTAAATTATTTAAAAGTGCGCACTGGAAGGAATAAAAAAAAGCATGCCTTATAAAATAGGTTGCTGTGCCCACTTCAACATATCTTACTGCTACACAGAACTCAAATCCACTGAGAAGGCAGAATGCTCATTTTTCACAAATTCGGCTTTAAGCAAACATGTACGTTTTTGGCTGACTCTACAGAGCAAAGGCTTGTTAACAGATTGAAATTTATTTGCTATAATTCACAGTGGACAACTGACTCATCCAAATGAAAAACATTAGGCTTACCCTGATTAATTTTTCAAACCAACAGATTAGCTCTTTGTTATGGTTCTCCCCAAGCCAAGGTGACTATGGAGGTGAAATGAGGTACACGTAGTGGGGCTTTAAAAAACACAAGGTGCAATGCAGAGGCACAGTATTTTTGACGCTATACTTGGTTTCACTCATCAGTCAACTAGCACTTAATCCTTGTTTATGTCACCATTCTTACTTCTTTGTAACACAGGCAACTTCCCAACGATGACTACATGCTCTGTGCTGAGACAGTAAGCAAAACTTTGTATAATGTTGTTCTATATACTTTACCAAAACATTCACAGAGAGACTGTCTTAGACAGTAAACACTTCTCATGTGTTTAACATTGTTCTGGAGTGCAGAAAATAAACTTTTCATGAGGACAACCGTTGTGTCCAGCAGGGCATTATGATGTGGTATCATAAGGCATTAAACCCATAAGGATACCTCAAAGCTTATCTAGTGAAATACTTAATGTTATAAGAAAGAAATCAAGATAGTGGGAAAATGTAGCTGTACAAGCTTATGTGTATTGTATGTCATGCTCGGAGGTGGAAGGGATGGCAGTACTAGAATAGAAATAAGGAGATTAGGCAGACGCTATTTAGAATAGGGAGTTGTAAAGAGAGGGGAATGACAAGGTTAGGGATATATTCTATGCGGATATCTTGTCAACACCACAGAAACGGTCTAGCGCCCAGCTGCTTGACATGTGGAACAAGAGCTGGGAAGAGAAATCAAGGTGGTGATTGCCAAGGTCCTTCCAATTCTCCAGTTCTCCAATTCTGTAAAACAGGAAAGCAAATGATCTCCACAAGAAATGCTAGGACATGTATACCAGAGGAATAAAGCTACTTTAGCCATCTGCTAATACAGAAGCTGCGAAATATACTCAGCTCCCTTTATCTTCATTCTAATTTATCCCATAACTAATCTATCTTAAAAAGAAAGCATGGAAGGGAAAGAATAGTGGAGACCAAAACCTTGGAGTGTAGGTTCTCCCAACCTCCTGCATGAAAGGGAGGAGGAAAAAATGATGTAGCAAAGAATTCAAAGGCCAAGGTCAGAGAGAGACAGGACGTGAATTCACGTGGCATCATGAAAGACATATGATGCCAAAGTTTGAAGTGCAGGCTGATGGTCAACAGGAGAAAAAGCGATACCAACAAAGACCGAAGAGGAGCCAGGCCATTCTATCAAGTAATTAAGAGGACACTGATGACATTTTGTGTGCAGTGTCTGCAGTGAAGAGAGTAAGAATGTGAGTCTGCTGTCAAGCTAAATAAGGAAAAGAGGATCCTCGGAACAAGTGAGTGGATTCAGCTTCAGACCATTTGATTGAGAAGATGAAACCTCCAAACAACCCTATGACATCCCATAGCTGTTCTGTAGGTGAGTTACACTAAGCATTGTCAAATTTGTCATGAAAACAATGGGATCAAGCAGGTGGTTGAAAGTTTTAGCCTTTTTCTCAATATGTTAGGAAGATAATATGAACCTAAATATTTTTAAAAGCATTTGAAATTGGAGCAGAAGAAAGTAAGAGGGGATATAAACATTTCTGTGGAGCCAAGCTGCTTAAAAAACTTAAAGTTGATAGACTTCAAGGAGAAATTAACAGGATATTGGCATCATACCGTTGAAAACTCAAGGTGGAGAGGAAGACGAAGGGCTAGTTGCTGTAGACACACAGGAAGATGAAATACAGCAGAAGCAGTGACATCATAAGCTGATACACAGCATAAGCAGTGACTTTTGCTCAATCCCTGTTTCGGCCAAATTGCTATTTTAAAATCCTGTTGTCATCACATTTGTATTCTTAGGAAATCATGTGTCACCAAAAATGAAGAACACAGGAACATGGTGATGTGGCCCCAACAAGACTACTGCCCTGACGGTTATCCATCATGTCCTCCTAAAGTCCTTTAGGGAATCAAAAGGGAATGCTCAAGCAGAGGCATGACAAAGTTCAGTATTTTAAAAATAATTGAAGTTAATTCCTGTCGGAAGTTACTAAATTCCATTAAAAGTCACTTCCAGCAACACTCCCTTTAAGAGTCAACTTATTTTTAAACCTACAAAATGAATTTTAAACCAAAATAGCTATTGATTCCTCAGAGGGGTTTCCCAAGTCATTGACTTTATACTTAAATAAATCTAAGATTGATGAGGAAACTCTAATAGAAAAAGCGCTCTGGCTTCCCTTCTTTTTCAAAGTTAAACTTCACATTTTAAAACTGACCCACACCCCAAGCAGGCTTTTATGTAGTGCTACACAGCAGAGAGGTCCCTTACATGTGTAGTTGGTGCAGATAGGTAATGCATTCCCAGTCACCCGCCACGCAACTTCGGCATTTGACTTATCTCTTCTAAACCTGATAACTACCTTCAATTTTATTCTGTGAAGAATTGCCCGTTCTCAGTCATATTCAGGCATGTGTGTGTACACACATAAAGAGGTCAAGAACTACATTTTATTTCCCCGTTTCTGGATGGAAGGACGAAGTACAAAGTTCATTGGATTTTAAAGGTATGGTGTTTACCATCATCTCAGTGACCAAGGTGGGAAAGCTGTTTCTGTTCCATGGAACAGACAAGCCACAGAAGAGCAATGACACACCAGCCTTAGTGTGGGACTCCAAACAGAAGTGCTGAAGATTTCCTGTGCGCTAATGCAAAGGACTCTTCAGAACCTCGGACAGCTCCGACCTGTGCCCAGCGGACGCCCAAACTGCTAAAGTACATGTTTACGTGGCCGCCCCAAGATACACAGAATGATACGTAATGTGTGCCTAATCAGTGTATATCTTTATGTTTAAATTTGAGTAGCAGGATGATTACTCAAGATTGTTTAGTCTTGACAAGGGCTTGTATCAGAAAAGCAGTTCTTATGTCTACTTTCTTTAGCTAGTGCTCTTATCTTCAGCAAACAGCAGCCACTGTGTCTGGAGGAAAAGTAATCTGTTTAATGTGCACTTCTATCATTTAGCACATTTTTAGACATAGTTTTTTCAATTCCGAATATTTTTTTCTGAGAAAAGCACATAAAAGTTTTCAAGAAATTGATGCTACATTTGGCCGTGTGTCATTGTTTACTCATACATTTTAAACATGATATATATATATATATATATATATATATCTCATAAGGATACGACGTACACATACACTATATTTATATCTACACCTACACCTACACACACACACCCTTTTTTGTATTTTCCAGGAAATAAAAAATGGATGTCAGGAGTTAATGAATTTACATATACTGTTCAGAGCCATTTCAGCAGAAATCATTGGCAAATGTTAAATTCATAATTTGCTCATCGGTTCAACCCTTTTGCTTATCTGAGAAACAGTTCTAGACATATGTCAAATGGAAAAAGAGGAATATATGATCAAAGCTAAAATGAGGAGAGAGAGAGAAAAAAAAAAGATGGGTGGAGATGATCTAAAACAAAATGCAGAAACTCTCCCCTCTCCTTTCCCCTAGCGACACCTAGAGCCTATTAGGAAGAAATTGCTCATGGTTTTCACTTCAGGCATAACACAATCCAACAGTTTTAAGTCAGATTTGAGGCAAAAAGTGCATCATTTCTGTCTGCACTGCAGCTCAGTGGTCTTCCCCAAGATTCTCAGGAGCTTAATCCTCCAGAATTTTTCAACTGCCCCAATGAAACTGCTCCTCAAAGATTCTGGCTCCTTGAACCTGAGAATTCCTGCATTTCCCTCAGGACCTGACCCACTGAGGTGAGGGACATCTCTCTGATAGCTCTCTTTTAACCAGGGGAGTCTAGAAATAACCCAACATAAGAAAATCTCATGCAAGATCCGATACAGGGTGTGTGTGCAAGTGCGCGCACACACACACACACACACACACACGAACAACATTTCCCACAAACTTGTCATGTCTATTACACTCTCCACATCCCCCACTGATAAAACAAAACAAAAACAACCAGTGATCCCAGGCAGGACATGGTGAATGACCACAGCCTCCTGCTGAGGGCAGGGACATGAACTGCCCGGGGTATGGCGGGGTAGGCCATCTGAGAGGCTTGTGTGAGGACCTGTGCCCAGGTGCCCCCAGGTGGGAAACTCTCAGACCTACACACAGGGAGCTCTAGGACCCAACACAGCCAGCCAGGGGCTGTACCAGCCGAGCCAGCCCTGCCTGCCTTCCTGCCTGCCTGAGAGCTTGTCTGGGATTTTTCTCTTTTTTTCTGGGAAGAGAAGGTCTCAGAAACATCACCTTCCTCTCTCCGTGGCCTTCCCTGGCCCTCTGAACAGATGGACAGGATCAACAGAGGTGGTTGAACTCATCCATCTCTGCAGCCTGCTGGTGTCCTGCCTGAGTCATCAGTTACTAAGGTGATATGCAAATCCAACCTTTGAAACCCAGGCTGCCAGCCCCGAGAAGAGTAAAAAACGTGCTCCCGGAGAAGTTTTCAGCTCACACAGCCTAAGGTGGTTGCTAGTCCAAGGCTAGGTGTGGGCACAGGCAGGGCCTGACTCCCACCAGCAAAAATTGGGCTGGGCCCTGGGACAAGGGCTTGAGCCTCGGATGCTAGTGCTTTTATTTTATTTTTCGGAAAAGAAAACCACCACCACCACCAGCACTGGGGGGGAGGGCGAGGTGTTGGAGAAGTGAGTGAAGGGACTGCGCCCCGAGGTGAGGATTCCAGTGAGAGGTGGGAGGGGGAGAAAAAGAGCCTGGGACAGTCTCCTACTCGAGTCTTAAAGCAGACAAAAGAAAAAAGAAAGGAAGGAAAGAAAAGAGAAACCACTTGTAAGCACAGACAGATCGAATTCCCTCCTTGGGATCCAGAGCACCAAGCAGTTAACACCAGGCATCCACACATCTGTGAACCCCCAGCCAATTCCACGCCCCAGCAGCGCAGCTCCACCAGCGCTGCTCTCTCAGCGCCACCAACTCCTGGCCTGGCCGCCGCTGCAGACAAGGACCCGCTCCAGGACGGCGGTGACCGAGATCCGCGCGAGGAGTGTATTTGCGGGCGCTCCCGGGAGGGGTGGGGGAGGGGTGGGGAAGGAGGGCGCCCCAAGACCATGGCAGACGCGGCGCGGGCGCGTCTCCCCCGGGCTGCCCGGAGCCCCGCGCGCCCACCCAGCCACCCACCCACCCAGATGCTCTTACGTCCTCGTCGTCACAGTCGTTCTGCGCCTGGTACTGGAACCGGGGCCGGCCGCCCGCGCCGCCGCCGCCGCCGCCGCCGCGCTCCGGGGGCGCCGCCGCGGGCGCCTGGGCTCCGAGGGGCTTGGGCCCCGCACCGTCCTCCTCGGGCCCCTGGCCGCCCAGGAGGCGGCTCGCCTCCGGGGGCGCCGGGAAGGACCGCGAGGTGTTGATCTTGCCCGTGAACCTCTGGTACAGCGAAGCCATCGGTCTCCGCGCGCTCTCGCCGGCGGTCTTTGGGGCGTTTTGATAATGGCTTTCCCCCTTTCGGGTTCCCGATCCCCACCCCCGCCGGGGGAAAAGGGGAAGAAGAAGAGGAGGAAGAGGAAGAAAGGACGGCGGCCGCGCGGCCGCTCCTCCCGCGCGCCACTCTCAAGTCGCCGCCGGGCGACTGCCTGGCTCAGCCTCCTCCGCCCCCTCCCCCGGCGGCTCGGCGAAGCCGGGGTCTGGGGGTGTGTTCTCTTTCGCTCGTCTTTTCTGCTTTTCAACTCCTTGCCATGGCCATGTACGGCCTGATCAAAGCCATCGACAGAAAGAAAACAAACAACAAAAAACCATAAAGGGAGGGAAGATGCCTAGGCCCCGGAATTTGGCACCCCGCCTAGAGACCGGCGAGCATCCAGAGCGCATCTCCGCGCCCCGCCCCCGGCCCCCCGAGCGGCTCCTCCTCCCCTCCTCTCCCCACGTGGCCCCTTCACACCGCCCCCCCGGGAACTGCGCCCGGGTGGCCAGGGCTGGCAGCGAGGAGGCGGCGGGGCCACGCAGGTCTTGGGTGCGGGCTGGGCGCGGAGGCGCGCTGGGGGCTCTGGGGCTCCGGGCCACCGGGAGGGCGCACCCGGCGATACTTGGGGAGGGAGCGTGCGAGAAGAGGCCCGCGATGGGGAGAGGGCGTCGGGGGCACCGAGGGAGGGGGCTGCCCCCGAGACGCCTGTCCTCGGTTCGGCGCGGGGCTGCGCTCCGCGTCCACGCGCTCGCACCGCGCGCAGCTGCAGCCCGGTCGCCCTCCGAGGAGCTCCCCCTCGTGTTTCCTTCCCAGCTTTTCTTGCCTCACGTGAAACAGCCACGGCCGAGACCCCCGGCGGACCTGCGGGTGAGCACGGGGGTGATGGAGAGCAAACTGCGGGGCTACAAGAGAGGGGGCTCGGGGGTCACTGTCTCTGACGAGCCCCCTTCCCTCCCAAACCAAGCTCTTCTCCAAAAAGATTCCTTTTCCTTCACCCGGTGTCAAAAAGAAGGCAAGGAAAAGGTCACGGAAGGCAAGAGAGGGCCGGCCTGGTGGATATGCCTTCAGAGCGACTCAAACGCTCCTGCCCGCACACCCCACGCATTTGTGTATATCGCGAGCTCCATTTTCATTTTCAACAAATGCATAACCGCCAGCGGAGGCTAAAGCATTTGTGAGGCCGGCCACTTCTCCAAAGCTTGCTCCGCGCCGCCCCCAACCCCTCCCCTGAGAGGAACTGGGAGCGGAGATACGACACCAAAGGGGCGCACGGGTCAGGGCGCGCATTCACTCCTCTTGCTGCAGTCAAACGTGCTCCAGCGCCCCTGTGTGGAAAGACACCAACTGAGCCTCGGCGCCGGGCTCCGACTCCACACCGCAGGCGGCCTGTCTGGTTTCTCCCCTCCCTTTCCCGGGGTGGATTCCTCCCTCCTGGCCTCCGGGGACTCTCTGTCCTGCTGGAACCCGCGCCTCCGTCTTTCTCGAGGAATCGGGGCGCTCTTCCTTCTAGTGTCCTCATCCCCCCCACCCCCCGTTCTCCTTGCACTGCCCTTTCCCTCTTGTTTGCAGCGCTTCCGGCTGGATGGACCTGTCCCATCCTGAGCAGACGAGGAGCCCAGACTCCGGAGGGAGGGGCCGGGTGGAGGGCTCGCACCTGCCCCGGCACTTCGCTGCCCCTTCCACTCGAGGTCGACGTGGGCATCTTCGCCTTTACTTTCCAGCGGTGCTTCTGCTCCACCACGGTTTCCGTGACCATCGCAGAAAAACGGGCGAGGCCTCGGCCACTCAGAGGGCTCTACTGCAGGCTGCCGGCCTTTGCTGGATCTGAGTCCAAGGCCACCTCCTGGCACCACTGTCCAAGCCCAGAAATCCCAGAGAAAGAGACCCTGCTGTTCCTGGTCCTAAAAATATTGCCTCTTCCCGCTGTGTCCTTAACTTGGGGGGAGAAACTGAATGCAGGTGAATAAGTCTCCGGGGAGAGGACCCCTTCCAATCCTTTCCACACTCTTCCCAAGCTCTCAACCTAGCAGGTAGTCTTGTTTTAATTAAAATTTATACCACACCACCCTCTGTTTAATCCACTGTGGTTTCCTTCCGCTAAGAAGAAAAGTGCATCTTAACCGTAGTTCGAAAACGTTTCCTTTACAGAAACTATAAAAACACGTAAAATCAGTATCTCGATAGCTGGGAGGCTCCCTGCACCACCAAAAGGCCTGTTACACAGGCAGATGTGCCAGCCACAGATCTGGGGGTGCCAGAGCATCGCTGCGCCGCTTGACTTTGAAGACAGAGGCAAAAATTACAAGGACCATAAAGCTAAACTTTAAAAGTCATCACATTTAGATAAATAGGAAACCTTGCTCTCATCCCCCTCCCCTGCCCAGCTGTGCTTTAGATCCTTGAAGCTGCCTTTCCAAACCGACTTAAAAGGAAAGCCCCCGCTGCCCGCTCTGGCATCTAGATCTGACATTTCACTAAATATAGATGCTGTGAGGGTCTTATGTACTACACATACACACATATATATGAAATATGCACGTATATATTTACACAAATTCTAAGAAGCATGATAAAACTATTTCTTGTACCAATGTAGTTTATACAAAATAGAGTATTTATATGGAAATAGTTTAGATATCATACACAATACTTTATAGATGTGTGTGTATCAAAGAGAATAGACTGAAGAAGGGAGATAAGAAAGGCACACATATCCCTCACTATTTTTTTTAACATCTTTATTGGAGTATAATTCATTTACAATGGTGTCTTAGTTTCTGCTTTATAACAAAGTGAATCAGTTATACCTATACATATGTTCCCATATCTCTTCCCTCTTGCATCTCCCTCCCTCCCACCCTCCCTATCCCACCCCTCTAGGTGGTCACAAAGCACCGAGCTGATCTCCCTGTGCTATGCGGCTGCTTCCCACTAGCTATCTATTTTACGTTTGGTACTGTATATATGTCCATGCCACTCTCTCACTTTGTCCCAGCTTACCCTTCCCCCTCCCCATATCCTCAAGTCCATTCTCTAGTAGGTCTCTGTCTTTATTCCCATTTTACCCCTAGGTTCTTCATGACCTTTTTTTTTCCCCTTAGATTCCATATATATGTGTTAGCATACGGTATTTGTTTTTCTCTTTCTGACTTACTTCACTCTGTACCTCACTTTTGAAATTATATTCTCAAGCGAGCCTGTAGGTCTTCAAATTACAATCTGGTCAAAGTTAAAAACCCTAACTAAAGGATTCAGACAAGACGATAAGCAGTTTTTATTTAAAATTATTTGTAAAGTGAAAAAAAAGCTATAAAACTCCTAAACAATTGGGGGAAGAGCTGAGGTACAGATCTGTGTTAACAGAAGCATATCTGCAAATTAAACAGGACAAATGGAGGGCAGGGGGCTGTCAGGGTGCACAGAGCCCCTCAGAGGCCAGTGCGAAGGGAAGGAGACACAAATAAAACAACCATCCGCACATGCAAAGCTTCTCGGGTGCCGTCTAGATCCAGGGCCCATCAACTGACTTAAAAAGAATCAGGCTACTTTGCTCCACCTGCACACTGAACACAACTCATTTTAAAGAATGCTCTAGGGGCTTCCCTGGTGGCGCAGTGGTTAAGAGTCCGCCTGCCGATGCAGGGGACACGGATTCGTGCCCCGGTCCGGGAGGATCCCACATGCCGTGGAGCAGCTGGGCCCGTGAGCCATGGCCACTGAGCCTGCGCGTCCGGAGCCTGTGCTCTGCAAAGGGAGAGGCCACAGCAGTGAGAGGCCCGGGTACCACTAAAAAAAAAAAAAAAAAAAAAAAAAAAGAATGCTCTAGACTTTTGAGTGTGAGTCTGTGCACCCATGTTTGCAAACGTGTATGCACTCACACAACCAGATTTGCCTTAAACTTTGATACACACATTGCAGTGTCTCTTTGGATAGACTGTCAGGACTCCGAAGTCCCAAATGCAAAGAGGAAACTAGCTAATATTTTAGGATGAATGAAGTCACGCAATTGCAGAGAATCGCAAGCGGTGGCACTGTATGGTGCATAGTTAATTCACTTATTGCCTTCAATAACCTTTTCAGAACCCCATCCTCTAAATGAGGAAAAAACCCTGAAGAGTACCAAAACTTCCCAAGGGGCACGTAAATAGAGGTGCAGCACTGCAGAAGGAAACCTGTCAATCCTAACCCTAACACTTCACTCAACCTTCAATACTTGAACATCTTGACTACACTCTATTGAAGCAGATTTCCATTCCTGCTCATTGGTTAAGTATGGGGAACTATTTTTGAAAATATTTTGTGGGTTATTTCATATTAAGATTTTAATTCCTCCATATGGCTTAAAACCCTGTTCACCGACCCATTTTTCCATCTAGTTTCATACGACTATTTATTCCCTGTTTATTAAATAAAGGTGGGAGCGTGTGTTTATTTCCCCTGAAACCAGTTTACGAAACAAATATAATTAGGCAGACGCTGCAAAATAAAGCGGATAGTCATTTTTTTTAAATGACAATGAAAGGAACTTTTTGGTCTATATGCAAGCTAAGCATTGTAAAAATACCCAAAGTATATTGAGCCCAGCAGCCTAAGCATGATTTTTATTACCCGAGAGGTTTTCTTATTTCTAGGAGAGAATTATGTCCTATAGTTTACTTCCCCTTTCTCTTGGAGGAGGAGGAGGGCAGAACCCTGCTTAAGATATTTATTCTTTTCCAAACACTGATATTTGGAGAAATGCAATGGCCAATATAGCATACTCTGACAGAAAGGCTTTCCTAAAACACTGGGCATCAGTGTTTTCTAAATATTATCACATTGCATTCATACAAATGGGGAGAACTAAAGCAAGTATTCAGGTAGCTTGAGAAAATACAGTCCTAACTACATAAATACAGAGCAAAACCTCTCTCTTGCTCTCTTTAAAATAACTATTTCTTTGCAAGATGACTACCAATACAGGGCCGCGTGGTAAGACTTCTTTACAAACAGGAAACATCCAGCACAAGAAAAAGGAATTGCCACTCCTGGCTTTAACACAAAGTTAAAGTATGAATTAACTTGGAGGTTTTCAAATTGATCCTTACAGATTAATGTGTTTGAAAGAAAAACATTTATTTTAACCCAACCAAAAGGCTTATGCTAAAATTAATACAGTTAAAGGTTGATTTCCAGCAGCACACTTCCCTGCATTTTAGTACTGAGGTTACGCATTTGCCTGGTTTTTCACACAGTTTGAAACACACGTACAGCTACCGGCCCCAGCAGTGGCTGCTCACACAGATGTGGTCCTCAACACACATGGTAAAGCTGATCTGATCGCCAAGTATGTAAAACAACCACGGATTCAACTGAGCACGCATTTTCTTCTCAGCCCACTGGGGCTGCGGGAACCCACCCTCCCTTCCTTTAGGGATCCCCTCTCATTTGTCACCTCCGCCCGTGGACACTGGACCGTGACCCACTTCCTCGTTCCTCCCATTGCTCACCCTCCTTTCTTCCCTTCCTCTTTCTGCTCTTCCGTGGCGTCTTGCTCTAGATCAGTATCGGGAGACAGTATGTTGCTTTTCTCTAAAAATTCCTTGCTGCTCTTTGAATATTCAGAAGACCTCACCTTCCACTACCAATGATGCCTCAGAAATTATCTAAATAATCACTTTCTAGAGGAGGCACCAACCTCTGTCTGTTCCCATTGTCTGGTGATTCAATTATAGCTTGCACCACGCTTTCCAAGGCGCCTAAGATTTTTAGAGCGTGAGATACAGAAGAGAGTCTGTTGTTTCTCTCTGTCCCTGGTGATCACTGGAGATCAACCATGTCATCAGCTGAAATGTCTTCATTCATACATCACATGTTATTAGATTAAAATGGAAGCGACTCCTGCTCTGAAATGCCCCCAGAGCTTCTTGCCTTTCACACCAGGCACTTCCCTGGGTCCAGTGAATTAAGTGGAATCTGCTTCCCTTTAATGTTAAGGTGACATTAACGAGCCTCTGCAATTCAGCGCCTCCCTTTCTTTAACCAACAGAGGTGATGGCTGTGTTCTGGAAGAAGAAAAAGCTTTTATCTGCTCTCTCTTGTGACCCATGGCGGGCATTTCAAAGGACCAGTTCTGGTTTGGCCATAACACTAATTGTAAAACAGGCCTGGAAGTACAGGGCTTAGACTCCCACTTGTTTTAGGTTTTGCCTTTTTTTCTTGCATCATGTCCTAAGAATCCAAAGGGGTCCTTAGGTTTTCACTGGAAAGGATCAATGCAATAGAAAAGAAAAGATAGAAGCAGGGTCATTCAAATGCAGGGTCTTATTCAGATAGTAGAAAACAGAGCTGGCGCTGATTCATTCATCCTGCCTTGTAAATTCTACTCAAACACAGGCCAATGGAAGTCGTTACAGAAAGTGAAAAATCTGGATCCACTAGAAACCACTCCAGTTATACGGAACAGAAGGGGATATGATGTATTCCTAGAATGTACGGCAGGACTGAAATTTGGGGGAGGCTGGGTGTGCGGCTGATTTAGTCCACCGGCCAGAAACAGCATAAGAAGGTGAGCTAAGCCCCGGGGACTGGCGCCCAGGTCCATGAACCGCGTGTTCCAGTACATCCTTGCATCTGCCTTCCACACACAAAGAGGCAGGAGAGAAGAGGACCTCCTCTACACAGCAAAGAGCGACAATGAGATGCCTTAGAGAGTCAGGGCCAGAAGCCATCCCTGAGGCAGGTCAGGGAGGGGGAAGGGCCACCTGCTTCCCGGACATCTGTTCGGTCAAATCTGCAAAAGTCTCTTAAAAAACCCTGTCGCTCTCCATCTTAACCCCGTGTCAAACCCTGGCAGAATTAAGACCATTCCTTTGAGTTCAGACATTGTCTGGAATAGCATCAATAAAAAATAATTAGGAAACAACAGAGAACTGAGTGAAAAGAAAAACAAACAAGCCTCAGCTATGGCACAAACACCAGAAGACACACCACCCTTTCAAGTGTGTAATGGGGCAGTTCCAGCAACAGCATCCTCTTCCAAAGGCACAAGGCCACAGCTGGATACATGACTACATCTCCAAGACGTGAGTTTCTGTGTCCTGATGATTCATCTTTAAGGTAAGCCACTATTCCCATATTCAGAACTGTGATGAACTGGAATGTTCAGAAAATATCCGCTCACCCCGGATGCCTTTTTAGCTCCACTTCTAGCAGGACTGTACGGCTTGCTTTGGCCAATGGAATGTGAATGGACCTGATGCAGGCAAAGGCCGTCAAGGTACTTGCATGACCTGGCCGACCTCTTGCCCTCACTCAGGTGACCCACCCTACAAGAACATGGCCTGGGTAGTTGCAACCACTTCAGCTTGGCCTCCAGAACAAACACGCTTGGAGAGACTTGAACCCAACCCACGGTTTGGAGTTAAGCTCAGGGATCAGGGACCACAAAGCAAAGCCACCCAGCTGAGCCCAGGGCAGACCAGATATATCACAGTTGACCAACAGAAATGTGAATCTTGATCTTATGTAAGCCATGGCATTTGGGATGATTTGTCATACAGCATGCTTGCATCATGGTATATGTCACGTTCTAACTCACTAAAACTAAAATCAAATCTACGCATGAAAAATGGTATAGCTAATGTCAATGTTTGTTGTAAGCATTTTACTTATTTATTCAGTAAATATTTGAATGCCCACCATGTACCAGCCATTGTTCTGTTTTATGTGCTAGGGATGAGATGAATAACTAAAATGAATACAGTTCTGGCTTTCATACAGATTACAGTCAGCCCTCCTCTCAGTGGATCAGGGCTGATGCTCTAAATTACCTGGCCGTATTGATAAGCCCTTCCTTTTATGAAAAGATGTAGTTTTCTCAATTTATTGCTCATTTTGGTACATTTACAGCCCAGGTAGTTTTATTAGAAAAAGACTGTTAGAAACCTAGATCACAAACGTGTTCATAATAATGCACTAGTTATCTATTGTAGGAGCACAAAGCAGCATTTTCAACGCAAAAGCACAGTGGCTCTCAAAGAATTGTCCCTGGACCAGGAGGGTAAGCATCATCTAGAAATTTGTTAGAATGAAAATTCTGGGCTCCATCACAAATCTACTGAATCAGAAACTCAGGGAAGGGCCCAGCCATCTGTATTTTAATAAGCCCACCAGGTAATTCTGATGAGCACTCAAGGTTGAGAAACAAACACTGCACTAGAATAATCACTAGAGCATTTTTCTAAAAGGCAACCAAGGTGAACTGAAAGATTCTCAAAATGTTTGCTGGTTCTCAGGAAATGGCTCACCCATTTAAAGTATTGAATAGAGATTCTCCAGGGGGTAAGAATTTTTCCAGAATGTACAAAGGCCAGTCTTCCTCACTTAAAAGGGGGTTATCTTAGCAGTTTATTCAAAGTCAAAATAGAATAGAGACCAGGCGATCTTTTCAGGACATTTTAAGAATGCTGTTTCACCAGTGAATTGAGATGTTTAAGGCTCATCTCAGGAAGAAGGTAGTGGCGGAAAGGGAATTGACAAAGCAGACACCAACGATATGGTCAAAGCTAAGATACCATTCCTGTTGGGGCTTATCTCAGAGAGACTTTGATTTTGTACCTTAGCAGACAGCCTCTCCCATGTTGCCTGAATATATGTAATTTGCCAGACAAACTCTGCAGAATTTCAAGAAAGAAAGGACCAGTAACTTTCAAAAATTGATTTCATTAAAAATACTCAGTGCCTCTGGTTTAGCCTCATTGCTTTTTTAATGCAATAAAAAAAATCTTGATGTGAATTAAAAATCAATGAAGTTAATAAACATGTTGAAGTTGAAAACCAACTTTTACGCACTTAATTTTCCTGAATCTACTCCTTTAAGACACATTAAAATGTTCAATACAAAACCCATTTTATTTTTCACCATCACTTAAGATTTCTTCCAAATTCCCACAGAACGTACAAATTTTAAAATAGACTGATGCGACTTTTTATGGTTCAATAGTTTTTCTTGAATTTTAACACGTTCTCTGACCCACATGCACACAGTTAATATTTATGGCTAACTACCAATGTATACACACAATAGACCCTATGAAGCATGGGACCTCACCCAGGGGAAGAAAATAAACGTCAAGCCTGATGCTCTGTGTCGTCACATAGCCTTGAGCAAATGCAAGAGCTATCAATGCAAAACCTGGTTCTTGCATATGGGTGTGTCAGATGTGAGATGCAGAGAACTCTCATTAACGAAAACAGATTATATTAGGGCAATAAAACTGGAATGAAGCCACTCATTGCTTCACGTGGGTAATTCAATTCACTCTGCACTGTAACTCTATCAAGTCCGCTGCTGTACCCATCTCTGAACAATTTCCTTCTCGTAAAGGGGAGAAACAGCCTTTTCTATACTACTAATTGCATTTCAAATCATTTTAATTTGGAGCTCAAAAAACGTAATTCTCCTAACAATTGCTTCTATTTATATATTTCTTGACAGGTAAACAAAAATTGCCCATTGGCTAAATAAATCCATGAGTCATATAAGCCTGCAATTTGAACAGAGTTTTCCTCACTCACAGCAAAACCAGCATTGACTCTCTGCTCCAATAGGCTGCGGTGGGTCTCATTCATTCCTCCGATTGAGCTTGAGTCCCTGACGGGTCCCATCACCTCATCCTTCGAGTGGCAGCCATAATCCCCACCATGACTTTCTTTATAAGCCAACAATAAACAGAACCCTCTCAATCTTCATGAGAAAGGATGGATACATTGATGCTTTCAAGGGACTCTGAAGAACTTCTTAGCCATCATATGGTAAAACAAGCAGCAGCATAAGGCTCTGTGTACATCTCTGTTTCAGCATCCCTTTATTCCTCTCTCTCTGAGACCTCGGTTCAACTCTGAATGAGATGTAAATGGTTGGTTGTGATCTAAATGAATTTTGAGTTTCCAAGTTGAGCTATTCAAATTCATAAGAGAAATATCTTTCTTGAGTACTTAATGTACTCAAAGAAAAATAATTTACAATTATTAAATCCAAATATACTGTGCAATAGAATAGAAAACTCTTGATCATGCTAAGATAGAGCGTAGTGCTTCAAATAAGTTACCGACTTATATCAGACCCTCAGGTGGGATACTTGTAGCATGACGGGCACTCTCACGGAAAACCTTGGAATAGGTACTAGTCTAACCTTATACCCACTGATTACATCTGCATTGTTGTGTTTTTTTTTTTTTTTTTTGCGGTACGCGGGCCTCTCACTGTTGTGGCCTCTCCCGTTGTGGAGCACAGGCTCCGGACGCGCAGGCTCAGCGGCCATGGCTCACAGGCCCAGCCGCTCCGTGGCATGTGGGATCTTCCCGGACCAGGGCACGAACCCGCGTCCCCTGCATCGGCAGGCAGACTCTCAACCACTGCGCCACCAGAGAAGCCCTACATCTGCGTTTTACTGTTTTCCCATGATATAATGTAAACTTCAGGACCTGAACTTAGCAGATAGCTACTGATGCCCTGACAAAGCAGGCAGTCTGCTTGGATTTACCCACATGATGAAAAACAGCCCCTTGATACGATGGCGCTTCAGAGAGCAGACCGAGTCAGTGTTTAAGCCACCAGTCCTGGCTCTCCGCTTCTGACTTAAGTGGAATGATGGTGATTTCCTGCACCAATTGGCACAGCTCCAGGGAGAGGTTTAAAGCAAGTGATCCACGGACTCTTCCATCTCCCTTTGCTGTCAATTATCTTTGAGGAAAGAAATCATCATCCCTAAGATTAACACAATTCTGGTTTTTTAGCTCCTGGAACCATATCGTATCATTTCCGTGTGTGATACTGGTCAGATTAAAGAGTTCCACAAAGACGTACCCTATTGTTCATTTACTTAAAAAAAAACCCTGGACTTGTATTACACTTTATACTGGGAAAAAGCTGGATTTTATTCATTAAATTAGTGCTTTGGAGAAAGCCAAAGCTTTTCTGTTTGTTTTCCAGAGGAAATGACAGGAAACTTTTCTGTAAGCATCTTCTTACACACACGTCCTTCACTCTCAGTGGTGAGAACTGCCAGTGTATTGCCTTTCGTTCCCCGAAAGTGACACCCCTATCCCTTCTCACTTTCTGCCCATCAGTATAGAATTTCTGTCCTCACATTTGTCTACTTGGCTAAAGAAATGGATAAAGTTTTATGGGCGGCATTGGACAGATTTTTTTCCTCTCAGATAGAAGACAGAGGTATGAAGAGGGACCTCCTCCCTGCCCCCCAGCACTGCCCCTCCAGTTTTCCATCTCTGAACACATCTGTGTGAGGATCGGAAGGTATGGAGCAACTGCAGCCTCTCTGTGACAATGAGAAGAAGGTCAAATGCTTCTGCACTGATACAAACCCAGAGCCCCAACGGCATGGAGCCACTAAACAAAACTCAGAACAGCCTCCCAATTAGAAACCCCTGTGTTAGCTCCTTTCAGTCAGGAATAGTTACGTAGCCCAAAGTGTCCCCAACAGATACAATCAGACCCCTGGCTCTTCCTCAACGGCTCTTTGCATGAGGAGAATTCACTAAGCATCAGTTTTCTCATCTACAGCATGAAGATGATGAGAGGCTATTCCCATCAGCTTTACCTACAACACAGGGCTCCTGAGAGATTCCAATGCATTATTATTACAGGGGAAACCCAAAACTTCTTATATATACCTAACCTTTGGTAGAATGGGGGCTGCCCATAGTTCATACTCGACAAAACACATCATTCAGCTTTTTCATCTGATTTTTTCTTGTTATTGTCTATGATCCTGCATTTAGACATCTTGCTGATTTTGACACATTCTTCCAGCTAGAGTATTTGAAGGAAAATGTACTTCCACTCTCGAAAGCCTCATGGATGTGAAGTGAGGAAACATGTTCCGTGAGATATTCTCTATCCAGGGTTCCTAAAGCCACAGAGAAGACCAGTGTGGGTCCAAAACAGGGAGGGGAGAAGGGAGGAGAGAGTCGTTGCTTTACCAAATTAAACAATAATAACAGAACTCTTAGGCTGATCAGCACTCTATACTTAACATATTGTCCAATATGCAATGTCATTACCTCAAAGACGCTCCTAAGAAGCAAACCTTGACTTGGCGTCAGAAGAGCCAGTTTGGAACCCACTCAACCAGGGCAAGTTGTGCCACCTGCAGGCTGGGCATGTGTCCAGAGCACTAGGAATCAGAGTAGGAATCAAAAATACAAGTAAAGGTATTCCAGCTCCAACAGACATACAGAACTTTGCACTCAGACTATCTGGGAAGAAACTTAGTTCAGCACACATACATGTTTTTAATACTTTACAGAATGAAGGTCTGGAATTTCCTTTTGGGATTGCATGTGGGAGGGGCAATGCCTTTGCATCTTTAATCCAGCCTGCAGAGGTGGTGATCCCTAAAAGTTGGTTGAATATAAATTTTGTTCCATGTTTATCAGTCTCCTGTTCATCAAAGGCAAGGACCACTAATATTTCAGATAATTTTCTTTTTTTCTTTTTTTTTTTTTTTAACAGAACTCAGAGTTGAGGGAAGAAAGCATGAAAAACAGGCTTATAAAGTATGTTGCCTTTATCTTGCAGCCCGTTTTTTGATTGTTTGGACCTTGCGTGTTGTTTGTTTTTGCCTCAATCCGGGGGAAGGAAAGAACACGAGGGAAATAGACAGAGACGTTTCTCTCTGTCTCCTGGGTCTCTCTTTCACTCATTTCTTCTCATAGCTTCTCTCCCCAGTCCTTCCACACCAACCCAGTGCCCTTGTGATAGAAGCCCTGTCATTCCAAAACAACTCGGCAGATCCTGTTCCCCCACAGCTTTTTATTTCGATGACCCTTTGATGCATTCAATCAACTGCAGAAACAAAAGCAACACAACAAACAACAGAAAAGACAAAGCAAAACAAAACCAAGAGTCCTGTGAATGTGCTGGTTTTGAGCACACGGAGAGCAGCGCAGAGCTTGACGTTGCCGCTTGGGGGCGCTATGGGAGTTCAGAAAGGCAAGCTGTGCTCGGCCCTGGATGACTAAGGGCGGCCCTTCATTCTGATCACACCATCTCCGCGTTCAACTGAGCACAGGAAATGAGGCAGCCTCTTAGAAGACTTCTGTTTCCTATGAAAAGGAAGTCTGCTGTTATACGTTTTCATGCCTTAAATCTTTTACATGCTTTCAGAAAACTAAAATCGAGTCGAAAATGAACCACAACTCTGTCTTTTCATTTGTTGAAGATTCAGATATTCTGGGGTGGGGAGGGAGAGAGGGCATATGAATGTGCTACATTCCCATTCATCACGGAGGACAGCTAGGTCAGAAAGATGGTTTGTGTACCAAGAATTTCATGGTTCAGAAGAGGTCCTGGATCACCTTTGGTCTTTTTTATCCACTGGGGCCTCAGTGTATGCGATACCAAACTGGCATGAATGATGTGTCAGAGCAGCAGGGGAGCTACTGAGAGGGGGTGATGGACTGGATTATAAACAAGCATTATTTGGCCTAGACTGGCTTATTCCACCTATCACTTTCTTCTTCTCCCCTCCTCCTCTCCCCCTCCTTAAAAAACATAAAAAGAAGTCCAGAGAGAAGAAGCTCTGCTATGATAGCTGACACCCTTCCCAAAACGACCTGAAATAAATTCAGGACCTTGGAGAACAGCCTTACAATGGTCACGGCTGCGCAAGTCTTCATGGAGAATATGAATTTTATCATCTTTGAAGTTATTCATTAATTTGGAAAACACAGCGTTACAATTTATTTATTTTCAGTCAGATTTTAAAACATGCATGTCTTAATACAAACTTGCAATGGATTTTGGAAGCTAGGACATCAATAGGTCCACTGACACCTGCAAATGAACTTTGAATTTCTTTTGTAAACTTTCAACCCATGAAGGGTTTTGTTGATTATTATTAATAATAATAATCGATTCCATTGAAGGGGAGCTGTTTTTTTTTTTTTTGCAGTACGCGGGCCTCTCACTGTTGTGGCCTCTCCCGTTGCGGAGCACAGGCTCCGGACGTACAGGCTCAGCAGCCATGGCTCACGGGCCCAGCCCCTCCGCTGCGTGTAGGATCCTCCCAGACCGGGGCACGAACCCGTGTCCCCTGCATCGGCAGGCGGACTCTCAACCACTGCGCCACCAGGGAAGCCCCAGTTTCCAATATATTTTACATACATCATCTTATTTAATAATTTTAGAAGTCCTGTGGTGTTGGTATCACAGTCTAAGGGCTACATTATACAGGAACATCTCCACTAGATTTCTGTCCACTTACTTCCGTCACTTTGATGAGTCATGCACTAAAGCACATCTCAGGAAGATGTGAAATTGAATTTCCAGATGGCACAATCATAGCTTTACTTCAAAGCCCAGCTCAAAAGGCACTCCATCCAAGAGGTCATCCCATGATTTTTTAGAAGTTACTAATCGTCTTGCTGAACCCTCATAACATCTGTAAGTACCTGCCTTATAAAACACACCACTCTCTATCTTGTGCTTTTCATTCATTTATTCACCCAACACACATTACGGAGCATTAATATGGCTGACCATGTCTTATCTCCCCCATCAGAAATTCCTTAAGAAGAAGATATGGGTTGATTAAGGTTCATGCGAGGAACTCTGTGGTATACAGAGAAGGTGCTCAAATTAGAGGGAAGTTCACTTAAGCCCCACTTTTCTGCAGAGTCTGCACAGAGATGGTCTTCTGGAAGATACTGTGTTGGAGTCCGTTGGGAGATGCTCTGATTGGTGACTGCTGAGACACCCCAGTGATATGAGGATGCTATATTTCACAATAGCGTTTTTCAGAAACTATGGACCATAACCCACAGGTAGGCCATGCTCATTATGAAATTAGTGTATGATTTTAAAGAAGAATTTGAAAAACCTTCCACATTGTGTGTGCTTTCCTCCTGCAGACATGTTGGGCTCCTGCCCCAGAGTACAAGCTCCTTGAGAGGAGAAACTGCTTCCATTGCCCTCACTGTTCATACCAGTGTCTATCACTGTGCCTGGAACACTGGACATGAGCAATGAATATTTGTCAAAGGAATGAATGAAGCTAAAACAACAAGAGTAAAATCATGGTAGACAGGGACTTGCCTGGTGGTCCAGTGGTTAAGAATCCACCTTCCAATGCAGAGAATGCAGATTCGATCCCTGGTCGGGGAGCTAAGATCCCACATGCCGTGGGGCAACTAAGTCTGTGCACCACAATTACTGAGCCTGCACGCTCTGGAGCCCACGAGCCTCTACGAAGAGCCCACACGTTGCAATAAAAGATGCCGTGTGCCGCAACTAAGACCCGACGCAGCAAAATAAATAAATAAATAAATAAATAAATAAATTTTTAAAATCATGGTAGGAAAAAAAACATATGATCATCTCAATAGATGCAGAAAAAGCTTTTGACAAAATTCAACACCCATTTATGATAAAAACTCTTCAGAAAGTGGGCATAGAGAGAACCTACCTAAACATAATAAAGGCCATATATGACAAACCCACAGCAAACATCATTCTCAATGGTGAAAAACTGAAAGCACTTCCTCTAAGATCAGGAACAAGACAAGGATGTCCACTGTCACCGCTATTATTCAACATAGTTTTGGAAGTCCTAGCCTCGGCAATCAGAGAAGAAAAAGAAATAAAAGGAATACAATTTGGAAAAGAAGAAGTAAAACGGTCGCTGTTTGCAGATGACATGATACCATACATAGAGAATCCTAAAGATGCCACCAGAAAACTACTAGAGCTAATCAATGAATTTGGTAAAGTTGCAGGATACAAAATTAATGCACAGAAATCTCTTGCATTCCTATACACTAATGATGAAAAATCTGAAAGTGAAATTAAGGAAACACTCCCATTTACCTTTGCAACAAAAAGAATAAAATACCTAGGAATAAACCTACCTAGAGAAACAAAAGACCTGAATGCAGAAAACTATAAGACACTGATGAAAGAAATTAAAGATGATATCAACAGATGGAGAGATATACAATGTTCTTGGACTGGAAGAATCAATATTGTGAAAATGACTATTCTACCCAAAGCAATCTACAGATTCAATGCAATCCCTATCAAACTACCAATGGCATTTTTTACAGAACTAGAACAAAAAAATCTTAAAATTTGTATGGAGACACAAAAGACCCCGAATAGCCAAAGCAGTCTTGTGGGAAAAAAGCAGAGCTGGAGGAATCAGACTCCCTGACTTCAGACTATACTACAAAGCTACAGTAATCAAGACAATATGGTACTGGCACAAAAACAGAAACATAGATCAATGGAACAAGATAGAAAGCCCAGAGGTAAACCCACACACCTATGGTCAACTAATCTATGACAAAGGAGGCACGGATATACAATGGAGAGAAGACAGTCTCTTCAATAAGTGGTGCTGGGAAAACTGGACAGCTACATGTAAAAGAATGAAATTAGAGCACTCCCTAACACCATACACAAAAATAAACTCAAAATGGATTCGAGATCTAAATGTAAGACAGGACACTATAAAACTCTTAGAGGGAAACATAGGAAGAGTACTCTTTGACATAAATCACAGCAAGATCTTTTTTGATCCACCTCCTAGAGTAATGGAAATAAAAACAATAAACAAATGGGACCTAATGAAACTTAAAAGCTTTTGCACAGCAAAGGAAACCATAAACAAGAAGAAAAGACAACCCTAAAATGGGAGAAAATATTTGCAAACGAATAAACAGACAAAGGATTAATCTCCAAAATATATAAACAGCTCATGCAGCTTGATATTAAAAAAAACAAACAACCCAATCCAAAAATGGGCAGAAGACCTAAATAGACATTTCTCCAAAGAAGACATACAGATGGCCACGAAGCACATGAAAAGCTGCTTAACATCACTAATTATTAGAGAAATGCAAATCAAAACTACAATGAGGTATTACCTCACACCAGTTAGAATGGGCTTCATCAGAAAATCTACTAACAACAAATGCTGGAGAGGGTGTGGAGAAAAGGGGACCCTCCTGCACTGCTGGTGGGAATGTAAACTGATACAGCCACTATGGAGACCAGTATGGAGGTTCGTTAAAAAACTAAAAATAGAATTATCATGTGATCCAGCAATCCCACTACTGGGCATATACCCAAAGAAAACCACAATTCAAAAAGACACATGCACCCCAATGTTCACTGCAGCATTATTTACAATAGCCAGGTCATGGAAGCAACCTAAATGCCCATCAACAGACGAATGGATAAAGAAGACGTGGTACATATATACAATGGAATATTACTCAGCCATAAAAAGGAACGAAATTGGGTCATTTCTTGAGACGTGGATGGATCTAGAGACTGTCGTACAGAGTGAAGTAAGTCAGAAAGAGAGAAACAAATATCGTATATTAACGCATATATATGGAACCTAGAAAAATGGTACAGATGAACCGGTTTGCAGGGCAGAAATTGAGACACAGATGTAGAGAACAAACATATGGACACCAAGGGGGGAAAGCAGCGGGGGGCGGGGGTGGTGGTGGGATGAATTGGGCAATTGGGATTGACATGTATACACTGATGAGTATAAAATTGATGACTAATAAGAACCTGCTGTATAAAAAAAATGTGATCAAATGTATCCTATTGGAATGAAGCAAAAATAGACCATATTTACTGTCTAAATTATATAATAATTTAATGATATTTAGCATCTATTGCAGATGTATTTATTATTGCAGATTGTATTTGCTTTATCAATGTCTTTGCTCCGGTAATCAAAATAAAATAAAATAAAATAAAATCTGAAAAAAATCATGGTAGACAAGTCCGGGTTGCCTATCATATATCAAAGATCCATTGAAGCAAGTTTATATACTCTTTCCCCGAATTTATCAATATGTATTCCGGGGGTGGCTTGTAACATCTTAGATTCCCAAGGGAAATAGAGAAAGATAAATAGTTTGATATTAATCAAGCAAAACATCTGAGTATATGTGTTATCAAGACAGGTTTTGACACAATTCATTAAGGAAACACGCTTAGGGCACCAGGGCTGGGCAGCCACTTTGCCTCCTAGTAGCCTTCATGTATGAACAAGTCTTCCATCCAGAGGAGGCTGAACAGTGTGAAGAGGGAAAGGGCTTTCATTAGAGATTTTTATTTTGTTTTAGTGGCACGGCAATTTATCTCTAAGAAGCTAATAAAAAATGTATTCTAGAGAAACTAATATTGCACAATGCCACTTATAACAGATATTAAATCCCCCCAGTCTGGTTTATCTATCCAAAATGGAATTAATACCATTGATAAGAAGGCAATGTAATATTTCTACATTATGAAATTGATTGCTTTCTTATATATACTAGTGGTGTCAAATGCTTAAATTAGTTATTCACATACCTATTCATCTATGAAGTCACTTTTAAGGACTAAGTGCTATTGTTAATTATAGCAACAGTGATTCTTAAAAAAAAACCTCTATAAATATTTGCTTGAAGGGCTACCTGTGAACCTTGGAAAAATACATGTGGTTTCAGGCCAGAGCCTTTGGATAAGGCTGCTGTGTGGTCCTAGGAGACTGGCTATTGGCTTTAAACAGTGATTCTGTCTCAGTGAACACTTGAGAATACTATCAGGGAAAATGAATTTGCAGAATGTAAACAGACTGAAATTTTTCCTCCAAGGTACCTGCCAGGGTCAAAGTTGGTCACAGTCAACTACCTCTCTCCTCTCCGGTGCCTGGAAACGCTGTTTTTCTACGAAGTCCAAAGCTGCTCAAACACAGCTTACTCCTGATATTGCAATAACATGATTCTTCACTGAGCCTAGGGATTTCCAAATGCCTGCATTAAGATGCACAGATCTAAATCAACCTTGACCTGGAAAGACTAAGAAAGACACAACAAAATAACATTATAGTTTTGAATATTATTCTCAAATCAATTGTTTCTTGCCTTCCTTTTGCCTTGGGATATCATTTCTGCTGAGATTTCTGATGACCAGGCACGCACACCAAAAACATGCCTGTTGGGTTCTAGGTCCCAAGGAACATCACCTCCTCATTGGAACATACATCATGGATGAGTGGTGCAAACGTGAGTACCAAGTTGGCACACGCCTGTCATCATGCCACCTCACTACACGTAATTGGTCTTCCACAGACACTGAAGTATAGCAAGTGACAAACAGAAATTCCATTTCCTGGTGGAAAAATATCTCCTTGCTTGAATGAGTAGAATACCTGCAATGTAGGGAAGTCTGTTCTGTTTCTAGTCCTGATTCCTGAGGAGGGGTAAAAATGATGCCCAGGGATGACCTGCACCTGCACCATCCAAGCTGGCACTCTTTCCCCATCTCACCCGGCCATGAATAATGAAGCCACCACCGGATAACTCCACAAATGGCAGATTAAAAACCCTAACCCAGGGCCTCCAACTTGCTGTAGACAATACATTTGAAACTCAGCTCCTTTAAGTTTTTCATTGGAGAAAGTAGAGATTTAACAGCTATTTCAGAGGATTATTAAAAGGATTAAGTAAACTTCTTATATGATGTTTATTTTAACACACACACACACATCCATGCACTTTCCATCAGTCTCCCTGGTGCTATACCATGATTGTCCTTTCACTGGGTGGTTCAGCCAATGGGTTCATATTTATAAGACAGTCTACTCATTTTTCAAAGACTTTATGTTTGCCAAGTTCTCCAACATCAAGGAGAGTTCCTCTCCTATTTTCATCAATGTAGCTAATAAATACATTGTACTGAAGATGTAAAAAAAGGGCAAATGGTGCCAAAATGGTCTATGGGAATAATCTTTGTGGTATCTGTGGATGAGACAAGATTAAAAAACATTCAGTCTGTGCCTGTGCTATAATTTTGAGCTTCTTGACACTTTTACGTCTTCCATATAGCCTTTCTAGGTGTGTTGATGTTGACAAATGCTTCTCTGGATAAAAGTGTAATGCTAGAATATCAGTACATACAGATGGAATTTGTACACCAGCAGCTGGATGTCTCAATCCTCTGGTTTTACTACCAGCACCACAAGTAATTCCTGCAAGGAAAATAAAATATTTTCTGTACTTTGATGAGGGGTAGAAAGGAAATTAAATTACTAGTGTATGGGAGACATCACTTCAGGCCTGTGTTACTGGTTCATGATCTGTAATGAATGAAATTATTCACATAATTTAACATTGAAAGCCCAAGCGACTATTGTATTTTTGTATCGTTGCTATATCTGAAAGGTGATGAATGCTAGAGTGTACCTTATTCACTTTACTTATTTATTTTCAAGTCTTAAAGTAAACTCATTACTTGACCACACCATGATTCTTCTCTAATGGAGCATTTTCACTCTCTCATTAAGGTGGTGTAGAAGAGTATAGTGTCCACTGAAGCCTAACAATGAGCTAGTGAGTGATTTCTCCACAAAGGAAGGGTGTAGACTGTACCCCCAAAATGTAGACCCCAGGAAATACCCTTAAGGTTGAATATCTTAGAGCACAAAGAGTTTGCTGGTCTAGGGGTCTCGGGATTGGGTGAGACGAATGCTCTAGCAGGAAACCAAGATCTAGAAACAGGTCAAGTTGAAGCTGCGGACTCTGGCCATTTTGTATATGTTTTAGCTTCAGAAAAGTTCAGTTCTCTCAATTTGGATTGGATGGGTGTGGGACTTTGAATTCAACCAGTGTTTAGGACTGATCAAATAAACTGATGGATTAATCTTCTCAATTTTCTACTGGTTGAGTCTTTATGAGACAAAAGCAGCCTTCAAGTATGTCGACGATAGAAGGGAAAGAAAAAAAAAAAACCAAAAGTGAAATTGAAGTGAACCACCAGTGCCAAGATCAGTGACGGGAGATGCAACCAATGCCCAGGCACTTGCAAGGATAACTTATTTGTCCTTGGCTGGTTTCACACCTTTAGATCATTTGATGATGGCATTATGTTTACTGATGATTGCTGCAAGAATGGATTAGTAATCTGTACTAATAAAAAGGGAAGGGAAGTGTTGGATTGCTGAGCAACGCATGTCAAGCTCCAAAAAAAATTGTCTTAAGTCAAAAGCAGCGCAAAAGAGGAACCACTGATCTCAATAGCCACACACACACACACACACACACACACACACAGAGAAGGAAGGAAAGAACGAGGGAGAAAAAAAGGGGGGAAGGAAGACCCATACATTTGCTTCTGGGGCCCTTGGCCTTGGTGAAGGGCATTGCGGCACCAGCAGTGGTATGCAGGGGTGGCCTAAAGGCACAGTGGGGTCTGGAGCCGTAAATGTGGTATATGCTTCACTTCCTCACCTGTAAGACCTTAGACAAGTCTCATGTCTTTCCCTGAATCTCAGCTGCCTCATCTTGGAGCAAGGGGTTGGAACAAGGGCATTCTTAAGGTTCTTTCATGCTGTAAACTTTATAAAATATACTATCAGAAACAGAAACGCCTTTCTTGCTTTGAAAGGATCTGAGCAGGTACACCTCTGTTGTTAGATAAAATAACAGATTGTATAGTTTCTGGGAAGGAACAAATTTAGCTTGACAAGAGTTATACAGAAAAAAGCGGTGGATTTAGTTGGCCCCACACTTACCAAGTCACATTTTGGTACAGCTGTAAACACGATTACTACAATTGTAGAGTTCACATCATTCATTGTAATCTTCTCAGTGACCTTTCTACCAATATCACCATGGTAGAAACAGTCCACTAGCGGTCTTTATGAACATGTGCTGTTTTCAGACAGAGAAAGACAAATATCATATGATATCACTTATATGTGGAATCTAAAAAAAAGATACAAATGAACTTATTTACAAAACAAATACTCACAGACATAGAAAACAAACTTATAGTTACCAAAGGGGATAGTGGGGGGAAGGGATAAGTTAGTTTAGGATTAACAGATACACACTACAGTATATAAAATAGGTAAACAGTAAGGGCCTAGTGTATAGTACAGGGAACTATACTCAATATCTTGTAATAACCTATAATGAAAAAGAATATATATATATATGTATGACCAAATCACTTTACTGTACACTTGACACTAACACAACATTGTAAATTAACTATACTTCAATAAAAAAAGAAAAAACTGTGCTGTTTGATGCATATAAATGAACTCTAATTAATTACATTCAAATTGCAAAGAGGTCTAGAAATAATATCATACTAAAGTAAATTGAAAAAGCAGCCATTTGTAATAAACATTGCTCGTTCTTGTTTGTACAGGAATGAGCACCAAGTAAAAAGAGGCATTGTGAACCAGTATGTAGGATATATGTCAAGATCCTGTTAGTTTCCAAAAAGAACTATGATCTTGAAAGAGATCTTTTTTTTTCTAGAAAATTAATCAACAAAGAACTATGGGCAACTGCTGGTTTAGCTGTGGAATCACTTAAGGTGACAAATACAACCACACCAAAGGCACATGGAGATGAAGGAGCTGTAGGTACAAGGTCACCTCTTCATGAGAAAGATTTAGAGCCTCGCAGGAAACCCTCTGACCCTGTGGTCAATATAAAGAACCATCACTCCTCAACCAGCTGTGAGGCCATCACGGTCAGGAGCGCTTTTTCACACTGAACTTAAATAGGAATGAGGATGCTGGAGGGGCTTTGGAGATGACTCAGCTTGACCTTCTTTGTTCGGAGACAAGGAAACAGTTTCAGAATGCAAGAGACTTCTCTGCAGAGTCAAATAACATTGCAGAGGAACAAAAAAGAAAAGAAAAGAAAAAAGAGAGAAAGAGAAAAGAGAGACAGAGAGAGAAAACAAACGCTTTCTTTTTTCTTCACTGCAGATTTGTAGATATTCTAGGGACAAAGCAGAAGGAAGACAACTATGCTGTATGTATTTATTTTGAAAGTTATTTGAATGAGTCCATAGCATATAATACAGTAGTTAAAATCAAACTGCTTAGAGTCCTAGGGCCAGAGTCCCTAGATTTCAGTTTCTATCTCCCTCACTTATAGGGTCTCGGGTGAGTGATTTAATAACTTCGGGAGCTAATCCAGGGAAATGACTTCCCACACAGGAACCCACTCCAGTTAGCTGTGATTAGCAATATTACTGGTTACCCTAGGACAGCGTCAGAGATACAGCCCTGCACAAGGCAAAGAAGAGTTAATTGTTCCACACAACAAAGTGACCATTTGGGAAGACGGTGTAGATAAATTTTGAAGACAAAAAGGATGGAGGCTCTAAGATTATGTGAACAGAGAAGATAAGGAAAATGTCTCTTTACCACAGAGATTCTAGTTCTTTTTGTCTCTTTAGAGACAAATGAGACAAAAAAGTGACCCCTACGACAATCTGACAAAGCCTATGCTTCTTTTCTCAGAATCTTATATTTAAATTCATAAAATAAAATACATCAAATTATAAAGAAAACTCATTATTTGGAGATACAGGGTTTTTTGGGGGAGGGTTTGTTTGGTTTGGTTTGGGTTTTTTTGGCCATGCCTTGAGGCTTGAGTGATCTTCGTTCCCCGACCAGGAATCGAACCCAGGCCCACAGCAGTGAAAGCACGGAGTCCTAACCACTGGACTGCCAGGGAAGTCTGGAGATACAGTTTTAAAAATACAAAAAATACAATGTATTTATACTTGTTTATTAATGATTCACAATGTAATACCTTTAAAACGTAGGCAGTTAAAGTAAATTTTTGTTTGTAATGATGTATTAGTGCAATGGCGGTTTTGGCTGAGTTAAATTAATAACATTTAACTGTGGATGTCTCTGACAAGGAAACATCCCCATCAGGTTGGATATACAGTTCTGACTTTTTTGTTCTGATGATCATAGCAATGGAACTCCTGTTTTGCAAAGAGACATGATCAGAAATAGGATGAAAGTTTTTATAACTTGCTTCATAAGGAAAACTTATTCTGGACTCCAGAAACACTATGTTCTCCAAAGGCTTTTGAGTTAAATGCCACCATGAAGGCAGCTGCTGGAAGTTTTGTGGCTGAAAGGTCTCTGGGCCTAGAAATTCTGAGTCTGACCAGTGCCACTGTCTGGGGGTCTGCCCACAGTCCCAGAGTACAGGAAGCAGGGGTGAGGCAGAAGAGAGATGGCCCCAGGCTGAGCAACTCCAACCATTCTCCTGCTGCTGGCCAGAGACAACCCAGAAAACTGCCCCCATATAATCAACCTAAGCCGCCCCTATTGTGCACAACTCATCCCAAGCTCACCCGTGTGCTCTTCCACACGTACTTTGCTTCTAATAAACACTATCTCTATTTCATAACCTTGGCCTCTTTGCTGAATTCTTTCTTCAAAGAAGACAAAGACCGAGGTCCTTCTTCCAGCTGTTCCACCACTGGAATCAGGAGCAGGGCTGAAGTGACTATCATTTCAATTAATGGTGAGAGTAAACTATATACTTTGAGATACCTCCAACTGTCGTTGTGATATGAAAATACCCATGATTTCTATTGGTCACAGGCACTGACAAAACTACTGTAGTTTTTCTGTCAACAGACATATTGAAAGGAAGCTCTGTTTTAGTCAGACACTGGTAAAAATAATCATGACCTTTTCTTTCGTCCAAGTTCTTGGACCCCCGGACCAACGCTAAGAAATCTTGTTTTAGAGTCTGAGTTGAGAAGGAGAGGTCTAGGTCTAAGATTTAAGAGAAAGATTCCTGAGCCTGAGGAAGAACCTTTAGGAACAGAGAAGCCTGGTTCTCATTAGGATTTTCCTTCAAAAATCTCGAAAATTTCAGTTGGTGAAACCTAACACACACATTGTCCTTGAGCTGGTGGTGCCTTGCGGGGTGAAAAGGAAGGAACTGTGCTCAGTCTGGGGGCAGAAATGACCGGAAGGAGAGGTGATGGCCAGTAAGAGTGCTGCCGAGGCTGGGAGGTGATGGCTTCCAGTGGACAGCCTCAGACCCCTGGGGAGGCGCAGGAGGGGGCTTGAGCTACGTTGCTTGTGTATAAACAGCTCGGAGACACTGAGATCCTCGGAAATGTCTCAGAGCTGGGACACGGTTAGCAGACGGGGCTGGGGGTGGACGGTCACTGGGGACTTCTGGAGGGGAGTTTCCAGGGAGAGGTGCAGAGGGGAAATCCCAATGTTAAAGCAGAGAATTCCGCAGGCGTCCAGGCAAAGCAGCGTCCTGGGAAGAGAGGACCAGACCCAGAGGGGACTCTGAGAATGGAGCCTGAACACCATGAGAAGCGAGGCCAAGGTCTACAAGGCAGTGAGTGTGGAGGCTGAGATTCCCCACCCGCCCCATGTGCTTCCAGAACCTCTGAGCAATGGAAACATCTTTTGAAATGTTGGCACCGCCCCAGGTCTTGCTGGGGTGTATCCCCAAAGTGTGTACACCTGCACCATCCTGAGAGGGACCCATCAGCATCAGCATCATGACCTAAATAGCCAGGACAGGCTCGGGTCCCCTGATGCACCTGGATGCTCCCACGGCCCCACAGAAGGCTCAGTGTCATGTCTTGTCTGTCAGGTCTCTGTGTGTATGAAGGAAACAAAGTGAGCCATTTCTGACATTTTGGTTGATGTGGTGGGGAAGATGTCCATAACATTTCAGAAGAACTGACTGAAGGGCTGAGAAAGAGCCATAAGGCCAAAGTGCTATTTTTTGACATAGACCATTGCTAATCCTGACGAGCTGTCCCGAGGAGGCAATGGGCATGGCATCAAATAAAAATGGCCATGCCTCTCACTTAAATTTGACTTTAAAAATGTGGCAGAAAATCGATATCTGGAGTGCTTCAGAGATAAACTCCTAGGTTAGCACGGGCACAACGGTGCACCCTGAAGACTCTCCCCAGAGCCAGACGCTCCCCCCGACACACACCAGGCTTCGGGGCCGGGTGGGGCTGGGGGATAGAGATGGTGTGTCTGTGGGTGTGTGCGCGTGTGTACGCATGCATGAGGAGGTGTGCGTGTGTGCATGTGTATGTACGTGTGTGCATGGGTGGTATGCGTGTGTGTATGTGTGTGCCTGCAGGTGGGGGATGGGAGGGTGGGACATTAGCTGTGCTCAGAGGCTGAGAAGGAGGAAAAGTGCCTCCGCAAGGCCAGTGCAGGGGTGTTTGCTGGGGAGGCTGGATTCCAGCCTTCGTTCTCCTTGGTGGTCGAGTCGGTGGATGGATGAGAGAGTCTACAGAGGAAGAGAGAGGAGAGGGTGCAGGACGGAGGCGACAGAGAGAAAGAGGGGCTCGGGGGGCGCAGAGACGCAGAGCAGCTGAGCCTGCTTCCCTCATCTCCTTCCTCAGGAGAGGGTCCAGAGGCAGGACAAAGAGTCACGGCCGCTTTCGTGGGAGGCGAGGTTTGTCCTGAGGAGCCTCTACAGAACATTCACCTGATGGTGAGTTCTACTGAGGTGAGCGCAGGGGGAAAATATACATGGATGTGCATATGTATATATACGTTGGGGGGGTAACATATATATATTCTAACCCCAGGAAATGAGGGATCTGACATGCCCGTCACAGAGCAGAACCACTGGAGTTACTTTGGAGAAAGAGCATCACTTGCAGAAGAGCTGGAAGCTCTGGGAGGGCCAGGAGGAGAGACGCCCCATCCACTCAGGAGTAGGATGGCTCATGGGATGGAGTGTGACCTTGTTGAGACACCAAAATTAGTGTGTGGAGACTTTCAGTGAATCCAAATGAATTTATCTACAAAACAGAAACAGATCCACGGACATAGAGAACAGACTTGTGGTTGCCAAGTGGGGGGTGGGGGAAGGATGGAGTATGAGGTTGGGATTAGCAGATGCAAACTATTATCTATAGGATGGACAGACAACAAGGTCCTACTGCAGAGCACAGGGAACTATGTTCAATATCCTGGGATAAACCCTAATGGAAAAGAATATAAAAAAGAATGTACATATATGTGTAACTGAATCACTTTGCTGTACAGCAAAAATTAACACAACATTGCAAATCAACTATACTTCAATTTAAAAAAAGAATTTCAGTGAATGAGGTTTGGGGGAGAACTGTGGTGAAGTTAATTTCTTCCAGAGAGAATGAGTTGACCTTGACATACTGGGAGCTTCTCAACGCAACAAATTACAAACAAACAAGTGCCCCGGCTGACCCAGGGGCCCAGGATGCGAGGGCACGTGGGCACAGCACGGGGAGCCCCAGGTGCGGGGAAGGAGGCGCAATGCTGTCTGTGATCGCTTAGCCCCACCCCACTCGGCAAAATCAAAGGCTCCACGTGGCCGAGAGTGGGAAACGCGAGGCAGAGGCCCCCCTTGGCCCGGGGTCCAGGGTGGATGTGGGGAGAAAGGCTCCGGCTGCATCTTCAGTTCAAGAGATGCAGATACATTTCCTAAAGCCAGAGGGAAAGAGGAGGCTGAGAATGCGACCTCTGGCAGAGGAGAGGGGTGAAGAGGAATTCAGCATCCTGATGAAAGAAGGAAAAGGCCACCTCCCCAGGGATGGGGGGAACCAGTGGGGAGGGGAAATAGGAGGAGCCCTGAGTGCAGAGTCTGGGTTCGCCGGGGACCACAGGGGAGGGAGGCCGGGGTGGGGAGCACGGCGATCTGAGAAACTGCACAGACAGACTAGAGGAAAGGGCCAGACAGACAGGAACTAGAAAAGGTGGGAGCCCTCCGAGGGTTAAATCATGCTGCGGGAAAGCGGAGCACAGGTGAATCAGAAACACAGGCTTACGTGGCACAGAGCACAGGGGGCTGAGAAGTGTGGTCCATGGAGTCTGGTGAAAACAGAGACCCAGTGGAACCTCTGATCAGGAGGCAGAGTGGGATAGGAACCTGAGAGTCTTGACACTGATGAGAGGAAAATATTGTCAACGTGGATGGGATTTGTGTTTAATAAATGAAATACAGGAGTTATGTGTCCTCAAATTGAAAGGTACGTGGTCGGGAACGTGAAAGATCATAAGTATAAAACCCCTTGTGCCCTGAAGGAATGATGAAGGGACAAGATCATTTAAAAGGATACAGCTTTCCAAAACAGACTCACAGACATAGAAAATAGACTTACAGTTACCAAAGGGGAAAGGGGGATGAGGGATAAATTAGGAGTTTGGGATTAACAGACATACACCACTGTATATAAAACAGGTAAACAACACGGACCTACTGTATAGCACGAGGACTATATTCAATACCCTGTAATAACTTATAATGGAAAAGAATCTGAAAAAGAACACATATATATATGCAGAACTGAATCACTTTGCTGAACACTTCAAACACTGGAAATCAACTATACTTTACTTTTTAAAAAGTATATAGCTTTCCAAAAGGAAGGGTGTGCTGGGAAAGAAATTTAATGAAGGGTGAAGAACGGATAAAAAGGGACCCATGGGACCAAATATTGAGATTTAGGCCTGTCAGAGTGCAGGATGGAGAGACACTCGTTCAGATTCAAAAGTAAACTTAGAGGAGGGAAGCGGGTAATTGACAAGAGTTAACAGCCAAGAAAGAACAGAGCATGTGGACACTCACAGCGAGGCTTTGACTTTTCTGATGGTGCTATCGCAAGAGTCAAAATAATTGATCAAAGCCTAGGGCACGTAGCATGGCATGTAGAAGAGGAGAAACTTCCCATTGGCATGGAAGATTCTGGAAGGTCCAGTGAGAAGCAGAAACGCCAGAGCTGTCTGAGAGCAGGAGAGACTCTCCCATGGAGAACTGAGGTCCAGCAACATCCATCTCAGGTCTCTCTCCGCCCCAGCCCATGGTCTCCCACACTGACATTATGGAATCTTCTGGCTACTCTGGTCAATGCAGGAGCGGAGGGAGGGGGGACCCAGTCTTGACCACACACTGTCCCCTCTCAGGCCTGTCTCAGCCGGGACCTTTCACCAAAAACCCAGGGCTCTTAGAATGCAGAAGATGAGGTCAAGCAGCAGTTCTCCAACTATGTAGTGTGAAAGTGATTGCGATGACTAGTAAAACCTGGGAGAATCAAGTAAGTTAATGATGCAAGAAAACGTTTAAAGTAACAGTGTCATAAAAATTCAGACACTATTATTCGTTAATAAGAGTTCTCAAATATTCTTTTCTACCTCCTGATGGGAAAAGAGCTAGCTGTATGGGGAGGATTATTTGCTAAGATGCTCTATTACAATTTTATTTTTTTAAAAGTAATCATGCTATGTTTAGTTTCCTTTGGAACTCCCTCATTATAACTAGATTTCAAAGCTTCTACTACTAATCTCTGTTATTTTCCCCGACACAACAGGGAAACACAAGAATAAGCCTGAGTAAGAATCGGAGAATGAAGCTTCCATTGATAAACTTTCTTTTTGTGCCTTGGATTCTAATTTTATCGTGATTTTTTTTTTTTTTTTTTTTTTTTTTTTTTTTTTTTTTGCGGTACGCGGGCCTCTCACTGCTGTGGCCTCTCCCGTTGCAGAGCACAGGCTCCGGACGCGCAGGCTCAGCGGCCATGGCTCACGGGCCCAGCCGCTCCGCGGCATGTGGGATCCTCCCAGTCCGGGGCATGAACCCGTGTCCCCTGCATCGGCAGGCGGACTCCCAAACACTGCGCCACCAGGGAAGCCCTATCCTGATTTTAATTCACGTGGACTCCGAAGAGACAGATCGTTGGTTTGCAATATACTATAATTAAATATAATCTTAAAAATTGCATATCACTGAGGTCATTACTTGATGAACAGAATAGGCCCAAATGAAAGATCTCAGAAAAGCTAGAATTACTTTTGGAGATAAAGTTCATGATAAGCCCTGGTGTTTATTTGCACCAGGTTCATGCCCTCCATGGAGACTGAGAAAGGGGTAAAATGTTCCCATGCTATTGCTCTCACCCGATGAAACCTACCCAATGGCACCTAAACAAGTAGTGTCCGGGAACCGCTGCTATCACAAATGGAGAAAAGGTAATGCCTTCCCACCTCCTTACCACTGAAGGAGTCATTCACTGTGGCCCCTCCATGAGAGCCCAAAAGCCCATGGTCTAGCCATGGTCCAGGCTCAGACTTGGTTCAGTCCTATGCCTGCATCCGGGTCAGGGGTCCCCAGACCACCCCAAGGCTCGATGATTCACTAGGAATCAGAGGACTCAGAAAAACTGTTATACTCAGTTATGAGTTATTACAGCAAAAGGATACAGATTAAAATCAGGAAAAGGAAAAGGTACGTGAGGCTAAATCTGGCGGGAATGAGGTGTAAGCTCCCTGGTGTTCTTTGCTAGGGGAATCTCGTGGACATACTTAATTCCCCAGAAACCATGTTACTAACCAAGGAAGCTCCCCCGAGGCTTAGTGCTCAGGGCTTTTATTAGGGGTTGGTCACGTAGCACCCACATAACTGACCTCGGCCACTCAGACTACCTCAGAGCAAAATCAGCCTTAACCCTAAATCACATTTAGGACAAAGTATCTGGTCAAACCGGTACTAAGTGGCCCAAGGCTTCAGGCCTATGACAACACTCATGGGGCAGGGCCAGAATGTTCCAAGGGCTGGGAGCTAACTTTCCAGGAGCAGCCGAGGGCCGGCCCTGAAGACAGGGCTTTCCAGGGAATGTAGAGCGTTTGAACAACCCAGGCCTACAAAGTCAATCCTTTCCTGCTCAGCATCCGTCTTCTTTTCCATGGTCAAAAAAGGGGGTTCCGAGCTTATCAAACTTTTGTCACTACAGTCTATTAGGAGAGAGATTTTACAGAGCAACACAGGAAACATATACTAAATCCATATATAATACACCAAATTCCACAAGTTAATAGTTCATTCTACTAGCTACGATGCACGGGGTATTGTTTTTTATTGCTTAAAAAAGCTGATCAGGACCCACTAAAGTCATTTCGCGGCCTTCAAATGTGTCACAACTTACATCGGAAAAAACTGGGTGGGCAAGAGAATTGAAACCTTTCAAGTGATAAGGAGCCCGAAGCCTTTAGTGTAAGAAAAGGGAGCCTCGTTCATAGCCGCGCAGGGCTTGGGATCATTCATTGTGACAGCGGACGGGGAGATTGTTGCATAGATAAAATGGCATCGCAGGATGAAAGGTTTGGCTAAAGGGTGTAAACACGGTCCACACTGCTCCAGTTTTAGTGAAAGGCAACCTTTTCCCGAGAACCTTCCACACTTTGCTTCCCAACCTCCTACCTCCTGAGGATCTTTTTCTCAACTCTCGTCTCCCACTCCACCAAGATGGTCACTCATCATGGCCTTTTCTTGTCTTCTGAGCTAAATGTGTTCCTCACCTGAAGCCTGTCACTTCTCATTTCCCTTCTCAGGGAGAAAATAGTCAGATGACCTGATTAGTACAAAGTGCTGAATGCTCGAAGTGAATAGCTGCTGCTCTTGGCTATTAACGATTAAAGGAGGTGTCCCAGGAGTAACCTTGTTTCTGTTTTTTGGGGTTTTTTTGCGGTACGCGGGCCCCTCACTGTTGTGGCCTCTCCCGTTGCGGAGCACAGGCTCCGGACGCACAGGCTCAATGGCCATGGCTCACGGGCCCAGCCGCTCCGCGGCATGTGGAATCCTCCCGGACCGGGGCACGAACCCGTGTCCCCTGCATCGGCAGGTGGACTTCCAACCACTGCGCCACCAGGGAAGCCCGCAACCTTGTTTTAATGTCTGTTTCCCTCTGCTCCAGATCACAGCCTTTGGAGTCTGGCAGCCTGTGGGCGATGGTTTTAGACAACATGGGACATGCGAGCCCACACGGCTTAGTCCACAAAGAGCCCTTGGGTGATGATTTGACCCTGGAGAAGTCCAGTTCATGCCCACGGAACTAAAAGTTTGAGAACCTCAGTCTATTTTTTTTCTAGTTCCCCATGTTTGGAAAGAAGTGTTCCAACGAGCACTGGCATATAAGAAAAAAAAAATGAAATGGATCGTCTAGTAAATCTGTTCTGTCTGCAACAAGCCTGGTCTTTAAGTACACACAGCCATTTATTCAATTACCGTCCATCTTTCTGGATTATGATTTGTGCATGACAAGAAAAAGAATACACACAAAAGTGGTTTTGATGCTTACAATGCTCACATATAAACAGATCAACTAATCGAATTCTCTGAATTGGGCACCTAACAACAGACACGACGTGTGGCTCGAGAGCTGGACTACTGGCCAGGTTTAGTCTTTTCATTCAAACGAAAAATACCATATTTGCTCCCATAATTCCTTCTCCTCCACACTTTTTTTTAAAAGAAATATTTTACAGCTGAGATGGAAATTATGCAGCCTGGTAGTATAACTTCCTCTCTTGGCAGATTGAGTGAATCTAAGCACCAGAAGTCCCAGAATAATCAGAACATCAAAGGTCACAGGTAAGCATTTAAAAGTAGTAGAAACTCAACCTAAAATTGCTGTAGGTGACATGTGTTGACAGCCTCCACTTCTAATAATCATTTGGATGTACTTTTAAGATGGACAGACAAATCTTTTATAATCTTTTTCTCCATTTTGGAGTCATTTAACAAAATCATCTAAATTATTTTTGGAGAAGAGTAGTCTTTGTAATACCCCAAGCTGTTATTTAAGAAATACAAAGGCAGGGCTTCAAACGTCCCAATTCCATTTCACCAAATGGCAAAGTCCTCTAAGCTTTTGGGATGCAGATGGCTGTGAAAAAACAGGCCCCTTAACAATTTGGGGAATGCAGACTTAAGAAATGTGTGTGTGAGTGTGCATGCACATGTATGTGCATGTGCATCTGTGTGTGCATGTGTGTGTGTGTGTGAGCAGAACCATCTCCAGACCCCGCTCTAGGACCCCTCCCTCTGTTAAGTCACACAACTCCATGAGAACTCTTGTGGATAAAGTTCCAAAGATGCCCAGGGGTGGTGTGTGTGTTTGCCATCTCAGAGGCAGGGTTGGTACAACCCACACCAGGGATCCTAGGATCTCTCAAGGGCCACTCAAGGAGTCCTAAGGGTTCATTGAAACACAGAGGCTAGTACCTGGTACGGTGGGACCAGAGGTGATCCTAGTTGATGCTCAGGACAGCCATCAGTGCCTCTACTTTAGGAGGCTCCCACCCTGAGGGAGCAGGGGAATCGGTCCCGCACTGACTCTTGGACGAGGAGAAGGAGACAGTCCATACCACAAACAGCATGGAAACCAGAGAGCACTCAGGTCCTCCCTGCCCTCTGAGGTCTGACTAAGACAAGTTCCAACCTCCCCGTCTTTCCTGGAGGAAGCCCACAATCCTCACCAAGATTTCTTTGAAAACCCAGGGAGGGTAAATGCACCTCTGCTGGCCATCTCCCTCTCCTACTCCTGTCTCTTTGCCCATCCACTCACTGTGATGCAGATGTGTGTTGGATCAGGTGTGAGATTCGGCCTCTTCCTCAACCCTATGCTCCACACAGACACAAAAGACAATACTCTTACAAAGCAATGGCTGTCTCCAAAAGGTGGCTTAAAATTGGAGGAGAGAGGGGTCATGGCAGGAAGTGACATACAACCTTCAATCATGTATCAGGCGATGCTGCAGCGTCTTTTCCCCACCTCATCACTAGGATTTTTTCTGTAGCTTCTACTTTCACCCTGTGCTCACCATCTGTCTTTCCAGCTCTTCTCTCACACCTTCCCTTCTCCCTTGCTCTCATCTCTCTTTCCTTCTCAAAGGCAAATGCAAATGGTCCCCACTTTCCACTCGGCATGGCGTAACCAGCTCTGTGTTGCTTAGGTTCTCAGCACCTTACTTTCCATGTTAAAGCAACTTTTCAAATTATGTTTTTGAAAGAAAGGTCATTCTCTTGCTAAGAAAAGGTCTGGTGGCAACTGTAATTATAATTTATTATTTTTGTTTCCATACAAAAACCATAAGTAGAATTAGCAGCATCATGAAGGCTCCTTCTACAGCCATGCTTCAAGATCATGCTCATCCTATTCACTTGGTAAGAATATTAGCAGGAACTTCAGTTGCTCCAACTTTCCTCCCACTGACAGGTCCCTTGCCTGAAATCTGACGTGGACTTAATCACGTACTAGATTGACAGAACACGGCCAATGACATCCTGGGACTTCCAAGGTTAAACCAGCGGGAGCCTTGCAGCTTCAGCCTGAGACTCCAGGAAGACGGCATCAGGGAGCCCTCAGCCACCAGGGGTGCAGACCTGAGGCTGCTGTGCTCCGGAAATCATATGGGCCCACCTTCCAGCCATCCCTGCCCAGGCACCAGATCTCTGAGAGAAGATACTTAGGATCCTACAGACCAGCACTACCAAGGGGCCTGAGGTACATGGAGCCTAAGAGGTGCCCAGCCAAGCCCTGTCTAAAATACTCAACCCCAAAATTATATATTTTAAAAAGTTGGTTGAAACCACTATATATGAGACACAGAAAACAAACTTATGGTTACCAGAGGGGAAAGGGGGATGAGGGATAAATAAGGAGTTTGGGATTAACCGATACACACTACTATATATAAAATAGAAAACCAACAAGGACCTACTGTACAGCACAGGGAACTCTACTCAATATTCTGTAATAACCTAAATGGGAAAAGAATTTGAAAAAGAATAGATACATGTATAAGTGGAGCACTTTTCTGTACACCTGAAACTAACAAACATTGTAAATCAATTACATTTCAATTTTAAAAAATTTAAAAATGCACTATGTATGGGGATAGTGTGTTATGGAGCCACAAATAAATGGAATAGAGAAGCCTGCAGTCCATGACCTGGTCGGAGGAGGAGAAGGAAGCTGAATACAGGTAGCATTTTACAGAGGCACGTGCAAAGTCGAATTGCCCCTGTTAAAGAATGAGGCATAGAACTTCCCTCGTGGTCCAGTGGTTAAGACTTGCCTTCCAGTGCAGGGGGTTGTGGGTTCGATGCCTGGCTGGGGAGCTAAGATCCCACATGCCTCACAGCCAAAAACACAAAATATAAAACAGAAGCAAGGGCTTCCCTGGTGGCACAGTGGTTGAGAGTCCGCCTGCCGATGCAGGGGACACGGGTTCGTGCCCCGGTCCGGGAAGATCCCACATGCTGCGGAGCGGCTGGGCCCGTGAACCATGGCCGCTGAGCCTGCACGTCCAGAGCCTGTGCTCCGCAACGGGAGAGGCCACAACAGTGAGAGGCCCGTGTGCCGCCAAAAAAAAAAAAAAAAAAAAGAAGCAATATTGTAACAAATTCAATAAAGACTTTAAAAATGGTCCACATCAAAAAAAATCTTTAAAAACAACGAGGCAGCACTTCCTCAACGTTTCCCATTTTTACGTGAAGGTTTGAAGGCTGGAGAAGAATCTGGAAGCACTTCTGAGCCTCTCTCGATTGGAGGTGCTGCTGAGAAACGGGGTGGCACAAAGGCTTCTTCTCAGGCCACACTCCTGGGGAGGGGCTGGGCTCTGGGGTCAGGTGGCACCCACAAATGCCTTCGGAGTCTCAGCTCTGACCCCGCTGGGAGGACGGGTGGTGACCCAGTCAGAGGAGACCGCGGGGAGCTCACTGGTGCCTAAGTGACTCCTCCAACCCGAAGATCACACACTCCCTCTGTGACTTCCCTGCCTCAGCCACATTAAATGGGGACAACGGCTCAACGATCTATCTCACAGGGCTGTTGGGAGGCTCGTGGGTGATCCACAAAAAATAACAGCAGCAAAGGTTCACGAAACGCGGACTCCTCCCTGAGCGAGAAGGTGCAGTAGAGTTGAGTGTCATCTCTGTTGGTGATAGGGTAGGGCTGGGAGTGGTACTCCCATGCGTTAGCTCTTACGCAAATCCCCGTGGTCCTCTGTTGGAGAAATGATGCCACTTTCCAGCAGCTGTCTCTCTCCCTCTTTGCTGGAGCCTTGCTATGTGGCCTAGTCACCTTTCGTGTGGAGAATGCGCTCCGCGGTGAGAGGGCTCAGTGCCCCTTCAAGTCTGCACTCCCAACCGTGGGGGTACGTGCCACGTGCCTGCTTAGTTGGTTAGCCGTGGAGTCTTTTTTTGCCAGCACTACCTCTGCACTTCTCCCTTCCTGAAAGCCTTGTCTTCCATCTCCTGCTCCTTCCCCCAGACATTTCTAGATCTTCCTATGCTCTATTCACTTTTGCACTTGCCCTCTGTGCAATGTGATGGTTCTCGGATCCATGCGTGGGCTGGAAGTTACCTCTACAGTGAGAAGTTGAGCTCACTGAGGTCAGAGAATATTTAAACTCTCCTGCAGTTTTCAGAGGCTTGACCACCATGAAGAAAAGTGGGCACTAAATGAATACGTGCTGATATACCTCAGACAATAAATGAAAGCCGTGGAAGCAGCGGCAAAATGGAAGGGAAGGCTCTGGATCAGAACTGAGAAGACCCGGTCCAACTCAGACTCCACTACCTGACAATTTCAGGCTGATCACTTAATGATCTCAAAAACCATGATCAAAGTGGGAGGTGTAGACTTTGTGATCCACAAGGGCCCCAGGTGAGTGGTGAGCTTCCCTATCTATTTTTTTTGTTTTATTTTGTTTTTCCTTTTTTTAAAAAATTGTATTGAAGTATAGTTGATTCACAATGTTGTGTTAATTTCTGCTGTACATCACAGTGACTCAGTTATACATATATAGACCTTCTTTTTTATATTCTTTTCCATTATGGTTTAATCATAGGATAGTGAATATAGTTCCCTGTGCTATACAGTAGGACCTTGTTGTTTATCCATTCTCCATATAATAGTTCGCATCTGCTAACCCCAAACTCCCAATCCTTCCCTCCCGCACCTCCCTTCTCCTTGGCAACCACAAGTCTGTTCCCTATGTCTGTGAGTCTGTTTCTGTTTTGTAGGTATGTTTATTCCCTCCTTTCTTTCTACCTCTTTCTCCCCTTACTTCTCTCCTTCTGTCTCCTTCCTTGTGCCTTTGTGCTGTGCCACATCAGCAGTAGAAGTTCTCAAACTAATTGTCTATGGAGAAGCTCTACTATGTTTTGATCTGAAGGAAGAAATTAAAAACCTGTGGACAGAATTCACAATATAAACAAACCCTGCATCTTGACATCTGAGACAGGAGAGCTGGTGTATGAGTGTGTACAGTTTGTGTGAGTGTGTGTGTGTGTGTGTATGCGTGTAAAATGTCATGGAGCTTTATCTGGAACCTGAGGGTGTCAGGCCAGCTGCCTGCCCAGGGTGTGGTCAGCAAGAGATGCAAAGATGGACAATCCATGCATGCTATGGACACACAGGCATGGGATTTCCCACGATCACCCAGACTCCATAATGAAAGTGGTCCCTGCAGGAACGAAAACAAATAAAGGCTCCCTGGACTCTTCTGTGAGTTCCCTGAATTGAATATAGCATCACCCATTAAAACTGAAATGGTAAGAGGAGAAAACCATAAGCTCAGAAGAACTAATTTTTGTTTATTATTTGTAAGCTATTAGTAAATCAATACGAACACCATCCTCAGAATGTAGAGACAGCTACACTATACAAGTGTTTCTTCCTGATACAATTCTTTGTTGACCATGTTCCCTGAAGAGGGAATTTGAAAAACAATGCAACTGCTTTGCATGCTCCTTGTCTTGTAATTAAACATCTCTGGAGGAAGAATGATTGGCTACTGAAGCTAGTTATACCTTGGGTGTTAAGAATGGAGACTGGGGGCTTCCCTGGTGGCGCAGTGGTTGGGAGTCCGCCTGCCGATGCAGGGGACGCGGGTTCGTGCCCCGGTCCGGGAGGATCCCGCATGCCGCGGAGCGGCTGGGCCGGTGAGCCGTGGCCGGTGAGCCTGTGTGTCCAGAGTCTGTGCTCCGCAACGGGAGAGGCCATGACAGTGAGAGGCCCATGTACCACAAAAAAAAAAAAAAAAAAGAAAATGGCAGAGGCAGATAAATATTTGATAGAGGTGGGAGGGAATGAAGAAAGTATGGCTTTAGACAGGATATTGGTTTTCCTCTGATAAACATCACATTATTCAAAAAATTAAATTTAAAAAGTGATAAGAAACTCTTAATAAGATGGGGCATGCGAGGTTTGTAGCCAGAATACAGTAGAGTTGTTAACAAATGGTGACAGCCATTTTTCTTTGCAAATTATTAACACTGAATGTTTGCATTCTACATGACAAACATGATGGAGGTTTGCATTATTCATCTGTGTTAGAAATTTTTGAAATTGTTTTCTCTATTGATGGCATTTGTTTTGCATTTTGCTGTATTCCCCCCGCCCCTCCACACTTGCTTTAATGGCTGGATGTGAAGCCCTGAAGATATGGGGGACAGTGATACCTGAGAAGTTGCAAAACAGTGGCGGAAATGCAATTACGAACCCTTTCTGATCTCCAAAGCCACCATCCTAATGAAGAAGAAACAGGCAGCGTTGGAAGGGGGTGTGCTCTGTGCCTGTCCTGCAGGAGAGAAGCCACAGGTGACATGCATTCTTCTCATGCAAATGTGCTCAGCCTGCTTTTAATAACTGTAGCTTCACCTTGATTTCCTCTGAGCATAAAGAGCAACAAGTGCCTCTTTTAATATCACAGTCACCCTGGGCCCTTTGTCTGGGAACTGCCTGGAAGGTCCTCCTCGAGTGCGGGTTATGTAATGTCATGGCATTCACTCTATTGAAAAGCCCAAATGAGCCTGGTTGTGAGCTCAAAAGGCTCTGGAACTGTTCTTTCTTCCCCAAGCACAGGGATGGTTCCCTATTCCCAGACCCCACAAAGAGCTGGCTTCTGCCCATGCAGGAAGAAAATAAAGCTGGAACTTTGAGAGTAGTCACAGAGCGAAGGAAAGACTGCCCGATGGGCCAAAAATGGCCTGGAACGTTCGATTATTATTCCCGTTCAGTGCCCTTCTCCCATTTCTTACCCCAACAGCCAGGGACCCTCCTTTATGGAATTTTATTTTTTTTAATAATGTATAGTTGATTTACAATGTTGTGTTAATTTCTGCTGTACAGCAAAGTGATTCAGTTATACACATATTTATATATATACACACACATTCTTTCTTTTTAACATCTTTATTGGAGTATAATTGCTTTACAGTGGTGTATTAGTTTCTGCTGTATAACAAAGTGAATCAGCTATACATACATCCCCATATCCCCTTCCTCTTGCATCTCCCTCCCACCCTCCCTATCCCACCCCTCTAGGTGGTCACAAAGCACCGAGCTGATCTCCCTGTGCTATGTGGCTTCTTCCCACTAGCTCTCTATTTTACATTTGGTAGTGTGTATATGTCCATGCCACTCTCTCACTTCGTCTCAGCTTACCCTTACCCCTCCCGCGTCTTCATGTCCATTCTCTATGTCTGCGTCTTTATTCCTGTCCTGCCCCTAAGTTCTTCAGAACTTTTTTTTTTAGATTCCATATATATGTGTTAGCATATGGTATTTGTTTTTCTCTTTCTGACTTACTTCACTCTGTACAACAGACTCTAGGTCCATCCACCTCACTACAAATAACTCACTTTCATTTCTTTTTATGGCTGAGTAATATTCCATTGTATATATGTGCCACATCTTTATCCATTCATCTGTTGATGGATACTTATGTTGATTTCATGTCCTGAATATCGTAAATAGAGCTGCAGTGAACACTGTGGTACATGACTCTTTTTGAATTATGATTTTCTCAGGGTATATACCCAGTAGTGGGATTGCTGGATTGTATGGTAGTTCTATTTTTAGTTTTTTAAGGAACCTCCACACCATTCTCCATAGTGACTGTATCAGTTTACATTCCCACCAACAGTGCAAGAGGGTTCCCTTTTCTCCACATCCTCTCCAGTGTTTATTGTTTGTAGATTTTTTATGATGGCCATTCTGACCAGTGTGAGGTGACACCTCATTGTAGTTTTGATTTGCATTTCTCTAATGTTTAGTGGTGTTGAGCATCCTTTCATGTATTTGTTGGCAATCTGTGTATCTTCTTTGGAGAAACATCTACTTAGGTCTTCTGCCTATTTTTGGATTGGGTTGTTTGTTGTTTTGATATTGAGCTGCATGAGCTGCTTGTAAATTTTGGAGATTAATCCTTTGTCAGTTGCTTCATTTGAAAATACTTTCTTCCATTCTGAGAGTTGTCTCTGCATCTTGTTTATGGTTTCCTTTGCTGGGAAAAAGTTTTTACGTTTCATTAGGTCCCATTTGTTTATTTTTGTTTTTAGTTCCATTTCTCTAGGAGGTGGGTCAAATAGGATCTTGCTGTAATTTATGTCACAGAGTGTTCTGCCTATGTTTTCCTCTAAGACTTTTAGAGTGTCTGGCCTTACATTTAGGTCTTAAATCCATTTTGAGTTTATTTTTGTGTATGGTGTTAGGGAGTGTTCTAATGTCATTCTTTTACATGTAGCTGTCCAGTTTTCCCAGCACCACTTATTTAACAGGCTGTCTTTTCTCCATTGTATACTCTTGCCTCCTTCACCAAAGATAAGGTAAACATATGTGCATGGTTTATCTCTGGGCTTTCCATCCTGTTCCATTGATCTATATTTCTGTTTTTGTGCCAGTACCATACTGTCTTGATGACTGTAGCTTTGTAGTATAGTCTGAAGTCCAGGAGCCTGATTCCTCCAGCTCCATTTTTCTAGCTCCAGATTGCTTTGGCTATTCAAGGTCTTTGTGTTTCCATACAAACTGTGAAATTTTTTGTTCTCCTTCTGTGAAAAATGCCATTGGTAGTTTGATAGGGATTGCACTGAATCTGTAGATTGCTTTGGGTAGTAGAGTCATTTTCACAATGTTGATTCTTCCAATCCAAGAACATGGTATATCTCTCCAACTGTTTGTATCATCTTTAATTTCCTTCATCAGTGTCTTATATAGTTTTCTGCATACAGGTCTTTTGTCTCCTTAGGTAGGTTTATTCCTAGGTATTTTATTCTTCTTGTTGCAATGTTAAATGGGAGTGTCTCCTTAATTTCTCTTTCAGATTTTTCATTAGTGTATAGGAATGCAAGAGACTTCTGTGCATTAATTTTGTATACTACTACTTTACCGAATTCATTGATTAGCTCTAGTAATTCTCTGGTAGCATCTTAAGGATTCTCTATGTATAGTATCATGTCATCTGCAAACAGTGACAGTTTTACTTCTTTTCCGATTTGGATTCCTTTTGTTTCTATTTCTTCTCTGATTGCTGTGGCTAAAACTTCCAAAATGATGTGGAATAACAGTGATGAGAGTGGGCAACCTTGTATTGTTCCTGATCTTAGTGGAAAAGGTTTCAGTTTTTCACCATTGAGAACAATGTTGGCTCTGGGTTTGTCATATATGGCCTTTATTATGTTGAGGAATATTCCCTCTATGCCTACTTTCTGGAGGGTTTTTATCATAAACGGGTGTTGAATTTTGTCAAAAGCTTTTTCTGCATCTGTTGAAATGATCATATGGTTTTTCTCCTTCAATTTGTTAATATGGTTTATCACATTGATTGATTTGCATATATTGAAGAATCCTTGCATTCCTGGGATAAACCCCACTTGATCATGGTGTATGATCCTTTTAATGTGCTGTTGGATTCTGTTTGCTAGTATTTTGTTGAGGATTTTTGTAACTACGTTCATCAGTGATATTGGCCTGTAGTTTTCTTTTTTTGTAACATCTTTGCCTGGTTTTGGTATCAGGGTGATGGTGGCCTCTTGGAATGAGTTTGGGAGTGTTCCTCTCTCTGCTATATTTTGGAAGAGTTTGAGAATGATAGGTGTTAGCTCTTCTCTAAATGTTTGATAGAATTCTCCTGTGAAGCCATCTGGTCCTGGGTTTTTGTTTGTTGGAAGATTTTAAATCACAGTCTCAATTTCAGTGTTTGTGATTGGTCTGTTTATATTTTCTATTTCTTCCTGGTTCAGTCTCGGAAGGTTGTGCTTTTCTGAGAATTTGTCCATTTCTTCTAGGTTGTCCATTTTATTGGCATATAGTTGCTTGTAGTAATCTCTCATGATCCTTTGTATTTCTGCAGTGTCAGTTGTTTCTTCTCCTTTTTCATTTCTAATTCTGTTGACTTGAGTCTTCTTCCTTTTTTTCTTGATGAGTCTGGTTAATGGTTTATCAATTTTATTTATCTTCTCAAAGAACCAGATTTTAGTTTTATTGATCTTTGCTATCATTTCCTTTATTTCTTTTTCATTTATTTCTGATCTGATCTTTATGATTTCTTTCCTTCTGCTAACTTTGGGGTTTTTTGTTCTTCTCTCTAATTGCTTTTGGTGTAAGGTTAGGTTGTTTGAGATTTTTCTTGTTTCTTGAGGTAGGACTGTATTGCTATAAACTTCCCTCTTAAAACTGCTTTTGCTGCATCTCATAGGTTTGGGTTGTCATGTTTTCATTGTCATTTGTTTCTAGGTATTTTTTGATTTCCTCTTTGATTTCTTCAGTGATCTCTTGGTTATTTAGTAGTGTATTGTTTAGCCTCCATGTGTTTGTATTTTTTACAGATTTTTTCCTGTAATTGATATCTAGTCACATAGCATTGTGGTCAGAAACAATACTTGATACGATTTCAATTTTCTTAAATTTACCAAGGCTTCATTTGTGACCCAAGATATAATCTATCCTGGAGAATGTTCCATGAGCACTTGAGAAGAAAGCGTATTCTGTTGTTTTTGGATGGAATATCCTATAAATGTCAATTAATCCATCCTGTTTAATGTACCATTTAAAGCTTGTGTTTCCTTATTTATTTTCATTTTGGATCATCTGTCCATTGGTGAAAGTGGGATGTTAAAGTCCCCTACTATTATTGTGTTACTGTCAATTTCCCCTTTTATCATTGTTAGCATTTGCCTTATGTATTGAGGTGCTTCTATGTTGGGTCATAAATATTTACAATTGTTATGTTTTCCTCTTGGATTGATCCCTTGATTATTACATAGTGTCCTTCTTTGTCTCTTGTAACAGTCTTTATTTTAAAGTCTATTTTGTCTGATATGAGAATTGCTACTCCAGCTTTCTTTCGAATTCCATTTGCATGGAATATCTCTTACCATCCCCTCACTTTCAGTCTGTATGCGTCCCTAGGTCTGAAGTGGGTCTCTTGTAGACAGCATATATACAGGTCTTGTTTTTGTGTACATTCAGCCAGTCTATGTCTTTTGGTTGGAGCATTTAATCCACTTACATTTAAGGTAATTATTGATATGTATGTTCCTATTACCATTTTCTTAATTGTTTTGGGTTTGTTATTGTAGGTCTTTTCCTTCTCTTGTGTTTCCTGCCTAGAGAAGTTCCTTTAGCATTTGTTGTAAAGCTGATTTGGTGGTGCTGAATTCTCTTAGCTTTTGCTTGTCTGTAAAGGTTTTAATTTCTCCATCAAATCTGAATGAGATCCTTGTTGGGTAGAGTAATGTTAGTTGTAGGTTTTTCCCTTTCATCACTTTTTTTTTTTTTCCTGTATGTGGGCCTCTCACTGTTGTGGCCTCTCCCGTTGCAGAGCACAGGCTCCGGACGCGCAGGCTCAGCGGCCATGGCTCACGGGCCCAGCCGCTCCACGGCATGTGGGATCTTCCCGGACCGGGGCACGAACCCACGTCCCCTGCATCGGCAGGCAGACTCTCAACCACTGCGCCACCAGGGAAGCCCCTTTTCATCACTTTAAATACGTCCTGCCACTCCCTTCTGGCTTACACAGTTTCTGCTGTAAGATCAGCTGTTAACCTTATGGGGATTCCCTTGTATGTAATTTGTTGTTTTTCCATTGCTGCTTTTAATATGTTTTCTTTGTATTTAATTTTTGATAGTTTGATTAATATGTGTCTCGACATGTGTTTCCTTGGATTTATCCTGTATGGGACTCTGCGCTTCCTGGACTTGATTGACTATTTCCTTTCCCATTTTAGGGAAGTTTTCAACTATAATCTCTTCAAATATTTTCTCAGTCCCTTTCTTTTTCTCTTCTTCTTCTGGGACCCTTATTATTCGAATGTTGGTGTGTTTAATGTTGTCCCAGAGGTCTCTGAGACTGTCCTCAATTCTTTTCATTCTTTTTTTTTATTCTGCTCTGCGGTAGTAATTTCCACTATTTTATCTTCCATGTCACTTATCCGTTCTTCTGCCTCAGTTATTCTGGTATTGATTGCTTCTAGAGAATTTATAATTTCATTTATTGTGTTGTTCATCATTGTTTGTTTGCTCTTTAGTTCTTCTAGTTCCTTGTTAAATGTTTTTTTTTGTATTTCCTCCATTCTATTTCCAAGATTTTGGATCAGCTTTACTATCATTATTCTGAATTCTTTTTCAGGTAGACTGCCTATTTCCTCTTCATTTGTTAGGTTTGGTGGGTTTTTACTTTGCTCCTTCATCTGCTGTGTATTTCTCCGTCTTCTCATTTTGCTTAAGTTACTGTGTTTGGGGTCTCCTTTTCACAGGCTGCAGGTTCGTAGTTCCTGTTGTTTTTGGTGTGTGACCCCAGTGGGTAAGGTTGGTTCAGTGGGTTGTGTAGGCTTCCTGGTGGAGGGGACTTGTTCCCTGTTCTGGTGGATGAGGCTGGATCCTGTTTTTCTTCTGGGCAGGACCGAGTCCAGTGGTGTGTTTTGGGGTGTCTGTGAACTTATTATGATTTTAAGCAGCCTCTCTGCTAATGGGTGGGGTTATGTTCCTGTCTTACTAGTTGTTTGGCATAGGGTGTCCAGCACTGTAGCTTGCTGGTCGTTGAATATAGTTCCCTGTGCTATACAGTAGGACCTTCTTGTTTATTCATTCTCCATATAATAGTTTACATCCACTGATCCCAAACTCCCAATCCATCCCTCCCCCAACCCTCTCCCCCTTGGCAATCACAAGTCTGTTCTCTATGTCTACGAGTCTGTTTCTGTTTCATAGATAGGTTCATTTGTATCATATTTTAGATTCCACATATAAGTGATATCATATGGTATTTGTCTTTCTCTGTCTGACTTACTTCACTCCGTATGATTATCTCTAGGTCCACCCAAGTTGCTGCAAACAGTATTATTTCATTCTTTTTATGTCTGAGTAGTATCCCATTGTATATATGTACCACATCTTCTTTATCCATTCGTCTGTTGATGGACATTCACTTTTAATCAGTGAGCATCTAACCTGAACCAGGCACTGTGTTGGGCTCTGTGGTACTGCAGTGGATGGACGACATGGGTATTCATGATCAATGCCAAAAGGAAGTGATCTCTAGCAGGATGGGGACAGCCAGATAGGGAACATCTCAGTGGTGGCACCTTGATGGGTACAGGAGTGGTGCTTGCTCTGGCCACCACCTACAACACCAGCTGCCCAGCTGCTCCTGTGGGTGTAAGAATGCCAGTGCCTTGAAGATCAGGTGTGTCTGACCACAGCCTATTCACATGAATTCTGCCTTGCTCTAAACACAGTCAAAGAAAACTTTCCAAGTGGCTATTTCAGTGTAACATAAACAAAAATCTAACATTTATGTGGTGCTTTATGATCCTCTTTGTATATGCCAAGGTCTTATGTCAGCTGATCTCCTCACTAACCCTATGAAGGAGACCAGGAAGGTATCAGAGTACCTAGCAGAGAATCAAATGGGAGCTCAGGGTCACCCCAGGGAATGTCAACGTTTTGGCTAGGTTTCAAGACTCCCGGGTCTGAATTTAGCCGTCTTATTACTATGCACACCAGTTACGTGGCATCACTGAGAAAAACAAATCCACTTTTAAAACTGAATGTTTCAATTTTTATAATTTATACGTATTGATTTCATAAATATTTATTGAGCACATTAGAAACAGAGCAAAGAAAAAACTTTAATAGGGAAACTGTTGTAGAATAACCTATAATTATTTCCCTGTTTAATGTCTAACAGTGATACGTGTGTAGGAGAAAATAAAATAGAACTTGGAAACAGTGTGACTGAGGGGTGGGGGAAAGATTTTAGGTAGAGTGGGTGTTAAAGCCTCTCTGAGGAGGTGATGTTCAGGTTGACTTGAATGATGAGGAGGACACAGCCACGCAACTACCTGTGACAAAGGAAACGGCAGAGATAAGGGCTCTAATGCAGAAAGAACTTGGCATATTTGAGGAAGAGAAAGTGGATCAATATGTCCAGAGCATGGGGAGTGCAAAGAAGAGGGATCTTACAAGGCCAGGGAAACAGAATGTGTGCACCTTGGATCTTGGGAAGGAGCTTCAGGTTATGATGTGCAGGAGGGTGATCTGATCTGACTATCCTTTTTGCAGGATGACTCTAGCTTCCTTATGGAGAATGGCTTATAGGAGGGAAGAAAGTGAGCAGGGGGATCTTTTGGGAGGGACTTCAGTGATCCAGGCAAGAGATGATGGTGGCTGGGACTCATATGGTGGCAATGGGGGTGGAGTATAATGAATTGACTGGAGATATATTTTGAATTTAGGATTGATAGGAGATGCCGAATGGGTGAGAATGGCCATGAGAAAAAAGAGGAATGAATTATAGCTCAAAGGTTTTTGATCTGAGCCACTGGATGATTATTGGTACCCCTTACTGAGATGGGAAACTATGGTAAAGGAACAATTTTGGTAAGCTACGGGGATGAGGGGTCATATTTTGACTGAGTGAGGATTCTACATGGACTGGTCAGATATGCATTTTGAAAACTGAGTTTGGAGATCAAATGAGAGGTCAAGACTAGAGATGGAAAATTGGAAATCATCACCATATATATAGTACCTAAGGCCATGGACTTGGATGAGCTCATCCAGAAGTTAGATATATCAGAAAAGAGAAGACAGACCAGACTTGGGCTCTAATATATTTCAACATTAAGAGGTCAAGCTGAGGAGATGGAACCAATCAAGGAAATCAAAAAGGAGCAGCCACTGCCGTAAAAGGGAAAATCCCAAGAGAGTGTTTCAAGATGGAGGTCAGCTATGTCAGACATTGCTGAAACGGAAAATAAAACAAACACAGAAAAGATGTTGAGGGCAGAGGAGACTGTGGGTGTCCAGAAACCCTGGAACCTGTTGGGCTTGAGAAGATTAGCAATCCTCAGGTGCTTCTTTCTTTCTCATTCCACTGAGGCAAGTTGTCAAGGGGGAAACAGTTTCTCCAAAATTTCATTTAGTGAAGTTCAAATGTCTGAATGAAAAGTTGGTCCATTCCAAAAGCATATTCTGAGCCCCTTAATGGATGAGTTTAATAAATATCCATTGTTACCATGCAGGTGTCCTTAGATGATGAACTTGGTGGTTGACCTTTGATGGGATCATTAGTGAGCACTGCATCCTGGTACTTTCGGGACCAGGATCATTGCTTCATTATCCTTTGGAGACACATGAGAAATTTGAAGGGAGGTTTCATTTTCAGTTTACTGAGAGATGTACAGTAAGAGGAAGTGAGGAACTGGAAAATGGCAGCAGAGTCACTAGTTTTATGATAAGAACAATGAGGGAGTGAACTAATGACCAAGCCAGCTTCAATCATTAACACCTTACTGGAATTAGATGATTAGTTCTAGAACGTGAGGGTGAGATGCACAGGTCAGAGTGAGCCTGAGAAACATGATGGTGAGGGATCGGGGAGGTGAAGGCAACTTGATGGCAAGGGAGAGCTCAGAAAAGGACAGAGTGGACGGCCGTACATCTCTCTTCCCTCGTAGTTGGACTCGGATCAGATTATGACTTCCAGTGTTTGAAACCAAAGGATAGTGGAGTTAGTTGAAAGGGACTTGGGAAAGAGCTTATATCCTGTCCCTTTTATAGTCCTAGTGAACTTTCTAAATGAAGGGACGTATGGGGAAGCAGGGCAGATGACATGCCAATCAAGACAGGAAACTGAAGTAAGAATACAGACTAGTGGTTCAGCAACGAGCAGATGAAGACAATAGGCTGCCCTCTAAATTATTTCCCTGTGTGATCCTAGTACACACAGAGGCTGACCTCTAAACTTTTGCACCTATAAAATGAGAATTTTACGACATTTTCCTGAACATGACCATCTCATTTAGTAGAAGGGTGTGAAGTTATCAAAATAGCTATCGCTTGTTTAATTATATTTGGTTTTACCTAATGTTTAACTTCTAAAAAAACATAAAGACCTAAAATTGTTTAAATGAACCTGAGATTTCTCTAAGGAATACACAGCGCACTAAAAGTTTTGTTCATCTTATTATTTCTCTTGAACTTCTCCCCATAAGAGAATTTAAACCTTGCAAACCACTTAAATATATCTAAAACAGAATGATCAAAAATAAGGTGGAAGAGACCTACGGTTCAGGTCATATGGAGTAATGAGTTATCAGACTTACCTCCCACTATAAGCAATTAATAACACTGGACAGAACACATAAAACAAATTCAGGTACTGGATTACAGACAGTGCAGGGCCATGACCCTTGAAAGCAGGGCCAGCACAAAGCAAGCTCCTTGTCCACACCAGCCGTCCGCTTAGGGTGACGTTCAACCTACAGCACAGAGAGGTGGAGACCGCAGGGAGCAGTGGCCTGGGGGGAGGAAATAGGAATCACAGCCTGAATCTGCCGAAGCAGCTGGCACATGGGGGTGTCACCAGTCTCTGATGTAGACCTGCTCTGATCAGCCGAGAAACCAACTGCCTGAACAAAACTCAAACTCTTTAAAGAAATGTTAAAAATTCAGATTCTCAACAACACAGAATCCACAATGTGTGCTACATTAAACTAAAAGTTATTAGACATACATCCAGAAGACCAGGAAACTAACCCATAACCCGGGGGAAATAATTCCATAGGAATAGACTGAGGGACAATGGATGGAATAACAGCACAAGAACTTTGCGACAGTTGTTATAAACTGTTCAATAATTTAAAAAAAAAGATATACATAATACTCGCACCTTTTTAATTGGGCTATTTCCCTTTTTATTATGGATTATAGTCTTTATGTGTTCTAGGTACAAATCTCTTGTCACATACAGGATGCGCAAAAATTTTCTCCCATTCTGTGAAGTGTTTTTCTGCTTCCTTGATGGTGTTCATTGATGCACAAAACATTTAATTTTGATAAAATCCAATTCATCTATTTTTTTCTTTGTTACTGCTTTTGGTTTCACATCTTAGAAACAATTGCTTAATCCAAGGTCACATTTAATGATATTTTTAAAGGTGATTTTTTTTTCTTTTCAGATATTATATATTATATTTTCTTTTCAGTTTTAGAATTTCTATTTGGCTCCGTTTTAGATGATGCCTATGCTTGTTTTCTAAGAGTTTAATAGTTTTAGCTCTTACATTTAGTCTTCGATCATTAATTTCTTTGGAAGGAAATTTTCTGCCTAAAAAAATGACAACAAAAAGTCACTCTCATAGGATGAGAAGAAAACAAACAAAGAAATTGACTCTCTGGTTAGACCAGCCCAGGTGCTAAAGCTAGCTCTGACACTCTTTTCTCTGTGACCCCAGGAAGGTTACTTAACATTTCTGAGCCTGAGTTTTACCAACTATAAAATGGAGATGATAACATCTGTGTTGTCTGTAGCTGTTTTTGGCACTATTATAATCCTTTCCATCACGTTGTACAGTTTCATCAGAAGAACATTAATGTGGGAATCACTGTTCATGGGTTTTAAGACCAGTTTCCAACTTAGTAGTTCTGTGACATAGGAGCGTTTGCCTCTCTGAACCCCAGTTTCCTCATCTGTGAAATGGAGGATGAGTAAGATCATTACTCAGGTCCTTTCCAGCACTAAACTTTCTGTTACTCATCTAAAGAATGCATTTGGCACATGGTTAGATTCACCCTTAGGGAATTACATTTCATTTAAAAACCTGCTTTTTTGTTTGATGGACTTGGCTACCAGCACCAGCCTCTGCTTCCAAACAAATATTTGCCTTAAGTGAGAGAGAATACTTTGGGTAGAAATAATAATATATAAAATCACTTCCTCTTCCCTTGGACACTATTTTCATAGAGAAAACACAAATACAATTTTTATCATTTCTGAGTTTTTGAAGTTCACGAACTGAGATTTATTTCTCAGGTCTCACAGTCCACTTAAAAAAGATTCATTTTTTGCCTCTCTATTGAGATCAGCTTAGATTTCAGCTGCCTACTGTGCCATGGAATGATCCAAAGACACAGCCCAGAGTGAGAGTCCAAAACCCTGTAAATCAAGCAGTGGGGACTCCCGATGGAAACACCAGCTACAGAGGCGAGTTCTCATTAGCATCGGGATGTAAGGCTCCATGCGTTCATTTTTCATTGCTGGAAAGAAAGGCAGTCATGGGCCCACCATGACTCCGCCTCCCAAGTGGAAATTCTGTGATGCAGTTTGCAAGCCCTGGGGACCTGCACTGGATCAAGGAAAGTATCTGTCAGGTCCTTCTTCTCTGGGGTCTGGAGAGGCTGCCTGTGGCCCGAGGGAAGATGAGCACATCCATCAGCAAGGCGACGTGAGGGGACACAGAGGTGCTACAGGAAGGGTCCTCTGTGCTCAGCAGCATCCCCGATGCACAGTGGGGAGTGGTCTCCATGCTGTTCTGTCCACGTGACTCCACTCTGCTCTCACTGACGTGCCACTTCCAGCTCTGACTCTTTCTGACCGGGATGGGAGCCAGATGCACCAGCATAAATGTACAAAATCCAATACAATTCTTCAAGGGTCGTGTGCCAGGATCCAAATGGACTTGAGCACAAGTCTGGTGTGGAGGCTTGTTCTGAGCACAACTTCAGTCCAATCACGCAGTCGGCTTTTATAAAATTTCCACACTCTGGGCCACTTCAACGACTTCAAGCTCCATCTCTGGAGGCCGAGCACCCTTCATTCATCACTGATGAAAATAAAAGCCCATTTTAAAAAATGAATTGAAGAGAGAATCCATTCCGTGGTTCCATCTGTAGTTGCTACCTGGATCAATAACATAGAAAAATAGACACTGAGAACAAAACCTAATCCTGCCTTTCGTTTTCTGGTTTGAAATAAAACAGGATATTGATATGCAAGTAGAGAGGCTCGTTAATTCATGAGAAATCGTTCGAGGAAGTAGAGATCATGATAAATAAATGATTCTGGTTGAATTGATGAGTTTGGCTCCGACCCATCATTCCAGGATCACTGAGTAGTAGTCTCCACTGTGGATTCTGCATGATGTGAGTCTTCTGGACTCTACTGCTGCACTATGCCAGGGCCTCTGAGCTTCCGTTGTAACTGTCTATAAATCACCTTCCTGATCACTCAGATGAAAGCAGAATGCGTGTGTTTGCTGAGATGGATTTGCTGCCTTCTGTTTCTGAAAGGTGTATGAAGCAACACCAGAGCCTGGAGGAGAAGTTACGCTGATCTGTATTCTTTATTAGGAGGCTTTTGGCTGAAGACAAGAGTCCAGCATTGCTCAGCCAAGGTGGCCTGCCCTCCTCAGAGGCCGGCGGTCCCAGGGCAGGAAGAGCCAAATGCTAAACAACCTTCGAAGAAAATGGAGCTGATCCTCTTCCTCTACCATGAGTCCCTCCTAGCTGGGCAGGGCAGCAGTGGAGATGCATCTAGTCCCAGGTATGTCTACCTCATTACTTTGCGAGCTCAGGCACATGAGATGTCAATTTCCTCGTGTAAGACACACAAGTTGGAATGCAAGGGCTCAGTGACAATGTTCTAGTTTTCTCCAAGTGCCTGAGGCCATGGTTTAAGAGTCTTCATGCTCGGGCTTTGCAATTTAGCTACTTTCTTAAATCTTTTCATGGTTGAGGGGTCAATTCTGGGGTGAAAAGTGGCAGCCACCTCTGGGGTGAGGCGGGATCTCTACTTCATGCTGAGAGTGCTCAGGGCCCAGCAAAGCAGGAAAGACCCGCAGTGCCTTTGCCCATCTGAAGGAATGAATGAGCTGGCATGGAACTACCGACAGTGAACCTGGGCTGGGAGGAGAGAGGAGACCATTATGATGAGGCAGAGTGGCCAGACCCGGGCTGTTCACCTCAGCAGGATGCCAGCTGGGTGGGGCTGTGGGTCCCTCCCACGGAGCCAGGGCTAAGGGTCAGGGATGACTCACATGGGGCCTGGAAGCCCGCTGAATCCTCCTTCTAGCCTGTGTAGCTGCTGGCTATACCCTATTTGTCTTCCAAAGAGGATAAGCTGACAGTTGGAAGCCCCGGGCTGGCGGGTCAGGCCGGAGCTGCTGAGATGCCCTCAGACCATATGCCATTGACAGTTGGCGGCTCCCTGAGCACGCTGGGGGCTCTCAGCTCCCAGAGGAACTAGCTTCAGCTGGACTTGAACAAATATGACCACTGGGGACAGGCAGCCAAAGTGAGGAGAAATGCAACCTTGTAAGACCACCTTTTCTCAGGCCATCGGCTTCCAACAAAGTTCTTGTTTGGAAAAACACGTGGTGTCTGTCGAACGGAAATCAACATTGGAGGGTAGTTTCTCTGGGAGAAGGTTGACATGTAGAAGTCCTCTGTGTGTTATAAATAATATTCCTAATTACTGCACGTCCCGTTGCTGCTAATCTGGGAAAGGTGGAACCTTCTGTGAGGTTTTTAGAGAGAAGCCCCTCAGGAGAGGTATGAACAGATTTCAGGAAGTAGAAAAATTTCATATTTCCATTCGGTAACAGGAAAATGTTCCAGAAACTTTTACTTAAGTTTTCTTTCTTTTTTTTCCCCTCCCGTCAATGAAGACTTGCTTCAGCCTGATTCCACAGTCCATGTGGTAACACAGCTCAGAACACATGATGGGAAATAGTGCTACAATGGGCGCTGGGAATCTGCTTTGTTCTAGCCCCACAAGCTACGGACAGCGGGTGTGGTCCGGCCAAACCACCCTGGACTTAGAGGTGGGAGACGAATGTGAATTGTCTGGCTCCCCACTTCCTCAGGGGGTGTTCACTGAGGTTTCTGAATCTCAGATTTTTCATCCTTAAAAAGTGGGGAGATAAATAACTACCTCTTTGGATTGCTGTGATGATGAAAGGCAATGTCAGTGGTAACATAGGCTTAACATAAAGAAGATTCTCTCTACTTAGATTTCATTGTCTTAAGGTCGTCAAGTAGTGGTAGAAGCTATGCCAATTATGTTCACCAAACTGGGTTATTTCTCCTGGACACACAGAAACACTACATTTTCCAGAAGCCCTTGTGTCCAGTGGGCTGCACACCTGAGTTCTGCCCAATGGAATGTGGGCCCAGGACATGGCCATCACTGCCAGGCTGGCCATAAACATGGCCAAGCTCTATCTTCTGCCCACACAGCTGGGGGTGAAGGACCCGGAGACTGGGAGACCACAGAGGAGAGGAAACGGCCTGGACAGAAAGATGGAAAGGCCCTGAGACCCTCCTCAGATGGGGAGTCCAGGGAGCCACCTGCTGGCAGTTAACTGTGCTGTAAGAAATACATGTTCCCCGGTTAAGCCATTGAGATTTAGGAAGTGTTAGCTAAGGAACAGAGCTGTAATTACCCTGAGCAATATGTGAACTAATTATGTGACCTCAGACACATCTTACCCTCCAGGTGCTGGTTTCCTCACCTGTAAAATGGGTACAATGACATCTCTCCAATTCTCTCTCTCAGGGTAAAAACAAGAGCATCAATCAGAAGCTATTATCCTTGGCTGCTCATCTGAGGATTTCTTTTTTAATTGAGGTAGACTTGATGTACAATATTATGTATGTTTCAGGTGTACAACATAGTAATTCACAATTTTAAAGGTTATATTCCATTCATAATTATTATAAAATATTGGCTATGTTCCCTATGCTGTACAATATATCCTTGTAGCTTACTTATTTTATATATAGTAGTTTTTACCTGTTAACTCCCTACCCCTTTCTTGGCCCTCCCCACTTCCCTCTCCCCACTGGTAACAACTAGTTTGCTCTTTATATCTGTGAGTCTATTTCTTTTCTGTTATAGTCACTAGATTGTTCTATTTTTTTTTTAAAGAGTTTTCTTTTTTTTTTAATTAATTTATTTATTTTTGGCTGTGTTGGGTCTTCATTTCTGCGCGAGGGCTTTCTCCAGTTGCAGCAAGCGGAGGCCACTCTTCATCGCGGTGCGCGGGCCTCCCACTGTCACGGCCTCTCCCGTTGTGGAGCACAGGCTCCAGACGCGCAGGCTCAGTAGTTGTGGCTCACGGGCCCAGTCGCCCCGCGGCATGTGGGATCCTCCCAGACCAGGGCTCGAACCCGTGTCCCCTGCACTGGCAGGCAGACTCCCAACCACTGCGCCACCAGGGAAGCCCTATTTTTTTATATTCCACATATAAGTGACATAATACAGTATTTGTCTTTCTCTGTCTGATTCATTTCACTAAGCCTAATGCCCTCTAAGTCCATCTATGTTGTTGCAAATGGCAGAATATCATTCTTTTTATGGCTGAGTAGTATTCCATTGTGTGTGTGTGTGTGTGTGTGTGTGTGTGTGTGTGTATACACCACATCTTCTTTATCCACTTATATGTTGATGGACACTTAGGTTGCTTCCATATCTTGGCAACTGTACAACATTGGGGTGCACGTATCTTTTTGAATTAGTGTTTTCTTTTTTTTTTCAGATATATACCCAAGAGTGAAATTTCTGGGTCATATGATAGCTCTATTTTTAGTTTTTCGAGAAATCACCATACTGTTTTCCACAGTGGCTGCACCAATTTACACTCCCACCAACAGTGTAAGAGGGTTCCAGTTTCTCCACAGCCTTGCCAACATTTGTTATTTGTGTCCTTTTTGATGATAGTCATTCTGATAGGTGTGAGGTGATAACTCATTGTGGTTTTTTTTTTTTTTTTCTTTTTTGTGGTACGCGGGTCTCTCACTGTTGTGGCCTCTCCCATTGTGGAGCACAGGCTCCGGACGCACAGGCTCAGCGGCCATGGCTCACGGGCCCAGCCACTCCGTGGCATGTGGGATTCTCCCGGACCAGGGCAGGAACCCATGTCCCCTGCATCGGCAGGCGGACTCTCAACCACTGCGCCACCAGGGAAGCCCTCATTGTGGTTTTAATTTGCATTTCTCTCATAATTAATGATGTTGAGCATCTTTTCATGTGCCTGTTGGCCATCTGTATGTCTTCTTTGGAAAAATGTCTATTTAGGTCTTCTGTCCATTCTTTAATCAGGGTTTTTTTTTTGATGTTGTGTTGTATGAACTTTTTATATATTTGGATATTAACTCTTATAGGTCACATTATTGCAAATATTTTTCCCCATTCGGTAGGTTGTCTTTTCATTTTGTTGATGGTTTCCTTTGCTGTGGAAAAGCTTTTATTTTTAGTTAGGTCCCATTTGTTTATTTTTGCTTTTATTTTCTTTGCTTTATGAGATGGATCCCCAAAAAATGTTCATGCAATTTATGTCAAAGAGTGTTCTGCCTATGTTCTCTTCTAGGAGTTTTATGGTTTCAGGTCTTACATTTAGGTCTTTAATCCATTTTGAGTTTATTTTTGTATATGGTGTTTGGAAGTGTTCTAATTTCATTCTTTTGCATGTAGATGTCCAGTTTACCCAGCACCACTATTGAAGAGGCTGTCTTTTCTCCATTGTATATTCTTGCCTCCTTTGTCATAGATTAATTGAGCAAAACTGTGTGGGTTTATTTCTGCTCTCTCTATTCAGTTCCATTGAGCTACATGTCTGTTTTTGTGCCAGTACCATGCTGTTTTGAATACTATAGCTTTGTAGCTGAGGAATTTTTTAAAACGTAGACACCTGAGTTTTCCTGGAAGCCCCTTAGAACCCATCTCCTGGTTGGGACCTCAGTGTAAAATTTAAATGCTCCTTGGGTGTCTTGGAAGCAAGCAAGTATTGAAAACCACCATCATACAAACGAAATCACTCTAAAAAATGAAACGAATGGATGGCAACTTCTTATACTCAGATGTGAGTGTGGGATTGCTTTACGAGAAGACCAAACATACATCAGTCTGAGCGGAAAGTGAAAAGCTTGGGCGAGTGGGTTCATGTCACGTGGTCTTCCCTCTGAGTCACCACACAACTCCAGGGGGTGCCACTCATGTTCCCTCCCTGGGAGTTCACACAGAATGGTGCTGTCCAGGCTGTGCTCCGTGACCCACGGGATGATGGAACTCTGTCCGGAGTCACTTCCTAAGCTTCCAGTAGTTTAGGAAGAGCTGAACATCTCAGGTGAGCATCTGAAGTAAGAGTGAAAACCCAGGTACCTTTTTTTCGGGGGGTTGGGGGAGGATGGAACAGTCAACCACCCTAAAAAGGCCACACTGCTCTACACTTTGGTTTCCCTGCACCAAATATCCAGCCATGCCGACCAGGGTAACTGAAGATCCCTACCGGGGGTGACCATTAATAACCACAACAAACAATTACTGAGGGCTTCTCATGTGCCCAATACCCTGTTAAGAGCTCTTCATGGACGAACTCATTTAATTTTTCACTGTAGCCCTATGATGTATGGTGTACAGGGCACAGCTATGTCCTCCGTTTTCCAGTGAGGGACTGAAGCACAGAGAGGTTAACGAGCTTGGGCAACGTCCCACCAGCTGTTAGTGGTGGAACAGGGACTTTAGCTCAGGCCACATGGCTGCAGAGCCTGCCCCAGAGACGGGATTTTGTAATCCTTGGCTTTGCTGGTAGGAGAGACCATAACTGGTGGAGCCCTTTTTGTGACTTCAAAGGTAGCTGAATTTAGCACTTGAGCACAACTGTGGATATTCAGCAAGAAACCAGAAAGAACCACAGGTAACAGAACCTGGAATAAAACCTATTTCAAATAGCCTCAAACCATTTAATTCCATTTCTTGCTACAACAAAGGCCAGCCTGAGGTCTCCAGATAAGCTGGATTCTGACGCTGACTTGATAGAATAAAAACCTTGAACCTCAACATCCTGGGGTCTATGCAGCGTCGAGGGGAAAGCACCTGATGTGTAAATCCACTGTTGGTTAAGGTTGGTGCTCAACGACGCGTGTGTTATTACAGAACCAAGGAAGGTGCAGGCCCTCCACCCTCCTGCGAGCCGTGTTCCCCATCACTGGGCCTCATCAAGCGGCTGGACCCCTTGGCACTAACCCCTTGGCACCAGGGACAGGTCCCTGAGGTCTGGCTTCCTCCAGCCCTGCAGCTACTCACATCCACCCAGGGCCAGCCCCGCCCAGGCCCCTGAGGCTCCAGGCCTGCCCGCTGCATAGAGATATGGTGGGTGGGGTGAGCACCATGTCCATCTAGCACTGGATGACTGCTCTGAGTAAAGGGCCATTGCCAGCCACATTTCCACAGCTACAGAGAGAGCTTAGCCCCTCTTGGAAAATGCACCGCACTGCTGTTCAACGTGAAGGTCAAGTTGGGAGTGGAAGGAACACTTCACCACTTGTGTCGTTTCGTGCTGCCCTCCAGGGAAGAGGCAGGCCACACCTCACCCCGAAACCATCCCTCCTGTGGGTCCAGCCTCCTGGGCAACAGCTGCGCCATCTGGGCTCCCCCCATCCCACCCTGCTGTGGCTCCCTGAGCTTTCTCTCCTGCGTACCATTCTTCCAGGCTCTTTCTAGCATCTCCCAGCCCTCAAACCGAATTCTTTTTTTTCTTTTTTTTTCTGCAGTACGTGGGCCTCTCACTGTTGTGGCCTCTCCCTTTGCGGAGCACAGGCTCCAGACGCGCAGGCTCAGCGGCCATGGCTCACGGGCCCAGCCACTCTGTGGCATGTTGGATCCTCCCGGACCGGGGCACGAACCCGCGTCCCCTGCATCAGCAGGCGGACTCTCAACCACTGCGCCACCAGGGAAGCCCAAACCAAATTCTTGATGAGCTATATAATTAATGTTAATTCAAAAAAGATCAGAAGTTGGATCCCAAGCTCTGACCACAAGGACCAGCCACCAAATCTTTTGCATTTTATCTGCTGTGTCCCGGTTAGAACAAATAAAACCAACTAGAGTGAGGCCTCCCTGTGCAAACCCAGGCAGGGTGTTGGGGCCCCTGGACAGAGCTGGCCTCCTTCTCTGATGGCCCAGGCAGCCGTTTTCAGCTGATTCCATAGGGGAGAGCAGAATTCTACCAGAGTCTAATCGAATTAAGTATCTTCTAGGGGTAAGAATTGTGATTAAAGACCTCCAAGATGCGATGGAAAAACAGGCCTCTTCATGTAATCTCAACTTCTTTCAATTGTTTGCCAACATATACACTTGGAGAATAAGAGTTTGTATCATGCCTGATAATGCTTTTTGTAGGTCATGAAATGAAGTTATTTTTTTCAGGTCTGATTATACCACCATTTTTGAAAGCAATGAAAACAGAAAAAGGCAGAAGGAAATGATATCTTTTGACATAACAGACCATAATGACCTTCTTTAAAACCGTTCATTGTAATAGAAGACAAATGTGCAGAGAGCCTATATTAAGAGAAGTGCACCATATTCAGGCATTAGTTCCGTAAGTGTATCCAGTAAGAAGGAGAATTATAACATTTTGAAAAAGTAAAAGGTTGTACAAAATTCTCCATATAAACTGCAGTCACTAAGCCCTGGGAAGTGGGTGGCAAAATTCCAGGTCATCTTATAGAGATGCTCCTGCTCTGAAGGCAATCTCTGTGGCTTCAAACTGTGCACACAGACATTCTTTTAAAATCGATTCAAAGTTTGGAGGGCTATTGTCTATCACTGTTTTCTATGCATCAAAAATATAGCCATCACCAAAGCCACAGCAAACTTGCACTTACAAATTTTTATCTTCTGCATTTGAGCCCAAATCCTGGAAATTAGGCATCAATGTCTCCAAGAATGCTTCACCTTGGAAATACACCTGCACTAACACCAAAAGAAGGCCTGCAGCATTCCGCCACTAAAATGCTCGTTCCACTTAATGTGGAGATGTCACAGTTGGTACACAGTTCCTGACATGATCATCCAGTAAACATCAGTCCTTCCCCCACCCCCTTCGGCTCCAGGAGCCCAGACGCAGCAGATGCATCTCATCTAGCAGCGACCCGGTAAGTGCGGTTGATTCATTAGCGGATGACAGAAAAGAAATCCAAGAACCGAACATCTATACCAGTTCAGGAATCTAAAACTCAGCAAGTCTACAAAAAGCAAGACCGAAAGCGAGGGTCAAAGTCAGTCATGACAATCCACCTGTGTCCCTCCTACAGCCTCCCTCGTGGCCACCTGGGCATCTTCAGGGTCTGGAAAGGTCACTCATGCCTCAGTGGGATCTCAAGTGGGAACAGTGTTGAGAAGGATTCTGAGGATTTATCCATTGGAGCTAGAGAAGAGTCTGTCCTGAGTGTGTGAAGGAGGAGGGGCACCATCTGTGTCTCAAGTCATTATCTCTGATTAAGAGTTTGAGGGCACCAGCAGGTAGCAGAAGGTGGGCCTGGGCCCAAAGTAAAGGGCCTGGGCCCCTAGTTTATCCACAGTCCACACACATAGAAGGTCCTTCTGCCAAAGGGATGGAACATGCTTCTCTATCCCTTGGCTATGAACTTGTTCGGAGCAAGAGAACAAGGGGAACATGACAGTCTCTGCACCTTAAGAGAACTTGCCTGGGTCCACCTGCTTTCCTGCATGTCTGCCGTGGCCACGCAAACACCATGCCTCTCAGTCCAGGAGGAAGAGAAAAAGACCCACTTGGAGCAGGGCTGCCTCAGCTAGGATGCCCCCAGCAAACCAGGTCAAGAGATAACAGCACAGCCTCAGCAGGAGCCAGTCCGCCCAGGAGCTGACAACCAACACATCACAGCAAGATCAGCCAAGCCTGACGCATGATTTTAGCAACTCAATGAGCGGTGTGTTAAGCCCACTGAGTTTGGGGTGCTAAAGTAGCAATATCTCACTCATACATCTAGCAAAGGCATCCCCCCCAGAACCACAGGATTCTGTGTCAGGAAAGTGTCAGACAAGTTCTGCTTTTACAGAATGACTACTGATCGTAAGCAAGCCCAAACTAATGGGAGACTGACTTTGTTCTTAAAGCTTTCTTCATTGTTCAAAACGTAGAGCCCCGAAGTATCCACACAGGTTTAATTTTTTTTCTTTCCACCTTGTTATCTGGGACACACGCATTAGTAAAGATGTGTAAGCTCCAAGTTGTGCATTTTGGATGCTCTCCCACAGCCATTAGACTGAGCGCTTCTGTGGTTCATCCACACCCAGGAAGACATTTGCTCTTGGGGTAGAAATGAGCAAAGCAGTACATGTACAATCAGCAGCAACATGAACTCTCCCTGTATGTAGTTATGACCTACCCTTCTGGAGACCTCAAAAACGAACCAAAGCCCTTTTCTTCTTTCTTGAAAACCTGTCTGAAAAGTCATACCTCATTCTTTTTTTCCCCTTTTCCTTTTTTTCCTTCCCCTCCAAACGTCCTGTTTTACCCTGAACTCAAGGCTCTGAAATGCCATGACGGAAGCTACGCTGACCTTTGGCAGAACAGAAGGACACAGTGACAGACTCAGGCAGAACCAGGATGTGAGCAGGGCTAGAGTTCCTAGTCCTGGTCCTTCTCCCTTTGGAAGTTTGCTGCTGGATCCCTCAGGCAAACCCACCTCCTGGTTCTTTACTTTGGGCCCAGGCCCACCTTCTGCTACCTGCTGGTGCCCTCCAACTCTGAGGCAGAGACGATGACTCGAGACCCAGGTGGTACCCCTCCTCCTTCACACACTCAGGACAGAGTCTTCTCTAGCTCCAGTGGATAAATCCTCAGAATCCTACCCAACACTGTTCCCACCAAGTGCAGTTTTCAGTACATGAGCCAACCCTATTCATCCAGATCTATCCATACCCCATCTCCTGTTTGAGCTCATGAAACCTTTAGAGGGTATCCAACAGTTTCAAGATATCTATTATATCCTAGGTAATGTGCAAGAAACTAGACATACAATAATAAATGAGACATAGCCAAGACCTCCAGGAAGTCTTGTGTTTTAGAAAGCTTTTAGCCTTGAGGCATAGGGCTGAGCCATGCAGACCTTTCTGGCACTGCTGCAGGTCTATAAACGAAATATTTGGGGGCAAGTTTTGCTTTCAGTGATCCATAAATTCTATTACAATGGCAGCTACTTACTATGCTTAGGAGTAAGCTGGTGAGAGTATGAAAAAGCAGACAAGACTTATTCTTGCCAGAATATATACGTAGCCATGACATGGGAAGTCTGAACACCTGTATTGCTAAATATGACTATTCACCCAGGCCCCATGAGATCCATTTACCTTGCTTCTGCTTTGAAGGACAGCTAAACGTTATAGCTAAACTGCGTTTTTGAACTTTAAGTGTTGTTTTTTTTAACTTCTAAATATAGTAAAAAAAGAAAAAAAAGTGTGTATAACTGTAACTTTGAAAACATACACCTCGGAAACAAAATACAATACAAATGTGTAGATACTGAGTACCAAAGAGTAGCACAGACAACAAAACCTGTGGGGTTTCAGAGAAACCTGAGGGCTCCAGTGGTGACACCTGCAAAGCTTGGCCGGTACTGAGCAGTCCAAGCTGCTCTCTGGGAAGTGGGCCATCCACTGGGGAAGTAAAAGAAAATCATATGACATGGAAGCCACCTAAATGTGCCTGGACAGATGAATGGATAAAGAAGATGTGGTACACATATACGACGGAATATTGCTCAGCCATAAAAAAGAATGAAATGATGCCATTTGCAGCAACATGGTTGGACCTAGAGATGATCATACTAAGTGAAGTAAGCCAGACAGAGAAAGACAAATACCATATGATATCACTTATATGTGGAATAAATAGACCCACAGACATAGAAAAGAAACTTATGGTCACCAAAGGAGAAAGTGGGGGAGGGATAAATTAGGAGTTTGGGATTAACATATACACACTATATATATATAATAGATAACAATAAGGACCTACTGCGTAGCACAGTGAACTATACTCAGTATTTTCTATTAACCTATAAGGGGAAAAATCTGGAAAAAGAATATATATATATATTCTGTATATATAAAACAATCACTTTGCTGTACATCTGAAACTAACACAACCCTGTAATCAACTATACTTCAATTTTTTAAAAAAGGAAATCATACGGATTCCCTTCCCTCATTTCATCTTAAAATTTTAAATAGAGGATTTTGCTTACTAATGGGCTCTAATAACATTTCGAGTGGAGACCAATCTGTAGGAACTTGTAACTATATCTTCATTACCAGAAAGAAGAGAATGAAGCAGTGTCAGAAGTGGTGAAGGCAAAGGCCTTGGCGGTCATCTAGCTCAACGACTGCCAAGTACTCTTTATCCTCTGCCTTCCGTGGAGCGCTTGGGTACAGAGAGATGCTCAGGGGCTGGCGAAGCAGAGTGAGGATGGACCTTCAGATCTCTGTCTATACCTCCATCTGTACCTCCAGAGCTGGCTCCCTCGGATCGTTCTATACACTGCACTTCCCGAAAGGTTTTGTTTGAAGGAAGAGCTTAATAATGAACATCACTGAGTCCTATCCCCTCCACAGAATTTCAGCAAAGTGTAGTTACAACTATAATTGATGGATTTCTGATTAATGGGAAGACCTTGAGACCCAAGCCGTGTTGGGAAACATCTCCAAGCAGGGTCATGAGTTTTCTCACCATCTTGACAGCCTGGGGCCTCTAAGATGAAGAAGGCATGGTTTCAGAGCCCCCAGGATGATTAATTTGCCAGATACCTGATGCTAGGCCGTGTCTCAGGGCTGGGCTGATCTTCGAGGGATGTGGGAGGCAAAAGGAAGGCAGAGCTGGAAGGGGGAGGGCAGATTTCTCAGGCATCCTGGGAAGACAATGGTCACCAACAAAGGTGGCCTTCAGGAAAGCTGCCCCCTCCCTGTAATCTGCCTGTGTATCCTTTCTCCACATCTCTTTATCCCCAGGACTGGGCCTGAGGTCACAGACAGCATGAGTAGAGTATGGCTGTTGGGATCAGTGCCCGGGCTCCTGGCTAGACAGCTGGCCTACCAGCTGCGTGACTTGTGACAAGTCACTCAGTTTCCCTTCTGTGAAAGGGACAAGGCAGTAGTATCTGGTCACAGAGTGGTTTGCACTGAATCAATTACAACATGCAGAAGATTTTAAGTACCCAGGATATGTTAACTCAGTATTTTTCTTTTATTCCAAACCCTTCTTTTTAAAGATGAAAATACTGAAGCCAAAACAGCTTCCCAAGGTCAGGAAACTCAGCTCTTCTGATGGAAAGACCAGAACCTGGTCATCGAGCCTTCCTGGTGCAAAGCCAGAGGCCAGGTCCCAGGCCACGGGTGCACAGGAAGGGCGTCCTTTCCCTGCCTGAGAGCACAGAGGCCCTGGGTAGGGTTGTCAGCCAGAAACATCTCTGCGTGAACAATGCCAATCAGTCACTGAGTCCTCCTCCTATCAGCAGACAAGGAACCAAAGCCTTTCGAGATGCCCATGGTTCACCATCAGCACAAAGCTAATGAGGAATCAGAACTGATTGCTGGTACCTGAGCCAAGTTTTATGGCCTTTGGGGAAATCGTATTCCAGCATCTTGAAGTGAAAATGTCAACATATTTTGTGCCAGTGAAACAATGGTCTTTAGTAATTTTCCCCACTGGCTCTGACAATCCTAAGATATATTTGTGTTCAAAGGAAACATTATCACACCCAGAACCTATTCACACACCCATCCATTTAAGGCATAAACGCTAAATGCAACGCACTGTAAACATTACACCGCAAAGCTACTGAGGCTTACTTTCCCAACTATTTGAATATAAATATTCCACCTCTGACGAGTTTCTTTAAGAATATCATTTAATCTTGTTTCTCCAGGCAAACTGAAATTACAGAATGATATGAAGTAGGATAGAAATTGACTATAAAAATGGCCCCTTTAAGGAGCTGATTGCCCTTGATTGTGACTCTATTTCCCTCACAGGGAGCACAAGGAGCACACAGGAAATGTTCACTGAAAGAATCAACAGGTTTCAACAGTAATTGCGACATGGAGTCAGAGAAGCAGGAAGTCAGGGAGCGCCCATGAGTTCAAGCGAGGCTTTGTGGATTTGGTGGGAAAAGGCAGAGTGAATGAATGAGATACTAGAAACAAGTATCCTGGAGGAGTTAGCGGTGTCCTATCTGTCAGTTTTCTGTACCAACTGCACTTGGCGCAGGTGATGGCAGGGAGTTAATTACAACTAAAAGCTGTGCACTCGGTGAGCTGCAGCCCAAGGTAAGTAGTCCCATTACTCCCCTTATGATTCCAAAGCATTGATACTGTTGGAGATGGTTACTGCACAGGCACAAACGATGCAGCTGAGAAAACCTGACTCACAGTGCCTGGTTTTCCTTCAAGGGGAAGGCTGGGCTGCTCATGTTGCATTTGGAAGACATTATGGGTTCCCACCATAGCTTAGCCAGGGCTTCATGGAAATGGAATCAATCATCGACCAAGTTTAGTGACCCGGGCGTCTCATGAGACTTCCTTGGCTCCCTCTCCACCAGCTTCCTACAGTTTCTAAATTAATGAACAAAAGAGAACTTTCATCAATGCAGAGGCATAATGACTGCCTATGGATGGGATTCCATCTGTTCAAAAATTATTTACTAAGCACTTGATAAAGGCTGGGGTACAATGGAAAGCTACATCTTCTAGGAGCAAACAGTCCCAGAAAAAGGATGGGCAATTCTATAAACACCAAATGTTATGAAAGGTTTAATAGGAAAATGTGAGTCAGTGGGGACATTTAACTAACAGGGAAATAAGCTTGAGAGGATCTTTAAAACTATAAATACTATTAAGAAGAAGAACATAATCACTTCCTATCTCACTTCAAGTGAGTGAGTTTATTACTTGGTTTTCTATAATGTTCTCTGTCAGACCCACAACCACGATCCCTCTGACATTCTCCTGGGATATTAAGATCTAGAATAAGGTTGTAGAAGCAGACACCCCAAAATTTCTGAGCCTCCTTTACCAGGGCATTAACTGCTTTGAGGGATTCGGGATATTTCCTCTGACATATGGTTTTAACAGCCTAAGGATAGGATGTGGATTGGCACATTATCCAGCTATATAAAATGATGACTATGGTCGCTGAGAAATCAGAGCAAATATTTACTATATCACTGCATCCTTACAGTATGAAATCAGATATAGAATATTTGATCAAACATTCGGGAACTCATCTTTCAGCTACTTTCTTACACGCTTTGTTAACTGTTTGGGCAGATTCTCTGCATAGTCAACGTTTGACATTTTCTTTCTCTCTTTTTTCTCCTCCTAACTAGAGATACGTCTTTGTGAAGCTGAACTTGGACCTGTAACCTTTTCTTGGTTTCACTTTGCTTAAGTGTAAAGTAAACGATGCTAGACTAGACGATGCTGACAGTCCTTCCAACTCTCACATCCTATGACCCAGAGGCAGGGGACAACTCTGCCGGAACATGACAAGGGATTCTGCTGTCTTCCCTGGGGTACCCTCATGGCTCTGGCCCTTTCCCCACTCAGTTCTCTCTCACGTTCCTTTATCAGAAGGTCTTCCATGACCTGTCTTTCTGAAACAGACTTTCCCCATCACTCCCTGTCCCGTCTTTATTTTTCTCCTTAGCACTTGTCACTACTTGAAAAGTGCTTCTTTCATTTTGTCTTCTCACATTAAAATGCACGTGATATGAATGCAGAACGTTGCCTCATTGGTACCCGGGTACATCCGCAGCCTCTGAACAGCACTACATGTTGTGGGTGCTTGGTGAGCATTTGCTGAATGCTTGATAAATGCATTTGCTTGATCTGTCACCTGCCTTAATTTTGGTAGCACCTAAAGTAAGGGAAATGCTGTATTCAAATGAGCATGATCAGCTTGTTTGAATACAAAACAGGCATGTGTGAGAGCGTGTGTGTGCATTCATACTAAGAGAGCATAAGACGGCCTCTATTTTAGGTGAGCAAGCAGGGAGCGTGGAAACAAGCCTTCCGTGGTGGCCCGGTGAATGCCCGGCTTAGGGCAATCATGTACCCAATTAACATGCGTTGAACAAAACTGACTTATAAATGGCATGTATTCACTCACTCACCAGATAAACAGAGATAATGGGAAATGCATATTGAAATACAGAACATAGTAGCAAGGCTCCCAGCTTGGTCTCAGCCCTGAGGAGTTCGGGTCAGCATATCTGGAGTGGACACCTGGGCAGGAGAGCCAGACAGGGAGCAGCAATCCCAAATCCAGCTTGGTGGGGACAGGGGCAAAGTGAAGGTGACTCCCCAGAACGGGAGTTTTCAGACACCCTGCAGCTGCTCCATCCCATGGTAAGGTTTTCTCCGGTTCAACCTCAGGAAACCAAACCATGATTTCCATCACAAGAGCTGCTGGACCTCACTGCTATGTCGGTTGCAATGTAATATACAAGACAGGTACGACGACTTGGGCATCCTGAAGGAGTCATCAGTGCAGTTGAAAGGACAGCCTGGTATGATTATACGCACTAGAGAGAGAGGTGTGTAAATATCTTTAATTCAAAGGGAATACCGTCTTCCCCAAAATTACTCTGTCATTTATTTCTGTGACTCTGTCACGGTTGAGGGCACTTTCGCTCTGTAGGTAATTCCATAAGGGATTCAAAATTTGTGAAACGTGCAGACACGATCAGTTTCCTTACTTTTAGGACAGCTAGTTTTCTGGAATCCAAACCTCCTATCAACCATCCTGAGTATCTGTTTTATTTATTATTCTTGGCATCGAATTATTTTTCATTGTTTGCAGGTTGTTTGCAAAAATTATCCATTGGGGAGATTTTAAAAACTTGAAAACCTAGAAGTTATTCAAAAGGCTTAGAAGGAAATTAACCCAAGATGACTACCAAGGTAACGAGTTTGCAGGGAAAACACACATTCTAGCGTGTATTTTTCTGTTCGGTATTTTGCCCCACAAGCAATTTATGATATGATTGTAGTTATAAAACATTTATACACGAGATGATGGGCTTATGTCCTTGAGTCATGAGTGGCTGATGCCAAATGCGGGGGTACTGAGGAGGGCTATGTCTGTCTGGACAGGGATGGACAGAGGTCTTCCCGAGAAATAGCCTGTGAGATTAAGCCTTGAAGGATAAGTAGGAAAGTTCATGTTTTCTCTACCTCTACATCTTTTTAAGACAGAAGGAATTGTTTAGCTAATGGAAATATTTTAAAATAATAATTTTTAAAATATCCAACCACAGAACACTATTTTTTTTTATCTTACATAATTTCTCTCTTCGAACCGTACCAAATGAAATGAAAATCAGACATTTGCTACTTTTCCATCTGGCCTTAGTTTCTCCTATCTTCATGCTATGGAGTCACAGCCAGAGCACCTCTTGAAAGTTGGTGCGATGGCCTCCAATTCCTAACCGGGCCTGCTCTATGTACTACCAAAGACAACAAAACCAAGGGCATACTGGGTGACAGGAAATGAACTAGCTACTAGCTTTACAACAGCACGTGACACAACCACAGCCCTTGAGGAATATCACCTACTTAGACACACATGCCTGGAGGCTTTTGTCAAAGGCCCCTCTTGCTGTTAAGTAAATGACATAGCTAATGAACGCCACAGAGGTTTGGAAAGACAGTGATCAACGTGGCCTGTGTCCCTCAAAGAAGGCTTCTTGGAGGAAATAATGCTTCATCGGGACCTTGAAGGTAAAGAGGTGATTTAATCTTTCATCTGGTGATTTAATTCCCTCTTTCATCTGGTGATTTAATTCCCTCTTAGAATTACCTTTTCTGATCACATTGAATTGCCAATATATGCTGACGGCACAGTTTAAGGACGGCTGTATGAAATTTCTTTTTGAGAGACGCGGTCAAGCACGTCATCCACTAAATCCCTGTACCACATTGCATCTGCCCTCATTCCTTCTGATAAAAGGCTGGAGAGACTTCACCCTTGGGATTCACTAGCAGGTGATGCCTGGCAGGTGGCTGGTTTGCTTCTGCCAGGTGAGCTCTGCAGAAGCCACATCCCTGCTCTCCCATCCTTGCTGGGGCTGCTGGGAAGTTGAGGGCTCCATCCATGCCTTACATCCAGCAACTGCCCTGAAACAGATGGCTGTCTTCTGATTCCTATGTTCCCTTCAGGTGCATTCCTGCCACTATTTCCTTACAAATTTAAAGGACGCCGTATTTTCAAAGCTTCTGAAAATCTCATACGGAAAAGGCAGATTCAAAGTCAACCAGAGAGATCTCATGCTGGATCACATTTCACCTGAGGGATGCCAGATACCTGCTTAGGGCAAATGAAAAGCCTCTAAGCATCTTCTAAAATCAATTAACTGGAACTTCTCTGTAGGCACATTTTGTGAGCAGGTCGATTTTATTTTGTCATGGGCACTACAAGAAGTAAAACTTAATTCATACCTGAAGTCAGTAAGAGTTTTGACTTGTATTTCAATTAGGAAAACAAAAATTACTTCCTAACATGAAATTAGAATTTTAGAAGAGAGCTTTTAATACAAAGAAATGAAACACCAGAAAAATAAGATTATGGGCAATTTCTAACAGATGTTTGGGGAGCACTAAAGACGCAGCCAAATCACTCAAGCTCTGCGTTTCCAAGTCTAAATCTATGGTCATTCTTGATCAGATGGATGGTCCTCTCTAGATTCCAATAAACAGGGTGCAAAAGTTATCTAAGATATGCCTAAAATAGCCAATGATAAATTTAATATTGGATACAAAAATGATTTAAAAATTAGCCCCAAAGTAACTTCCACCCAGTGCACTCACACACCCCACTTCCCTTGAATATCACAGCTGAAGGTTTCCTGAAAATTGACGGGGATGGCTCCATGGGTAGACAGAGAAGTTGATATTATGTGCATGACTTGAGAGAAGGACCACCTTTCTAAAAATGGCACTCATACTTTTTATTCCCTTGTTATAACTTTGTTCCTTTAGTCTCTTTAGAGAAGAGGCAGCATGATATAGTGAAACACAGTGAACTAGGGGTTAGTGACACGGTCTGAATTAGAATTCATATCACTCGACGAAAAGAGGTCATTTACCTTCACCTGTGGAAGGAAAGAGCTGAAACATCTTCCAGGTCTAACACTGCAGAGCATAAATCGATAATGTTGGACCACTGACAAAACAGCTGTGATAGAAGTTTCTTCAATTATCCCTTGAAAAAAATCAGTATGGAGGTTCCTCAAAAAACTAAAAATAGAGTTGTCATATGCTCCAGCAATCCCACTCCTGGGCAGATATCTGGCTAAAACTATAATTCAAAAAGACACATGCACCCCAAAGTTCACAGCAGCACTATTCACAATAGCCAAGACATGGAAACAACATAAACGGCCATTGATAGATGAATGGATAAAGAAGATGTGTTACATATATACAATGGAATATTAGCCATAAAAAAGAATGAAATAATGCCGTTTGCAGCAGCATGGATGGACCTAGAGATTGTCATACTGAGTGAAGTCAGGGAAAGCCAAATACCATACGATAGCACTTATACGTAGAATCTAAAATATGACACAAATGAATTTATTTACAAAACAGAAACAGACTCACAGACATAGACAACAGACTTGTGGTTGCCAAGGGGAGGGGGGCAAGGGGAGGGAAGGATTGGGAGTTTGGCATTAGCAGATGCAAACTGTTATATATAGAATAGATAAACAACAAGGTCCTACTGTACAGCACAGGGAGCTATATTCACTATCTTATGATAAACCATAATGGAAAAGAATATGAAAAAGAATGTATACATGTGTGTGTGTGTGTGTGTGTGTGTGTGTGTATAACTGAATCACTTTGCTGTACGGCAGAAATTAATAAAACATTGTACATCAACAATACTTCAATAAAATACATTTTTAAAAAAGAATCTCCTAAAAGAAACTGGGCATCACACTCAGCCAACAGCTGCTAGCCCCTTAGTAAAGACTGGCTGGAACTAAGGCCTAGAGGTGCTTCCCTTAGTCCAGGCAGGGGACGTGCTGGGTGACTGAGAAAGCGGGGGTATTGACTGCGGTCTGTTTTTCAATTTGGTTTAAAACCTGCCCCAGAAGGATCTTGGGGAAATACAAAATGACCAGCCCTACACAAGGAAGGGTAGAAGAATGCACTGGATGAATGAGATGACTGAGGTGATTGACTCAGAGGCCACACGCACAATTGTTTTCCATCCTCAGTTGTCCCATCACCTGTACACTCTTGAGGATGAAGGGAGGCGTACAGGGTGCGTGTTGGGTGGGTGGGAAGGAGGAGCATGCCCTCACGTACACACACTCTGCAAAGTTAACAACTTCGAGTTTAAACGGTAACCAGGTGTGGTTCGCTGTGATTTGCTGTTAAGGCTGATACATCGCAGAAGTATATTAGTCAGGAACAGAACTTTAAGAATCTAGGATGCAGAATGTCCTAAGGCACCGTGGGCTCTGGGCAGATCAATCCCACAGAGTATTTCTGATTCAGGTGAAATAAAGTTTCAATAAATATCGGTGTCAGCCTTGAAGAAGTCAAAGAAAGACAGCCTGAAGGTGTGTCTGGAAGATGACAGGTGCTATCCTGGTGTTGGATCCATTGTTTCAGCAAACATCCGTTCGTCCGTTCATTGAATCAACACCTTTGAACCCCCTGCCATATATACATGCATGAAATGAAAGAGAGAGAAAGAAGACAGGGAAGGAGATGGACAGAGGGTGTGATGCTGGAGCTCTAGGGCTGGGAGGTTAAAAAATCCTTCTGGAACTCAAGTGGGTGGAGTAGGTGTGTCCTGCACAGACTGCTGTCTGACAGGCAGTGAATGACTCAGTGGGGCTGTGTCCTCAAAACAGGTTCCCTGGGCACTGAATGAGCACTTACAGGCTTGGGTGAAATAATGATGTAAAGCCAGGTGCAGCCAGAGCCCAGAGGCTCTAAGTAAATGTACATTAGTTTAACCCAGGAAAGAAGACTCTAAATATCATGGCTGTGGAAAACCAAATCTCCTTTTTTTAAAAAAAAAATTAACATTCGTTTTAACTGCAAATGAACTAATTTTTATTATTAGAATAGGTACTAAAAACTTAGAGGAAATTTTGTAGCTTTCCTTGAATGTTTACTTTGCTCCAAAAATGTAAACTATTGAACTCAGGAAAACACAAGTAGGAGCTGGAAGTTTTCCTTCCTATTTTCCTTTTTAAGAGATAAAAAGACACCAAAAAGTTCACTCTAACATAAACACAGATATTTTAAAATAGTTGATTCCCAAACGGAAAAGGCAGATAAGAGTCATCACAATGCTCTCCTCTAAAAGCAGTGAGTTAAATCTTTTCCACCAAAATCCACATGTGCTCTTTTCTTCCCTACCCCTCTCCCCCTACTGCTTGTCTGCTCCGGGTGCCTGCAGGTTGGCAGCAGGCTTCTCTTCTAGACGTTGTGGTTTGCAAGCAACCATATCCTTCCTCAGCCTTCCAGAGAATCCTTTTACCTGTCACTATAACGACTGTTGCACATTCTTTTTTTTGTTTTTTTTTTTTTTGCGGTACGCGGGCCTCCCACCGCCGCGGCCTCTCCCGCTGCGGAGCACAGGCTCCGGATGCGCAGGCTCAGCGGCCATGGCTCACGGGCCCAGCCGCCCCGCGGCATGTGGGATCCTCCCGGACCGGGGCACGAACCCGCGTCCCCTGCATCGGCAGGCGGACCCCCAACCACTGCGCCACCAGGGAAGCCCTGTTGCACATTCTTTGTGGGCTTTGCATCCTGACATTTTGTACCCAAAAACATTCCCGACACTTACAACAGAGAGGGGACATAAAATTTGAATCCGCTTTCAGCAAACAACGGGAAAATCCTAAAATGGGACCCAGATACTATCGTTCCAAAGCTCAATAAACCTGGAAGTCTTTCCTTCCTCTTGTTTGCTTCAGCGAGCTTTAAAATTACGTGTTAAAGAAGAAATGGTAATTAAGTGAGGTGATGGGGGTCTTAATCAACCCTACTGTGGCAATCATTTGGCAATATATAATTGTGTATCTAACCATCACATTATACACCTTATGCTTACATCATGTTACATGTCAATTATATCTCAATAAAGCTGGAAAAAAGAAAAAAAAAGGATTTCCCCTCAAAAATAAATAAATAAAATAGAGTTATGTGTTAAATGTGGACAGGTTGCCCACTCTTCTCTGAGGCTCGGACCCTGTCATTCTAGGGCAAAACCTAGAGACAGTCACTGGATCCTGTCCCTGACCTGTGCCCACAACGCCAGTGTTCAAAGCAATGGGAATTGTCCTGTCTTTGACCTTGAGCCTGGACTACTCCTGGAGAGGATACGCAGAGGCAGGTGAGGAATGCAGCCTCTTCCTGAAAGTCACCCCACGTTTCCCGAGCGATAAGAACTGGAACTAAACGCAAACAAACAACCAAACAACATCATGCCAGTCTGAGCCCTATGCCCCCTGCACATTCCCACACCAAACGCCTGCCGTTTCTCCAGCTGCATGTTGGAAGTGACTGCAAGTCTCTGGGCAAAGGAAGGAGAAGAAATGTCCTTTTCAGAGTTTAGATTGTTCTCCTCTTAGCTCTGGTGACTTCTCTGAGAAGGATCCCTCGGGGGTACGGGGGTCAGCCACGCAGCCAGGGCCAAGACTCTTGGGCTGGTGCAGCTGGCCGGGTGCTGGGCGGGGCTGTCAGGGAGGAAGTGGGCAGTGGGCGGGGTCATTTATGGGCAGGGCCATCCGTGGGCGGAGCTGTAGGGGCGGGCACTGGGAGGGGCCCCAGCCGGCCGGCCCCTCCTCTTGAGCCCCCGGCAAGGTGAAGACCAGGCTGACCAGGGCCTGATCCTGGAAGGAGCCCCTCCGTCCCACCTCCTCAAATGCCCACCTGGCCCTGCACGCGTGTGCGTGCACACACACACACACGCTCACATGAGCTTTCACACCTACACACTCTCACACAGGTACACACATTGACACACACACTTATAAACACACACTCAGACGCACACACACTCACACAGCGCCGAGCACCAGAGCACCCCATCCTCATCCCACTGCTCAACGCCCCTTTGCGCCCCACCTCGTCCGCTGTTGATCTCTGCGACAGGAAAGGGAGGGTTTACCTCAGGAAACACACACCAATTCCCACACCAGGGTAAAACGCTGATTTCGTTTTTCTGTGCCAAGAAATCCCTGTTTAATGAATTGAGTGATTCATCTCCCTTCACTCTCCACCCCACAGCTTTCCATACGTCACACTCTGCACCTTTCGCTGTCTCCTCACTTTCGTGCCTTGGGAAAGCAATGCAGTCTCCATGGTAATTTGGAGTTCACAGAAACTGCATTTCCGGCATTCATTTATTCTCCGACTTATCGCTGGAATCTCCATAATTCCTCATTTCTCTGATTTCCCAGCCGCCTGTAGAAGCACTCCCGCTCCTCGGCGCTTGCCCTCCCCTTCGAGCAAGTGACCAGACCTGAGCTCCCAGCTCCCATCTCCCCTGCCTGCTGGGCCACCCTGGGCTCCCCCGGCGAGGGCATCCCCTGTGCCTTCCTTGCTTCCTCAGCGGTCTGGGTGACATTCAAGTTTGGAGAAAGGGCGGGTGACATCAGAATTTAGGAGACAACAAAAAGTGTCAACCCCAACTCTTCTTCCAAATGAATAAAGGTAAAAATTGCCCACCTCTTCCCTTTCACACACACAGCCACAGGCACAGCGCTTACCGGTGCACCGGGAAAACCAGAGGACACAGTGGTATCCACTTTCTGATGGGGTGCGATCAGGAGGGACATGGTGGCCATCCCTGTCTGCCCACCTTGCTGGCATCCAGACCCCAGGAGCGGCTCCGACGCACCCACTCCAGCACCTCCAGCCCTCCTGGCCGGCAAGTGAAGCAAAAGCCGCCAGCTTCTTGTCATCCTCGGCTTGACGCCTCACCCTTCCATGCCCTCCCTCCCTCCTCCATCAAGGGAAAAAAAGAAGGGGGGAAAAAAACCACCCACCTAAGATGAAATCCACCGAGAAAAATCCCACCCTCGCTCTCAGGGATTCTCTGGGGACAAAGAGAGGCGTTGCCGAGAGGCTCTGCATGTCCTCTGGCACTGGTTTCCAGGGTTCAGGTCCCCATGCCCCAATTAGTTCCATCTGGCATCCTGTCTCCCCCTGCCTCTACTTCCCTCCAAGCTCATCCCTGGGACCAAGTCCATACTGGCTGGTGACACAGCGCCCCCCACCCCCGTGGATGCTCCTGCCTCGGTCCTCATAAATTACAGCAGCTTCCCAGACGGAGGCCCCTTGGCTCCGAAGGAGGATACCGTTTTATTTAGGCTGCACTTACACACCTGCATATTGAACTCTGTATTTAAATCAGACAACAAATCAATGGTACCAAGAGCAGGCAGATGAAGAAAGTCCTGCCTGTCGTCCCCAGGCGCCGGGCTTTGGGACTGACTGGCAGCCCTGCGATGACAGCTCACCCCTGAAGGAAGGTCAGTGCACAGAAGCATGCACCACTCCACCCAGCAACTGCTCCTGGACCAACTTCACTGTTCTGGGGTCAGGAGAGGAAGCTACCAAGTCCAACAGAGGTGGAATGTGACTGACATTTAGTTTAGTTTTCTAAGGGCAAAAAAAAAAGATGGTCCGGTTTCATTCCTTCTCGTGTCTGTTAATTCTATGTGTTAATTACCAAGAAGTCACTTCTCCGCAGACTGGATTAGCAATCTTTCCTCACCTCTTCCCCCAGGATGGGGGGGGATAAGCTTCCAAGAGGAGTTTTGTTCTAAGACTACATGAAACATACCTACTTTGGGATGATTTTTTAAATCTTCTCAGTTCACAGAGGGGGACGAAGAGCTGGCAATTCATCGTAATGAAAAGGCATCGAACCCACAGTAACTATACCAGGAGTCTCCTTCGGTTGAGCTGTGCATGAATGAAACAATGTTGCCATGTTTCCAATGAATGGAAAACAATGTTTATTACAATCTGCTGCTTGCCTTTGAGAGTTTTCCCTTCTAATCATGAAAGAATCAGCAGGGGAGATCCATGAAACTCAAAGGTATGAATCTTGGTGCATCACAACTTTTACCAAACGATAAAAGACATCTAAACAAATAAAAAATATATGCTCACTTTCTAACTAACTTTGCCTGCCTAAATATTAAACAAACCAAACCGAACCAAACAAAACTTACTCGGGGCCAATGTGACTTGACTACAAACTTATTTTATAAGCACGTCTTTGTTTTTTCTTTATTTTTTCTAAAGTTTCATTCAAATGAAATGATTCGACTTAAACTTTTTGAGCACCCACTTGATGAGCCCAGCCCTGTGTCAGGTAGCATAAAGAGAAACGTGTCACATGAATGCCACTTGCCCCCAAACTTACATACGGCCTGGCCAGTTTTCCTCAGAAGAAGTCAATGGCATTTCTTGCTGAAATTTAAATCATCTATGATATTTTTAGTATAAATGCCTGAAAAAATCAAGAACTTGCAGGATTTTAAAGGAAAAGTTCACCAGTGATTCTAGCTAAAAGCTGAATTCAGTGTGCGGCTTCTGATTACACTCAATTCCAGTGTGATTTCTGTGCTTCTCTGCTCCTGGCTCTGGCTGATCATCTAATGAGTCCTTTCATGTGTGGAGAGAGACAGGGGGGTTAAATTCTTTCTATTTGCCTAATCTTTTCTTAAGGGCACTTTTTCAGATCTGTAAGATCTAAGCGAATGTCTGGCTGGATCACATCTTAATTAAAAATGGCAAGTCCAGTTTGGGGCCAGCAGGAGTCAGATGAACAGATCTTGGAGGAAGTTCAGAGGAAGCCATAAAAAATTAGTAAGATTACTTATTTCTCTACTTAGACAAAGAGACCAAAGGCACTGAGAATTTCTGAGGAAGACATGATTGCATGGAATCAGTTCAAAGGCAATTTTTTTGCATGAAGACATCTTTGAAGAGTGACAAATGGATACGTAGTTTTCACTTCCAAAGGGGAATGAGAAAGAAAAGAACCTGATTTGGATTTTCAGCAGAAGGGCTGTTGGTCAGACACCAGAAAGTGGAACCCGTGGAACTGGGGACTTTTCTCCCTCTTTCTCTCTTTGGAGAGTTTCTAAACAACGTATTTATTGCGTGTTTGTTTTGAAAGAGAAGTTAGTATTTACCTTAATGATTAATCAGATGCCTAGAAGTAAGACACGGCTCTAGTTTAGATGGCTTTTGTTAAGGTCTTTTGTTTTTCTCTTCCTCAAAGATTTTTCCTCAAAGGACAATTATGGACTTGAAATAAAGGATTTTCATACTCAGATACTTGCAGTAATATATATTGTTCCAGAATCCTAATTTCACCAACATCAGAGCAATATGAAAAGTTCATTTTTCCATCCACCCCAAATCCCAAATTGTCAAATGCCATGTGTAAGAAACTATTTATTCCCTGAAATGTTGTATTGTCTCTTTTCTCTCTGTTATTCTGCTGAATTATTCCACCTCTACTGGAATACGGAATGTCCAGTTTTCCCCCTGGATTTAGTGAATCAAAATCATCTCTTGAGTGCAAAAGTAAATTTAAAAAACAGTATGACACAACCCCAGCCCTCCCTTCCTGTCCTCAGCCCATCTTGAGCCCCAGGATAAAGGGACCCATCATGTCCTCCTGGCCTGTAAGAGTGGGGTCTGGACACTTGTGAGGAGGACACTGATGTCCCCACAAGCATCGGTCACAGCAATGCAGATGGGTCTCCTGAATCTCTCTCCTCCCCATAATACAGGGAGTGGCAGGAAATGGGCGTTCAGTAAAGGTCCATAGAATGAACATGAACGAGAGATCATTTCAAATTGATTAAAATCTTCCCATCGCTCTGAATGTGCACAGATCAGGTGTTCATTCCTCACAGCCACCAGGACTGATGCCAGAGAGGAGCCTCAGAGATGAACCACTCAAACTTTTTTTTTTAATTGAACTATAGTTGATTTACAATGTTGTGTTAGTTTCAGGTGTACAGCAAAGTGATTCAAATATATATATATATATATATACACACACACACACACACACACATTCTTTTTCATATTCTTCTCCATTGTAGGTTATTACAAGATATTGACTAGAGTTCCCTGCGTTCTACAGTAGATCCCTGTTGTTTATCTATTTTATATACAGTAGTGTGTATCTGTTAATCCCAAACTCCTAGTTAATCCCTTCCACCTCTTTCCCCTTTGGTAACCAGAAGTTGGTTTTCTATATCTGTGAATCTGTTTGTGTTTCGTAAATAAGTTCATTTGTATCAGTTACCACTCAAACTTCCTCAGTGCCCATCACAACTTTGCTCTTCAGGGTAGAGTGTCAACAGAAGCCAAAAATAAAATCAGAACTCATAGCTACATCTAAAAAGCTGACATGAAGAGAGCTTGAACTTTTTTTAAAAAAAGTCCTCATGGGGAGACTCATGAAAGAACAAGACGTATACAGTGAACGCATCGGCGCTCTGTACTTTTGTCCATCGGTCCCTTTCCTAAATCAGGATGCAGATGCAAACATCAATGGAATGAGAGTCGGTTTTCCCATACTGTTCATTTTGCTGCGGTAGAAAGACGCGGAGGATGATCCCCTACAGCTGCACCTGCTCGCAGGCAGCCTCTGCACAAGGGGTTCAGACTGCTACTCAGGGGCTCCAGACTGGCAAGGGCAGCAATGACGTATGCTCGGGACACCTCCCTCTCCATGCCCCCACCTGCCTTGATTTTGGGTTTGACTTCTGCTCATATTACCTAGATATGTTGTTCTAGAAAGAGTGTTTCCTAAGATCTGCTTGGAAAATGTAGAAGGAAACACTCTGTTAGAAAGATTTCTTGAATTCTTCAATTACTATATACTTTCTTGAATTCTTAAGTTACTCTATAGATCAGATAATAACAGACATATGAAGATAATGGCTCTGACCTAAGAATTAGGAGACCCAGTTTTTAACCCTGATACAGCCACCAACTTGCTGTGCAAAATGATATTCAGAGAGATCTAATGTCTTGGCCAAAACTGTATCTGTAAACCGTGTGTGGGTGTAAAAGACATGTAAGAAATGATGCTGGAAAAGCAGAGATGAACAAGTGACAGCACTTACCCCAAGGAGCTGATAACCTAGGGATGGATGCACACAGGAGCTATGACAGTGCAGGTGATATAACAGGACAGTCCGGACCGTGGCTGAGATGCTGGCTTTCATCCCTATAACAAGTTTGCACATTCTCAGCCCAGGACTACATTTCCCAGCGTCCCTTGCACCAAGGTGTGACTGTGGTTCAGCTTGTGATGAGAGCATCATGGTGCCATCTGAGCATGTGGTGCTACCCCTTAAGCTTAGCACGCAAGGAGGATAGGGGGCAGAGAGGAAGAAGAAAGGAAACTGGAAGATGTCTGAATTGAAGGCATATTGGTGCCATGAAAAAGGAAAAAAAAAAAACAACAAAACCAGAAGCCACCGAGACTGGGTAGGAGTGCGGTGGAAGTGAAAGGCTGGGAAAGGCTCGGGTCAGGGGTCCCAGCTCGCAGGCTGATGGCCCTTCCATCTCTGTGTGATGCTATGAGCACACCCTGCCTCACCTGACCCTGCACTTCTACGTCCAGCAGTAAAGCCCCCATGGCTGCCTTTGTGCTGTGTCCCCCTCCTCCCCTTACGTATCAGGTTCCTAGTCTCCGTCATCATTTATTTCCAGGCAGCTGAGCTTTTGAAAATGTTGACAATGTTTTAGCATTTTCCATGAACACCGTTTCTCCTCACTGGGTTAAACAACAGACCTTTCACTTTCACTACACAATTATTTCTAAGATATGTTTTGATTGAATTTGAAGTTCTCGCTGTTTTTAACGAATTGTATTTTCCATTATCAGTGTTTCAAAGTACGAGTACACTTTTACCAAACTATCTGCGTGATTACTTCTGCATCCCTGAAGGGATACTAAGACTTAGATGCCACAGGAAACCTAGCTTTAAACCATGGTTTGCTGTTGGCAAAGTGGAATGAACTGGTCTTTGATGTTACTGTTGGTAAGATTAGGTTTCCTCATTACTGTGTTTTAGAAAAATGTCCCCACGAGGATGCAAACAGCTGGCTCAGGTACCTTCATATTTAGCACTTGAGAACCTGTAGGCCCTAAATGTCGTTCCTCTCCTGCACTCTCTTCCTTAACCCCAGGATCTCGGCTTTTCTTTCCTTTGAAAGATTGACATTGGGTCCAAGGACCTACTGTATACCACAGGGAACTATGCTCAGTATTTTGTAATAACTTATAAGGGAAGGGAATCTGAAGAAGAAAAAAATATATTTATACGTATATGTATAACTGGATCACTTTGCTGTACACCTGAAATTAACACGATATTGTAAATCAACTACACTTCAATTAAAAAAAACAGATTGACTCCGGTCTCGACTTGTTCATGTTTGGGGCTCACCTGCCGCCAGGGCTCCCACTCCAAGTCCAAGCACCTTCCAACATCTTGCACATTGTAGGCCAAAATAATAAATAACAAAACCAAGAATAACAGTCATGGAAATTTACTGAAAAGCTTCTGTGTGCTGGGTACTCATAGCTTGTCAAGTATTAACTCACTTAATTCTCATAACATCTCAGTGAAGTAGATTCTATTATTTCCCCACTTTAGAGATGAAAAGACTGAGGCTAAGAAAGGCTGTGTTCATTGCCCCAGTTCACACATCTGGTGAGTGGCAGAGCCATTATTTGCCGTCAGGCGTTTTGACTTTTAAGCCTCCACTATTCATTTCTATGCTTATACTGCTTTCATCATTCTTAAAGCATATGCAGTGGAGATTTAAAGAATACTATTATCTTGACTTCTACGGCTTGTTTTCACCATTTTGATGTTGAGACAAAGTTACAAGAAAACTCTTATTTTGACCAAGACCTTAAGAGGAAGTTTTAGGTATGACTTGCTTTGTCAAGTAAAGAAATAGAACTGTAGTCACAGAATTGTTTAGAAAACGTACCATATTTCCTCTTTTAGTTCAAGCTGCCTTAACTCCCTGCAGACCCATAACAAGAAGACATTCCTCTGAAACTTGCAAGTTCTCTGGGTAAAATGAACCCCATTTTCCTGAAAGATAACCTTTTAGTAAAATTTCTCTACTAGAGGGTTTAAAAAGTCTCTAGAGGCTAAAGTTCCCAGGCACTTTGTGGGGCTTTCTGGGTCCTATTTCCAATGATCTAGCCTCAAAACGTGTGCATCAGGGTGGTCTCACAGATGACCCCTTTCATAAGTGAATTCTCCTCTAAATCTAAGAATCCTTGTGTTCCCACATTGGCTCTTTCTTCCGCGACATGTTCTTCACTTGGATATGTGTCCAGATTCTCCAGTTCTAACATGTTTCCTGTTTTGGACCGTGGACCTGGGTTGGTGCCTGGGGGTGACCCCATGCTTCCTCTGGGTCTGGCACACAGGAGGTATTAAGCGTCTGTTCAAATGTCTTAGCCCAAATGTGAGTCTGCACGTGGACATGGTCCAGGGGCCGGTACATTAGAAAGGATCAGCTTCACCTCCAACAATAAAGAGATTCTGCAGTGGTAGCTTAGGGAGGTCCTGCCAGGGGCTGGGCACTGGTCCCCTGCACTCAACTTGCTCCCTCTGCTGAACCCCAAGTAAACAGCCCACGCTTTGCTTCAGATGCTGTCTCTCGGATCTCAGGGTCCTTGACTTCAAGGGTCAACCAACTGCCCCCAAAATGAGACTAGATGTAAAGCAAAGGACATAATATTCAGGCACTTTGCAACCGACCCTCAGGGCAGAGAATTGGAATAAGTGAGCCTTGGGGACAAGAGAAAAGAGTTACAAGAAAGGAGGAGTATCTTCCTGCTTCAGTGTATCTGAACGCTCTTGTGTGTGTGTGTGTGTGTGTGTGTGTGTGTGTGTCTTCAGGTCCCCTCTGCTTCTTCCACATTTAACACACTCCCATATATTTCTGATTCTGAATCAGGAAATGTGCTGTAGACTCTGAAAGCTGAGGGGCTCTTAGAAACCATCTCAGCTTTCTCTTTCATTTGGGGTGAGGTGGGGATCACCAAGGAGGAAATGGTGAGTTAAAATATCTTCTTCTCTAGGAACCAAATCTTTAAAAACACTAAGCCCTACGGTCCCGCTTTCACCTGAGCAAACTAGGGAGTGTGCACCACAGCGCAATGTGAACCCACCTGCCATCAGCTACAGCCTTGAACTAACCCCCTGTTATAAGAAAGCCTATTATGAAAGGTGCCATGACTTACCTGCAACACCTGCGAAGCTGTGGCCTTTCACTATGGTCCAATCGAGGCCTGGCATTTGGCCCGGGACAGAAAAAGCCCAGGGATTGCTCGAAGGTGGGCAGACTTAGCGTCTGAAGGTTTCCCAGGCAGATCAAGCTCCAGGGTGCCCGATCCTTTCCAGACTACTGGACCAGCATGGGCAAGGCCACCTTCTGAGGACTTTGTCAGTGACATGCCCACCTGATGGTCGTGTGCAGGACTAACTGGGCTGGATGAAGCCCAGTGGGAATGAAACTGTCAAAGTTACTGAAACGAAGATATGCCAGCTTTGCCTGAGAAGCCTCGTCTCTAGAAACAAATGTAGACCAAGGTCAGCCTTAAAGCTCATGAGTAAAAAATGAACATGGCCCCAAACTCAAGCTACTCTTTTTCATGTAGACAATAAATGCTCCACGGCCAAAACTTTGCCATGAACCACCAGGAAGAATTCTCAGAGAAGGTGAACAACCACGGCCATTCCATCTGGAACAGTAAGAGAAGAGATTGGACCACCCTACCACTATACACGTGCACACACATGCACACACAGACACAACCACAGCATATCCACCATCCCTGAGACCTGTCTGGGTGACCTGTCAGAAGCCAAGGGCCCATCTCTCCCCTTCCCCTGGAGCCATCATGATGACAAGTGCCAGACTTCCCACCAGACTTCCAGCTCTATTGCCCGGTCCAGAACTAGGGATGGATTCACAGGATTTATTTCATCTTTCAGTTGACTTAAGTGCTGTATAATATAATGGGAAGCAGAAAATGCATGGAAGCTGCACAGAAGTTTCTTCCCAATTGTGTTCATGGGACTTCCACAAAGTTCATTTTAGATTATGCCTACTTGGCTAAATTTTACTGAATGTTTTAAAACGATTGCTTGATGCAGGTCAGAGCACTGGTTTAATCTTTCTAAGATTTTCATGAGCTGTAAGTATTTTCAGCCACACCACAAAATTCCACAGCAGAACTTGATTCTGCATGTGAAGGAGAAAAGCCAAGGGGATTCAGTCCTATAGAAAGATTGAGGGAATAAAATGCAAATAACTATAAAGTAGAAAACCCTACCCATGTTACTGTCCATGGTTTTTCTTTACAGCATCATCATTAAAAAAAATCTGAAACTTGTACAAGGCCTAATTTCTGAAGGCACCATTACATCTATCCCACTTTTGCTATAATTCACAGTACTTTATTAAAGAACATACAACATACTGAATAGATTTGTAGTTTCCCCCCTTTTATCAATTCCTAAATGCTTTCACTTGGTGTATTTTATTTAAGCTTCATGAAGTCTTGAAAGATAAGAGAAGTAGACCATTTTCCACAGGGGAATACTACAACAGTACAGAGGATAAGAGATATTAAATGTCCTGATCAAATTCATACAAGAGGCCAGTTGCAATTTACAAAGTAGCAAGCGCATGCCTTAATCTTCTAGTGTAAGATCACAGGGCACTGATCTACCATCCTCACCATATTCAGCACATATTCAGAGAAACTTTCCAACTGCTATTGTACCACAGAGTGAGGTCAATCCCTCCTGCCCCTCAACTCCTCAGAATAATTCCAGCAATCTGAAGGTATGAGGAGTCATGTATTCCCACATCATGCTGCCTACATTACAGACAGACCTCAGAGAAATTGCAGGCTGGGTTCCAAACCACAGCAATAAAGCAAATATTGCAATAAATTGAGTCTCACAAATTTTTGGTTTCCTGGTGCATAAAAAAGTTATGTTTACACTATACTGTAGTCAATTAGGTGTGCAACGGCCTTGTGTCTAAAAAATGTGCATGCCTTCATTAAAAATACTTTATTGCAAAAAAAATGCTAGCCATCATCTGACCCTTCGGCGAGTCATAACTTTTTGCAGTGGTAACATCAAAGATCACTGATCACTTTCCACTTATACAAGGTACCTAGAATAGTCAAATCATAGAGTCAGAAAGTACACTGGTCGATGTCAGGGGCCGTGGGGTGGGGGGGTGGGGAGGGGGAATGGGGAGTTAGTATTTGATGGGGACAGAGTTTCAGTTAAGAAGGTGAAAAATTCGGAAGATGGATGATGGTGAGAGTTGCACAACAACGTGAATGTACTTAGTGCCACTGAACGGTACTGTTAAATATGGTTACAGTAGTATGTTTTACATTATGTGACTTTACCACAATAAAAAAAACATTAAGAGAAAAGATAACTGATCACAGAGCACCATAACAAATGTAATAAAAATGAAAAAGTTTGAAATATTGTGAGAATTACCAAAAGGTGGCACAGAGACACAAGGTGAGCAAATGCTATTGGAAAAATGGTGCTGATAGAATCGCTCCAGGAAGGGTTGCCGCAAACGTTTGTGTCTGCAAAGCGCAATAAAGCGAGGTGTACCTACCCTTCAGTTCATACAGACTTGCACCTGGGAAACCTATGCACAGCTGTCTCGGTTATCTTATACAAGAAAGGTCAGAATCACCTTAATGGGGTCAGCACAGTGGTTCTCACACTAGTTGTATTTTAGATTCACTGAAGTAGCCTTTATACAATACTGACACCCAGGCCCCACATGCAGGTATTCTGATTATGTCTGGGGTAGGACAGGCCATCTGTATCTTTCTAGATCCTCCCTAGGCCAATCTAATACATTATCAAGAACAACGAATGCCAGAGTAGTTTTCTCGTGTTGGACACACGTCTCGTCATTGCTGATCTTTACTTCTCTTAGAGAAAATCTATTTCTGGAAGTTTCTGTCTCATTCAAGCTTCCTACTTGAAATCACAGACTCAAGATCAAATTCAGACTTTAAGGATGTCATGAGCAAACTTATAGACTTCTGCTTCTGGCCATATGGAAAAACAGGGACCGGATTTACTCTCCTTCCTACAAGTATAAAATTGGAAAAACACAAGAAATAATGTGTTTTGTAGACTTTAGACAATAGGCAGCAGAAGAGAATTATTCCTGAAAGATGGGAAACAAACAGATGAATGAACAAACGCCCCAGATCACAGCCTGGAGAAAGTTCCCAGGCCTTAACATAAGAAGGCCGACTGACATAACACCTGGCAGTCTCATGAGTTGAGGACACAGAGTCTAGAGCTCAAGGAGGCCAATGGAGCTGGAATTTTTGGAGCAGGGGACCGTAAAGGAAAGAGCTTCACAGTCAGACCTGCAGCTGTATCCCCTGGAGCCTTTAACTGAGTATTTATCTGCATACAGGTGTGACTGTGAACTGAACAAAAAAATCCCGTATCAAAATGTGTGCGGTGCAGGTAAAGGAATGCCAAGAGGGAGGTTATGGCAACTTCCATAATCTGGGAACTTCCAAAGCCTGATAAAAAGCACCTAAGAAAAAGCCACAGGTAACATTATACTTAACAGTTAAAGGCTGAACACTTCCCCCAACTAAGATCAAGAACCAAGCAAGGATTTCATCTCTCACACTTTTATTCACCATTGCACTGGCAGTCCCAGCCAATGTAATAAGGCAGGAAAAAGAAATGAAAGCTATACAAATTGGAAAGCAGTAAGTCAAACTGGCTTTGTTTGTAGCCGATAGGATCATCTATGTAGAAAATTCTAAAGAAAAAAAAATCTATGGAAAAGCTACTAAAATTAATGAGTCAGTTTATCAAGGTTGTTTGATAAAAGGTCAATGTACAAAATAAATTATATTTCTACACAATAACAGTGAACTATTGGAGTTGAAATTGAATTTTAAAAATTAAAAAACATTTAAAATATTATTAAAAATATAAATGAAGGAATGAACTTTAAAAATGTGTAATACTTTAAAACTGAAAGCTATAAAACACAGTAGAGAGAAATTTTAAAAGACTTAAATTTGTGGAGAGATGAACATGCATATATATTAATAGACTCAACATTACTAACATGTCAATTCTCCCAAAATTGATCAACAGAGTCAATGCAATCCCAATCAATACCCACATGGATTTTCTATACAAATTGACAAGCTCATTTTAAAATTTATAGTGAAATGCAAAAAACCTAGAATAGCCAAAACAATGTTAAAGAGGAAGAAAATCCTAGGACTTAAACTAACTGATTTTAAGAATTTTTACTAAAGCTACAGTAATCAAGATTGTGCAATAATGGTGTAAAGGAAGTCAAATAGACCAACAGAAGAGAAGAGAGAGTCCAGAAATAGACCCATATACATATAGCTAATTGATTTTCAACAAAGGTGCAAGTAAAGACAACTCAATGGGGAAATGAACTTCATTTCAATATACTGCGTTAAAGCAATGCAGTATACACACACACACACACACACGATCCTACAACGTTATTTCACACCACTTACAAAATTTAACATGAAATGGATTACAGAACTAAATGTAAGAAAACAATAAAATATCCAGGAACAGACATAGGAAAACAATTTACTGACCTTGGATGAGACAAGTTTCTCAAATAGGACATGAAAAGCAAAACATAAAAGAAAAAATTTGATTAATTAGACTTCATCAAAATTCAAAGACTTTACTCTTCAAAAGACACTACGAAGGCTGTTAAGAAAATTAAACCAAGCCACATGCTGGAAGAAACTATTTACAAAATATTTATTTAACAATACATATTTAGAAATTCAGTAATATGAAGGCAAACAGCCTAATAAATTAGCAAAGGCTTTGCACCGCCCCTTTGCCAAAGAAGTTACAGATGGCAAATAAATTCACAAAATCATTACCCACCATATGCCAGTTTCTTACAAAGTTAAACATGTACTTATTGGATGACCAGCAGTTCCACTCCTAGATATTTTCCCAAAAGAAATGAAAACTTATGTTCACAAAATTACCTGTACATGAACGTTTATAGCTTTATTCAAAATAGCTCCAAGCAGGAAGTAACCCAAATGCCCTTCAACTGTTGAGAGGATAAACAAAGAGAGCTATGTCCACACAAAAGAATTCTACATAATAATAAAAAGGAAGTAACTATAGAGAGATTCTACAATACTGCTGAATCTCAGAAGCTTTTTACTAAGAGAAAAAGCTTAGACACAAAGGGACACATACTCCATGATTCCATTCACATGAGATTCCAGAAAAGACCTACCTGTTGTGATTGAAAGCAAAGCTGTGATTTCCAAGGGCCAGGGGTGGGGAAAGGAATTGACTGTAAAGGAGGGGAAGGGAACTGCTTTTGGTGATGAAGTATTTTATATCATGATTATGATGATGCTTACATGACTTGATACATTTTTCAAAACTCATCACATCACACTCGAAAACTGGGAAATTTTAACAAATGCAGATTTTGCCTCAATAAAGACAGCCCAAACAAGTGGATGAAAGAGAACAAAAAAGAAAAGAGTGTGAGCTTACTGTGCAATGAAGGGAAAATATTTCACCATCATCATACAGTGCCCCAGTTAGGGTGTTTTTCTATCAAAGTTGGGGAGGATAATGTAATTTAATGAGTTGATCTCTGGAATACTATGCATCAGTTAGAATCAAAGTTCAAGAAGCGACACTAATAGAGCTCAAAAGCAAAGAAATGAAGGAAAAATAAGAACCAGAATGAGCACTATGGCACAGTATCACTGACTGAACTTCGTACCCCATCATCCTGACATAGCAAAGCTGGTGCAAAGAAGCTACTGCTCCATCAAAATAATGAGAACAACAGCAAAAACAGCCAAAATCTGCTTCTTTAGAACTCTGGAAATTAACCAACGGCATGCAACACCCAAGGAGTGTTGATTCAAGGAAAATGGCTGAACCTCAGCAAGAACAGAGGGTTTTCGAGTCATCCTGACTTGTCCTATTTCCATACCCCACTCCGGGTGGGCAGGTTAAACACAGTTACCAGATCACACAGCGACCCCACTCCTAGGTGAACATCCCAGAGAAAGGAAAACCTGTGTCCGCACAAAGCCTGTACACAGATGCTCAGGGCAGCGTTATTCCTAATAGCCACAAAGTGGAAAGAGGCCAAATGTCCACAACTGATGCATGGATACATGGCATTTCCATACCCTGGAATATTATGATCAATAAGTCATAAAAAGGAATGAAGCTCTAACACACAGTGCAGCACAGATGAACCCAGAGAACCCTATTCTAGATGAAAGAAACCAGTCACAAAGATCACACACTGCGTGATTCCATTTATAGGAAACGTCCAGAACAAGCAAATGTTAGGTGGCCAGGGGCAGGCGCAGCAGGGAAAGGTGAATGAATACTAACATATATAAGGTTTCTTCCTTGAGATGATAAAATATTCTAAACTTAGATCAGGGTGTAGGTTGCACAACTCTGAATACACTAAAACCCAGTTTAATTGTACGCTTTAAAAATAACAATTTTGTGGTTTGTGAATTACACATCAATAAAAAAATTCATCATTAAAATAATCATCCCAAGATGGAAGAGATATGGGAGCATATGTATATGTATAACTGATTCACTTTGTTATAAAGCAGAAACTAACACACCATTGTAAAGCAATTATACTCCAATAAAGATGTTAGAAAAAAAAACATCCCCAGGACTTCCCTGGTGGTCCAGGGGTTAAGAATCCACCTTCCAGTGCAGGGAACACAGGTTCAATCCCTGGTCAGGGAACTCAGATCCCACATGCTGCAGGGCAACTAAGCGCGCGAGCTGCAACTACTGAGCCCATGAGCTCTGGATCCCCCATGCCACAACTACAGAGCCTACGTGCCCCAGAGCCCGTGAGCTGCAACCAGAGACAGAAAACCCGCATGCCACAAGTAGAGAGAAGCCCTCGCACCACAATGAAAGATCCCGCATGCCTCAACGAAGATCCCGCGTGCCACAACTAAGACCCGATGCAGCCAAAAAAAAAAAGGAGCCCCATAAGTTCAACGGTATATATTTTTTACAATAACCTATTTAAAGAAAAGGACATACAGCAAAAACATGAGAATGAATGCTTTGGGGAAGGGCAAAAGGAGAATGGGACGTGGGGAAAGGGGAACCTTGCCCCACACCTTAATTCTTATGCAGAATTAAGTCAGGATTTTGCACAAGGTGTTTAAAAATTAAAAAGAGAATAAGAAGACTTGCTCTCAAGTGAGCTGCCCTCCCTCGATGCTCCCACAGCCCCCGCTGGAGGACAGGACAAGCCTTGTGCTCCGCTGCTGGTGTAGGGAGTGAACAAATGTCCATAGGTGCTGGGGCAGCCCTTTAGGTCAACAGAGCTGTGGAATACGGGGCAGAGAGCACGACCAGGCCAACTCCTCCATCTGGGATCTCACAAGATTCCTAGAGATCCTTGATCAACGGGGCATTAACAAAACTCACTGCTGTTCTCTCTGAAGCCCAGGAGTTTGGTTTCAAGGTGTTGAGCTAGTACCAGCAGAGAACCCCAACCAGAAACTCAACAACTCAGCTGTTTCTGCCACACCTTCTATTTCTGTACCTGAATTCATTATTCTTTCTCTGATTCCTGGTTCCTAAGTTTTAATAGCCCTTGACTTGTGCCCATGTATAGTCTGTTAGAGAATCAAAACCCTCTCTCATACGCACACAGTAACAATTCCATAAAACACCAAAAAGAAGCATCACAGATGGCCAACAGGCTTGTGGTGGGAAATCCGGAGGGACTCGGGCCTCTGGGTCAGGCGGCTAGTGCTGCAGCTAAAGGACAGCACTGTGTTCGGCCAGCCTGAGAAATGTTCCCAGGGGTACAGCTGAAGAGACGTGCAGTGAAGCCACTCCCCCTGCATCCCCCTGCCGCATCGCTGCAAGGACGTCCAGGTGGTCTCCAGGGGCTCTGCTATAACCCCTACTGCTGGCCTGTTGAGCAGGCGCCTTGCTTCAGTGGCTCCCAGTAACAGCTGGGGTTCAAGGTGCTGGGAAAGCTCCTTAAGGGAAACAGAGCTAAATGACATAACACGTTGTGCTTCCCAGGAAGGAGAAGTGCATCAGGTCTGGAACGCTAAACCCTCAGCCACCAGTGTCCTCCAAGCACAGGAGGGCCGGGTTATGCATGTAGATGAATATCCCCCCTCGCCTTTGAGAACTGGATCTCCCGGAAGTCTCCGTCTGACCCAGAGATCACTGACTTTGGGATAACTGAGGTTTTCTTCATTTTGTCTAGTACCTCTTCTAAGAGTAGTTATATTTTACCGAAGTCCCACAACCCTTAAAAAGTCAACTATGAAAAATCGGCTTAATTACTCTCGTTCCCTGGAACAGGAGGGCAGAAAGATGCAGAGGCCGATGCGGGCGGATGGAGAGATGAAGGGTGAATGGCAATGGGTCAGGGGGACGAGGGGAGGACGGGGCAGTGGGGACCGAGGTCCCTCTTGTCCTGTGGAGGGCGAGTGGGAGCCTCCAGGGGGATGACTGTTTTCTCTAAAACATTTTGCAGGAAAACTGCCTGCATCATAAACACCAGCATACACACACACACACACACACACACACACACACACACACACACGAATCAACAGTGAATATAGCTGAATACGGTGTACGTCAGAACCCTGGATATATGTGTATTTTTCAATCTTATCACCTCACAACACAAAAGAGTCTCTCCACAAGAAGCTTCTGGTAAGCACCAGGGAGATGCTTTTATAAGTCTTTGATTCCACTCCCATTCATCTGTCACACCCACTGTCACAAAGGCAAGGGGTTCCTTCCCAAAGCCTCTCTCACAGCTCCCTCTTCTTTAAAGCCTGATCCAACCCCAAGGGTCTGAAAATGTATCAATTGCCCTGGTATGATTTTCCTCCATGGAGAATGGAACCCTCAGCAAGTTTGGATCATCAAAAAAATAAGTAAATTAATTAACACCAGCTCAACAGGAAAGCGGGTAATCCTTTGTACCAAAATGAGCACGTTTCCAAATGAACAGTGCCGCTGTAGGCTCTATTATCGCCCAGAGTAATACAAACATTCTATCAAGGGTGCACTGGCTTAGCTTTTCACAGACTGATGAAGCGAAGCTATTTCATCTTTGTCCACAGAAGACAAGACTCTGGAGCCAGGGCTTCACTCTTAGCGCCTGTGTCTTGTGCACTAAAGCAGGACCACAACGGTTAACGAGGGGAAACTACAGAAATACCCAAATATTTAAGTGCTGAGAGGTGTAGACAGAGACACCGCAACACTGCCAAGATTCCAAACTGGCACTAGTTGTAATGTGCAAGCTAATGGGAGCACTGTTGAGTATATGCCTCAGCTGATTTTACAAAAGAAATATTATGAGATGCCCTGGATAAAGGCCACGGGTGCAGATTAAGGAAACCCTGGTAGACTGATAAAACACTGTATCATACAAGGAAACAAACAGAGTAGAAATTTTTATTAACACACTTGTCCGAATTAACCCAAAGGCTAACTCTTTCCCCAAAAAACAGAGAAAAGAAGAATGAGGAAGGCATCAGGGCAAAGCCAGCTTTCACAGAGCCCGCTCCGGCCAGACACCTCTCAGAAATGACACCTGTGAACAAGGAAGGAGCCACCAATGTTGGAGATGCAAGTCCACCTGGTCCACTGCTCTTGGAGCCCAGGTGACAACTAAGGTCCCCAAAGTCTACTGGGAGCGGGGGCAGACTCAGGTTTGGGGGCCCAGGCCCTGGAGACCGACAGGAAACACAGGCATCTGGTGAGCGTAGGTCATGGAGCCTCATGTGCCCGGTGGGTATTTGTGCTGCTGGGTGACCTCAGACCGTGTTACCTCTAGAAAATGTCCTATTTTCAGAAATGCCAATAATGGAGGAGTATAACAGACATTTTCCAGAAAAACTCGTAACATTTTAACACCTCCAGACCACGTGAATTTTTGTTAGTAAATCTGGAAATCAGTACACATTCACAAATCGTAAATTCTCCTCAGTAGACTGAGTTGCGAGGGCTCAGGGAGAGGGCTGGTCCCTTCTGGGGTTTAAATGAGTATTTAGGAAGGAGCAAGGGGGCCCCGTCTCTCTGAAAGCGGCCTCTGAAGCAGGAGGCTTTCTTCAGCTCAGACCCTGAAACCCATAAGGGAAGCCGGGCGGCTGGCCCGTCTTTCACTCTGGTGCTTCCTTGCTCTTGCCACAAACTTAGCGTGTTCTTTTCTCCCCCACCCTTCTCACCTTCTCTCTTACCCTCACATCCCTTTTGCTCTCATTCCCCATTTTACAATAGGGCATGCTCGTTACAACAACTACAGCTCTCGTGAGGATATTTTCTTAGCCTAGGAGCCTTCAATAAGTATGATTTTATATATATATATATATATATATATATATATATATATATATATATATAGTGCAAACCCTTTAAAGGAAACAAATGAAGGAGCAGTTCATTCACTCTGGGAAGGAGGGCTTAAAGTCTCCAAAATAAAGAGCACCTTGAAACTGGGTCTTGAAGGATGAGTAGGAGTTTGTTGAGTATAGAAATGAAGGAAGAGCCTCCCAAGAAGAAAGCACATGCACAAAGTCATGGACATGAGAAATTTCGTGTGAAATTCAAGAAATTGCTGGTTGTGTTCTGTTGCTTAAAAGTTGAGTACTTATGCATTGAGAAGGTGGTGTTTCAAGATGATTCTTAGGCTTCTAGATTGTCCTTTTTTGGGTCTATGAGGGCAGCATTAACCAAGACAGGAAGGCGGGGAAGTTTCCAGGTGCAGATGATGTGTTTCCCTTCTACATGTTGAGCATGAGGTGGCCATGGAGCTACCAGTTCTAAATGTTCGTTAGGAGTTTCTCAGGTAGAAATCAAGTTCACATGAGGGGCTGGTACTGAACATACGGCATGACGGCTGTGGTATATGAGACCAAAGGAGCAGGTGAAGTCACAGGGACTACATGACATTAGATAATTAACAAGACTGAGGACAGGAAGGCCAGGAAGCCAGTGTTTAAAGTTCAGGAACACACAGAAGCAAAAAGGAGAGAACTGAAATAGTTTGCAGAAAAGGCGAGAGCTCGTCTTATCACAGGAAAAAAAGGCAGAACCAAACTTCAAAAAGGAACAAGGTCACTGGTATCAAATTCTGTAGAAATATACCAAACAGGGTAAGGATTTAAAGTAAGCCATTGGATTACAAAAATAAAATAAAATAAAACATTAAAACCTATTGCACAGAGCTCCGCTTCAAAACTATCGTGTGGAAGGTGTTTATCCTCAGGGCACTCACTGCCCCTATCAGCTTTTTCCTTTCAAAATCAGTCATCCACTGTGGATCTTTTAAATAAAGGTTTGTGAAAACCCATCTGAGCTGCCTTTAAACCGCCTCCAGAATGCCAGGACATCAGCTTTCCCGGAGACAGAGTGCTGCATGTATTCTCTTCTCCCCAGCTACACACATCTCTCCTGTACAACTGGCGCTTCTACAGGAAACTAATCAGCCGCCTCGAGGTCTGATGCGGAGTGGTGGCCCTGTCCTCTGGGCAGGTAGTGGACAGGCTCCAACAACAGCGAGCACCATTCCTTTGGAAAAGGAACACTCCTTAATCCTCGAGCCATGCTGGAGGTGCCACAGCCTCGCAGAGCTACAGGTAAAACCAGCCCTGGTTGGCAACTGGTGAGGAAAAGGGAAAATCATCACCTTCCGACCTCTCCTGAGAGGATGAGCAGATGAGATGAGGTTTAAACACAGCTTTTCGGATCCCTGAGGCAGATGTAGCCGGGTAAGTTGAGTTGGTACCTGAGGACAAGGGGCTTGGATAAACGCCAGGGATCCTTGCTCTCGGCAGCCGTGGGACATCTGCTTCCTTCACCTTGCTGCAGAAGCTTTTTATTCTGAGACTCCTTAAAAATAGCTCTGAGCAATTTTCAAAGACTCATCGTCATTAAAGGGGTGTTAGAAATCATCACGTCTATGCAAACTCAAAGCACAGCAGGATGTTCCAGCCACCTGCCCACCTAGGGGGAAGAGCAGAAGATTCCCAACACCTGAACCTCCAGGACCGTTTAGAACCCTTTGGAAAGCATCCGTGAAAGGCTGGACTTTCCACTGAAGGGATACCAGTGGAAAACGTGCGCATGCCTGCAGGCAATGATGCACCCTCAGATCACCTAATGACCTGGTAGGTAGGTAGATATCCACTTGGGACCCCTAGCTGGTAGCTGAGTCTGCAGAGAGGACATATTCCTTCCCTGGAGATGAAAACTCAATCTGCTCAGAGTGAGCTGGGCTGCTTTGTTTTGCTTAAAGTACCAACAAATGATTCATAGGTTCAGTGAGGAAAATATTGCATTTTTTTCCCCGTGACAAAATAAAGTTCAATATTTACTCACCCTGTTCAATTTCCACTTTCCCTTACATCAACCATCACCGATCTTTTACAATAATGTAAAGAGCAAACGCCCGTGGTGTTTGCCCACGAGAATCTTTCCTGACCCAGATGGTGTGTGACTACAAAGAAAGTGGTCGATTTGTTTTGACAAACTAAATTGATTCCAATGATAAGATCATGTCTACGCCAGAAGCCAGCCCAGCTGCTACAGCTCGATCACAAACTTCATTGGCCAGACTTGTCTCCAAATGGCTTTTGACTGTCTAAAAAGAAAAAACCAACAAACACCTACCCTCAAGGGACCAACTGCTGCCCCCAACTTCTGAAGAGGTTCAAAAGAAATTGTCATAGAATTCCAAAGAAGAGAGACAAATATGTTCACACATTGACCAAAGTATGCCATATGCCAAGGGAGCAGCAGTCATGTTGATCATCATTTACAGTACATTTGACAGAAAAAAGCCAGTTTCATTACTATGTCTCTGTGGACTATATAGAGCAGTATATATATGGACTCAAAAAAAATACTGGAAAAAAATCACAAATGCTGATGTGTCTTTCCAGATTCTACCTTAACACACTAGGTGCTTTACATTTTTATTCTATCAGAAAACGTAATGTTATTACTCAGCTGTAAAAAACAGAATGAAATAATGCCATTGGCAGCAACATGGATGGACCTAGAGATTATCATACTAAGTGGAGTAAGTCAGACAGAGAAAGACAAATACCATATGATATCACTTATATGTGGAATCTAAAATAAAAAAGAGATACAAATGAACTTAGTTACAAAACAGAAATAGATCCACAGACACAGAAAACAAACTTACGGTTACCAAAGGGGAAAGGTAGGGGAGAGACAAATTAGCAGTTTGGGATTAACACATACACACTCCTATATATAAAACAGATAAGTAACAAGGACCTACTGTGTAGCACAGGGAAATATACTCAATATTTTGTAATAACCTATAATGGAAAAGAATCTGAAAAAAATATATATATATGAATCACTGTGCTGTACACCTGAAACTACCACAACATTGTAAGTCAACTATACTTCATTTAAATAAAAGGTGAAGGAAAATATGCATTTTCATACACTGTTGGGGGGACTATAAGTTGGTGTCACCACCTGGGAATATGCTTGTCATTTTCAATTTCACTTTAAAATATAGGTAACTTATATCCCAGCCACTGCATTTCTCTGCAGGAGGAACACCAACATGAAGGCAGAAGAGGAATATAGCAAGATGATGATTGTAGCCTCACTGCTCAAAGCAAAAACATGAAAGCCACCTGCATGCCTGTCAATAGGGGAATCGCTTCTTTAATTGAAGTATATAGTTGCTGTACAATATTATATGTTACAGATGTACAGTATAGTGATTCACAACTTTGAAAGGTTACACTCCATTTATAGTTATTATAAAGTATTGGTTATATTCCCTGTGCTGTACGATATATCCTTGTAGCTTGTTATATACATAGTAGTTTGCACCTCTTAATAGGGGAACAGTTTTAGAGGCTATGGGATCTCTGTACCACAGATCACTCTGCAGGGGTTTGCGTGGATAAGGTGCATATGTTCAAATCTAAGTCAACAAATGGGTGTTACCAAGTCCTGTTGTTGGGTGATGCATAAGGTAAGAAAAAAAATCTCAGCATAATGTTATTTATGTTAAAAAATCTACAAAATTATATCTATATATCTAAGTACCCTAATGTGTATATACACGTATATGAACATGTATGTATATGTGTATTTATGTATATATAGGTATACATTTTATACTTTATATATAAATACTTATTTAAATATATTGATATTACTTAATATTAATATGCATTTCAATATTCTATTAATACTATATATAGTATACAAAGATTAGACATTTACATATCAAAGTAATGACAGCAATTCCTTCTAGGAATTCCCAGGAGAAAGGCTTTGGAGATGATGAAAGAGGATGTGAGCCTTGTGTTCAATTTGTTAATATATTATCAGGATAATGCATTAGTATATTTCCTGCATACTTAAACTAAAATTACAGTACCTATGATGAGCTCACAATAAGATTATACAAACACCTGCCTTTGTTTCACACATCTGATGCCCACTCCTAGGAAAAGGTATTGAGAGAAACCAAAGCAGGATAAATAGAGTCCAAAGATAAAAGAGGAATTCTATTGTAAAATTTGAAATATAACTTGTCATTTTCAATTTAAAGTATATGTAACTTACATGTGTCTACTGTCCATGAATCCACCCCTACACACACACACACACACACACACACACACACACACACACAGAGTCCAGCAAGGGGTCTTAGGGACACAAGCTACCTCAAAGGGGGTCCAGTCTATTCCTGTGAGATTTGGGTCCCTCAACAAGCTTCTCACCAAGCACTCCTGTAACTCAACCAACCCCAAGGATGCCGGGGGGGTTGACTGAGCACACACGGTACTGTGAGGCCATAAACATATCCTAACAAGAAAGATAAGGGAATGGGAAAGAAAAAAATGAAGAAGAAAGTAAAGGAATAAACATCCCACGGCACAGTAATTATACCAAGGAGTATGATTTGTACTGGAAGTTGGCATAAATCTCATTGCAATCAGCTCTCCTGACTCCAAAACAGCGTTGAAAATGAACTCTATTTAATTCTTCCAGAGTGGGAATTAGTTAGGAGAACGTTCACAAGTTGGCTTTCCACTTGAAGTGTCTGCAGGAAATGTGTTTTTTTACTGTCCCAACAAATTCTACCCTTTGCCTCAGGAGGCTTCAGTACAAAAAAAAAAAGGCAACAAGTTGAGTCCCCCGGAAAATATAACAACCGAGGGGATCCTACACCCCACATCAGCTGAGCGAGTGGGGTTCCCCCCACTCATGGGCCCCAGGACCCCTGGGTTCACGGAGGCCCGTTAACAGCACGCATGCTCTGTGCCAGGAACAAAGTGCTGCGGATCTGAGGTCAGAAGCCTGCTATTTATACTACAGGGGAAAAAAAGTCATGGCTTCTTGTTATTGTCATTCTCTTACCCTTAGCGCCCAGCAGCATCAAAACAGCCCCCAGCAGAATGGAGAGGAGGGTAAGGTCTTGGCTTGCCTTTGAAGCGCGCCATCATTAATTTTTGCCACCAAATGCCTTTCATTAGAGGATCTCTGAAGTCATCCGTAGGTGAGCACGTGTATTCCCTGGACAGCTCTCTCTGCCAGGCAGGTAAATATTATCACAAGCAGAGGGAGGGGGTGTGTGCCTACACAGCAGATTGCCTTCCAAGTGCTTGGGAAGCAGTTGTTTGTTTGTTTTTGTTTTTAATTTGTCCATGTTCACAGGTGCCGAGCGGAGGCCCTGGAGAACAGAGTGCCTCCCTCTCCACAGCCCAGGAAGGGAGCCAGAAGTGAGGGGCGAGATGCCCCGGGCTTTCAGGGAGCAGCACCCAGAGAGCTGATTTCAGCTATAGTATCTGCTCCTGCTGTCCGGCACCCCCAGAGATGGGGCCGCATGAGGGGAGGACACAGAGCCTCATGTATGTTCACGTGGGAGGGAGAACAGTGACTTGCCCAGGGTGCAAGCCCCCTCCAACCATCCTGTGGTTTACAAAGAAGTCAGACTCGCCCAGCCAGGAAGAGCTGAGGTTGAAGGACCCCTACAGAGAAGAGGCTGGTGCTACAGGGAATATATGGATGGATGAGGGAGCAAAGGAAAATATATGAAATCCAGAGCAGCAGCTCCCTCCCCAAATCCATCCTGCAGCTATACTGAACTGTAGTTGAGTGCACTCCCAGCTTCCCTTGCAGCTGGGTGCGGCCACGGACTGAGTTCTCACAAGTGAAACATAAGCAGAGGTGACGCCGGGTCTTGATGGAGGCTCCTCCATATTCTCTCCCCTTTCCCATGAGCTGGAGCATTGATGTGCCCTGTGATGCAGCTTTGGCCATACCCAAGGTGAAGGTGGAGCAAGAAATGGGAAGGAACCAGAGTTCCCAAGTGATTGCATGGATCACAAGTGCCCAGAGAAATAAATTTTTTATGTTTCGATAAAAAAATAAAATAAAGTAAAATAGAATAAAATAAAGTAAAAATAAAATAAAATAAAATGAAGTCAGACTCAAAAGAAACAGATGCACCCAGTGCTATGCCAAACCCTGGGGCCCTGGCCAAAACTGCAGGTCTTGGGCAAGGTGAATCTCCCCTTCTTTTTCTGCTCGCCCACCTCATCTCCATTTCCCAGCCTGCCTTGCAGCTGGGCCTGGTCACATGACTGAGTCCTGCGCAGCAGAAGGGGATGCATGCGGGGACCATGACTATCTCCACATGGAGTCCTCCCTGCTCTTTACCTGGCCAGGGGGTGGAATAAAGCAGTCCCTTAGAGAATATCAGAAGATGTCCAGTGGAGATGGCTGAGCCCACTTAGAGGTACCTGCTCCCATCCCACTAGCTTATTACACTGGCATCAAGTAGACGTTTACTGTGTCTGATTCTTTACTTATCATGCGGTCTATGTGCTACAGCAGTTCACCTTCCCTAAGCTCCGTGAATCACAGAGTTATTCACCAAAGAGCATGTGAACTTGTTGAGGAAGTAGATGAACACACACTTCTTCACGTGAAAGAGGAATGAGAAACAGAAAGAGGTGGCTCTGAATTTTTTGTGTCCAAACATCAGAAAACACAGAGAGTGGAAAGCAGGACGAATGACCCACTGGATTAAAGCTGAATCAGGGATTTTTCACAACATGGGATAAACCACAGCATTTCCCCCACTCAGGCCTCATTGTCTTCCCCTGTAAACTGGGGGTTTGCACCCTGTGAACGAGGAAGTCCATCCAGCTCTAGTCTCCAAGATGTCTGTGTTCAGGTGGGAAGTGGGTTGACGTGAATTGTTTCAGAAGCTCTGAGAGGCACGGTCTGGCTCTGGAGGGTCTTCAGAATGGCTGGAGATGTTCGGCCATCCACACAACAGGCACCGACTCTAGACTGATCCAGTGGACAGCCGGTGGGACTTGTAGTGACCTGGGAGGACTCATCAGTGCAGCAGGCATGGTAAGTCCTTCAAATCCTCCTACCCTTGTCTCTCAAATCCTCCTACAATTGTCTCTCAAATTCTACCCTTATTGTCTGATACCTCAGAGCCCTGAGGACCATGCCATTGGCTGGATTATTTCGCTGGGCCTCCATCTGTTGCTTGAACTACTGCCCCTCTGACTGAACCTCACTGGTGATGTTACCGAACTCAGGTCCGGCTGCTCATTGCTCGAAAGCCAATATTCGAGAGGCGAGTGTTGGTAGAAAGGATAGGCGGTTTTATTCAGGAGGCCAGCAATCTGGGGAGAGGGTGCACTGATGTCCAAAAGCAAACTCCCCCCTGTCCATCAGGGAGCAAGGGCTTTTAAAGGAGAGTTTCAGGGGTGTATAGGCAGAGACAGGGGGCGACATGCAAAATCAGCACAGGCAGCTCTGACAGGCATCTTGCAATTGGTCATGCGGTGGGCTGATCAGTGACATCTTGATTTTTCTAAGTACAGTTAGTCTTCAGTTCCAGGGTCAGTTTGTTCCCATTTCTTTGAAGCCAGTTCTTGGGACTGTGGCAGCTTATGTCATGGCTACAGTCTGGTCATCATGTAGTTAACTTCTTCTGCCTGGTGGGGCTTTCAGTATCTACAAAACAGCCCAAAAGATATGGCTCAGAATATTATCTGTAGCCCTCAAGGGGGAACTGAAGGTCCTTGGCTTTGTTTAATGATTCAACTATTGTTATTTGGTCTTGTTTGACTCTTTCCTTTGCTTCTGCATTTTCTAATTTCTCTGATTAAATTTATTCTTTGGCTAAAGTTTACTACAGACAAAAGGCAGACAGAGGACATTGCGGGTGTTGTGTGTGCAGGGCCAGGAAGGCTCCACAGGGCCCTGCTCTGTTTTAGTGACGGGAAGTCATTTCCTTGGCAGGTCATCCATTCCATTTAGGAACAATGTAAGGAAGAATGTACAAAGAGACTTATCCAAAGTCTGCTTTCTTATGACTTCTCTATTAGCCAGAATTTAGAACTAAGATCATATCTGCTTTTTGTTTGCTTTATTTTTTTTTAATAGTGGGAAAATCCTCAAAGCTTTCACACTGACAGCAGTTTTTAAGGTGTTGGTTAGAACAGACTCCAGGTAATGAGCACAGCAGGCAGGCATACTGCTGCAGGATGGGGCTGCTTCTAGAAGCAGGGACAGATAAGCACGCATGCAAGATCACTGACAAGTGTTGCAGTGGCCAGAAACCCCCGCGTGCTGAGGCTGGGCTTGGCTGAGGTGTGGAGGAAAGCTGGCTACCACGATTGGGTTGCCTTTCAGAAATCTGCCCAGTGACACGCTGAAAGGGTGCAATTCTCGAAAAAGACAGAGGGCTATGGTTCCCCCCATAGCAGCTTACATTTGGCCCATCCTTTGAAAACTGCTGAAGAAAATGCCCAGCCAAGCAGCCTTATTCCTGAGTCAGACAGGCTGGCCCAGCTGGTCCCCGTGGGGAAGCCATTTGAGACTGTGGCTGCCCTCTCTCTGCCACGGCCTTGCCGCCATGTCAGATCCATCATGGGGTCTTCTATGCCCTGTGAGCTGACAGCCATTTTCATGCTCATTGGCTCTCAACCCTGAGTGTTGTTTTCTCAGACTTTCTAGGACAAACACCTCCAGGTCTTTGCAGCCTTCCTCAAAGAGCACCGCTGCCCATCCCCTCCATCCATCCTCTCCAACCTTCCTCTCCAACCTTCCTCTCCAACCTTCCTCTCCATCCTTCCTCTCCATCCATCCTCTCCAACCTTCCTCTCCAACCTTCCTCTCCATCCTTCCCTAAGTCCTTCTCTGGGGCAGCCCAGCAATGACCCCCGGCCCCAAACTGTGGTTCCGCACTAAGCAACCAGCAGCTGGAGTCTGAGCACTGGACAAGATCAGGGAGCCCCTGCCCAGGTGCATCTGCCAGCTTCGCCGGCCACCTTCTTAGGATCACAATCCAAGGAGTCCTGGCAGGATGGAAAGAAGGGCGGAATCTGTCATTCACACAATCCCCACTTCCTCCTTCTATACATTATCCTCAGATTTAATAACTGTATCTGAGAGAGCTTATTGGTTAAGAACGTAGGCTCTGAAGTCATAACTCTTCTCTTCCATTTACTGTTTGTGTGACCTTTCCCAAGTTACTTAGCATCGCCTGTGCCTCATCTTCTCAGCTCTAAAATAATAACAACAACATAATAAAAGGACCCACCCTAACAATTATTAGGAGATTATATAACCCAACGCAAGTAAAGTACTAAATAGGCCACAGTAAGCATTCATATGTATCCGTGGTGATGACGATGATGAAGAGGACTTTTTCCTCCAAGAAGGTTTTACTTCTCCATCAAAGCCATTCATGTAGTTGTTCAGTAGGACAGGATGAAGAACAGAGTCTGCAGAAACCCACTGGGGCTTTCTGTCCAGGCTGATGTGAATCCACACCCCACTGTCTTATTTTCCAGCACGTTTTTCTCCATCTTATTCATCATGACGCCATGGAGGAATGATGCCACACTCAGGGATCCTGCAGGCTGAAGAAGGCTTCCAGGCCAAATAAAGTTTAATTTTTTTAAAGTTAATTGCCAATGCTGTAAAAATTTTAAATTTTATATAATAACCCATGTTTACAGCTTATCTTAAAAAACTAGGAGCTCTGGTCATTGGGGGTCCCCATTCCCACACTGTGACAATTGGCTAGAACGTCCTAGGTAAGGCTGGGTCTCCAGGTCAACTCGGCCCCAGCTGCACACCTACCACCCATCACTTCTGCCTCCTTGGGCTCAATTTTCTCACCTGCCTGACCACATTGGGTATCGAGTTTTCAGCCTTTGTTTGAAATTGTTTCCATGATGCATGAACCAGATCAACCTCTTGAACCATTATGACTATCTGAACTACGAGGAGAATCTTACAGGCCTCAAATATGAAATATGAAAACTAGCAGATGGACAGGGAGACACATACTCAATTATTCGAAACTTAAATTTTATTAGCCTTTGCAATTTGATCTTCAAGGAAATTCTTTAGGATTGAACATATTTGGTCATAGTTTGCTATGCAATTTAGGTATCTCTTGACAAAAGAAACACACATCACTGTAGTAGTGATGGTTGTATTTTACAGACACACATCACAAATCTTGTGTGGCCACTTGGCTAGACTAAGGTGCCAGGTCGTTCAGTCCAACACTAGTCTAGATGTTTCTGTGAAGGGATTTTGTAGATGTGATTAACACCTACGATCAGTTGACTTTAAGTAGATTATTCTCCATAATGTGGATGGTCCTCACCCAATCAGTTGAAGGCCTTAAGAGCAAAAACTTGTGTTTCCAGGGGAAGAAGAAATTCTGCCTCAAGACTGGAACGTGGAAATCATTCCTGAGTTTCCCGCCTGCCGACTTGATGTACAGATTTCAGACCTGCCAGTCCCACAACTGTGTGACCCAACTCCTTAAAACAAATCTCTTTTCAGGAAGGAATTTCCTTTCCTGACAATCGAATTGCAAGACAAACAAAAATTAAATTCCTAATCTCTTTATGTATGTGTACATGCGTGCGCGCACGCACACACACGCACACACACACACACGTATCCTTTCGGTGGAGTTTCTCTGGAGAACCCTGACTGATTGAATAGCATAAAAAATTCTCAAATCCCAGAGTTTGGTCCAGGTGACCAGGCAACCACTCCTTTTCCAGCTCCATCATTTCACAGAGGAGGAAACTGGGACACTGAAAAGCCACACGGTTGCCCAAAAGATGCAGTAAGTGAGCAGAGGTGGTCGGTGACAATCTCCTGAACCACAAGAACCCCTGAATGAGCTTCAGTGAAAACACACAGTATTTTGAGGGTAAATACAGAAGAGATCAGACATTTTTCACTTAGGTAAAAAAAAAAAAATGCCAGGAGGTCCACATCACTACTCTTGTTCTATCTCTAACCAGCGTGTGACCTTAGGAAATTACCCAAAATCCCTCGTCTTCAGTCTCCTTATCTGTAAAGGGGCAGTGATAACAAAAACCCGTATTTAATTCTTGTGGCTTTGAGGATAAAATAAAACATAGATTTAAGGGCACTCTGGACATTTAAAGGAAGATAAAAAAGGTTTTGAGAAGTGGGTGAGACTACCAAATAAAAAAAGATAATGGTAGTATTCATATTTATTTTCAGTGCTCCTTCAAGGACTACCTTCTGAACTATCTCATTTCACTGCTGCAGGCTGGAGATAAATATGGGCTTTTGTCTCTCCCCACCTCGCCCGCTACATTATAAGATTATAGAAGAGAAAATTCTTCTAGGGAAAGATCCACAAAAATCATTTTCTCCTGTATTAAGACACACCTGACTATGCAAAGATTTAGAGCTTTCTATGGTGAGCCTTTCTAAACTGTATCTGACTGACTTCTGTACTTGACAAGACCTTGAAAGATGGTGTGGTCTACTCATTTTAAGCATTTGCCATAAATTGTTATAACTGAACACTTGGTTTCCTCTCAAGTTCTCCTGGTGAAGGATGTGATTTATCTTGCCCTAGAGATTTAGCTGAGACTTATAAACTATTAATAAAATAAGTCTGGAGTATATTAAAGAAATAAAGATGCCTGTCAAGAGGTCCTTTTTTCAGCAGGAGGAATAGGGATGCCCATCCTAAGTTGTACACAAAACCTTGGTTCCCCACATCTCAGTCCTTCTGGGGGTGAGCACATCTGTCATAAACTCAGAGCATTGTCTGTATCTGGAAAAACCGAACCGCCCTTCTTGACTGAATTCTCTCAAGGAAAAAAATTAATTAAACACTTTATTTGATTTCCATATACTTGAGAGGATTAAAATCTGGATTTGAATCTCAACAAGTGTCACCCAATGGTACACCAACTGCCCATATTACGTGGAAACAGTTGCCTGAATTTAATCATCTGCAAAGTGGGGATGATAGTATCTATTTTACAGTATGGTTGTCAGTTACTCAGGAATAGTAGCTACAAAGAAACAACACAAATGGTAGAAAATTTAGTGTCACATTAATTGAGCACCTACTATGTTAAACATTAAAAACGCTATTCTCAATACAAAGAACAATAGGCAGTAGGTCTTGCATTTAGGAGGTATAGATTCCAAAACAGTGCACAAAGACAAGTGTCTCGAAAGTACAGAACTGTCCAACTGGGCAGTGAGGTAACTGTAGTGAGGTTTTCTTGATGGCGTTGTTTCCGAGGGGAAAACACACAAGTGAATGTTTCTTATGTTTGGTGATAGAAGAGGTAGGGGGATGTCACCCCCAAATAAGGTAAAACAAAATAAGTCTCCCACCAACCCAACTGTACATGCCTCCGTGATCAGGCTGGTCAATTACTTGTACATTGTTTAATTACAGCACATCCTGAGCGATGATCGCCAGGGAAGGAAGGGATTTGGACAAAGCAAGGCAATTCCCTGCAGCCTGGGTCTGTCAGTCAAAATACAGAGGGGTGGGCGGCACATTAGGAAACCTTAGGAGATGAGCCACATTCTGTGGGCAAAACAACCTGGTAAAGAAAGCAGCTGCTCCCCTGAGATTCACCGCTCTCCCGCCCCATGTTCTCTATCTCCACCCCGCCCACCAGATTCCTCTCAAAGCTCTTCAATCCATGAGCATCTCACCTTCAAATAGGAATATGTTCAGATCCTTCTTGATGAAAAAGAAAAAGACAACAACTCCCTTTCTTCGCCTGGCTTTAGGACTAGTACATTGGAGCTGCAATCAGTAACTAGACTGATAGGTGGGGTGTTCTACAGTCATGATCTCAGCTTTTTTTTCTTTCTTTTTTTTTTTTCTTTGCCTCCTACTCATCCTGCCACCCAAGGTCCTCCATCCTTTTGTCCTCACTGGTCCTCGGACCAGCTCTGGACATACGATGGGCCACTTCTTTCGTCTTTCTTTGACCTTCGGCATTTTGGATCTTTCCCTCCCGCTTGAATGTTCCCATCTTCCCTTTTTCCCCCCGCTGCTGCTTCCTGTTTATCTGCTCACCCCCTAACGTTGGCTGTGTCCTAGGTCCCATCGCACAGGGGTATGTTCCTTCCCATGCTCCATCAGAAGTCACATGTGTGCCTGCAGCCCAGGGTTGGAGAGCTTCAGCTTACTACAGGAGGAATTTTCTACCTTCCGCACAAGGATGTCTGTTTCCCCCCTAGAGTTACACAGAAGGAACTGAATTCTTCTTCCAGATGATTAGAGGGAAATAAGGTTTATATAAGGTACCTACATAGTTTGGGGTGTTAAAGTCCAGGGCTTAACTTACAAAAAGCGAATTCTCTACCTTTTAGGTGAGCGGGGGAAATCAACTGATCATTTTTTAGAAGAAACACAAACCAGTGTCATGACTCCCCTTGACAGATTCCACCCTTCCCTGCTTTCTATCTGCAAATGTCCCCACTAAGATGCAGGCTCTCACATGAGGGATGAAAATCTAGCCCAGGGGTCTCAGAAGCATCTCTCTGAACCGCACCATGTGAGCCCTTGACTGAGTTCTAAGAGCAGCATTCCCAAGCTGAGAAGGGTGATCTGAGCTGCAGGAAAATGAGGTTGGTCCCCTTGGGTCTGTTACAGCAGAAGGTTTGGGAAATGGGGCATGGAGTCTGTGCCTTGAGGCATTATTAGCACAGCCCCTGCCTCAGAGTAAAGGGTCCCGTGCTGTTATACAGTAGCTCCCCTTACCCGAGATGTCAGTTACCCACGTCAACCTTGGCCTGAAAATATTAAATGGAAAATATCAGAAACAAGCATTCACAACTGCTAAACATGTGCTGTTCTGAGTAACGTGATGAAATCTCTCCATCTTCCAAGACATGAATCATCCCTTTGCCCAGCATGTTCCACCCCTTAATCACTTAGTAGCCGTCTGGATTACCAGATCAACTAGGGAGTATCGCAGGGCCTGGGTTCAAGTGACCCTCAGTTTACTTAATAACGCCCCCAAAGCGCAAGAGGAGTGATGCTGGTGATCCGACTGTGCCTTGGAGAAGCGCTTCCTTTAAGTGAAAACGTGAAAGTTCTTGAAGGAAATAAAAATTGTATGCTGAGGTTGCTAAGATCTATAGTAAAAACAAAGACCTGCAGTAAAAATGAAGCTTCTGTCTGTGAAGTTGTGAAGAAGGAAAAAGAAATTTGTGCTAGTTTTGCAAAACTTACTGCAAAAGTTGCAGACACAGTGCTTAGTTAAAATGGAAAAGGCATTAAATTTATACAATATTTTGAGAGAGGAAAAAAAGACCACATATACTTATTATAGTATATTGTTATAACTGTTCTATTTTATTATCAGTTATTATTGTTAATTTTTTACTTGCCTAATTTGTAAATTAAACTTTATCATAGGTACTATTTGAGGTTTCAGGCATCCACTGGGGATCTTGGAATGTATTCCCATCAGACAAGGCAGACCAATTGTATTGAATCTCTGAGGCTGCACTTAACAGCTGCATTTCTAAATTCCGCCCACCCCTCCCACTGCCGGGCACTCCTTGTGCAGGCAAGCTGGGCACAGACCGTGCCAGTGCCTGGGGAAGGAGCATCAGAGTGGCATCCCTGAGCTTGGATGCACATACACACACTACTACATATAAAATAGATGACCAACAAGGACCTACTGCATAGCACCGAGAATTCTACTCAATATTCCACAATAACCTAAGTGGGAAAAGAATCTGAAAAAGAATGAATATATGTATAACTGAATCACTTTGCTGTACACCTGAAACTAACACAACATTGTAAATCAACGCTACTCCAATAAAATTAAAAAAACAAAAACAGAACGGCATCAGTTCATCAATGAGTTTCAGCTAATGCTTTTGGAACACAATCATATATTATTCTGTTTTACGTGTTTGCGTTTTGAATATCTCTTTAAAAACATGACAGGGACTTGCCCGGCGGTCCAGTGGTGAAGACTCTGCCTTCCAATGCAGGGTGTCGTGGGTTCGAACCCTCGGTCGGGGAGCTAAAATCCTACATGCTGCACAGTTCGGCCAAAAATTTTTTTAGAAATGACGAAATTAATTGTGAGCTTTTTAAGAGTCGAGACTACACGTGCTTTCTCTTTCATATTCTTTCCTGCTGTAATGACATGCCCTGAATGTGAATCAAAATTAACTTCTTCAGTTTTCTTTAATGGCACCTATTTATTTAACCCTGTTTAATATATCCTATTGGGCAGTCTTGACTATTGCTGGAGTGAGAAGCCCCTACTCCCTCTAGGTGACAATAGTTACCATTCTCGGTGGCAGGGGGCGGGGCGGGGAGGATTCTGCATTAAGACCACAGTCAAAGGGACCTTCTTTTAATTCGTATTACACTTTATAAATTCTTTAAAACATTTGTATATTTTAACCTTTAAAAAAATCCAGTAAGGCAGACAAAGTAGAAAATCTCTCTAGGCCACATTTATCCACCTCAATATTAATCGTCATATTTCAAAGTGGTTTTTCAAAGCCATGAAGCGAGTTATCAATCAGGCCAAGTCTAGTCCCAAAAGCAATTCCTGACTTACACAGAACAACTGTTGTAGGTTTGCTGGTTCTCTTGTAACATGTCCAAAATTCATGGCAAAAAAGTTCATGCAGGGCTTCCCTGGTGGCGCAGTGGTTGACAGTCCGCCTGCCGATGCAGGGGACACGGGTTCGTGCCCCAGTCCGGGAAGATCCCACATGCCGCGGAGAGGCTGGGCCCGTGAGCCATAGCCGCTGGGCCTGCGCGTCTGGAGCCTGTGCTCCGCAGTGGGAGAGGCCACAACAGTGAGAGGCCCGCGTATTGCAAAAAAAAAAAAAAAAAAAAAAAAAAAAAAAAAAGTCCATTCATTGTCATGTCCAGTCCACTCTGAGTGCCAGACTTTAGTCTACTTTCACACACATGCACGCGCGCACACACTCACACACACACTCTCACATACACACACACCCTCACATGCACACTCACACACTCACATACATACACTCTCACGCACACTCACACACACTCTCACATACACACACACACTCTCACATACACACACACACCCTCACATGCACACTCACACACTCACATACATACACTCTCGCGCACACTCACACACACTCTCACATACACACACACACAGAGACTTACACACACACACACACACACAAACACACACACTCACCCACTGTCTCTCCTGCCTTCTCTCGAACATGCACCAACATAGTAATGCTTCAGTTTCCAAATAAAACAAGAGGAGCGCACGTGGCTGCCCTAAATCCTCTTCCCCTGTAATCCCCAGACCACAGACGTGCTACTGCTGGCAACAGAAAACAGTAGAGTCACAGTACTGGGATTGATCTGTTCTTTTCTTAAATAGCAGCTTCCCTGAAAAAGCTCATGGTGAGTTTTATGGGTTAAATCGTGTCTCCCTAATTCCGATGTTGCAGTCTTTACACACAGTATCTCAGAATGTGACCTTATGTGGAGACAGGGTCCTTACAGAGGTGACTGAGTTGAATATAACTGGCGTCCTTATACAGAAGGAGCTTTGGACACAGGGGCAGGCATAGTGGGAGGAGCCATGTGGACATGAAGACAGCCGTCCACAAGCCAAGGAGAGATGCCTGGAACAGACCCTGCCTCGCAGCCCTGGAAGCAATCTTGCCTTGATCTTCATTCCAGATTTCTGGCCTCTGAAACTGCGAGGCACCACGTATCTGTTGTTAAGCCACCTGGTTTGTGGTACAGCGTTAGGGTGGCCCCTAATGGGAGCAAATCAATACAGTACGTGATCTTGGATTGAAAGTCATAACCTACAAATGGCATGTTGCCACCTCTAAGTGTGTCAATGATTTTTCCAGGATTCCTTTGGCCAAAAGGAAGCTAAAGAAAGATTACTTTTTTTTTTTTTTTTTTTTGTGGTACACAGGCCTCTCACCATTGTGGCCTCTCCCATTGTGGAGCACAGGCTCCGGACGCGCAGGCCCAGTGGCCATGGCTCACGGGCCCAGCTGCTCCGCGGCATGTGGGATCTTCCTGGACTGGGGCATGAACCCGCGTCCCCTGCATCGGCAGGCGGACTCCCAACCACTGCGCCACCAGGGAAGCCCCCAAAAGATTACTTTTTTATGTTACCTTATCCAACATACACTTTTTTTTAATTGAAGTACAGTTGATTTACAACATTGTGTTATTTTCAGGTGTACAGCAAAGTGACTCAGATATACATGTATATATGTGTATATATATATGCGTGTGTGTGTGTGTATTCTTCTGCAGATTCTCTTCCCATATAGGTAATTAGATTACATTCTAAAGCACCTTCTGGGAAAGAGAATCACTGCACACCGTGCAAATTATCCTGACAGTCTGAGGAGTATCACACATTCAACAGGACGATAGCAAGTTTAGGGGGTACTTGCCAGCCTGGCCTTGCCATTTATTCATCATCTGTTTGGAAATTGGCATTTTCCTGAGGAAAAATACAGCTCCTCCAGGATCCCCTCCAAACTGCCCAAACTGCTCCCTTCTCTGCCTAAAATTCCCCACCCCTCCTTGGTGTTGCAAAGTCTTACCACCCTGACTTGCTACCCCCCTTCCAGAAAGTCTCCCCCAACTGGCATCCCTTATCAATTATTTCCATGCATCCCACTCTTGTGATATGTCACTATGTTCTGTGTATACACTGGCCACAGCTGCAAGCTGTGTTACCCATGTCTGTGCCCTCTCACATGAGGCCACAGGTTCTTTGGAGGCGAAATACTGGTCTTAGACTTGGAAATATTTCTCATGAGCCCTCAGGGGTTGACCACACACATCCACGTGTGCTCCACTGAGGAATTTGGTGAGCTGATTGAAAATAAATACTTTTATACTTCAATAAAAATGAGGAATTGAGAAAAATTCAATGCTCAGTCAACAGGGCATGCAGCTTGGGGGCACGCAGGACAACATATCCTCACAGAATCAGACTCTGCTAGCTTTCCCCTGCAACACTGGGGCTGTTTCCTTCACCCTTACTGATGCTAAAACTGCTTTCAGAAACCACCTTTGGTTTGGCAATTTCATCAGCGGTAATGAGACCTTCAAACACATCCTCAGAGGAGAGTTACAACAAATAAGGAAAAAGCAGGAAGGCTGTCTGGTTGGCGCCTCCAAAGCTTTCTGCTCTCCACCCCAGCCCCGCACCCCTGATTCTCGGATGAGGTGGTCTCGAGATCCCTTCCTCCGTTATTCTGTTTTTCTAACTCCCTAATTTAACAAGTCATCTGTCTTAGTTCGAGCTGCTATAACTAAGTACCACAGACTGGGGGGCTTAAACATCAGGCATTTATTTCTCATGGTTCTGGAGGCTGGAAGTCCAAGGTCAGGTTGCCGGTGTGGCTGGGGTTCTGGTGAAGCTGTCTTCTCACTGTCCTCATGGCAGAACAGGCGAGGGAGCTGTCTGGGGTCTCTTTACAAGGGCACTAATTCCCTTCATGAGGGCCCCACCCTCAGGACCTAGGCACCTCCCAAAGGCCCCACCTCCTAACACCATCACAGTGGAGGGTGAGGACCTCAACATACGAATGTTGGGACCACAGACATTCCATCCGTAGCACCACCCACTTGCTCTCAGGACTCACCCATCCTCACTCCATCCGCTTCTACTATAGCGAGCCACCACTGTCTCCTGACCCTGACACCTCCATGCCTTCTCATGGGCCTTCCAGCTCCGGATCCCACTCATGCACCTTCCAGCTCTGGATTCCTTTGATACACCTATATCTATTGATGGAATGTTCTGTGTCAGGTAAGGCTAGGTATGGAGGGAGACGGGAAACTCAGAAGATGTCAGTCCTCTCACAGAAACTGCAAAGAAAGAAGGGAAGAGATGGACCCACAATACGCAAGCGAACAGAGAAACAAGGCTTTTGTGACTTTGTGGTACCCTAAAAGGAGCACAAAGCAGAAAGGCACTATGTAGTCACCGGCTGGGATGAACCATGGTGAAAGGGAGGCCAGGATGCCCCTTTAGAGACTGTGGTAGTCAGCGGGGGGAGGAATTGCTGAGGCTGACTCCTGCAAGAAAGAACCAGTCACAGGCAGAGCCAGTGCAAGGGCCCTGGGGCAGGAAACACCTGGGTTTGTTCCTGGAACTAAAAGGTGGTTCTTGGTCTGCGGACTCACAGGGTGTCATCTTTCAAAAACAAGAAACTGCCAGTCACTCCCGTGCGCTTATGGTCTTCAAGACCCTCTCCTCATGGGGCCTCCACCTCGTCCTCCTCCCCTGGGCACTGCTGCTGATCTCTGTCTGTGTCACAGCAAGACCAGCCTTCCCTCAGCTCCTCCAAGACACCCACAGACCTTCTTATGACAGCAGCAACCCCGTGTGCTCTTCCCTCTATGCCTGGAATGTCCCCTCTCCCTCCCTTCTGCTTGTCCCTCAGAACTCAGTGTCCCACGAACTGGGCAGGGGCCCGTCGCCTTGCTTATCCCTCTACTGACAGATCCAAAAACATGTCTGTCCTCAGAGTATGTGTTCAAACAAGTGGCTGGAAAAGGTCTTATTCCAGTGATGAATGAACACACGCGTGCGCACACACACACGTTCACAGGCAGTGGGTAGGAGCACGTGCTCGCTGCAAGGTGAACGGCCAGAAAGACCAGAGCCTGGGCGTTCTAGAATCAGTGCAGTAACCAGGGCTTCTTATGCAATCTTATTTCAGTTGCTAATCCGGGGATTATTTTATATGCCAGGAGCAGCATCCTCCTTGATTTCCCTTGGACCATTTTCCACTTACACAGCAGATGCTCATTTGCCTAAGTGTGAGCCGCTATCCGGAGAGGGAGGGGGCTCAGCCTCTGCTCCAGGCTGGTGCTGGGGCGCATCATTCTCCCCATCCTCTTTCTCCAAACATGCAGCATCGCATCCGTCCGACTAGGGGTAAAAAGGTTTTTAATATTAAATATAAATTCTCTACTACATGTTTAATAAACACTGTTGGCTTCTGGGAAAGCAAAGTTGCTTTTTATAAACACAGAAGCTGGCAGACACATTTTTCTGACAATAATCTATGAAAAACTCGCTGGGCTTCTTGTTCATTCACACCACGGCGGGGAGCTGAATGGAGCGGGTGTGTGGCTTCCTGGGGGCGTTTGCAATTGAGATCGACACTTAGGAAGGGAAAGAAAACAGAGCAAGTCATTACGAAGTAAATGAAGATCTGAAACCGGAGTGCACCAAAGGGACCAAGGGAAACCTGGAGGAAGCTCTGAGGTCCTGCCCCGCCTCCCCAGGGCTGAGGTAAGGAGGGGGCTGGTGGGATGTGGCCTGGCTGGGCTGACAGCCCTTCCGAGGCCCCAGACACGGGTCTAACTGAATCAACCTAATGTCTGAAAGTTCCATGATTCGTCATTCTTTTGAACCGATCCTACTTACAAAATCAGCAGATGTGTAGGTATAGAATTTGAGAGACAAAGGACAGTCTCTTTACCTCAAAATCTCTCCCTGGCTGACAGGTAGAATGCCACAAGTTGGCCATTCGAGATTCATTCCTTTGGATCTTTAGATTTCAGTATTTGGGAGTTGACTAGTTAATAAAATAATTACCCTTGGGCCCTTTTTAGTAAAACTTTATTAGGGATATTCAGTGAGCAGCAAGGCTCTTACAAGATCAGAACAGTCTAAAAGGGAGCAGGGTGGCAAACAGGAGAACGTGGGGGTGAAGTAACCCCACCGCCGCGCGCAGGCTAGTTCACACGCAGCGTCGGCCAGGCCTGCCTGAGCAGAGTCCTCGCCAGCAGTTTAGGAAGGTCAGCTCTGAGCGAAGTGGCCCTTCCACACTTAGCACAGGGCTTGTCCATCCTATTCTGTGCTGACTGGACACAGTGTCTAAATGAGCAGGCGGAAGATGAAAGCTCTGTGCAGGTGGGAGGGGGAGGCGGGGTGGTACCCAGAGCTGGGCCTCCGAGGTACACGGATGCCCGAGGATCCCTCGTCGGGTGCCCTGTGAGGAGAGGCCCCCAAGGCCAGCAGGCTGTGCGTCTGGGGACATTAGAGCAGGGCCACCTCCTGACCCTCAGAGCACCTCCCGACACTGATGCTGAGGGCCCAGCCTCCTCCCTGCACTCTGGACTCCCAGCATCTCCCCGCCTGCCTTGGGCCCCTGGGGCCCTTTATGCTCCCTGTTAAATCACCCAGCTCTCAGTAAACAATCAACACCAGCCAGAGCCTCTGGGGTCAGGAGCCCGAGCCCACGCCCACAGGCTCCCCAGGGAACAGGCATCTTCTGTGTCATCACCTGGTATCATGAAAAAGAGGGTTTCGGGCATCAACCAACAGGTGCAGTGCACAGGTGACGAGAGAATTCCTCTAAGTCCCAGAGCGAGAAGATGCAGAATCCAGCCTGGAGGGACTGAAGTTCAAGGAAGCCAGGACATGGGGCAACGCCCAGCTCCTGGAAGCCAGTGAATAAGGAGACGTGCAGGGGTGGACCAGGGGGCTGCCATCCAGCCCTCTTTTTCATGGAAATGTGCACCTTGGAGGCACCAAGTTGGATGGAGGCTGGGGAAGGGCCAGCCCCTCGGGCACCATTTGACCCTGGAACCGCTAACAGAGTCCCTCTGTCCGATGCCTTCCCACTAGGACTTCATGTTCCCACTGAGGTATTCTTGAGAGTGTCTCGGCTTTCCACACCACCCTTCTTTCCCAGCTAAATGTGAAATACTTGGTTTCAAGGCCTTGTGGAAATGGAACTTTCCTCAGAAAAGGCGGGGCGGGGTGGAGGGTATAGAGAGAAAAAGAAAAAGAGAAAGAGAGAGATGATTATTTAGCTTTTTCGGGAAACTCCTCCGATAGCTTCAGTGACGAAAACTGATCCTTTTTCAACAGGACTGTATTTCTCATCTGGCCCTGTGTACCTTCTTTAGCTCTACAGCCCATGACATTTGCAAACCTTACCCTTCGAATCCATATTTCTGGGAAAGACCCTGAGCCACCAACATGGATGGCAGATGCTTAGAGATGCACTCAGGCCACTGTAGATGAAGCTGAGAAATTCACAATCCCTCCTTTCTTCTTTCTTTTATGCAAAACGTCACCCAAGGGGTGGAGCTGCTTGGGGCTCTGTCCAGCCGTGTCCAGCCCAGGGCTCATTCCACGGCTGTGACCTTGGCAATGGCGAGAGATACTCAGCCACCAACCTCAGAGGGGCCTGGAATCTCTGCTCCGTGACAGGCCCCACCATCCCTCTCACCCCCGCCCAGACATGAAAGTCAAGCAGCGGATGGGCTGATGCACTTGCTTTAGAGAAAACAGCGCTGCGGACTTGGTTTGCTCATCTGGCATCACGGGTTGCAGGTCATTCAGCACCTGGCCTGACCTTGTACCAACAGCAGCTGGTCCTTAATGACAATGTGTTCGAACCCTTCAAGGGCTTATTTCTGTGTCACCACTGGTGTGTGTCACAGGCTGAATATGCACTAGCACATTTCATCTTCATGAGAAACCCGCACACAGGGCACACTTCTAAGACCGCACGAGACCTTCCTGGATGGCATCAGTGCAGAAGAGTTATTCCATCCACGGTAACTTCCTGGTCTACACGGGAAAGATCTTGAGGCAATCTGGTCACTCGTGAGAAACAGACCATACCCCTCAATGCCCTCTGGATGTCTCTCCCACAGCCAGAATTTCTCTAGGGGGTAATTCAGGAGCCATGATATGGTTGAAAGCAAGAAGCCAGATGACTCGTCTGGAACCAACATATGCTTAGAAAATAAGTGGCTACTAACACACCACTGTAAAGCAATTATACTCCAATAAAGATGTTAAAAAAAAATAAGATACAAAGATGTATTGTACAGCACAGGAAATATAGCCAATTTTTTATAATAACTTTAAATGAAGCATAATCTATAAGATTATCAAATCACTATGTTGCATACCTGAGACTCATATGATGTTATAAATCAACTGTACTTCAATTAAAAAAAAAAAGGAATGCCACTCTAAAAAAAATAAAGAAGTGGCTTCTTTTTAAAGGAATTCCTTTACTTTATTTATTTATTTATTTTTAAAATCTTTATTGGGGTATAACTGCTTTACAATGGTGTGTTAGTTTCTGCTTTTATTTTTTATTTATTTATTTTTGGCTGTGCTGGGTCTTCGTTTCTGTGTGAGGGCTTTCTCTAGTTGCGGCAAGCGGGGGCCACTCTTCATTGTGGTGCACGGGGCCTCTCACTATCGCGGCCTCTCTTGTTGCGGAGCACAGGCTCCAGATGCGCAGGCTCAGTAGTTGTGGCTCACGGACCTAGTTGCTCCGCGGCATGTGGGATCCTCCCAGACCAGGGCTTGAACCCGTGTCCCCTGCATCGGCAGGCCGACTCTCAACCACTGCGCCACCAGAGAAGCCCAGAAGTGGTTTTTAAAAAGATTTTACACGGATCGGGGCTGTGGAAATGATTGCTCCCAGTGGCAGCTGGAGCAGTGACAAACCCCTCCCAGGTAGGTTGTCTCCTCTAGAGGGTGAGCGTCGGGGACCGTTGTGGCATTTACATATGTTTCATCCCTAGTCACCAGAGCCATCTGGGGAGGTGTGAGAGGAAACGGGTCCAGTAGAGTAGACAGTACGGTCGGAGTGCGTGGATCACGGCCCCCATCCCTCTTTTAACTAACAGGTAATCAAACATGGAGTAAACCATTTCCCCTCTCTGGGACCTTGGCGTCCCCGACTATAAAACAGGATCATCTAGTACAATCCCATAAAGGGTATTTCAGTGCAAAAGACTCATAATGAATTGGCTGCAGAGCAATGGTCTGCTAGGCCTGGACGCTTGAGCTACTGTCCATGTAGTTTGTGTCAGTCCTACTGAAGCCACAACCAAGGGTCTGAAAAGGGAATTCCGTGTCCTCAATCCTCTGCCAATACTCAGGCTGACTCTCCAGGTTGGGAGGACAGGTCAGTGTCAGCTTTTCACTGGTGAAACTGGCTGGGTTTTCCCTGTTTTCTTCCGCATGGTTTCCGCTTTCTACGTGCAGACTGGCTAAACCTCCCCCCTATCAGCAGAGTCAAAAGAGGTAGGACGAAGCCTGGGGGCTGTTATTCATAGTTAGAACGATTTCATTTGTGGGAAAGAACCATCCCATCTCTCAGCCTGGCCACGCCACCAGCAGGGGCAAAATAGTCCTCAGCCTTCTCTACTTTCTGCTGCTTTGACGATGCTCCTGGTTATATGACGGTCGGTAACGTTCTGTTCCTTTGTAAGAGAAAGTTTTATGCTGTATGACATCCACGCGCCCTCCGAGATCCATCGGTTTACCTAGTCCTCTGGGGAGCTGTCTCTTGGTACCCCCTTCCCCGGAGGAAGTGCCGGCAAATTACCTTTCAGACTTAGTGTGGTAAGTGGTGGCATAGAAGTCTGTGCACTTACTAGCTTTTATATAAAATGTCTTTCTTACTGGGGTGTGGAGCCCCCTAAGAATAAGAATTAATTTTGTCTTATTCATCTTCTTATCCCCCTGAACCTAGCGCAAGCTTTCTGACATGCACAGAAATGCCAAGCAAGTGAAGGAAGCCATTCAGAGAAACCAGACCTTGGAAAGGATCCCTAACTGTAGCCTGAGTTAAGCCCCTTCATCGTGGTCCTCCCAGCACCCCACCCTCACCTTGGAGACCCTAACACTAGTATCATTTAAGACTCATTTCGATGATTGTTTGTTGAATGTCTGTCTTCCTTGCTAGACTGTGAACCTGTACACTCTACAAGCCCCCCCGGGGCCATGTTTCTTTTGCTCGTGGCTCCGTCACTGAGCAGGCACTTAAGAAATACTTGTTGAATAAATAAGAGAATCATTCTTGGCAGTCAGAAGAGAATGACACACTTCTATAATGTAACGCTTGTACTTGACAAACTCTGTGTAGTACCTAGAACATTTTAAGCGTTGAGTCCATATTAACCAATAATAATGAGTCTATTTATAAAGTGTAAGTGATAGCACCATTTCTAATTTAACGGATGGTGATCTTAATGTACCCTTTTCTAGGCACTGAAAAATAAAAACATTATCAAAAATGACGTCGGGCTTCCCTGGTGGCGCAGTGGTTGAGAGTCTGCCTGCCGATGCAGGGGACACGGGTTCGTGCCCCGGTCCGGGAAGATCCCACATGCCGCGGAGCGGCTGGGCCCGTGAGCCGTGGCCGCTGAGCCTGCGCGTCCGGAGCCTGTGCTCCGCAACGGGAGAAGCCACGACAGTGAGAGGCCCGCGTACCGCAAAAAAAAAAAAAAAAAAAAAAAAAATGACGTCATTCTACCGCTTACTGAATATATTTATTCTGCGTATAGAGAATTACAGTGATAGCCCAGAAAAAAAAAAGAATTTTACTTAGGAAAAGGGGAGGGGAAAACCTTTGTATTACAAGAGCACACCAACGAACTAAAACGTACTTTTTTGGTGGCACTAATGTATGTTGAAAAAGTGCTTTTGTGTCTACAGCCTAAGAATTTTTAATTAAAGGATTTGGTTGGGCAAACGGAGTGTGTCAAAGCACATGACAGAGATGAGGCTCAATTAAGCATTCCATGCACGCTGCAAGGTGACAAATCCGATGACCTCACAAAGCACCCAGTGCTTAGGGACAGTCGTTTTGAGGTTTGTGGATTTTTCCAACGTTCTTTGTTTTCCTTCTTCAAGGGACAGGACTTGAAGAATAGAAAATGAAAAAGTGAAGATGCAGGAAAGTAGAGGGGAGATGTGGGGAAGGTCGTGCCCCGTGGGGACAGCGCTGGTCCTTATAAAGCAAAGCACACGCCCGCCTGTGATGACTGTATCACTAATTCTGACGCGTGCTGTTTTTTCTCAGCTCATCTGTTAGAGTTTTTCTAGCATCCAGTCCCCCAGAAGCAGAGACTCTATGTATATTTCAGAATTCAATGGCATTTTCCTCGCTTTGCTCTCTTAAGACTTACAGGCTTGGTTCTCGACCCCAGAAACTCTCATTTTTCCTAAAAGGATCTGAATGGCTGCTCTAAATGTCCAAGTGATAAGTCTGACTGCTTCCCTCACACACCTTTTTAGCAACCCAATGACAGAGCTCGGTACAACACGGGAAGTCCCTAATCCAGATCTGGAGACCTCATCTGCTCATCTGAGGCAAATGCACGAAGAGAATGAAGATAAAGGAGAAGGTGACAAAGGATGACCTATGAGATGCCAGACACAAGCGTATGCCCTATTCCTCGGGGTCCACACACGCCTCCAGCCTGGGAGATGAGAACTGGGGAAAGTCCCTCACATTCTTCAGAGAGAGAAGGGGCCCTGGTTAGAATGCACAAACTCTCATCCTCACACGAGAACCAGGACAGCCCCTGCGGTCCCCAGCACGCTCTTCTGAACCCACGCCACCCTTTCCTAAGGGGAATGGGACTTTGCTTGTGGAATCTCATCAGTCTTAACCAAAGGGTGTGCGTTCTCACTCCACCGGCTGTCATGTCTCCAAGGGGCAGCTCAAGCCCCTTTCCTACCCCTACCACCCAGCTTCTCCTGCACCAGGGTGAATGGAGCCGAAATGGGCATCAGGGCGGCTCTGAAGGAAGAAGAAAACACAAAAAAGCAAACTGGAGAAGGAGGTGCCCTAAGAGAACTGGGCCGCACGACTCCTTGGTCTCAGTGATCATCCTTTTCGTGTAGGTTTTATATAATAAACTTCATCCTTTAGGCAGCCATTGGCAAGCAGGATCTTCCACCCCCATCTCCTCACTGTGGGGTACCCAGGGGCATGGCGCTCACGGGACTCTCTACACCCCTCTGTCTGTCCTAAGAGCAGCTCTAGAATCTGAGACTAGATGCTTTTCTAAAGGCAGGGGCTTCGCACCCAGGCCCCCAGGCCCCAAACACCTGCTGTCACAGGCACAGGGCACCCCCTCCACGTGACTCTTGCCTACCGCTCACCACACAGTGCCTGGGAGCCAACCTCCCATCAACCCCGTTCTCAGGGCCCCTGGGGGCCCCAACCTTGAGCTTCCCTCCCTGAGGAAGCATACTGCCTTCTGGTTGGTCTTGGTCGGGCTTGGGCGGCCATAGCAAAGCACCACAGGCCAGGAGGCTTACACAACACAATGTAATGTCTCACGGGTCTAGGGGCTGTCCTGGAAGTGCCATGTGTCACTTCCTCAACCCACAACAGTGGCAGAAGCTCAGTCCCAGGGCTATGTCTGGCTGCGGGAGATGGGGGATGCCATCTAGCTGTGCACCAAGCAGACCTGGTGGCAAGCAGGTGACAAGCTTGTGGTCCTCATGGTGGCATCTGACCTGGGTTCTCCATCCTGAGCCAGCATGGGGACCCCAGCTCACACTTCTCACCAACTTCAATTCGAAACACAAACCACCTGACCACACTTAAAACTCTTCCTGTTGTAGAGACGTGGATGGACCGAGAGACTGTCATACAGACTGAACTCAGTCAGAAAAAGAAAAATACCGTATATTAACGCGTACATGTGGAATCCAGACAGACGGTACAGATGATCTTACTTGCAAAGCAGAAATAGAGACAGAGACGTAGAGAACAAACATGTGGATACCAAGGGGGAAGGGGGGGGGATGAATTGGGAGATTGGGACTGACATATATACACTATTATGTATAAAATAGATAACGAATGAGAACTTGCTGGATAGCACAGGGAACTCTACTCGGTGCTCTGTGGTGACCTAAATGGGAAGGAAATCCAAAAGAGGGGATATATGTGTATGTATGGCTGATTCACTTTGCTGTACAGCAGAAACTAACACAACATTGTAAAGCAACTACACTCCAATTTAAAAAAAAAAACTGTTCCTACATTGGTAGGTAATTCCTTCTGCCTTGCTACCTTGTTTATCACGGTGTATTATCTTGATATTTGGGCCGTGTCTCCACTGACTAGTTTATAAGCCTCTAAGAAAACTTGCACCCTCTTGCACGTTACTGTGATACCTACATATTTTCTGGGAAAAGTTAGAGCTCAGAAGCCAGTATAGACAAAACAGCTTCACTTTCCCCTCAAGAGAACTGTCCCGGCCCAGACTCAACTAAGGGCATGAGAGTTCTGGGAAAGAAAAGCAAATTAAATAACATTTCATCCCGCTGGTTAGAGGCTCATCACGTGTGCTGGTGACCGTGAGTGCAGCGCAGTACTAGGTCCTCAGAGAATGGGGAGGCCAGCTTTCCCGGCGAGGAGGCCTCGTAATCCGGCTGCAGGCCTCGCTTCAGAGAGCGGGGCCTGGTGGGTGCAGGAGGGAGCCGGTGGGCTGGGTCACCCACAGGCTCCATAGAGGCGGCCCTTGAGTGGAAGTGTGAGGTCAGGGGAATGGGCCAGCGGCGCGGCGGGCACCACAGACCAGAGCCAGAGGCAGGGCGCAGGCCCAGGCCTGGACGGGTCTGACCGCGTGAGCCTCGTTTTCTCCATCTGTACAGTGGGGCTCCTGTCGTGTTTCCCAGGGTAGCACAGAGAACCACCCAGAGAACGTACACCAAGCACGTGGCCATGGGGCTGACAGGGGCCTGCGTGAGGGCCGAAAGGGGGATCTAGCGGGGGCTGCTCTGCGCTGAGAGTGGGGCATGGGCCTTGATGCCCAGATGTTCAAGCTGACATGAGAGGCCGTGGTCCCTTCTAAGCTGAGGATCATGTGATAACAGCAATGATTCACAGCCTGGCAACGGGGCTGCCCTCTGGGGACATGTGCCCTGTCCCGCTCCCAGTCTCTGACTCACTCCTTGTCCCACCAAGCAAAGCCCGTGTCCTCGTGTGCCCACATCCAGGGGCACAGGACTCCAGGCCCATCTCCCCCGCTGGCCCTCTGCAGCCTCCTTCCATCACCTGCCCTGTTACGTGTCCACAGAGCCTGGCAGGTGATGAGCTGAGTGGGCTACGGCTGTTCCTGCTGTCGGTCCTTCCCTTGTTTCCACACCACCCGGCAGGACAGGCTCAGCATTGGTCAGGCCGTCCACCCACTGTCCCCGGTGCTCCTCTGATGGCCCAGCCACCTCCTCTTGGCCTCCTGCACCTCAGCCAGGACAGCCGAACTTCCGAGGTCTGTTTTCATCTCTTCCAGGTTCACGGGCGCTGCCACCATGCATCCACCACCTGATCTGCTGACCAGTGTCCATCCTGCCTCCCTGATTCCCTAAAGCTCCTGGGATGGGCTTGCTTCCTTATTAACAGAGAGGTTTGCAGCAAACCTGGGTCTCGTGTGTGTGTGTGTGTGTGTGTGTGTGTGCGCAAAAGAGAGAGAGAAAATGAGAATGTGGGACTACAAAAGTATCCCAATGAAAGGTAAAGAACTGGCTGGTGCAGGAAAAGGCTTGTCTGCATCATCCACGGATCATAGTCTCATTTCCTCTGTGCCTGATTAATGTGCCACTGAGTGGCTGGTTCTATGCCAGCTATTCAGCGAAGCATCTGCAGAAATTAACTCATGTACGATGCGAGAAGTGTCCCTGGTGTTGATAAAGACACAGCGAATATTCTGGCATTGCTTTTCCTCCTCGTTCTGAGAAAGGTAATTATATTCTCAACCCAGACAAAGGTTTATCTGAACAGGCCTAGGCCAGAGCTGGGCGTGCTTGCCTCTTTGGCGGCTTCCACAGGTCGCCCCTCAGCTCCAGGCAGGAGCTGAGCACATCACAAGGCAAACTGAGCAGCAACTGTCACGGAGTCAAAGGTCGTTGTAGCCAAATGGGGTTTTGCAGATCATCGGGGGAAAAAAGGGTTTTTCATTTACAGTTGAGGAAACTGAGGCTTCTAACAGGTAGATGACCATCAGGGGACAAAGACAGTGATGGTGACCTTGGATGGAAACCAGGTTTCTGAGGTCCTGCCCAGTGTCCCTCAAAACACGCAATCTTATGCTTGGGTAGATTTACAGGGCAGATCACCTCTCCCCACAGTTTGGAGCAAGTCAAACAAGTGATACTTCTAGACTGCAGCCAGAGTCTGGCCCATTTGTTCTGGTCCCACAGGAGACCACGCAGCCTGGTGTCCTTCGGCTGCTGCCATTTCTCTCTGAGTGGTCTCCGTCTCCGTCAGAAGACATGTCCCCTCTGTGGGTGTTGGTGATCTACAGTTTATATAAACAAAGTGATAAATCAAAGGCAAGTAGCAAAAAAGAAAATGGCGAGTTTACCTTGCCTTTTAGAGCTCTCACCTTTGTCATTTGTAAATGATCAACAGAGTTCCTTCTGCAGTTCTGCTCCGAAAACAAATGAGAAGAAACAGTTTTCCTACCTGTTTTGGGAGATCAGCTACTCTGGAATGCCATAAATTAACCAGCACACGAAAGCTGCTTTAGGCAGAAGACCGGCTGATGGGTGATGCAAATTGATGCACAAAAGGCTGAAAAACCACTGGATACATAGCCCTTTGATTTCACACATCCTTTGGACACTTTTAGGAGTGTTGTTGAAATACAATGCTGAGGCCACCAGCCATAATACAAGTTCAAGATAAACATATTAAAATTCAACTGTCATCCCAGGAAAAATCATTTGTAAACAGAACTCGTGTACTCGGGGTATGACAGAAATCATGGCTAGGAGAAAATGGTTGTTACTGACAGCCTCAGAGGACCTCCGCTGAAGCTGACAGAATAATGAATTTAAATAGTTTTTTTCCCCCATGAAATACTTGAACTAGTTTGTTCAGCAAAGAACAATATTTTTCTTCTGAGGACATTTACCCGAAGAAAGAAAAGTTACATTGATCATCATGAGCCTGAAATGAGGGCAAAACTTGTCTTATTTCCCATCATAGGAAGACTGTGGAAGCTTCCAGAAGGCACTGGGCTAGGGTAGTGAGCCTTCGCTTGCCATGTGCTTTGGAATGGGAGACTTTTTCTCCTTAAAATGGCACATCTTTCAAGGACCTCCACTCTAATCTTAAGTGATGAATTTAACTTTCTTTTAGAAAGTGGTTAACATCATCTTGTAGTTCACTGGGATTCTTACCCATGGGTTTTTTGTTTTGTTTTGTTTTGTTTTGTGGTACACGGGCCTCTCACTGTTGTGGTCTCTCCCGTTGCGGAGCACAGGCTCCGGACGCGCAGGCTCAGCGGCCATGGCTCACGGGCCCAGCCGTTCCACGGCATGTGGGATCTTCCCGGACCGGGGCACGAACCCGTGTCCCCTGCATCGGCAGGCGGACTCTCAACCACCAGCGCCACCAGTGAAGCCCATCCATGGGATTTTAAACACAGTTTCTGGCAATTAGTTGGTGTTCCAAACTCAATAGGGAAGCTCCAAGTACACATGTGTGGCCTACAATCTCATGAGGCTGTTTTTTAAGGCCAAACAAGATTCACAAGTAAGTGTGATTTCCTGTAGAAGAGTCACCTCAGGATGGAACGCAGCTAATCCTTGAAATGCTGCCTCTGTTCACAATATTTTGGAATTCCTTTTTGAGAACTGCTTTCAAAACCATTTTAGAAAATTAGGCACATTATTTTAAAACAAGCTGTGCATGTGAAGCAGGGTTGCCACTGCTAGCTTATTTGAAGTCAAGTTTGGTAAATATTTCCTCAAGTCAAGCTCACCCGAAGGGCCACCACTGAATGACCGCTTTTTTTTTTTTTTTGCAGATTCAAGATATTCAAGAGAATGTATCCTTCTGTAAAATGGTGCAGCCACTATGGCAAACAGTATGGAGGTTCCTCAAAAAAACTAAAGATAGAGTTGCCATATGATCTAGCAATTCCACTCCTGGGTATATATCCAGACAAAACTATAATTCAAATAGATACATGCACCCCTGTGTTCATAGCAGCGTGTTTCACAGTAGCCAAGACGGGGAAACAACCTAAATGTCCATCAAGAGATGAATGGATAAAGAAGATGTGATACATATACTACTCAGCCATAAAAAAGAATGAAATAAAGCCATTTGCAGCAACATAGACGGACCTAGAGGCTACCATACTAAGTGAAGTCAGAAAGAGAAAGACAAATACCATATAATATCACTTACACGTGGAATCTAAAATATGACACAAATGAACTTATCTATGAAACAGAAACAGACTCACAGACATCTAGAACAGACTTGTGGTTGCCAAGGGGGGTGGGGGAGGGGAGGGATGGACTGGGAGTTTGGGATTAGCAGATGCAAACTATTATCTATAGGATGGATAAACAACAGGGTCCTACTGTATAGCACAGGGAGCTATATTCAATATCCTGTGATAAACCATAATGGAAAAGAGTATGAAGAATATACACACACACACACACACACACATATATAACTGAATCATTTGCTGTACAGCAGAAATTAACACAACATTGTAGATCAACTAGACTTCAATAAAATAAATTTTAAAAAAGAGAATATATCCCTAGAATATCCCCAGGCTCTAAAGGCAATTCCACAAGCTGAAGTTTGCCTCCCTGAGCTGTCTATGGAATGGCTTTTGAGTTGATTACATTGGATGATCTAGTTGATTACACTGGAGGACAAAAAAAGTATCTTTTCAGTTAGTCATGATTAAAAAATTAGTAACAGAGAGATCAGATGAGAATGCAGTGGTGCAATTGTTCCCAGATGGTCCATGATGTTTCCAGCTTTTGAGAAGTCTGTTGGGACCGCATCCCACGGAGGCCACTGGGAGGCAGTGGTTGCTGAGCCTGGAAGTCTTGCTATGCTACCTTCCCTCAAGATGATGAACCACAGGTGTCTACTCCGACTCCATGTTGTGTAAGCTCGATGTGAATGGTGTTGTCACTCCCTGTTGTCTCACGATAGGGAGGGGTGGGGTGGGAGATGGGAAGGGTAACTGGCTTTCAGGAACAAGGCGAATAAAGGAATGGGACTCTGACTCCCATACTGAGAGTCTTGACTTCAAGGCTGACAGATAGTCCTAAAGGGTTGCTGCACATGGGGCCAACAAGAACTGTAAAGGTTTCATTCCATTACTGGTCAGTTAACTCACTCACAGTTGACTGGTAGTTATCCAAAACCAGTTTCTCCGAACTTTTCCCACAGCTGAAGCTCTGCAGTCTAAACCACTCATCAATGACTTAGGAGGGAAGATGCACGGCTAGGAACTCTCCTCTTAATATTCCCAGATAGCCAACCCCATCGTGTCGTGCTCATTAAAAATGTTCAATGGCCCCCAGTGTGAGAGAATAAAACACAGTCTCTTTGACTTCAAATTATGCAAAATGAACAGATAATTCTCTTCAGAGTAAGTAATGGAAATGACTAATTACGTTTATGGAAATTTGTTCTATCTGACAATCAAATAAATTACAATTTAAATAGTAATTCAGCAAAAAAGTATCTTTTAAGTTGGTCATGATTAAAAAATTAGTAACAGAGAGATCAGATGAGAATGCAGTGGTGCAATTGTTCCCACCTGCTGCTAATGGGGAAACATTGATCCCTTTCTCCAAAGCCATTTGCAAACGTCACCAATAACCTTACAAGTCTTCCTATTTTCTCCAAGGCTTTTCTCTACTTTACCCATATTTATTTTTTTCATCAGCTCATCCATCTTAAGACTATAAATATCATCTGTTTGCTGATGGCTCCCCAGAGGGATGTATGTGTTTGTTTTTGTGCCATTTGGTTTGCTCATTTATTTTTTGTTTTTTTATGTTCCTCATATGAATGAAGTCATATGGTATTTGTCTTTCTCTGTCTGACTTATTTTACTTAGCAGGATACCTTCAAGGGCAAATGTTGTTCCAAATGGCAAGAGTTTGTTCTTTTTTACGGCTGAGTAGTATTCCAGTGTGTGTGTGTGTGTGTGTGTGTGTGTGTGTGCGCGTGTGTGTGTGTGTGTATCACATCTTCTTTATCCATTCATCCATTGACAGGCACATGGTTGTTTCCGTACTTTGGCTACTGTAAATAATTCCAGCCCCAATTTTGATGTCAGCCGTGGCCCCTCTTGGTATCTCATCCCTCATGTCTAATCTGACCCCAAATCCTACTTTCCGTACCTGAGGACCACCTACCGCATCTGAGCCACCATCAATCAGTTCTTGGCTGAATTACTGAAACAGCCTCCTGGAAAATCTGTTTCCATGCTCACACCCCTGCAGCCTCTTACCAACACAGCAGGCGGTGTGATCCTGCACAACCCATCAGACCACTTCACTTTTCTGCCCCAAGCCCTCCCATCACTTCCCTCGCACCAGAGGAAAAGCCAGTCTTTACAAAGGTGCCAGGCCCTCGATAACTGGCCCTTCGGCGTGTCTCTGACCCCTCCCACTGGACGTGTCTCGAATTCCCTCTTCTCTCCCTGTTGACCACCAACCCAGCAGACACCTTTCTGCTTCGGGTCCCTGCTCAAGCTGCACCCCCTGCATGGACTCAACCACTAGGCTGGGCTGTCTCTCAACCGTGCCCTTCTAATCTGGTTCTGTATATAGAAACAGAAAAATCCTGGGGATAGTTTAATATGGTATTAATCTAAGTCTTCCCTGGGTGCTGCTGTGACTTTTACTCTCTCGGTTTTCTATATTTTCTAACTCATCCACAATAAAAATGTGTAAGAACAAATCATTTTTAAGATAACATGACGTTCTTCTTGTTCATGTACTCGGTAACATAGTTCCCATATCTCGTGGGGACCCAAGAGTCCCAGCAGACATTACAATGAACATAGTTCAAGTAGAATGCATGATCTCATTCATGAAATGCAAAATTCCACACTATATATGTATGTGTAACTGAGATGAAGTAAAGGTGGCCACCAAAATATTAAAGGCGACATATATCAGCATGACAGAATTTCAGGTAAATTTTTACTTTGGAATCTCTTACAATGAGCACAGGTATGTATTCTTTTTTTGCAATAAGAGCTTTAAGTAAAACACATGATTTTTTCCTATAAAATAAAAACATATACCAAGGAAATATTTTTGTAACAAAACCTTTTACTTGTTTTTTTTTAACTTTTATTTTATATTGGAGTATAGTTGATTTACAATGTTGTGTTAGTTTCAGGTATACAGCAAACTGATTCAGTTATACATATACATGTATCTATTCATTTTCAGATTCTTTTCCCATGTAGGGTATTACAGAATATTGAGTAGGGTTCCCTGTGCTATACAGTAGGTCCTTGTTGATTAGCTATTTTATACACAGTAGTGTGTATATGTCAGTCCCAAACTCCCAATTTATCCCTCCCCCTCCCCCTTCCCCTTTGGTAACCATAAGTTTGAAAAACTTTTTCTTTAATCTGCATTTTTCCAGTGGACCTGGGAACAGCTATCTGTTTATTTGGTGGAATGCCATATAAGGAGAAATTCTAAACAACAAATCATTTCTCCAATCCCTGTCCATGTAAACAACCAGTTCCTATAATCAAGACATATTCTCAGGTTCTCTGCATAATAAGTAAGGAAAAAACAGAGGAGGAAAAATGTGTAGCTAACTTCTTATACTTCATTTGCCCACAGATCAAGTAACAATGACATATCAACTTCCATCAAACCTCCCCACTTCAGACATCTGAACCACCTAAATAAAACACACCCATCTTCCAAAAACACTGTCCACAAATATGATGGAGAAAAATCCAGCCCTTCGATGTAAGGCACGTAGGCCTGGCATTCTCCTGCCCCTGCTGAACTCCCAGCATCCCTTCCCCCCCACCTTTTTTTTTTTGCGGTACGCCGGCCTCTCACTGTTGTGGCCTCTCCCGTTGCGGAGCACAGGCTCCGGACGTGCATGCTCAGCGGCCATGGCTCACGGGCCCAGCCGCTCCACGGCATGTGGGATCTTCCCGGACCGGGGCACGAACCCGTGTCCCCTGCATCGGCAGGCGGACTCTCAACCACTGCGCCACCAGGGAAGCCTTCCCTTCCCCCTTTTAATACACCAACGTTCTTGAATAGAGAGTGGGTATCAGGTGTGTTTCTCTCTCTCTCTTTTTCTTTCCTATTAGGATATAAATGTGATTTCAAGTAATTTGTAATAGAGTCTCACAAATAACCTGATTCCCGCCCTGATGTGATTTGCTTGTACATACAAGCACAAAAGGCTCACAGATAGAAACACGAACGTGACCAGCAAGAGGCAACAGATTACATAGGATCAAGTAGCTATGAATCAGGACTGCGATGCCAGAAACCTTACAAGTATGGCTGGTGCTTCCTAGGGGCTTGATAACTTTTTTGTTGAATCAATGAATTCCTGAGTTCAACTGGAGAGGCTACAAGGAAGTAGACTCGGTAGTGAACAGCTGTTACGCGTGTCAGGAGTTTACCCCTGAGAAATCCCCGTGATGTCAGGTGGCTGCTGTGGTCTGCGGTGGACTGTTTAAGAAATCCATCACCATGACCCTCACTATCCTGTCCCCCTAGGGACACCTAAGATGTAACTGGAAATACACCTGACACTTACACCATGTAACAAACGTGAATATCCAGTTACCCTTGATGAGGAGATGTTTTAGAGTCTGTAGGGACAGAGGTGCAGGAAGATTAAGGAACCTGCCTTAGGTCACACACCTTCCACCAAGCTGGACTGCCACCGTAATCGGAGCCTAGAGCTTCATTTAGCAGGGACTTGACCAGCCCTCGCAGGGAATCAGAGCTCTCCCTGAGCTCCGACGAATGGCTCCTCTCCCCAGCCCCAGCACCGTCCCACAGGGTCCACCACCCACCCTGGGCCCAGTCAGCGGGCTCTGTCATCACCCTGGATGGCCCACAGCCCTGGAAGTACAGTGTCGACGCTGAGACCAGGTGGAGCTAAGCGGGTGACGTGGATGGCAGTGTCCTTGAGTCCAGAAGCTTTCTTGACCTCCCCACCACAAGCTTGCAGAAACCTCCCACCAAACCCTGGTGCCCAGGATCCTGACTTCTCAAAGGATCCTGGGTGGTCCCCTCGCCTACAGAGAGCACCGGGTACCCACTGTGGCTCTGGCTTTGCATGCAGCCTGGCTTGTGGGTGCCCACGGTGCCCAGGGATACCTGACCCAGAGCCCTGGGCCCTCTAGGTCTGGGCCTCGATGCCTCAGGCCAGCAACCGGCCAGAAGGTCCATCGCTCACCAGCCTCAAGGGCCCAGCAGTCACGGCTACAGTGATTCTCCCACCTCTAGAAGCACAGATCCAGAACCTGGGCCCCATGCCCAGCGCTGAGATCGGTAAAGAGGAAGGAAAGCCCTGGAAAGGGCCCAGAGAGCTGAAGAGTTTAAATAAGATCTCCAAGAAGGAGGAAAAGTTGGCTATAGGCAGAGAGAGAGATGGCTTAATGACAACTTTAATCTGCATCAATGAATATATGTGTATATATGTGTGTATATATAGCTATATATTCATTGATACAGATTAAATGAATATGTATATATATATACACACACACATATATACACATATACATATATTATATATACATATATTACAGTAATGTTATATTTATTAATAATTGAACATATATATTCATTGAAACCTCAAAAACCTAAATGGTGATACTACTAGTATTCCATGTTACACATGAGAAAACTGAGGCCCAGAGAAATGAAATAACTAGCCCTAGGTTATCCAGCCAGTAAATAACTGTAGATAACTTCATGTTTGGTGATAGTTGTTTGGCGATTTTTAAACCACGGCATGATCAACTTGGTATTCGTGCTCAGCTACTACCCTCCTGGATCCCATCCCTCCCACTCTGGAGATCTTACAGAGACCCCCCAATGACCAGATGAGGGATATTAGAGTGACACTCCTCACTGACCCCTCAGCTCCCCGCATGGAGGTGAAGGAGTCTTCTGCCCATGAACACGCCTTCTCTAGGCTTGTGAACTTCCAAAGAAAGTGTCAACCCTCAGCTTAGGGTGGTCATCTTCGAGTTATACCTCAGGTGCTTAGCGTGCAGGATCAAACACACCCATAATGAAAGTGGCTTTTGCCATTTTAAAGATTTAGGAGGCTATGTTCACCTGGCCCTTTGTCTTAGGAGGCAAGTCTTTCTAACAGGCAATGATTTTCACCATAAAGAGATTTCGGGCTTCTGAGTATTGGTCCCCTAAGTCCTCCATGCCTGGTCACCTCAAACCCCTCTATGTCCCTTTGCCACCTGGGCTGCCCTGACTGCCCTGCCTGGTTGGCAGCATGTGGCTTCATCCTCCATTCCTTCCTTGCTTGCTGGAGATTCAAAGACCATTTGGAGCACCTGCTTCTACAAATAAGTGGCTTTGGCCATCTTGAGGGCAGCCTGCTAGTCCCAAACCATCTGGAACCATGGATGTCAGGGACGGTGGATTTCCGTGCCTCATTTGTGGCCTGCCAGCTGTGGACTTCCCACTCCTGGTTGTATCCAAAGACGGGACGCCCGGCACCAGGAGCGTGTGGTCTTGCGAAGCCCCCCACAAACCTGCAGGCTCTTTTCTTCTCTGACATGAGGTGATGTTTCCGCTCTGACAAATGTCCTTATGTCCCATTTCATCAAAACACAGAGATCATTGGTTGAATATGCAACCTCATTTTTTTGGACCACTTATAAAGGAAAAGTACGCCCAATTAAAATATGACATACACACCGTGATAGTAAAGATCTAAAAAAACATGTAAATCATGTGCATCTCAGCCTTGAAGAAATGTGTGACATCAGTGACAGGTGGCCGGGACAGTTGCTTTAATTTTCAACAAAGAAAAGCAAACCCACCAGGGTCTGCAGTGTGTGGGAGGGTTGGCAGTGCGTCCACATCATCACAATCATTAATGACTCCTACCTCTGGGTTCCCGCAGGAGACCGGGATCTTAACTGACCCAGATTAATGGTTCACGGGGCTGCAGTGTCGGAAGGCACCGCCTACCAGCTTTCTGCTTCCTGATGTAAACAGAGCTGATGGCAGGTCCCGCCACGACTGTGCTTTTTCATGTCTGCTCTCCGGGGACACAGTTGGGTGTGTAAGCATGGCCACAGCCTCCTCCTCACACCCGATGTGCTTCTCCCCTGGCAGGTATGTTAGAGCCCCTGGAATCAAGACTGAGATGTGTGAGCTGGGAAGGACCAGAAGGAGGCAGGAGGCTGTCCCGAGCCTGGTGACCTACGTGATGTGCCCGGATTCAGCACTCGATTGCAGAGGTTCTTGTGAGCCTGTAAAGTCGTATATCTGAGTTCCCACTCTGCTATTCTTCATTGTGCAGTTAGCTCACCTGAGATGAAAGCAATGGGTTTGTTGAAGCCTGAACAACATGTTCCCTCTTTGTAACAAAGTCCAGAAAGGGCCAAGCCCACACGCTGCTTACCTGGGGCAGACGCCCCCCAGCTCGCGTTCCATCTAATGGTATCGGGCTTGCCCTGGATTTATTTTTCTGCCTTCATTTCTTTTACTCAAATAGGTGTGTATGTTAGGTAATCTATGCATTTTAATTCTGTGGAATTGGGGGTGTTTTTTAAGCTGATTTTAATCCTTTTTTGGAACAAAGGGACACTATACATTTTTACATGAACAGAAATCTAGAATCCCAGAATGGTAGCACTTAAGGCATCTGGTATCAATCAGGATCAGCTGGGTTATGCTGCAGTAACAATCACCGCCAGATCCCAGAGGATCTGTTGCTTACGACACCTCTGTTGTTTACAAGAACAAGACTTGCTTCTGGCTTTTGCTAAATGTCCATCGTGGGTCAGCAGTGGCTCTGCTCAGGGTCATCTCCACGCTGGGACCCAGGCTGACAGCACAGCCTCCACCCAAAGCACAAGCTGATCTCCCAACAGGAAAAGAGAGACAGAGAACCACCAGCAGGCTCTGAACGCTTCCATTTGGAAATGAAGCTGTCACTTTCTCCTACATTTTGGTGGTTAATACAAGCTGTATGGCCAAGTCTATAGTGCAAGGAGTTGAATAATTGTGAAAGACAACTGATCCCTTTGCTGTACACCTGAAGCACTGTAAATCAACTATACTTCAATTAAAAAAAAGAATAGCTTGATGAACAAAAAATAAAATAAAACCAACACTCTGTATTTTCTAAATAAATAAGCAAATACAATCTACCACAGGTCCTTCAAGATCCTATGGGTAAATACCATTATTTAAGGCTCCTAAACCTCAGTTTTTCAATCTATGAAGGGAGTTTTTTAGTACATTTCATTTAGTAGTGGAATTGGTGACACCATTTGTAATAATATTAATAATGGCTAAGAAAGACTGACCACCTAAATATGGACTGAGGTGAGGACTCACCTTGGTGAATCGGGATCTGGGAGTGTCCTCCACTTCAGAGAACAGAGATCCCTCCCTTGACCCCTCCCCCATCTCTCCCCATATCAAGCATCTTTTCCAACCACAACGCTAAGAGATTAGAAATCAACTACAAGGAAGAAACTGCCAAAACACAAACATGTGGAGGCTAAACAATGTACTACTAAACAACCAATGGGTCACTGAAGAAATCAAAGAGGAAATTAAAAAAATACCTAGAAACAAATGAAAACCAAAACCCGATGATTCAAAACCTATGGGATGCAGCAAAAGCAATTCTAAGAGGGAAGTTTATGACGATACAAGCTTACCTCAGGAAACAAGAAAAATCTCAAATAAACAACCTAACCTTACACCTAAAGCTACTAGAGAAAGAACAAACAAAACCCAAAGTTAGTAGAAGGAAAGAAATTATAAAGATCAGAGCAGAAATAAATGAAATAGGCTAAAAGAAAAAAAAAAGAGAAAAGGTCAATGAAACTAAAAGCTGCTTCTTTGAAAAGATAAACAAAATTGATAAACCTTTAGCCAGACTAATCAAGAAAAAAAAGGAGAAGGCTCAAATCAGTAAAATTAGAAATGAAAAAGGAGAAGTTAGGGCCTCCCTGGTGGCGCAGTGGTTGAGAGTCCGCCTGCCGATGCAGGGGACGCGGGTTCGTGCCCCGGTCTGGGAGGATCCCACATGCCGCGGAGCGGCTGGGCCCGTCAGCCATGGCCGCTGGGCCTGCGCGTCCGGAGCCTGTGCTCCGCAACGGGAGAGGCCACAGCAGTGAGAGGCCCACATACCGCAAAAAGAAAAAAAAAAAAAAAAAAAAGGAGAAGTTAACAACCAACACCAAAGAAATACAAAGGATCATAAGAGACTACTATGAACAACTATCAATATATGCCAAGAAAATGGACAACCTAGAAGAAATGGACAAATGCTTTCTATCTTTCTCTCCCGTCCTCAGTTCCTCCCTCCTTTCCTTCTTTTAAATCAGTTCTACAAGTAACTGAACTATGATAGGATTATCCCCAATGGCATCAGAACATTCTTGAGCTTTCAGAAGAGCAAGCAGGTTGCATCCTGTTTCTCTTGGCCAATAGTGTGAAGACCTGACACATGAAAGAACTTTGTTCCAAAGGCAGTTCAACAACAGAAACTAGTAACCCAGCGCCATGTCTACAGTGGCTCATCTTTCTAAACTTCTTTCATTGAAGCTAATTATCAGCAGTCACAGAATGGCTTGTTGGCTGTACCTCGTGGGAAGCAGGGTTCTGCCAACAGCAGCAACATTTGCAGATTTCCTATTCTTCATGTGGCCTCACCTGACCTCCCGTGAGATACACTTGAGTCATTTTCATCGCAGAACATTTTGTAGGGATTTCCGTCTCAGACATAGTAAACATCTATTAATAAGATCACATGATCTGGGCTTCCCTGGTGGCACAGTGGTTAAGAATCCATCTGCCAATGCAGGGGACATGGGTTCAAGCCCTGGTCCGGGAAGATCCCACATGCCGCGGATCAACTAAGCCCGTGTGCCACAACTACTGAGCCTGAACTCTAGAGCCCTCATGCCACAGCTACTGAGCCCACGTGCTGCAACCACTAAAGCCCACGCACCTAGAGCCCATGCTCCGCAACAAGAGAAGCCACCGCAACGAGAAGCCCAGGCACCGCAATGAAGAGCAGCCCCCACTCACCTCAACTAGAGAAAGCCAACGCACAGCAACGAAGACCCAATGCAGCAAAAAATAAATAAATGTATAAAAAGATCACATGACCTCCAGATACTGTTTTGATTAGGGAGCATCTCCTGTGCCAGGCAGAGGTGTGATTTCCTGCACAGATGTATCCAAGGCTCAGAAAGTCTTTCCATTTTCTGGCCAACTTTACAGCACTCTGCACCAAGAAGCAACCCACAAATAAAGACAATCACAGCATCAACAACTCCTATTTAATTTTTCTGATCTAAAATGCATGAAACAACAGTTTCAAATTTCAGGCATGCTGTTCTATATCTCACTACCTATCCTATTAGTTCTATTGCTCTGGAGAACCCTGACTCAGACACCAGGTAAAAAAGTTCCCTTTCGTAGATAAAAGGAGTTGGATTGATGGCTTTTACAATCCATCCACCTGAGTTTATATTTCCTTGATTAAAGTGTATTTCACTGTTCTAAACCTCTGAAAATTATCATTTACAATCAATCTGCTACATCAGGAAACCTTCTATTAAGCACCTTCTTTTCATCAAAGTAGACAACTATACAGCTTAGGAAGAGGTAAGAGTTTACTATGGAATCAAATGGGTAGAAAATAATAGGTAAGAGTTCAGGTGAATAAGGCCAAGAATGAATCTGGGGTCTCTATTGGAGCCAGTTTGCTATATGAATGTTCTTTTGTCTCTTCATCCCAGCCGGGCATCCTGCACACGAACACCAGGGGTTCCCCCCGGGGACCATATGAGAAGCTGCTGAGGAAATGCATAACCCAGTCCTCCACCGATGGAGCAGGGACATAAGAGCAGATCATCTGGCACGCAGATGACACAGCGCCTTCTCCGACTGCCAGGCCGAGGGCTTTCTCACTGATTACAAAGAGTTCCTGGGTAAGACCAAGGAAAGCCACCTGTGGTTTAGAACTTACTTCCAATCCATGAATTCTGCAGCAACAGGGGCAGCATGAGACTTTCCCAAGTAATACACACTAGCTTGGATTTCACCCCTCAAAACTTCTTGGAGAAGATAATGATCTGTTGTTGGTGTGCTTAGCTATATAGAGATGACACCACTCAATAATGTTTGAAAAAAATCACCTCTTCCTCAAAAAACTAAAAATAGAGCTGCCATGTGATCCAGAAATCCCATTCTTGGGCATATATGGAGACAAAACTCTAATTCAAAAAGATACATGCACCCCTACGTTCATAGCAGCACTATTTACAATAGCCGAGACAAGGAGATAACCTAAATGTCCATTGACAGATGAATAGATAAGGAAGATGTGGTATAGATATACAATGGAATATTACTCAGCCATAAAAAGGAACGAAATAATGCCATTTGCCACAACATGGATGCAACTAAAGATTATCATACTAAGTGAAGTAAGTCAGAAAGAGAAAAGACACCATATGATATCCCTTATATGTGAAATCTACAATATGGCATAAATGAACCTATCTATGAAACAGAAACAGACTCACAGACATAGAGAACAGACTTGTGGTTGCTAAGGGGGTGGGGGGAGGGAGGGGATGGACTGGGAATTTGGGGTTGGTAGATGCAAACTATTACATTTATAATGGATAAATAACAAGGTCCTACTGTATAGCACAGGGAACTATATCCAATCTCCTGGGATAAACCATAATGGAAAAGAATATGAAAAAGAATGTATATATATGTATAACTGAGTCACTCTGCTATACAGCAGAAATTAACACAACATTGTAAGTCAACTATACTTCAATTAAAAAAAAATCACCTCTTCCTTTTGCCTTACTAGAAAATGGCCATAGTGATTAATTAATATGATCAATCATTTTAAGGCAGCAAAAGATATTCAGCTGAAAGGAATCTTTACTGATAAATTATTTTCACCATTTTATAATACGGAATAATGAAGAAATCTTCAAACAAGCAATTTAAAATTATATCTCCCACTATTTTAAGTGTCAGTCTCCACAGCAATCAAAGTACCCTAAGATCATGTTGTAGAGACAAATAAGACATGATAATTTACGACTGTTACTTCCAGAAAATGGTATCTGCCACAATCCCACAGGGAATAAACACAATGTGGTATTTAATGCAACAGGCCTGTTTACAAGGCCCAAGCGGGCCAGAGGCAGTGTATTCTCACTGGTTTAAAACTAGCAACCGGGATTCCCTGGTGGCGCAGTGGTTGAGAGTCTGCCTGCCGATGCAGGGGACGTGGGTTCGTGCCCCGGTCCGGGAAGATCCCACATGCCGCGGAGTGGCTGGGCCCGTGAGCCATGGCCGCTGAGCCTGCTCGTCCGGAGCCTGTGCTCCGCAGCGGGAGAGGCCACAGCAGTGAGAGGCCGGCGTACCGCAAAACAAACAAACAAACTAAAAAAACCTAACATCCAATATTATCAGATGTACATCCTGCAGCCTTTCATAACTCTTCCAGGATGACAGAAAAACATCATGAATGATCAAATAATATGTTTATAGGGAAATATGCAATTTTCTGAATTGCGTGACTAAAGGTGGTAAAATTGAGGAGATCAAGTCATTCTAGAAAGGTCTTTGAAATGTTTCTTTTATCTTGCCATCACTAGAAAGATAAACATAATTTATATGTTTGCAGAGACAAGCCTGGTGCAAATGGAAATGATGGAAATATGAAAGATAAAAACAAAAACGCTATTTTTAAATAGGAGGCTTAGCCCACCCTTAGCCCACTGGAAGGGAATAGTCCTATATAATCCACAGAAGGTTTCTGAGTCTACAATAAAGTTTCATAAACTTTTTTTTGAATGGAGGTACTTAATTCTTATCTCCCCAGAGCCTTTAAATACCTGGAGGGAGCCCAGGTGTCCGGGAGGGAGGGATGTGGCAGCCACTTCCTGACAGCATCCACCCTCCCTGAGACCATAAATTCTCAGTGCCTGGTCCGGACAGGTGGTAAAAGTACTGCCCCAATGACCTTGTATTTGTAGAACATCCAGGGGTTTAAAATTTCCCCAAGGTTTTATATATATATATATATATATATATATATATACACACACACACACACACACACACACACACATATATATATACATGTCTTACTATATGCACAATCACATGATGAATCGATTTAAACATTGGCAAACTATAGGAAAGAGGGCATCTTTTTTTTTTATATAAAGTCGTTATTGAATTGTTACAATATTGCTTCTGTTTTATGTTTCGGTTTTTTGACCGCGAGGCATGTGGGATCTTAGCTCCCCAAACAGGAATCGAACCCACACCCCCTGCATTGGAAGGTGAAGCCTTAACCACTGGACTGCCAGAGAAGTCCCGGGAAAGAGGGCATCTTTTAACCAAGCAGGACTTTCCTCCCAGAATAGATTCCCCTGATCCAACTCTGATGGGCCGGAGCCCTAAACCCCATGAACCGAGGTACCGGAATGGAAGCCTGGGGAAACCTGTCTGGATCACCAAATCCTGGGCCTTAGAAGGCTTGCTATTTACAGTGCGGCTCAAAGATGCAGCAAGGGCATCACTCTGGGGTTTGTTAGAAATGCAGAAGCCCAGGCCCCACCCCAGACCAAATGAACAGAATCATTTTAGCAAGATTTTCAGATGATCCCGATGCACATTTCAGTTTGAAAAGTCATGTGATGGTACCTACTAGCCCAACTGTGACAGCAAGAGTCAGGGATGCCACAGCTGTGGATTACTTTCAAGACAAAATCATGTCACGACACATCATGGGAGTCAGCGAAAGATACATAAGTAAGAGACATTCACCAGAAATTTTTCTTTAACACACATACATACACACTCGCCCACGTGCACGCTCACATGGTGATAAAATTTATAAAATAGAAGGTAAATATGTTCATTCCTTTTTATAGCTTGGAAAGTAAGAGCCAGAGTGTGCCAAAGGCTGCCTCTAACCCTGATGAATATTTGAAAATACAGAAGAAGAGGTAAAAGGGAAGAAAATGTGGCAGACTGTTCAGGTCCCACTTGTTCTAAGAAGACGCTTCTTTGCAACCATGAATAGAGGAGCCATTTATCTTATCGTGACAGCTCCTGGCCCAGGTAAGGGGCTTACTCTTGTTTACTCATTTCACTTTCTCAAGTTCTGATGTATTCATCCTTTCAAGACATGTCTGAAGATATTACTGTCTTGTGCTTTTAAATATTATCATTTACTGTCTTTTTACCAAAAATACAGAAAGCAGCACAGGGACCCTGCAAACCAGGCAGCACAGGAATAAAGCAGGTCCAGGCGGCCAAAGCCACTGCCCACACCCAGCAGCTCTGTCCCCAGCACCAGCGGCCAGTGCTACCTTCCATGTGCCTTCATCCCACACCTAAGTTTCACCCTCATGAACTGACCCTCCTCAAAGTGCTCCAAAGGCATCTCAAAGTGCACCTCTGCCTTCAGTGTTGACACTCATTCTCTCAGTTTCCACCTGCCTAACTCCGGTATTAGAAAGAAGCAAACTTCTTAAAAAAGAAGATCTTGTTAAAACTATTGGCCTAGTAAAGAGGGGATGCCACGTAATCAAACAGCTGCCAGGAGAGGCCAGCTGCACTGACTTCTACAGGTGAGACAAGAGGAAGATACACCTGGTGTCAGGAATGGGGGCGGGGCACCATCCAGGGCACTTTGTTCTTGGACATAACTAAGGATGCCAGAAAATGGTCCGAGATCTTGACTTTCTCTAATCTCTTACACAATGGAATCACTTTGGACATGCTTACTGTCTGCTTGGCAGGTTCCTGTTACATTCGGGGGGGGGGGGCGGTTCTGTGCTATACGGAACTGAAATCCTGGGCTCCCCACGTAAGCTTTGAGCCTGAGCTTTGTGCTTTCGTCTCAACACATGGACCAGCAAGTTTATAAGAACAAGTGCCTCCCCTCCAAGAGAACACATAGATAAAACAGAAGTAGTTCTATTATTGGACCGTTTAATCTCTTTACTAATTAAAACTAAAAGGGTATATTAGCAAGTTTAGCTAGACAATATCAACAACAATCTGACATCTTCCCTTATAAATAAAAGAAAGCGTTAAGACCCAATTACTGATGAGCCCGGGAGAGAGAAGGGAGAGATGCCTAGCATAGACAAAATAATCTAATAATAGCCCAACATCTGTACAGTGCCTTCTAATCGACAATGCACTGGTGGAAAGCCTTCTCTAAGGTCACACCTGCTTGACCCTATGAAATAAGAACAAAGGTGGTTTGTGAACCTCGACATCTTCATCTGGGCAGAACAGGAATAAGTGACTTTTCCAAGATCCACTTTCAAAACAAACCTGTGAAATGAGATGAGGCTTCCTTTCGAGTGAGGAAAATGTTATAAATTAAGATTTGGTGATCATAGTATAAGTCTGTACATGTACTAAATTCACTGAATTGTACACTTAAAATATGCTGTGCAGGGCTTCCCTGGTGGCGCAGTGGTTGAGAGTCCGCCTGCCGATGCAGGGGACACGGGTTCGTGCCCCGGACCGGGAAGATCCCACATGCCGTGGAGCGGCTGGGCCCGTGAGCCATGGCCGCTGAGCCTGCACGTCCGGAGCCTGTGCTCTGCAACGGGAGAGGCCACAACAGTGAGAGGCCCGCGTACCGCAAAAAAAAATATATATATATATATACATATATATATATGCTATGCAAATTATAACTCAATACAGCTGCTCAAAAAAAATTTCCTGTGGACAGAAGGCACTCCTGAAACTTGAAAGTGTTCCCTCCTGTTGAAACAATTCTAATACACACACAGCTGGCAGGTAAGGGAAAGGGAAGTGGGGATTCCTGGATTCAGGAACTGGCTTAACTAAATAAGCCAGTTTTCAGTGAATATCAAAAGCGAGTTTTCTCTCTGGCTACTCAGAAAATAAGAGATGTGACTAGATCCTTGGCATTCATAAGAAACTCCACATTTCTAGTATATGACTCTCAAATGTGAACATTTAGGTAATGCATTGCAAATAAGAACCCTCCAGAACTGGCTGAACTCTTTTCCCTGCATTACTCAGAGCCCTACGTAAAATATTCACTGAGTTCTGCAGTTTGGAGCACTAACTTCCAGGCATGCAATATTAAAGGGCTCCCCTGCAAAGCTTTAAACTGTTTCCAAGGTCTAAAAAAGTAAAATGAAACAATGGCCCCCAAGATCACGGGATAGCCTTTTACTGTACAAAAAGAATGCTGAGGGAAGATGAGATAGGTTTCCTCAGATATTGAATATATACCCAGTGAACAAAGGTAAGACATACATGGTGCTGGTCCAAACTACAGCTCTCGGACCAATAAGCAGAAGTTACAGGGTGGTAGAAATCAAGGTTACAAGGAGTATTTTTACAGTTGAGGGGAAGCCATACCAAATAACCTCTCTCTAGCATGCACCCCAATTTTGAGACTATGATACTGAAAGGTAGCTTATAGAAACAAGAAGAAACAATGCATCTCTGTTTGAAGAGTTACTTTGATACATTCTAGATCAAATCAAAGAATTGATACTTTAAGACCTGGAAAGAACCACAGTGTTTCACTGAGACCCATTCTTCGAAGATGAGAAAATGGATCATGTTTCCCAAACACAGTACTACATAGAAAACTTTTTTTTTTTTTTTTTTTTTTTGCGGTACGCGGGCCTCTCACTGCTGTGGCCTGTCCCGTTGCGGAGCACAGGCTCCGGACGTGCAGGCTCAGCGGCCACGGCTCACGGACCCAGCCACTCCACGGCACTTGGGATCTTCCCAGACCGGGGCACGAACCCGTGTCCCCTGCATCGGCAGGCAGACTCCCAACCACTGCGCCACCAGGGAAGCCCTAGAAAACTTCTATAAACATAGTTACTACTGGAAAAGAGACCTCCCTCCCTGGTTCCAGCTAACATAGTAGCAGCGTTTTCGACAGGCACCCTGACGTTCCAAAGCTCGATTGAAGATGTTTATGCTCATCTTTTTTCAGGTTATTCCATAGGTTTACTGTTTTTCTTAAGGCAGAAGAGCTGCAAAGGGTCTGATTAGAGTCTTAATGAGGAGGCCTTAGGGACTAACCTGGAGAGTGGAACTCTCCACAGTTCAACAGTTCAACTATTCCTTCCTAGAAAATGTCTAAATATTATATATAAATGTATTTTTATATATACATGTATAAAATATATAAATATATATTATATATACATATAAAAATATATATTATATATGCATATAAATATATATTAAAATATATATTATATACACATATATAATATATATATATAAATATATATATATACATCTATATAATTTTAAGAGTTTGATTTTCTACCCGTTAAGAAAAATGAAAGTAAAACCCCTTGGAGAACACTGAGCTTGAGAAATTTCAATATGAAGCAGATTGCCTTATTTTTAATCCTCACTTCTTTTTTTTCCTTTTTCAAGTTCACGCTATTATTTTCAACAACCCACTTCTCTACCTCCATTGCTTTCTTCTTACAAATAGCTCTGTAGGAAATGCTGCAATTTTTAGTATCTCTAAATCCTTCTAAGCACCAAATTCAAAGAGCTATTTTGGCCACAGGAATGAAACAGGAAAGGGAGCCTGAGTGCAGACTGGGCAGACGCGGCTGCTTGCAGAGGCTCCCAGGCTACAGTGCAGCTGCAGGTGCAACCCCTCCTGAAGTCTCTGCTCCCCACGTTCTCACTGATACCCCGTCCAAGTGACCCCATGCCACTTTCTACCTGCATCCGATGCAACGACCCCCATTCATTTCACTTGGGTGTGTTTATATTATGACTGCAATGAGTTCAGCATACACAGGCCACAATTTCCAACTCCATCAAGCTCTCTCAAACTCGCCTGGCAACAAAATCTTACCTGAACTCATTTGGTGGCCCAATCTACCAGAACTGATATGAAGCAATTGATCATTTTATTTATCCCATTTAGTGCGGATATTATTTTTTTTCCCACAGAAACCATCATGGTTTTGTTTACAGGGTGGTACCCCAGACACCACTCAGGGTGTGACCTAATATACAGTAAAAGTCCTGAATTAGTTTCTTAAACTCTGAAAAGTTCTGAATTCCTAATTGAACCCAGGGTTCTCAGATAAGTGGTTCTGGACTTGTCCCAGGATAAGCTGTAAAGCATCGAGCAGGTATTATTGCCTTAATAAGTGCTTAATGGAATGTTCACAGCACTGAGTGTACTCAGTGGTGCCTGATCCAAAGTGGGGGACAAGACAGGAAAACTGCTTTAAAATAGTTGCCAAAACGTAACAGCAGTGAAACTGAACTGGTAATGTAAAAGGACATGGGTTCCTCTCTTTCTGAATCCCGTGTGCGCAGAAGGAACTTCTTTTGACCTCGATTTATGAATCCACGTGTTATGTTGCCACTGAAAGCAGGGGCTGACACATATCATTTTGTTTATGCCACGACAATCCCCACAGGACTTTTCCAGAATCCTACTGCGCTGCTCTCCCTTGCTTCAGGTCAAATTCATTACTGGTTTATATACTTATGGCCTGAATTACTTTAAATTGAAAACTTTAAAAAGACAGAGACACTCAAAAGCTGTTTTAAAAGACCATATTCTGAGCAATCCCAGCCCCACATTAATCCTTCCCGTCCAGATTCAGTGAAGCACCTGCTACATGCCAGGCACCGGGGAAGCAGAAAGTGAAAGAGGCAAGATCCCCCTGGGGAGCTTCCATTCTGGTGGTGGAGACAGATTATAGTCAAACCAACCAGTGCATAAATGATACGATTTCAAGAAAAGTACCAGATACTTGTTAGCAAAGGACTATGGAGGTGTCACGATATTGGGGCAGGGGACAGAGAGTGAAGAATGAGTTCAGTGTGAAGGTCTAGAGGAAGAACATTCCAGGAAGGGGGAGCCAACATCTAGGGCCAGAGATCCCCAAGGGGAGGGAAAGCCGGTGAAGGGAACCGAGGCTGAATAAGGATGATGTGTTGCAGGGACCCCAGCGAGGCCAGCGGGTTAGAGCAGACTCGAGGAGGGGCACGGAACAAGTGAGGCTGTGGGGATTTGCAGCAAACAGGCAGCGTCAGGGTAAAAACGCAGGGTTTATCCTAGTCTAGTGAGAAGCTATTAAGTGAAGTCATCTGACCTGTGTCTCAAAAGATCACTCTAGAGGCTATAAAGAGAATGATCTGTGTCTGACCCAAAGTGGAGGCCGGGAGGCCAAGTAAGAGGCTATTTCTGGTCCAGGTAAGAGAGGCTGGTGGCACTGCCTGAGGTGAAAGTCCTACAAGGGAAGAGAAGTGGTCAGATTCAAGAGGCATCTGAAGCCTGAGCTGCTTGTTGACGGAGCAACTGGCTGTGATGTGTGAAGGAAAGTCAGGAGACAAGGATCATCCAAGTGTTTGAGCTTGAACCTCATCACGAATGATGGATCCATTATTCCACCAAGATCAGCAGAGAGCCTAAGGAAAAAGAAGGTTTGGAAGGGTTACTGAACTCAGGTCCAGCTTCTCATCACATGAAAGCCAATACTCGAGAGGCAAGGGCTGGTAGGAAGGAAAGGTTGTTTTATTCAGCAGGCTGGCAACCCGTGGAGAAGGTGGACTGATGTGCAAAAGCCAACTCCCCCGCAGTCGATCAGGGAGCAAAAGAGCTCTGATAGGGGAGTTCTGATACAGAGGGAGGGAGGGGGCTACACGCAGAACAGCACAGGCAGCTCTGACAGTCATCTTGCAGTTGGTCACATGGTGGTCTGATCAGCATCCTCTTGATTGTCTTAAGTTCAGTTAATCTTCAGTTCTAGGGTTGGTTTGTTCCCATTTCTTTGAGGCCAGTTCTAGAGATTGTGTCATGGCTACAGGCTGGTCATCGTGCAGTTAACTTCTTCCACCTGGTAGGGGTTTCAGTATCTACAAAGCAGCTCCCAGGACATGGCTCAGAATATTATCTACAGCCCTTGAGGAGGAACTGAGGGTCCTTGACTTTGTTTAATGACTCAACTATTATTATTTGGTATGTTTGACTGTTTTCCTTTGCTTCTGCATTTTCTCACTTCTCTGATTAAATTTATTCTTTGGCTAAAGTTTTTCTACAGACAAAAGGTAGGCAGAGGACATTGGGGGAGTTCTGTCCTGGGAAGGCCCCATAGGGTCTTGTTCCATTTTAGAAGGAGTGAATCAGGAGTTCTGTTTTGGCTACGCCCACTTTGATAAGCCCATGAGGTACATGAGAAGAACTTCGGTACAGAATCTGGAGCTCAGAGGCTGAGATATAAACTTGGGAACCATCAGAACATAAAGCCATGGGGACTGGATGAGATCACCTGGAAATGGGCAGAAGAATGATGCCTGAGCTCTGGGCGGTGGGGGGTGGGGGCTGTAGCTGGGACAGGATATGAATATGAGCTGCCCTGAGATGGAGAGATTGGTGACCCAGAAGCAAACAAAAGAAGAGGGTCCAAAAGAAGGGGGCCGTCCCCTGTGTGGGGGGGTGTTGACAGTGTCAGCTGACCTTTGGATCCGCCTGCAAGGAGGTCACTTGTGATGTGGCAAGACTTCCCTGCAGTAGCAAGGACCAAAGCCTGACCAGAGAAAACTTTAAGACGGAATGAGAGGAGTGGAAATAGCGACATTTGGTTATTATTCATTCCTGCAAGGGAAGGACTGGTCGCTGGAAGGGTCCACGGCTTCAAGCTGTTTTGTGAGGTTTTAGATTTGTTTTTTTTAAGACAGAAAAGGATAAGAGCACATCTGTCCCTCTGATGGGAACAATCCAGCAGAGAGGATGGATGGGGAGTGGTTTTCCCCTACGACGACACGGACCCCTGCTTGTCATGGAGGCTGCAGTGGCACCAGCTAGGACCGATCTCCTGCAGGAGTCCTTAGAGGTCACTTAACACCCCTCCTCTTAGCCAGACTCAGAACCTCACCAGGTCCATTCAAGACCCGTGATTATCTCAGATCTCTAGGTGAACCATGTGGGAACAAAAGAAAGCAATATCCCTACCAGATACCAGTCCCAAATGAATTAAAACAACAAAAACAATGCATTGCTTAATGCTTTTCACCCAACACACATATAATCCTTTTAGAATAAATTCAATATGTGACCACTTATATTTTCATTCACAAAAAAATATTTGGACAATGTAACCACTCATTTTATGACAGTATTCATAAGGAATCTTCTACTGAAATCCTTGAAGATGGGCAGTTTTTTAGTTCATTTGAAATGTTAAAGAATACATACAATGTTCTTAGAAAAAGAGCTGTATAAAATGTCTCTGCATAAAGAATGGACTTGAGGACACAAGGAGGGGGAAGGGTAAGCTGGGACGAATTGAGAGAGTGTCATGGACATATATACACTACCAAATTTAAAATAGATAGCTAGTGGGAAGCAGCCGCATAGCACAGGGAGATCAGCTCGGTGCTTTGTGACCACCTAGAGGGGTGGGATAGGGAGGGTGGGAGGGAGACACAAGAGGGAGGGGATATGCGGATGTATGTATACATATAGCTGATTCACTTTGTTATACAGCAGAAACTAACACACCATTGTAAAGCAATTATATTCCAATAAAGATGTTAAAAAAATAAAAATAAAATGTCTCTGTAATAAGCTCTGTTCCTTTACCGTGTAACCTTAGTTACACAAAAATCATGTCTGCTTACCACTCTCTTTATATTTCAAATGGATCTTCATTGATACTCCGCTATCTGCATTTTTTTCTATCCATATCTATAATAAGGAGTATTAAAACAACCAGAATCTGTCACTATTTCCAGGGTTTTGCTCCTATCTAGCTGCATTTAATGATTTCACACAATATAGTTGTGGTCTGAATTTTCCATTTAAAAGCCATAACTCTACCTTCAGCCTTTTATTAAGTCTATTGTTTCATCCTTTATAAAATAAACAAATGCTTCTCAGCACCTCACAATGTGTGTTACCAGAAATACAGACTGTTAGACTAGAAACTTCCAAAATTCTTTATAATTCTAACTCCCAATGGACACATTGAGTCATTTCTACAATATCTTGTGCAACTGATTATCCCCTAACTTTATAAACAGCAAAATGTTTTGAATTTTGCTATCTAACATGTCAACTCATATATTTTTTTTAACTTTTAGATTGATGTGTCCATTTTTGTTGTCTTCCTTCTATTAAGCGAAACACTGCCAGCCTCTAATTTCAATCCTAGGATCTGGAACTCTCAAAAATCAAACAAAATAAATCTGAACGTACTTCCATAAAAGTCCTCCAAATATTTATGAACACCTGTCACACCCTCCATCCCAGTGCATGAGTGGGCATTCTGCAGGGAAACAGAACCCACAGGATATGTACATATATAAAAAAAGAGACATTTTTTAATTGACTCACTCATTTATGGAGACTGGCAAGTCTAAACTCTACAGGGTGGGTCAGAAGGCAGGAGACCCAGGAGCGAGCCGACATTGTGGCTCGAGTCTGAAGACCATCTGCTGCACAATCCCTCTTGCTCGGGGGAGGTGAGTCTTTTGTTCTATCTAGGCCTTCAACTGATTGGGTGAGGCCCACCTGCACTATGGAGGGCAATCTGCTTTACGCAAAGCCCACTGACTTAAATATTCATCTCATTCAAATCCACCCCCACAGAAACATCCAGAATGATGTTTGACCAAATATCTGGGCACTGTGGCCTAGTCAAGCTGACACATAAAATTAACCACCACACCCAGGTTAAACACCATTCACCTCAAATTTCCTTTGCTAGCACAATTTCTCACCTTTCATGATGGTGATGCCTCTCTTCTGGATGTGTACCACCCTGCCTGGCCCTCTTTATTTAAGTCCCCGGAACTGAAAATCCAGCTGTGATCTGACTATCACAACAGGCATCAGAATGCTTAGCTCTTAAGTATTAGCTTTTGTAGTAGCTAATGAGATTTGATATTATTTTACTAGAAGCCTGCAGTATTTTTCTTCCACTTTGATACATATTTGTTCATAAAAGTTGAGGTTGAGTGTCCTTCAATGCTCTGAAAATACATTCCACTTATAAACAAAACTACATGTATAACCCTTCTATTCATCATCTTAGATTATTTTTTTTCTCAGCTTTGTGAATTGTAAGTTCCACTCTCCAAGCTTCACTGTAGCTTTGCTTTTTATTGATTCACTATTAGTGGCTCTAAGTTCTTTGGTATTTGCTTCCAGCATCAAATTGCAATTCAATCTCCACTTTTCAAAACTGATTCTGCTCACCTGTTGCTCCTCTCAGGTGCCCTGCATACTTCCTTGTTTCCTGACATCTTATAAGCACATCTTTACACCTAAAGTGAGTCCGTATGCCTTTCCTCAATTAAGTATCTTAGATTTCTCTCACAACTCTCAAAAAATTATAAATACCCAAGCTTCACTTTAAATTTCATTGAAATTTTTCGTTTTAAGCTCCTTGCTATAATAGCAGATTGCCACTATATACCGATTTCATCCCTTTGAAGAAATATTCGTAATTATGACATTTTTATTTTGCCTTGGATTGACAATTGGGGAGAATCATCTTTCTCATCAGTATATCATACCTTTCACATAGATACTAGTTTCAAACCTCCTTTCTTATTTGTAAAATCAGCCAAAACTGGACTGCATTGCCTATGTTGAAATACTAAGAATCTCAGTCTACTTTTTTTGCAGAATGCATCAGACTTGTAGTTACATAATTAGTTTTGTAACCAGTTACATATTACTTTTGCCACTAGAATGGAAGCCCCAAAAGGGGAAGGTAGGATTATATTTTGTTCACTGAGGGGTCCTCTTGAGAGCCTGCGTGATGTCTGCATAGGAGACGCTCCACAGATGGTGAGCAAACGCCCGGGACTCACCAACCATTCAAGAAATAACAAGGGAAAGTGAGAGCCAGAATGCGCACTGTCACCCCACGGTCCCACTGCTACACCCACCAGCCTTTTAATGAGATCATTAGCATTGGAGGAGTTCAGTTTTATCCCCTCCACTTGCCCTTCTCTAATTGATGAGGATGCCAGGAATGGGCAAATTAACCCAAGGCTAAGGAATTGAAAGCTGGAGGAGATCCGGGGCCCAAGAACCCAACATTTTACTTCTCTGCTTAGCGAAACATTTGCCCACCTGCTTCTTTACACAGAGGACCCTACGCCTGCCATGGGGCCAGAGACTGACAACTTCTGAAAACAGCAAAAAGCCCTGCTAACCAAAGTTCTCCCCCACTTAAGTAGCAGACAGGGCACCTCTGGTGAACTCCTGTGATACATAAAGAATAGAAAGTACTGGGCGTAGTTAATTAGCAACACAAACCCTTAATTCTGGAGCCCAAATGGAACAAATGAATAATCAAAAGATGATGTGATGGAAGGGTAAGAAGATAAAATGAAAAGTCAAAGTATTATTATAGCCAACAAACCGAATTATTGGACCAGCTTCCAAATGCCCTTCACGTGGCCTCAGTAAACAGGGCATTAATATTTTACTGAGTGATTACTTTTTTTCATATATTGAAAAGTTTCCTCTTTGCCTGGGCAATCTAAAGCTTGATCCCTTCTCCTAAGACCAGAGTGGGCCCCACATGTCTGAGTTAGATGATCCTGGACTTCCCCCTTCCATCTAAGTGACTAGGGGCAATTTTTCGATTGAGCTTCTTTGAGATTCATTTGATGAATGTATATAATATTACCTCCATGCAGGGCCGTTATGGGAGCTTGGTGAGATGCAGCATGCAAAGTGCCTACTTCACTGCCTACCACGTGCCAAGCACTGAACAATAATCGCTGTTAGAAGTAGGACTGAGGGAAGCACTAGCTCCTAAGAGCAAGGTCTGCGGCCCATCAGCTCCTCTGCCCACAGCTTTGCCCTCCCACCCAGGGCAGGACCCTAATGCTTCCTTCCAGCCCACGGGAGGCAAGCCCTGCTGCAGTTGTGTGGCTGAGTGTGTTTCTTGCTCGTAAATTCTGGGAAGAAGGAATGGTCCCATCAAGCACTGGGGTCTCTGGCCTGAGTCACCTGAGCCTCAATTGTGCCTAAAATCCTGTTGACATCTCAAGCCCTCAGCCTCTGTCCAGTCACTGCTGGTGAGTGTCTGTGGCTTTGCTGGCTATTGTACAGGTTACTCATTTGAACGTTTTGGCTTTAAAGACAAATACAGATTAAAAATAAGAGGCTTCCGGTGGGGATGAACTGGGAATTGGGGATTAACAGATACACACTAGTACACATAAAATAAACAACAAGGACCCACTGTACAGCACAGGGAACTGTATCCACTGTCTTGTAATAACCTATAATGGAGAAGAATCTGAAAAAGAATAGACATATGTAGAAACGAATCACTTTGCTGCACACCTGAAACACTGTAAATCAACTATACTTCAATTGTAAAAAAAGAAAAAAAATTAGAAGCTTATTCTCCCGGTTGAAAATAAGGGAAAAAAATTCCCTCCTCTCCTTTTTCTTGCAGCATTTACCTTAGAAAGCTTGTCATTGTAAGCGCTGTTTCATCTCTTTCAAAAGTATCTTTTTCTAGACTAGAGACGCCTTTTGTCAGCTTTCTGACCCACGAATGCCTTTCCCAGGACTCTGGGAGCCGCCATCCTTATAAACTGCCAACATCCAGGGAGAGAGACCCCCATCTCCCAGGTCCTGCGGGGACAGGAGCCTAACATTAATTGGTGGACACCTTGCTCCAACATGCAAAAGTTTGCCTTCCCTCTGGATGAAGCCAATAAATGGACACAGATGGTCACCAGATGACCAAGTGACCAATGGAATGAACTATGTCCACAAATGGTGCCGTCAAGGCCTCTTACTTGAGGACTAGCTACTGTTTATCATGAAAACATCTATGGAAGAAGCCACACCTGCTTGGTCATATATAAGGGGTGAGATTTCCTTCCTTCGAAGCATTTTCTTGGTGCATCACCTGTGATGGGCATTCTGATTTAATGCCAACTCAAAGAATAAAAGTGTTTTCTTTCCCTCCTACCTACGTGGAGAGGATTCCTGGGTAGGGAGACTTTGTTTTTAATTACATTTCCCCACAAGGCTCTGCTCTAAAGATGCCACGTGGGAACTTCCAGAAGGTACCCGAATGGTGTTCTTGCTACAACTACACTGTAGTGCAAGCTCCACACACCTCTCCTCATTTATGTTTAATATTAAGGAGTTCAAGGAAGAAAAGAGGGAGGTCCCAGGGCTTGAAGCAGTGAGAAAAGCTTCTAGAGTAAGATGCATGTGTGCCAAGACCCCATGGCAACCCAAGTCAACCTAAGGAAAGCTACTACAAAGAGCGTGACTCTCTGTTCTCCAAACACATTGCAGGAAGAATTCCCTGGGTCAATAGAGGAAAAACAGGGGTCTGAAGGCATAACCCAAATGAACAGTGTCATTGCTATAGTCACTCAGTTGGTCCTGGCAGAAACTTGACATTATTCTCAAGAGGATGGTTCTTCTTGATCATCACTTGACCTGCTTTTGTATTAGCCCTTCCTCACCTTCCTCTGCTTTGTTATATGAAGACAGTTCCCCTTTCTAACTACTGCAGTGACCATTCCTCCCAGATTCCTTAGCCACTCCGCGATCTGGGAGAAGAGGGTCCACAGGGACCTACCTCTGCATTGAGCTACACGGACTTTTCAGCTCTTTGTACTCCCTTAAATTCACACTGAATCCATTTTTCAAGGAACAAATCTCCATGAAAAATTCCACTGCTCCTGTATTTGCTGGGTGGTCCTGACACATTTCTAAGCGCTTTGACTGTTTTGGATCACACAGAAGCTTTGGGACTGCATTAGCTGTCATTAGCATTGTTAATGTAACAGGGAATTTTCAAATTTGCATCAGATCATTTCAACATTATCTCCTTTATATGTATTGACGAAGGAGAAAAGCCCTTGTGGTAGGCTTTAGAATAAAGTCTTATCTGCAGTAATTAACATTTCCTAGATGTCTGAAAAAATGAATCATTTACAATAATCAGAGCCAAAAATAAAATTTAGTGAAAAGTGGGAAAACACCCAATTCTTCCTTAATGGCAAAACTCAACAAATGAAAGTCATCTTTTGATCCTAATTCTACCCGTCAGCACGCCCTAATGAATCGATTTTAAAATGAAATGGTTACTCTAAGAAAATAATGTTATTCTGGGTTCATAACTCACAGACCTGTTTGCTATCATAAAGCATGCTACTGATAAGGCTGAAAAGAAAAAGAAGACATGACACCTTCAGAATTTAGGGGTATAAGGGCAAATACAAATTAAAAATAAGGGGCTTAATTCTCCCTGTTGCAAATAAGGGAAGAGACACTGCCCTACCCCCCATTTCTTTCAGAACTTCTTCCTCAGTTCTTTTCCAATCTTGTTTAAAAATCTTTTTAATAGTTAAATAAGCCTTGCAAGAGGGAGGTTTCTGTCTGTCTTTGCAGGACTGTTGAACGTTTATTCAATAATAAAACTGGCTTCTTTCTCTTCTGACTATGTGGCGAGAGATGCTGGGTTGGGAGGAGATTTTGTTTTTAATTATATTTCCCACCAGGGGTTTGCACAGATAACAGGCCGTGCTACCCAGCAGTAGAGGGTAGAGGAAGGCTTTCCAAGGCCCGCCAGCCGAAGGCTATTCTGAGCGTGGTCTTCAACCAAGAGCCCGTGGGCAATCTCTTATCCCTGGTTCTCTAAGAGATAAATACAGAAATTGAGAGCCTGCCGTTTAGAAAGGTTCACAGCAATTTGATGGGGTAATTTTAGACCTTTGGATCTAATAATACAAACTCAGGGTGTGTACTTTATATATCATTTTTTAAAAATTATTTCCTTGTGATTGCATTTTATAAAAGTACTGATCTATGATGGCATGGAAATTTAAAAAACAAAAGCAAAATAAATGTCCCTTCTCCCCAGAAAGTTGGAGAACTGGTAAATTCAGAACTAAATTTTAGCATGCACCAGAATCACCAGACCAAGACTCCAGGTGCTTGTAAGACTGACTTATGTTTAAGTATTTATTTAAGAAAATTCCTGTCTCCCATTTGTACTTAAGCAATATTCTCTTTTGCATAGCCGAATATTTGCAGTTATGTTCTACACTGGGATTTCTGCTGCAAAACAATAAAAGCAGGATACAGAAAAAATAAAGTACAGATGCTGGACCCACCCTCCCAGTTTCCATTTGGGGTGGTCTGGGTGAGCACAAGAATTTGCATTTCAAAAGTTCCCATGTGCAGCTGGTCCAGGCACCACACTTTGAGAACCACTCTCCAGAACGACCTTCAAAGCAGTGTGAGCAAAGAAAAAAGAACACTCAGTCCAGCACCCAGTTCCACGGGGTTAAGTCCTAACCCCCAGCAGAGCTGACTGACAGTGCACCCGGAGAGGAATTCAGGATGAAAACCCAACGAAGCACCATGTGCTGTGGATGAGCAGGCCCTTAGACAGTGAAATGCACATCCCGGGAAGAATTCCAATGACCCCAGATTCCTGCGTCTTCCTGTACATACAAAAGCCCTAAATTCATTAACTTGAGGATCTCTGTTCTTTGTGACTAGCAGCAATCTCTTACCAAGATGGATGCTCGATGGCATGTACTTCCTACTAAAAAATCATATGTAAACTGCCTGCTTCCCCTCCTCTTCAGAGCAGTTTCCTCAGAGCTACTGAGAGTCCGTCTCCGGGCCACAGTCCTCAGCAAGTCTCTGACCTTAACCTCCCAGCTCTTATGTTTTTTGTTTTCCTCAAATCGGCAGTAGTGACGACTGATTCATCTTGAGAAACCAAACTGGGAGTCTACACTAGGTTAACTCCCGCATGCATTTCAGACTATAATGGATGGTCTTTAAAGTATCACAATGCGAAGGATGCAAAGTTCAGCTTCCTAAGTATTTGTATGCAAGGGAGCACACAGGTGCCTGCCTGTGCACACACACTCACACTCACACACCTCAAGCAAAATCAGCGTGCGCTGTTGATTTCAACACCCTCCATGTTAATTACTGCTCCGGCACTTTGCGAATAACACAGGAGCAGGGCAGTAGTTGAGAGATCAAATTAGGTTAAACCTGCGTTTTGCAAAGCAGCTACTTGCAAGGTGCCTGGAAAACTTAAGGGAGAGTCAAAATCCAAAGCGGTGTGGCCTGGGAAAAAAAGGCGCAATCTAAACGCTGAGAATTATGTTTTATTCGGCAGACTTTCTGAGGTCTTCAAGTCCAGGAGGCAGCCTGTCAGTTAGCTCTGAGAGACTGCTCCAAAGAGGTAGGCAAGGAGCCAGGGTACTTAGAGGTTTTTGCAACAAAGACCAGGGAGTTGGAACATCAAAACCATTAATTAAAGAAAACCAGACATCTCAAGTTAATGAATTTAGCGCTTTTCTAAGTATGGGAAGATGCGTGAGTCTGAGTTCAGGGAAATCGTGCCTTTGAGAAGCACCTCAGCTCTCTGGGGCCAGTACCCTGTGCCTTCCCATCCTGAGTCCCCCCAGGGTGCACATGGGTAGGGGTGGGGCCTGCAGTGGCTCAGGGCTGGGCAGTGGGCAGCCAGTCTGTCTCCATCTTGAGTTCCCTCAGGGCTCACCACTGGGAACGGCTGATGGCTTGATGGTCTGATGGCCGAAGCACTCGTTGTTTGCTGATACGGCAGCAACATTTTTCATTCACAGCGGATCAGTTTTTCAAGGGAGTCTACAAAAACAATGGCACTTGCCACCTAGACCAATTCGGTCTCCTCCTCTTTCCAGAAACCAGTAACTATTGGGACATTCCCTCTTCAGTAGGCTTATTAACCCAAGCTTATATTTTCAGAGAAAAACATAATTCAGGAGAAAACAAAACAAGCAAATCAACAAACAAAAGGGGGATAAGAGAGAAGCCCCATCTCATTCCTGGTCAGCCAACACCCGACTGTCTTGAGTGTCAAGGGATTCTTTCTTTTAGGCTGAGATCACGGTGGGCTGCTAAGGTTGGGGGGACAGTCCTGTCCTAGGAGCAGGGCTCAACGTCCTCAAGCTGGGCATGCAATTGCCATGGGAAGAACAGAGACGGCTCATCAGAGTCTCGAGGGCGGATATAAATTTGGTTCAGAGGAATCAGACAAAGCAGCAGCAGCGGCAGCAGAAGAGGACACTTCTTCCCATTCACCTCTGAACTTCTGTGCGGCTGTTAATTCTGAACATTAATGGAAGTCCAGTGCCTTGTTTCTACCTCCCTTCTTTCTAGTAATGAATCAGCAGCAAGATTTCATAAAGCCCACTATTCAGGAGGCAAAACCCACTTCACCAGAGTGAGGCTATCTGAGTAAAATGTACCTACAAATCAGCAAAGCCCATGATCTGGTCAGACCTTCAGGGGCGAGTTGCACTTAGGTGGCATATAAGTCAGGCAAGACCTTCGATTCTGGTAGAAATAAGGGTGGTTTTCATCACTTGTGTTTTTGAAATGAGTAGGACCCTGTGGGGCTCCCTGGGCACAAAAGCCTTTCTGTGTCCCCTGTTTCTTGATTACAGGAAATAGGCTTCGTTCAGCCTCTGTGACCTTCCCGGAGTTCCAAAGGGCAGGTTCAAACAGTTGCTAATCAGGGAAGGGAGGGGGTGCAGAATACAAGGGAGAAGCAGCCACAAAACAACAGTGCAGCCTTGGGGCAGGGTCCTGGGTCCCCTCAAGGGATACACAGAACAATATCTTTGAGCTGTTTTGCAGATTCTGAAGCTCCCACCAGGCGGGAGAAGTTAACTGTCTGCTGCCCACAAGCACACAGACCCCAGACCAGCTGGAATCAGAAGGCTGATGATGCTGACTCCCGCTTACCTCACCACCAACCAATCAGAAGAATGTCCGCAAGCTGACCGCCCTCTTTGAACCATTCCTATAAAACTCCCCATGACCCGCTCCAGGGCGGGACACGCAGTTTGGAGGGCATTAGTCCGCTGTGGCCCCCTTTGCCTGGCAAAGTAATAAAGCTATTCTTTTCTACTTCACCCAAAACTCTTGTCTCCGAGATTTAATTCAGTGTCAGGGTACAGAGGCCGGATTTGGCTTCATTTTCTCTCGGCCGCTGTTTGCCCGTCGACACTGCTCTTTTTAGAAGGCCTCTGATGTCCACAACTGAGGACAGTTCCTCTCCAGGGTCAGTGGTCCCCAAGGGCTCTGTTAGTATTTTCCAGCCTGTCTCAACTCTCCTGATAGATCTGTTCTATCTGCTAGTGCCCCTGGCTTCTTATCCTGCAGCTGTTGCCTTGGCGTTTCCTTTCTCTCATGGGTCCTGACCTGCCCTGTATCTGGAGACCATCCCTGTCTCTGGCCACACTGCTGGCTTCTGTCATTCCCTGGCGGCTCCCACAGGGCAGCCCTGATATTTACCTTCGCACATGGGACTTACCATGCCTCACAGATGAAGGGATACTCAACATCAACAGCCCCTTGACTTCTAAGGGCTATGGTTGGTTTTCTTCCACAGGAAAAAGGAGGTCTATGTCCGCCATATGTGGACCATCCATTCACCCAGTAGATGCAAAAGACACTTTACAATCTGTCTCTACACCTTGTGAAATGCAACACAGGTACAGAAAAATGTGTCCAATATCAATGTACAGACCTAGAAGGAATTATTACGAAGCAGCCTGTGTAAACCACGGTCAAGCATGAGAATCCTCCCCACACTTTTAAAGTCCCCCAAATGCCTCCCTGCCATAACCTCCTCTCCCACCAACCAGAGGTAACGGTTCTTTGATTTGTACAGTCAGAATTCCCTTAAGTTTTCTAAAAATATCCCATCCATCAGGGATTCCATGTCAGCATCCCCTAACTGGACATCTTAGCTTTACCTGTTTGGAACTTTATATAAGCAAAGCCATACAGTATGTATTCTTTCAGGCCCAGCTTCTTTTGCTCAGTGGCATGTTTGGGAAAGTCCCTGTGTTTTTGAGCTTGTGTCCCTGTTTTTGCCTCTGTCTGGTACCCTGCTGTATCAATACACTGATGGAGTCTTGCATCCTACTGGTGATGGGGATTTGACTGGCTTCCAGTTTGAGGCTAGTACAAACATTCCTGCCATCAGCATTCTTGTACCTGGCCCTGAGTGCACACCTGCAAGGACTTCTTGCAGGTACATGCCTGGGAGTGAGACAGGGAGTCACGGGGCATGTAGATCATCCATGTGCAGCTAATGTGAAACTGTTTGCAAAGTTTCAGATGTGCCCCTCCCCCCACCAGTGTTCCACATCTTTGCCAAAATTAAGTGTTATAAATCTTTAATAAATATTTGACTTTTCATTGGGTGTTTTGTCACTGCGATTTTAATTTGCCTTCCCCTGGTTATGCTTTTCCCTCCTTTACTAGAAGGTCCTAGGGCAGATGACCCCTGGTCAGGGTCTAATATGTTTCTCAAGGGAACAGAAAGGTGAATTCTAAGTTGTTGGAGTTTCTTGTTTCCAGGTGATACTGAACTGCTTCTTATACAACAAACAGCAAGCAAGAGATCTGAGGAGGTATCACCTTCTATCAGCTAGACTGAAATAATTCTTGCTTTGCAAAAGCCTCATCGTTGTTGTAAAGCTTTGCAGGGATTGCTTCTCTCTTTTCTGTAAGCAAACCCAAACCAGTTGTGAATGTCACAACTTTCTGTCCAGAAGTCTTAGCCTTCTCCTCTCTGGAGATTTTCACAAAAGATGATGCTCCATTTTGAAAAGACCACCTTTGCTGTGCACACCTGAATTTAATCATAGCTTTGTAACCTAGTTTTAAACAGGTGAAAAATCAACAACAACAATAAAATAGGGAGAGACTTGGGGAAGCTAAGAACTGGAAAAAGATAGCAATGGATGGATGGAAATAAGGAATCTCTAATGGTTAAATTCATAGTCCCCCTGATCAAATGTAAATAAATGGAAGGACATGTTTTTCCTGGAAAAGAGACCACAAAGGAGACACATGGCAGCCATCAGATGAAGGTCAGATTGTAGCTTAAAGCAGGGATTAGACTAACTTTCCATAGTCCAAAGGCTTTGAGCTGGGACTATGGGAAATTCCCTGAAGGTAGGTTTCCTGTGAACAGAAGAAACACTGTACTAGCAAGTAGAACTTGTCAACAATGGCCGGAGCTCTGAGTCCCTGCGTGAGTTCCAGAAAAGGCTAGAAATCCTACAGGGACAGAGCATTAGAAGAGATCTTGTTCTAGATGGTTTCTAGATTCCCTGCCAACATTCAGGCTCTATATTTCCTTCCAGTTGTGGTGGGAAAGAAGATAATTTTTGAAAGAATATGTGATGGGCAACAAAGACCCTGGCCCAGGAGTGGGGAGCAGCTGAATAATCTCTTCCAATCTCAGCAATTTCAACCATAAAAAAGAAATGATATTTGGCCTGTCCACACAATGGGTTGCTCTAATATCATAAAAGAGTGTGTGCAAAGTTGCTTTATAATCTCTAAAGGTGCTATGCAAACTGTAAGTTATCATACAGAGTGAAGTAAGTCAGAAAGAGAAAAACAAATACCGTATGCTAACACATATATATGGAATCTAAAAAAATATATATGGTTCTGAAGAACCTATGGGCAGGACAGGAATAAAGACGCAGACGTAGAGAATGGGCTTGAGGACACGGGGAGGGGGAAGGGTAAGGTGGGACGAAGAGAGAGAGTGGTATGGACATATATACACTACCAAATGTAAAACAGATAGCTAGTGGGAAGCAGCTGTATAGCACAGGGAGATCAGCTTGGTGCTTTGTGACCACCTAGAGGGGTGGGAGGGAGACGCAAGGGGGAGGAGATATGGGGATACATGTATATGTATAGCTGATTCACTTTGTTATACAGCAGAAACTAACACAACATTGCAAAGCAATTATACTCCGATAAAGATGTTAAAAAAAAAAGAGTGGGGATCTTAAAAACTATATGTACAATTTACCAAGTCACAGGAAGAAGAGCAAAAAAAATCCTATTATGGAAAGTGTATCAGGATTTGATTTGGTCAGATACACAGAAATTTCTGGGAAACTCATATTCATCCAGAAAATCCTTGGTCTTCTGTTATAAATAATTATAGTTTTTATAAAAATGTGTTAATTCTTTTTTTTCCTGAGCATAGAGATTCTAGTCCACAATTGAATCCTTTTGTAAGAAAGAGAGAATTTTGGCTTGCAGAGCATTAACTCTCATTTTCCAAAAATGTAGAATTAGAAGGTATAGAAAAATGACCTAATGTATACAGAGTCAAGAACAGACCCTAGAAGTTCCATTTCAGCCTCAAGTGCTAGAATCATAGGAGACTGTTAGTCTAGTTGGCTCGAGTTCACAGTTGGGCTCCCATTAGTAGAGATTTACTCCACGTTGTTTATATGCCATCAAAATCACAAAAAGAGAAAAGACAACCCACAGTATGGGAGACGATATTTGCAAACGATGCAACTGACCAGGGCTTCATTTCCAAAATATACAAACAGCTCATGCAACTCAACAACAACAACAAAAAAACCCCAAAACAACCCAAAATCAGAAAAAGAGAATTATTTGAAGTAAATCTGTATGTTGCCTAATAAGGGCTGTGGAAAAAAAGGAAAATCTTATTTTTCAAACACCATTATCATGAAGAAAAGCAATTGGCCCTAATTTCTCCCCATGCTTGAGACTCAATCACAGCTGGTACATTGACAACCAGGTCTTGTGGCTGGCCTCTGGCCAGCAGTTCCTTTTTATTGTCACCGATGAGTAACACCAGCCTGGAAACCAGAACACCCTTGGCACCATGGTTATTACAGCGTGGTTACTTTCCCTTCATAGCTAAGAAAGTTGACCTACCAAGGCGACTGTGCCCACAGAGCTCCCACCCCACCAGTCTGCACTCTGCTCAACAGTGGTGCAAGCACTTACTTCTGGGACGCGGTTGAATCACACGTGTGTGGGAACACTTTCCCCATCCTCCCAGGAGCGACAGGGATAAAGGGGAATTCTGACGGGTTCTGTCAAGCTCCGACCTCTCAGCTCAGTGTGCGCATGTGTCCTATGAGGTCTGGGACATGCTCTTTCTTGAGCTCTAAGCTGTGGGTCCTGTTAATCCAGCAGAACTGGATCCAAGAAACCAAAGGAGGTCACAGAAGTCTCCTGCTCATGGAACTGATTTTAAAGTAACGAAAGGAAAAGACAACAATGACCTGGGATTCCTTTATTTACCTCCCGAAATAAAAAGGGTACTGAGGTGGTAGTTATTGAACTGTGATGTTGTGATTTATAACAGATACACACTTTGGTCTGCAGCCACAGTTCACGGCTCCCAAAGCCTTGGGATGTCCAGAGCGGTAAGAGCCGCAGGGCGTCTTCTGTCATAATATTTGGTCTTCTGTCCTGAAATCACTTCAGAGTCTTAAAGTGAGATGAGTATCTTGTTATTCATAACACACCCCTTTAAATGACATCTGAGTTCCTGTTAACCAGGTGACCTTAGGGAATCCCCTAAGGATGGGGCTGGTTTCCAGGAGAACCAACCATGATTAGAGGGTTGGGACTCTCATTCCCACCCTCTGATCTCCGGGGAGAAGACAGAAGCTAGAGATCGAATCAGTGGTTGCCGGCTGACAATTTAATCAAGACTGCCTATGTAATGGAGACTCCATAAAAACCCCAAAGGATGGGGTGTGTGGAGGGCTTCCGGGTTGGTGAACCAGGACACACCAGGGCTGGCGGCACCCCAAACTCCCCAGGGACAGAAGCTCCTGTGTCTGTGACCCTTCCAGACCTGGCCCTGTGTAGCTCTTCCTATGGCTCTTCATTTATATTTTAATATCCCTTGTCATAAACCAGTTATCCAATAAGTAAACTGGTTTCCTGAGTTCTGTGAGCCATTCTAGCAAATTAATGGAACCCAAGGAGGGGTCCTGGGAACCTCTGATCTCTAGCCGATCTTTCAGAAGCACAGAAGCAGCTAGACTTGAGTTGTCATCTGAAGTGGAAGCAGTCTTGTGACTGAGTCCTTTACCTGTGGGATCGGATGCTCTCTCCAGATAGATGGGGTTGGGACTGAGCTGAATTATAGGACACCCAGCTGGTGTGAGACAACTGCCTAGTGGTGCTAGAAAAAAACCACATATGGTGACCCCTAAAGTTGAGCATGAGCTTCAATTTCATTGTAGTTGTAAGTGGAAAATACACTGTGTGTGGAACTCTCTCTCCTCTTATTGGACACATTAGAGCTTGAAGAAGTTCTTAAAAGAAAGAAAAGCACAACTAGAACCATGGACTTTCTCATAAAAGCCATTCATCCTGAGCTCAGAAATAAACACCTGTCCATTCATGCATCCACCTGGGGCTCCCCATGCCCAGCACCTGCCCACAGGTGAACGAAGATGCTAATGTTTTGGAAACACACCACACCTCTTAGGAATAATACAGGGAGTTCAAAATCCAAATTAGCGACCACGACAGATCAGAGAAGGGAGGGAAATCATCAAGGCATAGGAAAAGGCCAACTTAGGGTATTTACATGTCCCAACAGGAAGACCCAGCGCTCCATCAAGTAAAGATTTGCACAGGACTCTGGAAAAGCAGGACTGCCCTATCTATGCTCTACAGTTCTACTCAAGACATTTTATAAAAGATCCTGAGCTAACCATCCATTTCTGGGTTAGGACTTCCTCCTGGAAATCTTAGCACCTTAAATCCTGTAAGAGGTGTGTGAAACGATACCTGCTTCATGCTTCTTTTTCTGCACAGGGATTAATCAGTATTTCAAGAGGAGTCCGGTGATGGGGTTGATGATTTTATGAATATGAACGGACATGAACAACCAGGAAGTAGAAAAGTCTCTAAGTAGATATCACACCCCTGGGATGCACAGGGGTAACTCTCGAAAACCATGACCTCCGAAGTAATTTTGGAACCCATTTCAAGAAGGCAAATTCCACCCAATATACATGCCCCAAAGCTCACCTTTAGAACTCTCACCATGGCTTTTATGTCACCAGGGTGCCAATCGCTATAAGGAAGTGGGGTCATGTTTGCAATTACCTTCAGATAGAGGAAAAACACTGCATTTCATAAGGATGTGCCCCTAAAAGTCATTTCACAAGTGTGTGTCCCTGTTCCCAAGGAAGGTCAACAGCAGGGGGGTCTGTGTCCCACACAAGTTCCTATAACTCATCTATAAACCTCAAAGCCTTTCCTCTGCTCACCGGGCTTATTATAAGCAGGGCATCAACACTAGAAGGTCATCCTGTTTAGTAGAACTGAATCAGTAAAGTACCCAAAGGGCCCGAAAGCCAGCTCTCACTGTGGGTGGTTCTGCTCTGGGGTTTCTATCCAACACAGGGAGGGGAAGCAAGACTGCAGAAGATCCAAGGCTCATGGTATCACAGATATATCCAGTGATCAGAGCCCTACCATCAGTGGTCACAGGAAAAACATCAGCTTTCCCTACATGAGAAATTCATTCCCAGGCTGCAACTTTCATTTAAAAGCAACACCCATCAACCAAGAGATTCTTAGGCATCCCTGTGGCTTGCAGACCTCTGACCCTCAGCTTCTATTTTCTGAGCCTCCTCTGATACAACTCTGGTCACCAAGGGCCTGGCCATCCTCATTCCCCCACCATCTGCTTGCAGGGCCACCAAAACACACCAAGGAAGCGGGACGCTGTCACCTAGGGCATAGGGCAGTCCCCCTGGGACTTTGATTTTTTAAATAACCTTTACTCAGTCTCCAGGAAGCAACCCAATATCTGGGAAAAGCTCAGATGGACGGAGTAAGGGAACTGAGCATGAAGTAATATCCTCTGGATAATCAAATTTTCCACTGACCCTAGAATCTACTGCAAGAGGATAAGCCTCTCTCAAATAGCCCATTTAATTCAAACAACAGTTAAATAAGTAGGATATCAACACAGTCATAAAGGAAGATTGGGTTGAAACAAATGCAAGTCATCCCCCATGTGAATTTTCAAATGTCGATTTTATGAAAATACAGTGATTTGAAAAAACAATTTCTGTTCTGAGAGACTGGAAAACTCTTGATCCCTTCCTAGGTGTACTAAGTCGCAGATGGAACATGGCTTAGTTCCCACAATATCAGAAATAAAGTTTATGAAAAAGACTCTTCTCAAGAATGAAAAGAGAAGTTGTGAATGATTCCACCCGTGTTATTTCTTTTACTCATTTATTTACACCAAAATGAGAGAGTATACCAGGGAGCCTGCCTTCTCTGAATCAGCTGCCAGCAGTAATAAACTTCTAAAGCAACATGTGAGGAATAAAACGTTCACTGAGATTTTAGGAAAATAGATTTTTCAATTAAGGATTACAGCAGGGCAAAGACAAGCCACGCGCTATTGTCACAGTTCTTGGGAACAAGAGACCACAGGTCCAGACCACATGGTCACACATGGGAACGTGAGTGAGTGGAGCTTGGAATAAAAAGCAATTTCCATTCCTGGCTGTAAGGGGACGTGGCACCTCTCCCATCACTGTGGCAGGACCAAGTGTCTCCCTTCTACACATCAAACCTCAGATGTGGGTCCAGAGAGCTCCAAGGGCCCTGCATGGAGATGGAGTCTGTGTCCATGTCTCTGTGTGTCTGTTGATGCACCAACACTGCATAATATGGCACGTTCCGCCCCTTTTCACAGCAGTCAGATATGCAGCCACTCAACCGTCAGTAATGGGAGTAAATCATCCTCATCCTCATGGGGAATGTAAAATATCACCTGAATTCCAGTCAAGCGGCGAGTGCAAAGAATTTGCCAGTCATCGAGTCCAACAGAGGCTGTGATTAGCCGGAGTCTTCCAAAACAACTGATGAAAAATTAGGGCTCAGTAAGTCTCAAACCAACGATTTAAGTGCAGCATGATCACTCAGGTAACGCTGCGTGTATTTAGCCGGAATGTGACATTTCAGAAAAGGTACAAACCCAACTGCAGAGTAATAATTATCAATTTAAGAACTGATGCAACGTTGAAAAGTTGAGTGAGTCTGTGTCTCATTTTTCTCTTAGGCCAACAAACAGATGAGTCTAAAAACCTAACTGGTGGCTGTAGACTTATCTAGACTCAGTTCAACCTGCTCTGATTACACTTATAAAAAGCAGACACAGAGGAGGGTGTACAGCCGGCACCCCAGGGAACAGGAGATCAGTGAAAATGAGATCAGTGTTCTTCTCACTCTTTATTTTCGGAAGTGAACGCGGAGAGGGGTAGTGGGAGGGAAGATCTTAAAAATTTTTAATGAAGATGTCATATACAGATGTTGCTACGTCACAACGTACCATCTAACTTACGAGAAGAAACACTTACTGGACAATAGATTTAGGTGAAGAATTAATCAAGCATCATTATTATTAACAGGAGAACAAATCTGAATCCTCTCTCTCCCCTCAGTCCTAAATGTGTAAGTTTTACTAGCACGTTATGGCACCATATATGAGAGGCATTACGGGTATGGGTGGGAATTTAATTGGAAAACAGTACTCCATACACGTTTCTGCCCTGTTTATACATGAAATTATGTGGAACAGCCCGACGGCTAAAAAGGGAGTGGGAAAATTAGGGACACAGATGTGTTTTCACAGACAATTAGGTAAGCCACTCGGAGAAATCAGACTGAGGAAGGCTCTGGAATGACTAGCCTGTCGTCTGCGTGGGGAGGGGGGTCGGGGGGGTTTCTACAAAATAGTCCCTTTAATAGGGTTACCGCGCTCCTCAGGCCAGAAGCCAAGTTCCAAGCGGATGGCACTTCTTCCTCCGCCAGGCAACAGGTGTCTTTTGCCGTGGGTGTGGTTAAGTCGGCTGGGTACTGGTTCAATCCGAATACATTTTTCACTTCCCGTCTCTTTTTGTTGAAAGCAAGACCTCGAAATGGATCACCGGCTGAGTCCTCCCAAACACACCTCTGCCCCCCGCCCCCCCCATCGCCTGCACGCAACCCACCTCGTAACCAGCTGCGGACCCTGGACCTGAAGGAGTCCCTGCATTTCCAGCTGTACCTGCAGAGTCGCACGCCAACCCCTACCTCCCCGCCCCTGCTTCGCAACAAAGTACCGGCGGGCGGGTAGGGTGAAAACAGGGGCCCTCCTCCGAAGCATCCCACAGCAGCCCCGAAAGGGTTAAAGCACCAGCCAAATAAACACGCTCAGGCACACACACAGTTTCCAGAGAACAAGATGGCAACCTCCTCGTCCTCGACCCCCTCGGCCCCCGGTCCGGGCCCGGGATGAGGACGGCCGGAGCGCCAAAGCGGTGCGGTGCCCGGGAGCGGGCGGGGGTCGGCGGGGGACGCGGGACGCCGGGGTCCTCGAGTTAGCGAAGTTGTCAAGGCGCAATGCCCCCTGGCCTGCCGCCCTGAGCCTCCCACCGATCCGAGGTCCCCGGCGGCGCACGGTCCTCCTCGGGGAACGATGTGCCATTATTACGCTCGCTGGCAGAGTCGGCCTTTCGGGGGAGACGTTATTGTCATACGCGGGAGCAGGGCCCCGCCCGGCCGGCCGGCGGTCGCGGGGGCAGCCGCCGGAACAGAGCGACAGGCGTCCGCCCCGAGTGAGCCACAGGCTTCGCGGACCCTACCAGGTCCCGGGCTCGGGGACTCGCGGCCCCGAGGCCGGCGCGGGCATCCCGGCCCCGCGGTCCTCCCCTGGCCTCGGCGACCTCGCTCTCCGCGTGTCTCCCGGGGGTCTGCCGCGCACCGGGACGGACGCGCAGCCGGCGGGGGCCGGCCCGCCGCCCCTTGCCCACCTCGCGCACCCCGCCCGTGGCCCAAGACACCGAGCCACCTGCGCGAAGCACAGGGACCCAGAGCTGCAAAGTTGTCATTTGCAAGCGAACGCCTGATCCTCCGCAGCCGGGCGGCCGCCGCTGCGGGTAGCGGGGAATTCAGGTGGGAAATGGTGGCGGCACCGCCGCGCTCCGCACGGGGGTTGCGGTCGTTCCCGGGGTGCGGGACTCGCCCCCCATCTCCGATCCCCCCTGCAGGTCCTCCCGGCCCCCGCGCGCCTCACCAGCACTCACCATCACGTTCCCTTGCATTTTAGCCGTCTTGATCATCGCCTTTTCCTTCATTTTGCCCCAAGTCTGAACCCGACTTCTGGCCCAGAGAAGAGTAACTTAATCCATTGTCTCGGTGATGATTAAAGTAGAGACTGGACCGGCCGAGGACTGGGTGGAGTTGGCTTTTGCAGGAAAAAAAAAAAAATTCTTCCAGCGCTTCGGCTTCCCCCTCCGCCACCCTGCCCCTCTCCCCTCCCCAGCGGATCACAATAGCAATCAACTCTTTTCGGCCGCCGCAGAGACAGAAAAATACACAGCCGGAGAGCAGGGTGAGATCCAGGGTTTCAACAAACACCGGGCGCTGGGAGCGGGGGCGCGGGGAAGAGGCTGAGAGCCGCGGGGCCAGCTAGACAGCCTGCGTGTCCTGCGGGCCGGCCGGCCGCGTTCCGCCGGCGACAGCTGGGAGACGCGCGGGGCGCACGCGGGGGCACTGGGCGGCGTGGCCGGCTGGGGGGATGCTCGGCGGGCAGCGCCGGGGGCCGCCGGCGCCGTACTGGTCCCTAAGGGCGGGGACCCCGGCGAGGCGGCGGCGACGACAGGGCGCGCGGGCCCTTGTGTGTGTATGTGTGTGTGTGTCTGTGTGCGCGCGCGCGCGTACACACACTGGCTGCTCAGCCCGAACCCGGCTGGACCGGGAAGCCTCGGGCTGCACCAAGGTTAAGCGCGCCGAAAGGTCTGGGTCGAGCCGGGGGCCCCTCCAAGCACCCTCTCCCGGGGTACACGCCCCCTCCCCGCGGGCCGGGTGTGCGCGGAGCACGCACGCTTGGTTTTTACGGACAGGCACCGCCGCGATGTCCGCGGGTAGAGCCGCCGCCTCCCGCCCAGCGTGAACGCTGGATCTGCTGCGACTATCTCCTGGCTGCGCCCCCGGGAGGGGAGGGAGAGGCCGGGCAGAGTCGGGCGCCCCCTAGCACGTCGGCTGCAAGGGTGGAGAAGCCGAGCAGGGTGAAGCGGAGGGCTCATAAATAATGTTGTTTAGGGTTACCATGGGACACACGTTGCGTCTCCATGGTTGCACTCTGGGTCTGCATCCGAATCTGCCGCCGCGGCTGGTCCACGGCATAGGGTACCTTGCTGGGTAGTAGCACTCCCGGCGCCGGCTGACCCAGCCGCTCTGCGCCCGCACACCTGGCTTCCCAGGCTCCACCTTCCCCCCAGGCCTCTGCCCCAGCTGCGGCCCCTAGGGCACCTTTGTTTCTTCGGACCTGATCCCACGCGCTTCCCACAGCCCAGCCCCGCGCCAAGGGGTCTGCCTGGCCCCGGAGCACAAACCCCGGCTCTGATCCCCCACCCAACCTCCACCCCAAGCGGCGGGTTGCCCAGGGATCGCGCCCAGTGTTCCCTGATCACCACCCCCGGGGCGCTCGTGGACGGTTGAATCTTTCACACCCGCGGGTTAGCTCCCTGGACCACACAAGGACGCGCGCTCCCGAGAGCGCGCACGCAGAAGGTGGCCAAATTCAAATGCTGACCAACCTAAGCCGCCGGGAAGAGCACACAGAGGATGCTCCCCACGCCGCGGCTTTCCTCCCACCGCAAAAACCGGACTGGAGCTGTTTCAACCGACATCAGCGCATCAGGCTTGAACTCACTGTCCGGTGTGTGTGTACGTCCTCGCCTGGGGGGCAGTGGCGGGAAGGAGAGGCTAGGAGCGGTTTGAGAAGCCTTTCCATTTTTTTACATTCACAAAAAATCGCATGTAAGAATGAATAAGAGGCCAGTTTCCAACCCACACTCAAGCAGAAAATTCTGAGCAATTGCAACAGTAATTATATGTACATTACCCAAAATGCGTGTATATATTATATATTATACATATATATACATATATGGTAGGTATATATAAGCACACGCAAGCAGCAGGTGAAAAATACTTGTAACTAATGATTTGGCTTAAGAGGTAAGTGGAAGAAATAGGTGAAACAAAGCTGAATGGAAAAGCAACTTTTAAAGGAACATGGGTTAGGATTTGCCTGGAAAGTGGCAGGCACAACACTATTCATTTTTTTAGGTTTAAGAAGCACTTTCCTATGTTAGGATTCTTAATGACAGCCTTTCTCTAGAAATGAACATGGGCACAGATCATCCTTGTACTGTTGACTTTTACACTAAACCCAGCTTCATGTGGACAAAAAATATTGCCTATCTAATTCTGCTTTTAAGCAGCATTAAAATGGTTCTTTCTCTTCTTTGTTTGAAGTGGCATTAATTCCCTTAGAATCTTCTTCCCCCCCTTTCTCACCAAAACTTCTCCCTCACAACCTGGCTTTTCCCATCCCATCACACATTGGAGTAGGGAGGGAAAATTGAGAAAACACAGCAAAAATACATTTTACCGAGGTATAATTGACGTATCAATTATGTTAGTTTCAGGTGTACAACATAATGAACTGATATTTGTAAACACTGTGAAATGCTCATCACAAGAGGTCTTAGAATCTGTCACCATACCTAATTTAAGTAAATTTTTTTTCTTGTGATGAGAACTTTTAAGATCTATTCTCTTAGTAACTTTCAAATATGCAATACAGTATTATAAACTATAGTTACACTGCTATACATTACATTCCCATGACTTATTTATTTCATAACTGGAAGTTTGTACTTTTTGACGGCATTCACCCATTTCTCCCTACACCCCTACCCTTGCAATCGATCTATTTTCTGTATTTATAAGCTTGGTTTTTGTTTTGTTTTTTAGATTCCACATATAAGTGAGAGCATACAGTATTTGTTTTTCTATGTCTGACTTATTCAATTAGCATAATGCCCTCAAGGTACATCTACATTGTCACAAATAGCAAGATTTCATTCTTTTTTATGGCTGAATAATATTCCATTGTGTGTATATCTACCCATCAGTGGACACTTATGTGGCTTCCATATCTTGGCTATTGTAAATGATGCTGCAATGAACATGAGGGGCATATGTCTTTTGAAGTTAGTGTTTTCATTTTCTTTGGACAAATACCCAGAAGTGACATTGCTGGATCATATAGTAGTTCCATTGTTATTTTTTTTGAGGAACCTCCAAACTGTTTTCCATAGTGGCTGCACCAATTTACATTCCCACCAACAATGCACAAGGGTTCCCTTTTCTCCACATCCTCATCAACATGTTATTTCTTGCCTTTTTGATAAGAGCCATTCTAACAGGTGTGAGGTGATATCTCATTGTGGTTTTGATCTGTAATTCCCTGATGATTAGTGATGTTGAGCACCTTTTCACGTACTTGTTGGCCATCTGAATGCATTCTTTGGAAAAATATCTATTCAAATCCTCCACCATGTTTTATAAATTTATTATTTATTTATTTATTTATTTATGGCTGTGTTGGGTCTTCGTTTCTGTGCGAGGGCTTTCTCTAGTTGCGGCGAGCGGGGGCCACTCTTCATCGCGGTGCGCAGGCCTCTCACTGTCGCGACCTCTCCTGTTGCGGAGCGCAGGCTCCAGATGCGCAGGCTCAGTAGTTGTGGCGCACGGGCTTAGTTGCTCCGCGGCATGTGGGATCTTCCCAGACCAGGGCTCGAACCCGTGTCCCCTGCATTGGCAGGCAGATTCTTAACCACTGCGCCACCAGGGAAGCCCCCTCCACCATGTTTTAATCAGATTATTTGTTTATTTGATATTAAGCTGTAGGCGTTCTTTATGTATTTTGGATATTAGTCCTTTATCACATGTATGATTTGCAAATATTTTCTCCCATTTGGTAGCCTGTCTTTTCATCTTGTTGGTTGTTCTCTTTGCTGTGAAGAAAATTTTTAGTTTGATGTAGTCCCACTTGTTTACTTTTACTTTTGTTGCCTTTGCCTTTGGTGTCGAATTCAAAAAAACTACTGCAAGACAAATGTCATTTATATTTTCTTCTAGTAGTTTTATTGTTTCAGGTCTTACATTCATAACCTTAATCCACTGTGAGTTAATTTTTGTGTATGGTGTAAAATAGTGGTCCAGTTTCATTCTTTTGCATGCAGTCGTCCAGTCTTCCCAACAAAACTTATTGAAGAGACAGGGCTCTCTATTCTGTTTCACTGATCTATGTCTGTTTTTACACCAGTACCAATACTGTTTTGTTGACCAGAGCTTTGTAATAAAATCAGGGGTTATGATGCCTCCAGCTTTGTTCTTCTAAGATTGCTTTGGCTATTTGGGGCCTTTTTTGATCCCATACAATTTTTAGGATTGCTCTCTTTCTGTGAAAAATGCCATTGGAATATTGATAGTGATTGCACTGAATCTGTAAACTGCCTTGGGTAGTATGGACATTTTAACAATATTAATTATTCGAAACCATGCGCATGGACAATCTTTCCATTTATTTATTCTTCATCAATTTCTTTCATTAATGTCTTAGAGTTTTCAGTGTCAGTGTACAAGTCTTTCATCTCCTTGGTTAAATTTATTCCAAGGTACAGGACAAAATTTTTTTAACCTGCCATTTTTATAGCTTCCTTTAAATTATCTCTAGAAATACAAAGCAGAATATTATGGTTTAAACTTTAAGTTAATAAGTGAATAATTCTGATAGTAGTCTGAATCTTTTTCCCAACACTCACCCGAGAGCTATCAGCCAAAACTATTTGTCTGGCACACCTGTGCTATCTTAGTCCTGTCTGGCCTCTGGAAGAAATTCCTGTAGAAAAAATAGGGCTGAAGCAGGCATAAAGAGGGAATAGAACAGCAAAGCAACTCTGAATATTAAATAATGACTATTCAGTCTTCGCAACGCATCTGCTATTAGTCACTGACCTAGGGAATGCTGGAGAGACAAAGAATGAGGATAGATGAAGAGGAATCCAGGAGAAAGAAAGAAGCCAAGAGTACAGGGGGGAAATGCTTAAAAAAGGAGGAAGCTCAACTGCCATATTATTTGGGGATATTAAATTTTATAAGAAAATTAGATTAGGAAATATTTGAAGATAGCACAGACATCAGAACCCCTCTCCTCACCCCCATCCTCAGAATGTTTTTTTTTTCTGTGCTGCATTTATGAACATGGGATGCAAATGTGGTCCTATATGTATCAACTAGGTGTTGACTCATCTCCAGTTTTTGCAGTTGAATTTGCAGTTTTCTTTCTAATCTACAAGAAGGCATGCTCATCTCATGGTTTTCACTGTAGTATTTCTGTGAGGTTTGAGCGGGTGGGATCTGCCATGCTTTGCGGCACCTACACCATCTACCTTTGCTCAGCGTGGGCTCACGGACGTTATTTAACTCTGACAGGCTCTCTCCAAACCGGCTATAACGGAGTTGTTGTTTTGTCCATCCTTCTGCGCCATCCTTAATTTATGTATCGTTGGCATTAGCAACTGCTTTGATTAAAGCAGCTTTAAGTTGAGACTTTTGGCACAACGTTCAGTTTCACATTTGACATCAGGTGATATTTACAACAGAAGAACAGATTCATCCTGTCGTTTTGTCAAAGTTCATTTCTTGTGACTTCCTACTAAAAGTTTAACTTTGCCGAGGTGAATTCCGCTGTAAGGAAATGCAACGTGTGAAATTCCCAACTCATAAAAGTGAAAGTCAAGGTAGCTTTATTAGGGTTTTCCAGAGAAATAGAATATACATGTATGTGGTGTATGTGTGTGTGTGTATATATATATATATATATATATATGTATGTATATATGTATATATAGTATAAATTTACTATAAGAGATTGGCTCACATGAATCTGAAGGCTCTCAAGTCCCAAAATCTACAGTAGGTAAGCTGGAGACCCAGGAGAACCAGGGGCATTAGTTCCAGTCCAAAAGTCAACAGACTCAAGACCCAAGAAAAGTTAATGTTTCAGTTTGAGTCTGAAGGCAGGAAAAAAACCTGATGTCCCAGCTCAAAGCAGTCGGGTAGGAGCTCCCCCTTACTCAGCCTTTCTGTTCTATTCATGTCTTCAACTGATTGGATGAGGCCCACCCACTTTAAAGAGGGCAATCTGCTTTACCCAGTCTACTGATTCAAATGTTAAACTCATCCAAAACAAAAACAAACAAACAAAAAAAACACCCTCACAGAAACATCCAGAATAATGTTTGAGCAAAGATCTGGATACCCTGTGGCCCAGTCAAGTTGACACATAAAACTAACCATCACAGTGCATAGGAAAAGAGAGTGATTTTCTCATTACAAACTATTCTTTACCCACAGATTAATTCATTACTCAAATTCTTTAAAATGTGAGCTTTCTTATTGCACTGAAAACATCATTCATCCTATATAATTTGATTGACCCATAGATTTCCAGGAAGGTATCTTCTGAAAAAAATGAGATCTGTCAATATTTATTTTAAAAGTTCACAGGGATGATAACAATGGTATAGAGAAAACATTTAGGAATTAAACAAGTTAACTTAACATGTGCAGTGATGCTTAATGATATGCCAAGCACAGTGATTTTATTATAGGAAGCAGCCTTTATCCTCAAGGATTTCACAGGGTCTGGTGGGAGACATCAAAGTTAACAACAATGATTCAGGAATATAAATAAAAAGTCTTGTGGAGTGTTTGGTCAAATACCAGAGAAAGCTAGAACAACTGGTAACAGCTTAAACACATCTCAAAGCAGCAACATAAATGTAGCAATTAGGGAGTTGTGGAGCCAGGGCAAGGGAGGACCAGCAGAGGAATGTCATGAGTAGTTCAGACAGCAGCAGGTAGAAGCAGGGGTGGGTGATGGAGACGAGGTGGAGAGACACTCTGAGGTCAATGGTGACAGCGTTGAGCCATCTCCTATGGGAAACAGAGCGACGAGGCCGTGGCCCCCACGTGGAGAATGACGCAGGCAGATCCAAGTTTTAAAAATGAATGTCTTCTCCAAGCTACCCTCTGAAGGCAAAGAGGGCAGGCAACTGGGAAGCTCCTGCATAAATTCTGAGTAGGAACATCAAGGATTTGTAAATTGTTGCAGGGAGTCTGGAGGAGAGTCATTTATGCATCCCTGATGCAAACCTAGTAAGACCAATGTCGCCCCTGACTGCATCTGATACTTCTCCACTGTTCCTTCACAACCGTGCATCGGTACATCACCGAGAGATGGAGACTAAATTTAGCATCAACTTAATGTTGCAGAGTGATAATGCAACATTAAAATTGCCATGTTGGTCACTGTAACTCAACTATCCTTCAACAAAAAAATTAACAATTTTTTTCAAATAAAAACTACAAATTAAAAATAAATTGCTATGTTGTCCATTTAAGCACTTATCTTTCTTACAGCTAGAACAGCCCTTTTAACAACTTATCTCACATATTTATTTACATGTCAGCTTCTCTGTACCACACTCAGGGCATGCGCTGTCCTGCTTCTCTTTGGGCCCTCATGCTCTCAAGCTGTGATGGACAAAGAGTACGTGCTCAATAAAAGTTTCTTGAACAAATGGAGCAATGAAGGGACACTTGTGCCACTGTCCCTCCCACTGCACTCTCAAGTAAGAACTGACATCACACAGTTTTTAATCTCTTTTTTAAACCTAGTTACATTGCTCTACTGATGAAAAAGATGTCAGAGAAATCCCAAGTGTACACGTAAACGCCCTTCCAAATTTAATTAGAAGACCTTTATCTTTGACAGCATTTTCCCTTGCCAGTGTAGACCAAGAGTCAAGGAAAGTGTGTAAGTCTCTGTCCCTGGCCTTGCTCAATTGAACAGGGTTATTTTCCTTGAGCCACTGACATCATGAACTTCTCGGGAACGGGATGATTCTGACCCAGATCCTCTACATTAGATGGGCCCTAGTGGTCTTCTATTTTAGGAAATAGACTCTTATGGACCCAAACCTCTGTGGGTTGGGGTTTCTCTTCTCTCCTAGCACCTGTCTCTGAACATTAATGAGTGTGTTCTACTACATACCCATTGCACAAGTGGAGGAAGGAAGGGTAAAGAGCCTGGGTTTCATATTCCTATTCATGCCACTATTCAACATTCCAGGCCAAAACCGCGGCTATTTCACCTGCTCAGCTAACACTGCCTCTGTACCCCAATGAAGACCTCTTGACTAGTACAGTATTTTGTTGGTATTAAATACCTTCTTAATGAAGTGTAAGAACTGTTAACTGTTGATAGTTCTTTTTTTTTTTTTTTTTTGCAGTACGCGGGCCTCTCACTGTTGTGGCCTCTCCTGTTGCGCATCACAGGCTCTGGACGTGCAGGCTCAGCGGCCATGGCTCAGGGACCCAGCCGCTCCGTGACATGTGGGATCCCCCCGGACCGGGGCACGAACCCGTGTCCCCTGCATCGGCAGGCGGACTCTCAACCACTGCGCCACCAGGGAAGTCCAATAGCTCTTTTATACATTAGGAACATGTATATAGAGAAGCTTTGTAAATAAGCAAAGTATTGGAAAATAAAAGCACTTAAATGCATGAAAATTCTATTGTCTTTGGGCAATGTAAAATTCCTTTACATAACATATGTTTAAGAGAATCAGGAGAGCAGAGTATATACTTTAGGGTTCCTATGGAATATTTTGTAGAAAAAAAAATAGCCCAACACTTAACGGTCTAAAAGTAGTGGACATAGAACATGTCTGTAGGTAAAAAGAGGGACTTGAATTTGCTCCTAAGATTATGCATTCAGTTTAGCCACTGAGCTGGGAACACACAAATCTCTTGACTTTTGCCAGAGTTATTTTCCCTGAGCCCAAGATTATAAATGCCCAGAAAGTAACGAAAACCTGAACGATTGTCAGGAAACTGTCATCTGTCTCAGCAATCAAGGAGAATCAAACCTGAATGTTTTGGAGTCGCAGGCCCATTGCAAATCTATGGCTGAAGCGCACATACAACACATTATTTCTTCCCTGCTAAAAATGCCACAAGCAGACTTTTTAAAAATACCTTTTAAAATATAAGTTTGACTCTTGTTTTTCTACAAAAGTAATATTAACTCAGAGTCACAACAAGTTGTCATTTCACACCCACTAAAATTGCTATAATAAAAAGGTCAGATAATAACAACTATTGGTAGGGATGCAGAGAAACTGGAACCCGCATACATTGCTGGTAGGAGTGTAAAATGGTGGAGCCACCATGGAAAACAGTCTGGCCATTCTTCAAAATGCCTGATGGTAAGTTACCACTTGACCCAGCAATTCCAATCCTGGGTAGTCAAGAGAAGTGAAAACATATGCCCACCAAAAACTTGGATACAAATCTTCATAGCAGCATTATTTTATTTTATATTTTTTTGCGGTACGCGGGCCTCTCACTGTTGTGGCCTCTCCCGTTGCGGAGCACAGGCTCCGGATGCACAGGCTCAGCAGCCATGGCTCACGACAGGCCCAGCCGCTCCGCGGTATGTGGGATCTTCCCGGACCGGGGCACGAACCCGTGTCCCCTGCATCGGCAGGCGGACTCTCAACCGCTGTGCCACCAGGGAAGCCCCATAGCAGCATTATTTATAATAGGCAAAAGGGGGAAATAACCCAAGTGTCCATCACTGATGAACGGATAAACAAAATGGGATGTATTCTTACAATGGAATATCGTTCAGCCATAGAAGGAATGAGGTACTGATTCATGTTACAACATAGAAGGATCTTATAAACATCTTATGGTGAGCGCAAGAAGCCAGTCACAAAAGAGTACATGTTGTATGACTCCATTTACATGAAATGTCTACAGAGACAGACAGTAATGGTTGCCTGGGACTGGATATGAGTTGGCAGAAGAGGAGACAAGTTTATGATGGGCATCCGGGTGGGGGGAATGACTGCAAGTGGGTATACGGATTCTTTTTAATCTAGAATTAGATTAAGCTGATGGCTGCACAACTCTGTAAACATACTAAAATTGAGTTGTACAATTTGAATGGGTGAGATTTTTTGTATGAAAATTGTATCTCTATAAAACTTTTTAAAAATGCTGTGAGGGGGAAAAAAGGAAAACTCCAGAAGGATTCTGCACTTAGAAGGTTTTTAAATTTTACTTTAAAGAAACTGAAATCGGAAATAAAAGGCAATGCATCACAGGTATAGTTAATTAATAAAGAAAACCCGAAATGCTTATCATATCAAGAGATTGGCTAACAGATGTGTATGTTTTAAATAGAAACAAAACATTTAAGGTAAAATCTTATTTGCTATTTAATACTATTTAAGATAAACCCGTCTTCTTTATACCTTTTTCTATAGAAATTGTCTGCTCATAATATTTGCCTATTTTTCCCTGTTGTTCTATTTATGTTTCCTCATGTTTATTTGCATGATTCTTTTTTGCATTAGGAAAACTGACCTTTGATGATATACATTTTAAGTAATATGTTACCCATTTGTTGCTCAGCTCTAAACCTCTTTAAATGTATAATTTTTATATTTCAAATATTTTGAATGCATTAAGACTGCTGAGATGTTTGGTGAAACTTAAAATATAAAAAACAGATTTGATGCCACCAAATCTAGCTTGGTTTCCCTTTGCAACTATAATTTCACTTGGGGGGGGGTAAAAACCTGTCTATCAGGAGAGAACATTTTAGGCATTCTTTAGGTACGACTTCTAAAAACAAAACAAAACAAAACAAAAACCCAGAGTTTAAATTAAGAATTATCTGGGGCTGCTTTGCGGGGTCAGCCCACTCTGGGTGAAAGGGGCAGTTGCCATGGTAGTAGGTGTTGTCAAGCAGAAATGCACTTAAATTCGAAATGTAGATTTGAGATGCTGGAGTGGGACCCATATCAGGTCCGACTTTGATGCTGATGGGCCAAGGTCTGGGAGCAAAAGATCAGGCCCTTTGCCTTCTCAGAGCTCTGGGGCCTCGGCAGGAGTTCTTAAAGGTATAGATGCTCCCTCCCTTTCTTTCTCTTTCTCTCTTTCTCTCATATTTTAAAATCTTGCCGCATCATTTCCAGCTACATCTATGATAACTCCATCCTGATATTTTATCACTTTTCTGCCTCTTCTCATCTTCCTCTTTCCCTTTATTTCTCAAGTCCAGGTTGGGTGCATTGTTTCTTAAGCCTGAAGTCCAGTTTGGTGCCAGGCTTTGCAGGGATGGAGATGAATAAAGTCAAACATGGAAGCAGATCAGCATTTTTCTGGGGGGCCGCGCTGCATGGCATGTGAGATCTTAGTTCCCTGACCAGGGAGCGAACCCGGACCCGGCAGTGAAAGTGCTGCTCCAGCAGTGAAAGGGCTAAGTCCTAACCACTGGACCGCCAGGGAATTCCCCAGATAAGCATTTCTTTCCCCACCAATTGTCTACTTGTCTATTTCCACCAATTGCTTGTTGCTTTTTTTCATGTGATTTTCCTGAGAGATCTTTCTTCTCTGAGACCATAACAAAATTTTGGGAAGATGAATCAACTAACAGCTGTGATTAAGCCATCATCAGATCCTTTTCCCTGGTTGTACCATTGTGGGTCTTTGACATAGCAAGAAATATTCTGTCTCTGTCCCCAGTTCCTGACACAGGTTTCCTAAAACCCTTGTAATTTCCTGAGTGACAGGTGTACTAGGAGCATCTTTTCTTCCAATATTTGTTCTCTGACCCAGGTTCCTGACACAGAGCTCCTAAATCCCTGAGGATTTCCTAGGTGATAGGAGCGTCTTTTCTTCTAACCTGGGGACTCTGGGTGGGTCACCAGGAAAACCAAATCAGATTAGAACTGTCAGCCCCACCAGCCCCACCGTCTGGGGAGGGAAGAGGGGATAGGGATTGAATTAATAGTCAATCATGCCTGCAGAATGGAGACACCATATAAGTCTCCAACCAAAGGGGTTCAGAGAGCTTCTGGGTTGATGAACACCTGGAGGTCCAGGGAGGGTGGAGGGCCTGGGGAGGGCGTGGAAGCTCTGAGCCCCTTCCCCAGACCTCACCCTATATGCACCTCTTCATATGGCTGCCCATCTGCATCCTCCATCACATCCTTCATAAGAAACAAGTAAATGTAAGCAGTGTGTTTCTCTGAGTTCTGTGAGGTGTTATACCAAATTAATTGAACCCGAGAAGGGGTTCATGGACCCCTAATCTGTAGTTAAGTTGGACAGAAGGTGTGTCTGGGGTCTGGGGACCCCCTACTTGCAATTGGCATCTGAATTGGGGACAGTCTTGCGGGATTGAGTCTTTCATCTGTGGGGTCTGTGCTAACACCAGGTAGATAGTGTCAGAACTGAACTGGATTGTAGGACATGCAGTCGGTGTCTGGAGGACTGATTGGTGTGGGAAAACCCCACACACATTTGGTGTCAGAACTGTTCTGGCTGTAGTGAACGAAAAAGTTTCCTCTTAGGGCTTTTTCCCTAAAGAATTGCTACAACCAAATTGTCCTTTGGGTTATGTTACAATATCTGTCGACATTGAAGAATTCACTAAAAAGCAGTTTTCATTCATTCATTCATTAAAAACCAGTCCAGTGATGTCATCAAGAGTATTTCCCTTCCATTGCCACAATGTCCCTTTCAATGAGTAAGCTTCTCTTTGTCTTGATGCTAGAACGAGATTCACTCTACCTGACTAGGGGGTGTGTTTTGTGGATAATGTACATGGCACATCCCGTTGTCTTTCTCTCAATTGTGCTGGGTGCATAGCTCATGATAGAAAGTTTCAAGACATGTAATTTATCTTCAAACCCAAGTCTGGCTTCTTAGTTTTCCAACTCTTATCTACCCTTGACCCAAACTTCCTTCCTTATCTTATTTGACAGTGCAATTTTTTTGGAATGATGTGTATCTTTTGGATAAGCCAGATGCATTAGGGAATAATGGTAGGTATGGATAATCAATTACCATTTATTTATATTAAGTAATTGGCCAGATATGTCCTATTAGAAAGTGTGGCTATGCAGAAAGTTTTAATTTTAAGACTATAAAATTTAACTATAATTTTTAATATTTTTACAGCAAGGGCTCCATTTTTATACATATAAATTATAAATAGTTTATGATAACTATTATTGTTAATCATATTAATACCACTGTCTTAAATTTACATAAACTCTTTTCTCCTAATATAGAAAATTAATTAACCTAAAAGTCTCTAATTGTCCACATATGATTTAAAAGGAAGTACTATCAGTGATAACTGACTAGGAACATTCAGCAAGCGGTAAAATAGTTGGAGAGACCATCATTTCCATGTCTGATATGGGGAAGGATAATAAAAATGCAATTTTGTAACACCTGCTACTTTACTAAGCATCTCAGTCATGCTTCTAAAAATTACCATATTCTAGAGCTTCCCTGGTGGCGCAGTGGTTAAGAGTCTACCTGCCGATGCAGGGGACACGGGTTCGTGCCCCAGTCCGGGAAGATGCCACATGCCACGGAGCGGCTGGGCCTGTGAGCCATGGCCGCTGGGCCTGCGCGTCCGGAGCCTGTGCTCCGCAACGGGAGAGGCCACAGCAGTGAGAGGCCCACATACCACAAAAAAAAAAAAAAAAAAAAAAAAAAAATTACCATATTCTATGTAATTATAACAGGGATACACAGGCAGGGAGCATTCATTTATGTCTCCCCTGCTTTGTTGGCATGTTAGGGGTGCTTATGAGTATCTCTGTGCCAAAAGTTACAATGTCAGCTGTTTTTGGTGATGAGAAAAGAAGGGAGTGAGGCAGAATATTCTCTAAATAGCTCGGAAGCCATGGAAACAATGATAAGGGCGTGGGGCCACAAGGGTGCCCAGGGCAGGACACAGAAGGCGTCATACTGAGAAATGGAGGAAAGTGTAACAAAAGTACATTTTTACTTTTTTTGTAAGTTCTGCATTTTATTAATTTTTTTGGCTGCCCTGAGCGGCTTGTGGGATCTTAGTTCCCCGAACAGATATCGAACCCATGCCCCCCTGCAGGGGAAGCATGGCGTCCTAACCACTGGAAGCCCCTAAAGGGACATTTTTTAAGGCGTAGGCAAGATTTAGGAAAAAGCAACCAAGGGTAGCACAGCATGTGGGGCTAGTAACTGGGGAACCATCCCCATCCCAAGCTTGGAGGGGCTGGAGGAGGGGGCAGGGATGGGACCCCAGGAAGAGCAGCTGCTGCAGAGGCTGCCTGACGGAGGCTGGCAGCTCAGGGACGTGGTGGGGCGGGAGTGCTCGGACTCACTCCCCTCCGCCCCGCACCTCCCCCCAGCGCTTCCCTTTTGCTGACCCCTCAGAAGCCACAAAGCAAGGATGCGGTCCCTGGGGCCCTGGGAGGGTGGAGAAGAGTGAGGGGCGCCAGCAGGGTCGGAGGGGCCTTGCACAGCTTTCTCCTCCAACGCGGGGGAGCCTGCCCCAGGTACCACACTATTTGAAATTTAATTCTTCCCCAGTCACTCCTTTAGACTGAAAGAGGGGTCCACTTTAAAAAATCTAAGTATACTAGAATAGATGGTGCAATCTTTTTTTAGTTTATTCTACTGAAGTCTAGTTGATTTACAATGTTGTGTTAATTTCTGCTGGACAGCAAAGTGGTTCAGCTATACACACACATATATATATTCTTTTTCATATTCTTTCCCATTATGGTTTATCCCAGGATACTGAATACAGTTCCCTGTGCTATACAGAAGGACCTTGTTGTTTATCCATCCTCTAGATAATAGTTTTTGCATCTGCTAATCCCAAACCCCCAGTCCATCCCTCCCCCACCCCCCACCTGGCAACAACAGGTCTGTTCTCTACGTCTGTGAGCCTGTTTCTGTTTTGGAGATGGTGCAGTCTTTGGCTGTCCAGGAATAGTAATAATAATTTATATAATGAAAATAAGAATAGGAAGAGCAATCTTTACTTAGTGATAACTGGGTCACAGACACGCCCTGGGTGCGTCACGCACCACCTGACTTAGTCCCAGCACATCCCTATTCAGTAGGGACCGTTCTGTCTCTTGGTACAGATGGTAACAGGATGACTGTCATATATCACTTGTTAATGGTGGAGCCAGAACTCAAATCTCACACGTCTGTGTTAGAGTTTCTGTGCTGCCCAGCTCAGAACACTGATTTCAGTTCTCACATCTCACCCACCTATTCCTGCACAGCTTGGGCTAGACGGCCATCTCTCATAGAGCTTGGGGTTCCTCCCTACTTGTCACTGACTTTGATCACTGGCGCTACTGTGTCCCCTTGGATGGGAGCCTCCTGTCTCCTTGTCTGAGTCCAGACTTGAGTCAGGGCTGCAATATGTATCTTGACGTGAATTGCATGAGTAGTCAGGTCAAGTCTGTCTTAGTCTGTGCAGCTGCTATAACAATACCACAGACTGGGTGGCTTATACACCATAGAAATCCATTTCTCAAAGTGCTGGATGCTGGGAAGCCCAAGGTCAAGGCGCTGGCAGATTCCATGCCTGGTGGGGCCCTCTGCTGGGTTGCAGAGCTCACTGTGCCCTCACAAGCTCTCTGTGACTCTCATAAGGGCACCAAACTCATTCACGAGGGCTCCACCCCCATGACCTCATCCTAATCACCTTCCAGAGGCCCCACCTCCTAATACCATCACAATGCGGGGTTTCAGCATGTGAATTTTGAGAGGACTCAGACATTCAGGCTATAACACTGTTCCCACCAGTGCTTGGACTGGACCCCGCTTCCCCTTCTCCAGTTGTGCCTGCCCCTGCATCTCTTCCACCTCTGTGCGTCTGGTCCCTCTCTCCCACCCCAGCCATGGACCCCTTATCAAGAGATTCTAACACTCCCATGACACCAAGAGATTCTGTGCATCGTCCAGCAACTTTTTATTTTCTGATCAATTCTATGCATTTATTCTCATTTTGTGGGCTACATTCCCAGTGTAAAGATCCAGCGAACTAGGGATATGCTGAAGACATATGCTCAATCCACGGAATGAATTTATACAGTTATGAATTTCTGAATGGCAAAGCAGTCCATGGGGGCATAAACATCACTTTCGGTGCATCATCACACAGCACAGTAAACGGTCACAACACAGCCTGGTGCTGCCTTAATTGTCACAGATAATGATGATTATACACGGCTTCCATTAACTCCACCACATCAGGCTGTGTTTTTTCCCGCTCACATTCAGCAAGTCCTATGTATGGAAACGGAAATCAAAATCTCATCTTCATTAAACATTTCTGTTTAAAGCTGAAGGAAACAAACCAAGGTCTCCAAAGCAGCTTGTGGAGCGGTCTTGTGAAGGAGCGGTGCATTTAATTCCTCACACAGCAAACTGCAAATGTGCTCGTAGATAAGGTTTGCAAAAGAAGCAAATGGTTCTTGGAAATACTGACCCGTGAATTATGCGACTACTTGAAGCCTTTTGTGTGATGGGGGGAGCAGAGGTGGGAGGTGGCATCATAGAAGGACACAGGGAGGGAGGGGGATGAGAACCAGCATCCGGTCCTGGTCTGGTCCAGACGCTCCCTGGAGAAAACAGTCCTGACGCTCATACCAGCATCTCTGCCTTCCCTGGACACCGAGAACTGTCCCCCCGTCACTGCGCTGCAGCAGGACCAATCCCTGGGGTGACTGTCCCAAACTTGGGAACAAGAACCTTATTCCTGGCGGCTACATTCATCTGCACCATGTCTTTCTCCCGCACACCTACAGGTCATTGGGTCACTGATTCCACTGAGTCTCTCTTTCAACTGCTCGCATAGAAAATTGTCTGGTCATTTTCAAGCAAGAAGGGGAAGGAGAAGAAGAAGAAGAAACAACAGAAAGTGAAAAACCCACGACTCACTCCAGGCTGAGGGAGCATCTCTTACACTATCCTCAGGAGACCTTTGTTAGCGACTAATTAAAAAGAGATAGACCCGCACATCAGTGCAAACGGTGCTCGAAAACAGTCACATCCCCACAACTTTAGGGCCAGGGAGAACCTTGGAGTCAATCAAGAGCTCCGTTTATAATATTTTTATACAATTCATTCACTTCATTAACCTGTTCTTCGTTTGTACAAAGGACAAGCTACCTTGAGCACATCTAAATTATCACAGATTTCAACTATGTGGTATTTCGTCCTCAATGAGGTTTGAGAACTCTGCAGGTACGATCTGAATTACACTAGGCAAACCAAACGTCACCAAAATCTCCTCAGCCATAAGTCGATCAGAAAGTATTCTGGGGGGTTCCCTGGTGGCGCAGTGGTTGAGAGTCCGCCTACCGATGCAGGGGACACGGGTTCGTGCCCCGGTCTGGGAAGATCCCACATGCCGCGGAGCGGCTGGGCCCGTGAGCCATGGCTGCCGAGCCTGCGCGTCTGGAGCCTGTGCTCCGCAATGGGAGAGGCCACGACAGGGAGAGGCCCGCGTACCGCCAAAAAAATAATAAATAAATAAAAAAAAGAAAGTATTCTGGATATGTGCTTATATGCTAAGCATCATAACTAGTCTAGATAGAACATCAATTCTGCATTCTCTTTAACTGATGTCTCCATACTGCATGAACAGTGGACGCTGGCATCACATGAAAAAAAACATCATCCCAAATGACTTAGCATTCAAAGTATAACCCCAGTCTCTGTTGGAAGAATCATGGTTTTGTTCCAAAGTCACGGCCAGAAAGCCATGAGCAGGGGCTGGGCAGAGGGGACATTTTTCAAGCGGTAGAAATAGCTCCTTTCTGACAGAATTTTAGACTTTGTGTCGAGCTTAGCACTTTAAATATTGACTACAGTGACTAGTGCCAGCAATTTTACACACACACACACACACACACACACAGGATTTCTGTGTTCTAAGGACACAAACACATACTAATAAGCATAAATTGGAATTATGTCCAATATTTTCTAAATAACCACTAAGGATTCTTTCTGCCTAACCTGTTAGAAAAGGGATATGATAAAAGACTTCAGATGAGCGCTTTAGTCTAGTTTGTGACCTAAAATGTGGTCTTGTAAGGAAACAAATTATTTCCATTTTTTAAATCTTCTCCGTAACAGAAAAGGAATGAATTTGGAGTATGTATTATCATTTTCATCAATATTTTCTATCCTTGCAAAGTAAACAGAGAGAGTCAGTGAATTAGGTGACAGGAAGTCTAACATTGTTTCGATGTTTTGAATACAATTGTGTTTTGGCATTTTCAAATGCCAGAGGTACAAGTTTTGATATAGAAAGAAGCTCTAACTCCACACATCACCTTGACTTTTTCTGGGGCTAATTACCTTGCTTACATCTGGTATACATAGCAGATTGATCTGCTTATGGAATTAATAGCCCTCCCTCGGATTTAGGCACAGAGGCCTTGGTTGTCTTGAAAAATGTGATTTGGATGATTACATAAAAGACATTATTAGTCATTAACACTTGAAGCTAAATTAATTATTCTAATAAGTTAGCAAAACAGAGGGCCCTTGAGAATGGGACTGGGGGCAGATGTGCTTACGTAAGGGTCTCAGACGTAAGTGACAAACGCGCGGTACACTGCTCCTAGGGTAGGCTCAGATATGAATCCATAGTGAATAATTCCTCTGAAATCGTAATTATGCTTAGGGCTAGCTCTTCTCTTGATCATAGCCAAACCTCATATTTGCACTAATTTTTTTAATACATAACATTAGGAATTAAATAACTTTGGTTTGTTTGGTAAAGAATATATAATCTGATCAACTCTAGACACTGCTGGGAAAGTATGGGTGTGAGTAGGAATGTTAAAATATAAATAACCCAAACCATTAAAAAAGTAACAAAGAAAATAATCTCAATGTAGAAAGGGCCTGGGAAATGTGGTGGATGGACTTTAAGGTGGTCTCCCTGCCTCTTGTGTCCTGATGTCCGTGGGCTTGTGTAATCACTTCTCCTTGAGTGGGGAGGACCTGGGATGTTCTTCTAACAGGAGAATATGGCAGAGGCGATGGGGTGTTTGTGATTGCACGATGTGAGCTTGTACATCAGTCCTCCAGGCAGATCTGCCCCCTGCTGCCTTTGAAGAAGCCACCTGCCCTGCTGTGGGCCGTCCTATGGGTTTGCGGAGGCCCACGTGGCAAGGATGGTGACGTCCTGCTGACAACCAGCAAGAAACGGAAACTTTCCCTTCAACAGCCCACCAGGAACTGAACACCGCCAGTGACCACACTGAGCTCGGAAGCGGGTCCTTCTCTCGTGAAGCATCGGATGAGACCACGGCCCCCGCGGACACCTGATTGCAGGCTCGAGAGACATGAGCAGGGGAGCCAGGAAGCTGTGTTCAGACAGCCACTGAGACGATAAATGTGTGTGTTTAAGCCACTAAGTTTGGTTATGCTTTCATACCTAATAATACAAGGTAATAATACAAGAAAGGGAAAAATAAAAGGCTGGAAAGTATTAAAAGAAGAAAGCACAAAGTAAGACAGAAGGAATATGTCCAAAGATATTCATACTCCCAGTAATGGCTAACGGAGCCACATTTATCTGTTAAATAACAGGGGTGCTGCTGTAAACAGAATACAAATTAATTTTGCTTTTTCACTCATTATAAGACACCTAAAAATAAAAGGGATAAAAATGAAGGTCTATAAAGAAAATACCAAGTAAATGCTGACAAAGAGAAGAAACGTGCTTGTATGAGACAAAGCAGAAGACAAAGGTGATATCAGTGGAACACACGAGGAGGGGTGTTTCTTATCGGTGATGAGAAAACTGCTCCAAGAACATCAAAAAAAAGTCAGAAGCCTTTATGTACTGAAGACCCAGCTTCGAAATACATGAAGCAAAAGCTGACAGGAAAACTTCCATGCCCAGCAAAATTGCTAGAGACCATTGGAAAACACTTGGTTTTTATGGCATTCCAAAAGGAATGATGGATAAAATGTTTAACTCGTCTTGCTTTTTAAAAAATATGTGGCTTAATAGGAGTGAAAGTGGAAGGAAATTTCGGGTTTTTATGGACCATCAGGAAAGGAGGCAAGTTCTGGTCCCAAGCAGCCCACGAGGTGGGGTTGGTAGCTGGACTCAGTGGGAGGACAGCAGTGGTGACTGAAGAAGCACACCTCTGCAGGGGAGCCTGAGGGAAACTCACCTGGCTCAGCCTCATTACTCGTGGAACGTTCAAAAACAAGAAAAAAAATATTCCTGACCACTTCCAGATTCACATTAGTTGTATGGCCCAAAACACATCAAGCCAACCATTAGTTTAAGGCAATCCAATTTTGGATGTGTCCTCCACATTTTGGTTGAAGAAAATACAACACATTTCTTCTCTGCAGGAATGTACTTTAAAGTCTTTGCTTGAAGAAGCAGGAATGTACTTTAAAGTCCATGCCTGAAGAATTCCTATAAAGTTTCAAAAGGAAGAAAAACTTACAATAACAAGCAGCTCAACTAAATGTAACAAAATAAGCCGTCACAAATTAAAATCAAGAGACAACCTTCCCCCTATACAACAGACCTCAAGTTATAGAAGATATCACATAAAATGAATAGGTTTAATGTGGTAAAGAAATCATTGAAAGCATGACAAGAGAACAGAGACTATCAAAACTGACCAGCCAAATTAGAAAAATATTCAGAGAATGTTTAGAAATTAAAATACAAAAAAACAAAGAATCTTAAAGGATGGGTATTACAACATATAAAACACAGCTCGAGAGAGCTCATGAACTAAAATAGTGATCTGGATAGTTCCGATTCTAGTAATGGTTAAGTAGTGTATATCAGACTAACCTCGTCAACTCTGGGAAAAAATTTTAAAGTAACACAATTTGATGCTTCTAGAGAGTTCCTAAAAGTAGGGATAAGCTGAACCCTTGAAAGGAGAGAACTTCACTGAGTTAGAACCATCTTTCCCCTAATGATACTCTCCAGTTCATGGATGCGGCTCAGTTGGAAAGAAAGCAGAAAGCCCCAGGCTTACTGGCTGTAGGTGCCAGAGCAGAGAGTTTGCAGCAGCCAGAGTGGCTGTAAATTGAGGTGAGAAATCTCAAAAATGAAGGAACCACAGTGGGAGGGGGGCAAAGTCTGCCTACAAAATCCCACAAATGTTAACTGACTTGTGAAGTACAGATGCATGCAGAAGACACCAAGTAGCCTGCAGAAAGCAACAGCTGAAAGACTAGACAGGCAAAGGAAGAGAGAAGTATTATGTACACTCGGGAGAACAGTGCCCGTAGAAACAGACCTTGAGATCATCAAAATCTTGGGATTAGCAGACAAGAAACCAAACACAGCTATTAAAATATGGCCAAGGGCTTAAAGGGAAAATGATTCTAAAGACTGAAGAGATGGGTAATCCCAGCAGAGACGGGCGCAGTATAAAAAATAAAACAAGTGGAAATCCGAAAACTGCACAATATCTGAAATTTTTTAGAAGTCCCTGGATGTTCTTAACACCAGATTGGTGATTGCTGGAGAAACAGTCTATAGACTTGAGGATAAATCAACAGTTATTGTACAGTCTGAAAAACAGAGAGGGAAAAAATATGATTAAAAAAAGAGAACAGAGCCCTGTTGAACTCTGTGACAGTATCGTGTGGTAAAACGCATGTACTGGGCTCTGGGACTTCCCTGGTGGTCCAGCGGTTAAGACTCCATGCTTCCACTGCAGAGGGCGCAGGATCGATCCCTGGTTGGGGAAGTTTCGCATGCTGTGTGGTGTGGCCCAATAAATCAATATAATATATAATATAATATAATATAACATAATATAACATAACATAATATAATATAACATAACATAATGTAATATAACATAACATAATGTAACATAAAATATAACAAAATATAATATAACATAAAATATAACATAATATAATATAATATAATATAACATAATATAACATAATATAATATAACATAATATAATATAATATGATATAATATAATATAATATAATATAATCTCCGGAAGGAGACGAGAGATGGATGAGGCACATGAACTTCCACTGAAGTTGGACACTTGCTGGACCACAAAATAGGTCTAAATACATTTCTCAGAAAAGACACATAAAGAAGTTCTCCCCCCCACCGCCACACACACACAAGGATAAATTGGACTTCATCAATACTAACAGCTTTGCTCATCAAAGCACACCATTAAGAGAATGAAAGGCAGACTGGGAGAATACATTTGCATATATCTGACAAAGGACTTGGATCCAGATTATATAAAGAATCCCTACAAGCAGCAAAACAAACCACCCAATAGTAAAATGGTAAAAGGACTTGAACAAAAAGAGAGGAATTAATTTGAGAAGCCAATGAGCACAGGATAAAAAGAAGCAAACTTATGCCTGTCTCTTCTTTCTACCCCTCCTGCAATTCACTTCACCACCGGGGACTGCACTTGTCAGCATTAGGACTTTTCCGAATCATATTGGGGAACAGTGATTTTAAAATCTCAAGTTTTTAAACATGATTTAAATATTCTGTATAATGTTCAGTGTGTCACTTTTTAAAGTTTGGATGTATAGCGGGATAAATAGGAAATACAAGAATTGGTTATCTGGGGGGCTTTTCTACTTACAGTATTTAAAAATGCAAGGGACTTCCCTGGTGGTCCAGTGGGAAAAAATCCACCTTCCAATGAAGGGGATGAGAGTTCGACCCCTGGTCAGGGAACTAAGATCCCACATGCCGTGGAGCAACTAAGCCCATGTGCCATAACTACTGAGCTCACGTGCCTCAACTAGAGCCCACGTGCTGCAAACTACAGACCCCACGTGCCCTGGAGCCTGTGAGACACAACTAGAGAAGAGAAAACCCGAATGCCACAACTAGAGAGAAGCCCACGCACCACAACGAAGAGTCCACGAGCTGCAATGACAGATCCCACGTGCCTCAACAAAGACCCCGTGTGCCGCAACTAAGACCTGACACAGCCAAAAATAAATAAAATAAATAAATAAATAAACAAACAAATAAATAATCTTTTTTAAAATGTAAGGGTATGAATGTGAAATTATGTAAATTTCATTCAAATGCTTCTGAATCAAATCACTGTAGAACAAAAGATTTGTTGCTGTGTAATTATTGTCTTGTATGCATTTGAGAGAAGTAAATATACCCATACTTATGTTTTAAGAAAAAAAACATTGTACGTTATCAGGGAAAAAAATTAAAAACCCATTAGAACAGCTAAAATAAAAGTGACCAAGTGTTGATGGGTCTGTGAAGCACCTGAAATGCTCCTACATCACTGGGCAGGCAGGTGAAACTAAGGACAGTGAATCTGGAAAGTCTTTGGTGGCATGTGATAAAGCTAAACATGCACCTACCCAATAAGCAAGATTCCACTCGTATGTATTGATTCAAGAGAAAAAGAAGAGCAAATAAGTCGATAATAATAATTTAAATAATCAAAATACAGATCTTCCTCGACTTATGATGGTGTTACTTCTCCATAATCCCATTGTAAATTGAAAATATCCTAAGTCAAAAATGGAGTTAATACACCTAAACTACCGCACATCGCAGCTTAGCCAGCGCGTCTTAAATGTGCTCAGAGCACTCACATTAGCCTAGAATTGGGCAAAATCCTCTAACACAAAGCCTATTTTATAATAAAGGGTTGAATATCTCATGTAATTTACTGGAGTCTGTACTGAAGGTGAATGGCAGAATGGCCATCTGGGTCTGGGATGGTTGTCAGGGTATCATGGTTTCCCCCATGATTGCAGGGCTGACTGTAGCTGCCCTGAATCACGAGAGAGGATCAGACCACAGAGCACTGCCTGGGAAAGAGCAAATTTCACAACTCCGAGTACAGCTTCTATTGAATGCATAATATCACTTTCACACCATCATAAAGTCAAAAAAATCTTAAGCTGAACCATCATAAGTCAGGGACCGTCTGTAATTAAAACAATCAAGGTGTCATTAAAGCCTGGGCTATAATAGGAGTCCAGTTAGGGCAAAGGGAGGGTGGACATGATTAGAGGTAAATTTGCCTAAAGTCCTTGTTTGTTGAGATGAGAAGAAGGAAATAGATTAATTTTTGACGAATTACATTCAATGGGCCTGTTAAAATGTCTGTGGTAATGATCAAAGGACAGAAAGACAGTATTTCACTTTCATACCAGTGAGGAAAGAAAATGAATTGGTTTCTTTAACTCAAAAGAAAGCAAGGCAAGAGAAGAGAAGCTTAGCCAAGTATGACAAATAAATAGAAAGCAGAAGCGTAGAATCCCAATGTACGAGTAATTATAGTGATGGTGAACTCCAAAATTAACAAAGACTTAGAGCAAATACAAAACTCTGTTTAGGAGAGGCATATCTAAAATACAAGTACACATATATCTAAAATAGGTAACCAACCAGGACCTACTGTACAGCACAGGGAACTCTGCTCAGTACTCTGTAATGACCTATAAGGGAAAAGAACCTAAAAAGGAGTGGATATATGTATATATATAACTGAATCACGTTGCTGTACACCTGAAACTAATACAACATTGTAAATCAACTATACTTCAATAAAAATTAAATTAAATTAAAAAAACAAAAGTACACAAAAGATTGAAGGTATAGAATAAGAAATTATGTGATACACTGATCAAAAGAAATGTCATAGTATGTTAATATCTAACAAAGTAAGGATTACGGTAAAAGGAATCCACTTGTTTACACCGAATAACGTGTGTGTTCATCAAAAGAGAAATGGAAAAACCACTGTAATTATTAGAGATTTCAGCTAAACAAAGAGATTGGGCTATAAGATCTCCTCATAGAAAATCTCCAATTTAGCCTATTTTAAGAAAAAACAAGTTGTACAATAAAAAGTATTTTTGCTCACTTCTACCAAACTCCTGAACTTATATTTTAATTTAGAGTTTGGTTGTTCATATAACTTTGTAGTAAGTCATCTCAACTAACTGATACACATGCCAATTCAAAACAATGTATTTTATAAGTATATTGATTACCAACTAGAAATTATAGTAAGTCTATCACAACTGTCTTTAAATACATGAAGGGCTATCACATAGAGCAGTGCTGGAAGATTATACACCACAGACCCAATCACACCCACCACTTGTTTTTGTATGACCCATGAGCTAAGACTGTTGTTTACATCTTTTAATTGTTGGGAAAAAAACAGAAGAACAATATTTTCTTCTTTGTGGAAATTAACATTTTTGTGAAAATTATACACAATTCAAATTGCAGCTCCCATAAATAAAGGCTGTTTGGAGGGAATCTTCTTTGGTACAACAGCAGAGTTGAGTACTTGCAACAGAGACCCTGTGGCCTGAAATATTTACCGAAAAAGTTTGTTGACCCTGGTATAGGGGATAAGAATTGTGTTGGGGGAGAAAGTCAATTTTTATCCCATAAAAGGAACTTTCTATCAAAATCTTGGAAATCCTCCGACTAATGATATCTGTGAAGAATTTTTAGAGGAGGTGTGACTATTACAAGAATACCCTATGTGTCCTAAAATTTATCCCAATATCTGGGTCTATTTCTCAACTAAACTTTGTCTCTGAGTCAGAGCCATGAATAAATAATAATTTACAGTATGATTAAAGTGGATTTCCAATCAGAGAAAAAAGCGTGACTTCAATAGGTTTTGTGACAACTGGCCCATAATTCTGGAAAATAATGAAGGTAAATCTTCCTCGCTCACTACTGTAAAGTAAAATCCACATGGCTTGAGGATTTAAATATAAAAGATGAAGTCATAAGAGGACTACAAGAAAATTAAGATAAAAATTTATGTCATTCTGCAATACGGGGGCAGATCTAAACATGAGTAAACAGGCAGAAACCATAAAGGAAAGGAAGGAATGCAAAATACAATAAGGAAATATCTCAAAAAAAGAGAGAAAAGCTAAAAGGCCAATAATAAGAATACTAACCACAAGAGTATTGAATTATGGGAGCTGATGTATTAATCACTGATCAAATATCTTACTCAAAATGATTAGCAAAGAATAAGAACAGTAAATTAGAAAGAGGAAATACAACTAGATGATATACAATGCAGAAAATAATGCAGATTAAATCAATAATGAGATAGTTCTCAACACAATACTAAATTGTTTTGATATGGGTCAAGTTTGGTAGCATCTCTGTCCACTGCTCCTTGGACTATAAACTTGTGTAACCTTTCTGGAGGGCAAGTCTGCAGTGTTGTTCGAAAGACTTAAATATGACTTAAATATGATATTCCCTTATAGGAACCACCAGTTTCTACAGAAGGCTCTTGTTTTCATCTATTTACATTTCACAGTAACTCCCTTCATCTCAGTATCACTTGTTCTTCATTTCCATTCGGACATCCATGAGAAGCCAAGAAGAACATGGATACATATTAGATTGGTAAGTCATGGGAGGATCTACAGTTAAAAATATACAGTGACAGTCACTTTGTATCTGGAAGCTTCTTCATCAAGATAAATATTTTACATAGAAAGAAAAAAACACTATGTCCAGTGACTGCCAGCCTCCTCTTCTTGAAGTGTGTTAAATCATCTCATCAGCTATTGCTACTCATCTCAGTCATGTCCCAATTCCCCTCAGCCTATTTTCTCAGATATCTTTTATTCACAGTAAATGCTTAGAACATTCCTTTTTTCAGCTGACTCTAGTTACTTTAAGATTTATGCATTTGTGTGGAATACATAGGCAAAATGTGAAAAGATTTTCAAATATGGGCAAAACCAATTTGATTGGAGTAGTTCTTGCAGACTCATTGGACTCAAACCATTACATTGTTTAACAAGACACAAATCTTCCTGGTAATACAGAGATCCTCTTTCATTTGTATTTAGAAAATTTAATTCAATGCCTCATGCGGCACGAGAAAAATGAGTTGGAGCAGCCTGAACTTGCCATTTGAAATTGGGAAGAAAAAGCGCAGAATGGGCAAGTCAACAAGACGAGAGGGTTTCGGTCTTGAAGACAAGAACCTCAGTTATTCACATCACTTACCACACGTGAACTGAGGCTTTCATTGTGCAACTTGCTGGAGGTTACTCATGGAATTAAGTGATAAAATATGTGATATTCTGACTTTCAAAGTAACAATGCATCTTTGTGTATAAGCAATAGAATAAACAATGTTTCAAGACTGGGAATTCATTTCTCCAAAATACTTTGCACCATGCTGAAGTAGTCTCCATCATTCTATAATATTTATGAAGACAGAGTTCGGTGTTGTCAGTGATCCAATGATGAGTTCAGCCGGTATTTTAATATTTCACTATATTGCAGGGGATCTGCTGTCTTCTTTGCGGCTCAAATGGCAGCCCACGGAGGAGGTGCTGGGTTTGGTGTTCTGCGCTCTTTCTAGCCACCATTTGCTTCTCTTACAGGAGGGAGAGTTTTTCTGCCTGATAGCTCGTTGGGTACCATTTCCCTGTCGGATCAGGGCTCTGTACAATGCACTGTTCCTCTGACATGCCCTTGCCTCTGGTTTCACAGGCTCAGCTCAATGAGAAAAGCTCCCTTGAGCTTCTTATTGCAAGAAGTGAGGATGCAGGGGCAGGAGCTGTTGCTGCGGGAAGCAAATACCACCCCCATCTCAGGGCCCCTTGATGACACTTACTGGATCCTAGGCAGAAATATCTGCTGTCTTTTTCCATGAATTGTTTGGATATGAAGATTCAATTCCTTCAGCAATCCCTTCTGTTTGGGTTGTGAGCTGGTTTTCCCCCAGGCCCTTCTCAATGTCCTCTTCCCCCAGGACTCTTTTGTACTGCATCTCAGAGAGCCTTTGACTTCAGCTCTGGTTGTTCATTTCCAAGTGACTTTCTTATACTAAGAGACAGGGGCTAACACTTTGATTTAATGAGAAAGCATTAACTATCTATTATATGTAAGGCCCCATCTAAATACCTAAACATTAGGAGCAGAAATCTTTTTCAATTTTATCCTGCCCTTAGGAAATTTCCTACAGAATACCAAAATTAATGCAAGTAATACAACCAAATTACAGGGTAAAATGCATGAATTGCTTTTAGAAAAAGCACGAGACTTTTTACCGAAGGATTAAACATATTTTAATTCAATACTCTCATTTCTATCCTTTATATGCATCCACTCTTTCCTGGACTGAGAATTTCTGGGCAGTGTGTCCTTTTTCACTAATATTTTTATGCAATTAGTAACAGAAGAGTAACTGAAATTTCCACACTCCCATGCATTTGCAACAAGTTAGGTGAAGCAAGCTGGAATGAGATATTATACTAGATGTTAAAGGTGGTCATCACAACTGGCATCCTATTTGAATTCTGCCCTTGTACGAAGTCAAAGTAACAAATTTATACATTCAGGAAAACTATTTATTCCTCATACAGACTCCAGGACAGGATGGTTATACAAGCTGTCATTGTCACACAACAACCAAAGCCCAGGTCTCTGCTGTTCTGAATAATCGTCTATTACTTTGTCAATGTAGAATCTTTCCATATATTTTTGATATGGACCCATGGTTCTCAAAGTATAGACCAGCAGCAACACCTTCACTTGGAAATCAGAAAAGCAGATTCTGGAGCACCAGCATCAGACCTAGACTTGAATCAGAAACTCTGGGGCGGTCCCAGGAATCTGTTTTTTTTAATGAGTCTCCCAAGTGATCCCTGGCACTACACTCTGAATCCATCATCCCATCATTAGTAGGTATCTGGATGCAATCAACTTTAAAGAGTCTATTTATGTCCATCGTAGAAATGTGTCTCTACCCCAGAGGTAAGTGGAGGAGAGAACTCTGTATATGTAGCTGTGACCCTAGAAAGGAGAAAGAGCTGGTCCCAGTGGCAAGTGTCCCTCTGTTGTGGTCTTCTGCTCAGGTGTCTTGCCTTGGCAGGTACATCTTCAGGCTCCATAACTCAACTGAACCTCCTGCTGGCTCATCATTCTACGGCAAAACCTCTGGCCAAGGAATTAGGCTCTCAAGGCCTCAGCAAAGAGATAATATACACACCTAAGAACCTCAGAGAGGCGACTAATGATATACTGCCTTTGCGTTTATCTTTTATCTCACCTGCCAGATTAAATCTGATTGTCAAATTACTCTTTGTTTTCTTCTAGTCGGTGGTACCAGGATAAGAATTATAGCTTTTTCTCTTAGTTCATCTTCTCCAAAGGGAGAAAAAAAACAGAAGAGTATAGAGCAAGACAAGTTTGTCATGGTTAATAAGGCATCACTGTGGAACAGTGTGGGTCCAGCAGCAGCACCTGGGGACTTTTAGAAATGCAAATTCTTGGGCTCTAGCCCAGATCCTTGGAATGAGAAGCTCTGGGGGAGAGGCCAAAGAGTCTGGTTTAACAATCCCTGCGGGTGTTTCCAGTAGTAAGTATGAGAACCACCGGCTTTGAGCACTGAATGTTATTCAAAAGCTACAATGCTCCTAATGTCTCAGTTTTAAAGGGGGGAATGTCATGAATAAGCTCAAACAATCAGAGTGATACTATTGCATTATTTTAGCTTAAGCGAAAGCAAATGTCATCTTGCAGCTATATCAACTTCGGGCAAAAAGTGAACTCCAGGTCTCAACCCAGCCATTGTCGATTTTCTTGTTCAAGTTTGAGGAAAAGCTTCCCACTTCTCATACCAAGAAATCAAGCTGAGATAAGGTGATCCTTGATGTGAGCTCTTTTGCCCTGAGTTTGGTTTCTCTCATTTCAATCAATGCAACCTCTCCGCAACGCCCAGCCCTTCTTTGTTGCTCAGCGTCCTGTCCTCCCCTTGGTCTCTGTTTCTCCTTATTTTATCTCTATCTTGTTTCAGTAACAGTGATAGAATAACCCAATTCTCACTTCTTTCTACCTGACTCAAGCAGGGCAGAGTTAACCTCCGGGTTTGTAATTGCTGGCTAATTTTCATCAACATCCGTGGTCCAGAGTCATCGAAACGCAGAGGAGAGTAAAGCACAGATCAGAGAGAAAAATCACTCTGTTCCACAAGTGGAGTTCTGCCCCTGTGACTCAGACGCAGCAGTCAACCTGCTGCTGGGGCTCTGGTGGCCAGTAGAAGCCCTACGCCCAGTGACAGGTCTGGTCCTGGTTCTACGTGAACGTACTCATTTACCTCAAGGATTACAGTGTGAGGGTTGCAGCTGAACGTGTAGACATTTTTTTCTACTGCTTGGGGAATTTCATACTGGCTCTCTTGATTTCACTCCTCCAAGATGACTCTTGCTTTCTTTTCCCAAGTAGCTCCCTTCCCAAAGCTAGCTTCCTTATTACTCACCTGGGATGCAGGTAGTGGAATCTTATACCTTTAACTACAAAGAGCTATAAACGTGCATGATATTCGGCAAGGTTCTCATTGGCTCTATATATATACAATGAGATGGTAGAAAACTGGTTCTGAATTGGTGCTGAAATTTATTTATTCTGGGAAGAAAAAGGGCTTTAAATTGTGAATGAAAAATGTCGCCTGCCTTATCAACAAACAAAGGATGCTGTGGCCATCAAGCCATCAGCTACTACTGTTGCCCCTACGGTGAGCCCTGAGGGAACTCAAGATGTAGACAAATGGGGCTGCCCACTGCCACGCCCTCAGCCACTGCAGCCACCACAGCGGTGCACCCTGGGGGGACTCAGGATGGGAAAAACAGGATACTGGCCCCAGAGAGCTGAGGTGCAAATCAAAGGCATGATTTCAATGAGCCCAGACTCGTGTATCTTCCCATACAAAGAAAAGCACTAAATTCCTTAACTTGGGATGTCTGATCTTCTGTAATTAACAGTAATCTTTTGACGTTCTGACTACCGGGTCTTTGTTGCAAAAAACCCTACAGACTCTGGCTCCTCTGACCTCTTTGGAGCGATCTCTCAGAGCTATCCCGGGCTTCAGGTCCTCAGAAAGTCTGCTGAATAAAACCTAACTCTCAACCTTTAGGTTGTGCATTTTTTTTCAGTCAACAAAATTAACAAGTTTCCTGCAGAGGTAGCGGAGCACAAATGTGAGCTTCAGTATTAGACAAGCTGGAGTCCAAATCCTGCCTCTACTATTTTCTAGCTGAGTGAATTTGGTTACACTAGTTAAGTTGTCTGAGCCTCCATTTTTAAAAAGTAAAGCTTGGGACAATAATGTCTACTTTGCAGGTTTATGGCATTAATAAATTTGTTACTCTTTGTAATATAAATGGCACATAGCTGACAGTCGGCTGATAGGTATTACTGTGAATACCTGGATTAAAAACAAAAATCTTTTTTTTTTTTTGGAGATGTAAAATTGGCAGCATTCTCTTGTAAAGGACAACTTCTATATTTTGGGAAAGACAATAGCTCAAAAATTCTCATTTTCCTTGAGCTTAAGTCCTGTTTAATCTCCCAGTGTTTAGAAATGATGATGCTCTAAAAAGAAACCCTAACCCCTCTTGTCTTCGGACCTCACTGATCATCAGCAGATACTTGGTGATATGGGATTATAATGACAATGGTCACATCCATCCTGTCACTCTGCCTGGTTGTATAGGAAAGTCCACGGCCATGAACAAAACAGGAACTACTGGACCTCTAGGCGGACCAGAGGCAGCCTCTGTCTCAGCAGCACCAAACAGAGGGTAATCCATGCATTTTCATTTTCACAACCTATCTGAACCTTGAGGATAATTTTAACTAGAATTCAGAGTGAATCTAAGCCCCATTCACCTGGAAGAGCTCTGGAATTCACAACCTGGTTACAAAACACCATGATATATTAAACTTACTGAAAATACCTAAATCTAAACATGCATCACGCCTCATCGAGACTGATATGCTACATTCTGGCAGAGATGGGTCCTGGCAGGCACCAAAGTGCTATGAAAAGTACTGAGAGAAAAACTTGAAAACTCTATAAAATTGAATCCATTATTTTTCTGTAAACGGAAAAATGCCATTGTCCTATTTTTGCAGAACACCTTGGTCTAGGGAATAGGAACCAGTTACTGCTATTAAAGAAAACCAGAAAAAATAAAGTTATATAATGTCCTTTATAGAGGCATATGGAACTTCTAAATCCACTTTGCTCTGGCTGCTTTAAAATCAGAGCAAACTGCTATTTTAGATACTAAAGTCTAAATAGCAGGGTGATGCAGAGGTCTGGGATGTGCTGTTCTTTTTCTCCCCTCAGGTGCTTACTTTTCTAGCTTTGACAGATAACACTGCACCTATTTTTCTCTCCGAAACTTTGGCCAAAGGCAATAAAAGGTGAAAAAGACTTGAGCCTAGAAGATCTGTGGGAAGATTTGATTTGTTGATTTGCATCAGCCTTTGGCATGAAAAACTTCCTGTTTCCCAGATTCTGAAGTCTGTGCACTACTGAGTGCGCAGATATAAATATTCATGTTACAACACAATACAGGCATCAGCTGGTAGCTGCTGGAGATCGAATCAGGAAGAAGACTAAAGAAGACTAAACCACGTTTAGCTAGAAGGAGAGGACAAATCAGGAGTGCACTTTCCTGGGCTTAAAGTCAGCTGTCAGCCCCTTCCCGTCCAGCTGAGCCATATTTTGCACCTCTCCCTGCACCCCACTCCCGAGTCTCCTAGCCTGCAATGTCACTGGCATTGGTCCAGCAGCAGGCGCTGTGATAACACCACCTCCTAGACTGCTGTCCCAGGGATGCTCAGAGCCAATGAACTGGGAGTACAGTTTCTTCCAAAGGCTACTGACCAGCATCTTGCCCCTAATACTACCTGCATCCTCAACTCCCAGGTCTGCACTCATGGGCACTTGATTGATGATGTTTTAGATTCTGGCACGATTTTATTCCTGGGGTTGTACTGAGTCCCTAACCAAGGCAAAACAACTTAGGATTCCTAACTGTCTGTTAGTTGATTACCCCTATTTTACAAAATGAGTCAGAGAGCAGAAATCACTGCTGTGATGACTTTGTAGACCCACCTGATCATCTGCTATCCAAAGCTGTCTTCCATGGGAACTTGGAAGATCAACCTTGAAAGCATTTGGTTCATATACTTGGATCTATGTTGAGAATAGACACTAAAGTGGATTAACCAATTTGGTAAAAGGAGGCTTGTCTTTTAAATGTATGAAACAAAAAATATAGTGATCCTTTCTTCCCTAAGCTCATCAAACTGCCTGTGGTGTAATTCTGAAGTCCAGTAGAGGGCAAGCTTAGTCTTTTAGTTTTCTAGGTATTTGCACCACACCAGAAAGACAGCCTTTAGATCTAAAACAATGTTTCCTATAACTGTTCACCCTCCTTAAAAACCGCATCAGCATTAATCATACCCCTCACTAAATTACTTGTCAGGCATTTTGTTACAAATTATATTACAAAAGGAAGGAAACTGACAAGGAACAATACATTAGACAGAAATAAATTCCCTTTTCTTCCATTAGTTCACCTCTGGATTCATTAACATCACACCTATTTACAGTCTGTTTTATGCATACATAATAAAAAGGGGGCATCTTCAAGTCACATTAGCCAAGAGGAGGAAGTCCTTGCTGTACCAATTTCCCTGGATCCTAATGTTATCCGGGCATGGTACTACATTGGGTGGCTGAGATATTCCATAGAGCACTTGCTAACGGGATTGTAAAATGAATATACAAACGTCCTCCCTTTACTTACCTAAGTAATCAAAACTGAAATTTAGCACTCAAATATAGCTACAACAACAAGGTCCTACTGTATAGCACAAGGAACTATATTCACCATCCTATGATAAACCATAATGGAAAAGAATATGAAAAAGAATGTATGTATATGTATAACGGAATCACTTTGCTGTACTGCAGAAATTAACATAACATTGCAAATCAACTATACTTCAATAAAATAAATTTTCAAATATACAGTCTATCTATAGCTACTTAATTTAACTGGATTGATGTCTCTTTGTTTGCCACATCATTCCTCTGCATGAAAAGACACACTCTTCTTGCCTCAAGCTATTTACTTATTCAACAATTATTCAATAGGCAAAGGTAAGAAAGTATGGTTACAATTCCAAAGTTCCAGTAAATACTGCTTGCTAACAGGTCAGTCTAAAAATTACCCTGAGTGTTACTGCACTTCAGTTTACTCAACTGAAAAATGGAGATAAAAATGCCTGTTCCAGCCGTCTCATAATACTGTCTCAAGAATCAAACAAGATAATATTTGCAAAATGCTATGTGAACCAAAAGGTGATGGGCAACCACAGTAATTCCTTATGAGAGACACACTGCTGGGCTCTTTTTTTATATATATATAATTTAATCTTTAGAATCACCAAGGAGAGTGGATATATCCTCATTTTACATATAAAGACACTGTGACTCTGGAAGTATTTTCTCAGGAAAGTGAACCCCAGAAGGATTAAGTATATTACTGAAGATGTGGGGCACTGTTGATATAATTACCATAAAGAAAGAAAGCAATTAACTGACCCTCCCTTTCTTTGGTGTCCTTTTAATGTTTCTGAGGAGATGGGATATACTCACATCATTAAACAACAAACCAAGAGTTTAAAATACAAGATGCAAGTCCACTAGATATCTTAAGACAAGGTGTGAGATCTTGGTGTCAGAAGAGGTCCACTATGACCTAAGGATGCAAAAATAAGAAAGGAACATGTCCCGTGGTCCAGCTGGAGCAAAACGCACAAGCAAGACAGGAGACAGGGGCACTGCAGGCTGTTCTAAAGTGAGCGGGACCTTCAGGGCATAGGGCTTCGGTCTTATTAGAACTGAGTGCCGTGTGTATAATACAGGTAGAACCTAAGTATGTGGCACAGAGAGACTCCAAAGCCAGACTGGAGACGTTGACCCCCTCTCCGCCCATCAGAAACATTCCAATTCAAGTCTTGAGCGTGAGTAATTTGGGCTACGCTTGAACCAAAGGAATATTAATTTTTAGATGGTGTATGACGTGGGGAGAGTCAGTGGATGAGGGTCTGGAGGCTGGGCTCCGAGGAGGAGATGGTTTCCATCACCACTGTGGTGAGCTCTGGCAAATCCCTTTTGCAATCTGAATGCACTTCCCCTACAGCATTTGTGAGAGATGAATACTTTAGGAGATCATGACAGCGATTTTTAATATCACCTTGAGATATGCCAGGCCTCTAAGCTTTCCATGCAAGGCAAGGGAAACTGAAACCCTCCTTGGCAGTGCCACACTGATAAGGACATCTCTACCTTCATCCCACATCTGCCATGACCCTGCAAGAGCAGAAACAGAAGAGCTTTGGGATTGTAACAGTTCTACGGTGAACGACCGCCTTTGTCCCAATATAATGTGTCTCTTGGAAAATGGAAGAGGAAAAAGTATTCCAAAAGACTGTCAACTGAAATAAAGTCATTTATGCTTAGAAGTGTATATTATCTTTGGAATAACAATGCTATGCTTACAGAAACAAAATCAATCATTGCTAAATATAAAACACTGCAACATCTGTCCTACATATTTCTATGGCATGTCATTGGTCAAATTTAATATTTCACTCTCAGTCGTTCATTCATGACTTATTTCTGTACCCCTGGACCCTGCTCAAAGTTATGTTTCTGTGTTCAGATGACTTTTAGTTTAATTTAATTCATTCCACAAAACTTTTCTTTTCCTCTAATGGGGTCTGCAAAAATGTAGAAAGAATGTTCAATCTAAATCAGTTATATTTATGGACACCAAGTGGATCCAATAAGTGCAGAACAGCTTACTTTAAAAAAGCTAAACAATCCTTTATTTCATGGAAGTAAAACAGTCCATATTTAATAAAATAACATATTTTCTCTTTTGCAGAAGCTCTTTAGCCAAAACATGTGAAATGTATTCTAAACTATTGTGCTCTCCTTGTGCAAAACTCTTTCTTAAGTTATAAGGACATTAAATTTGGAATGAGATAAAATGCTACCTATGATGGACTCGTTTAATACAACACAGTCCAGATCCCCCAAACCACTGTCCCCAATATACACACAGAACAACCAAATGGAGGCCAACTTGGCAATCAACATGGAGAGAAAGGATGTTCTTGCCAACCCTTTGTCCTACACTTCCGTCCTTATTCTTCTAACTTTTGTTGGAAGATTTGCCAGGACAAACAGTCTACCAAAGGCTGACTTTCCAATTGATCTTGGAAATTCAAGAAAACTTGCAAAATTCTCAAGAACATGAATCAAAGTCCAGCGTCGGCTCATGCCAATCACGGTTTCATTTTTTAAAAAATGTTGTGCACGCAGATTAGTTTTAGGAGAGAGAAAAGCAATCTAACATGAGCTTGTTCTTAGCAGGTTTTGCTGTGCTAAGAAGTGAAAATCCAATGACTGAAGCTTTGAAATCTTTCCAAGCCCATCCCAGAGAAGAGTTTGGTATTTCTAAGTCATTTACTTCACTGAGGGCTCCTGGCTAGCAGCTAAAACTGGAGAAGTTTCCGACCTCAGTCCACTGCCGTTGATGGTGAGTTAAATTCATATCACTGAGAAGGATTTATACAATTTAACAGATGATTAAAGCTGTAACCAGGAGACAAGTGCATTATCCTTGGGCCCGAATCTGTTTTCCCTTGTTCTATTTCAGTTTCCCATAAACACATAATGAAATGGAGCACAGGTTCCAAAATACAATTCTGGGCCCAAACTGCCTTCTCAGATGAAGTATCTGCTTCCCCTTCTTTGGATGCCGGATGGCGGAGCACACAGGGTTGCTGAGTAGCATTTGGTTACACCGGACAAGAAACATGTGCTCCTGGAAGCTGTAAGAAGGGGTTTCCACTGTCCATATTTAAGTCTGCACAGAAAGGATGCCCTGAGCCATTAGTGAATGTGTTTGACTTGCCCATTTCCTTCTCCACACCCTGCTGAGCCCATGAGAATGAGGCATGGTGACATGGGAGGTGGTGGCCCTCAGAGCCCGTTCACAGCACTGGTAAGTGCCCTGCCGTCCAGCAGTGACCTTGGTTTCCCCACGGTTGTACCCTCAATGCCCAGAACGCTGCCTGTCACATAGTAGACAGTCAGTACGTGTTCTGTGGAATGAATGGGGACAGAAATCTGGCGACATGAAACATCAAAGGAAAAAAGGAGAAACTCAGGAAGAGAGAACAAACAGGGAAGAGGAGAAGCAACTGTATAGACCAAAGTATCAGAATACGGCCTTGAGTTTTTATAATGCTTTGCTTGAGGTTCTCGGGCCTCCCAAGTGGCAAAATATTGTTTATATAGCTGCACACAGTCCTGCATTGTTGCCTAGCTGATCGCATACTCATGGAGATAACATAAAGATAAATGGACAACCGTAATGTATCTATGGAACTGCACCGCACACTGGGGATGATTGGAAAGAAATCCAAGAAACTGTAAACTCTGGAATAAATATATTTAAGTGTTCTATAGACCTTGAGTTAGAATTACCCTCAAATGTAGATTTCTATGGTTTGAATTCCATTTTGTTTTCATATTATTTCCAACCAGGTCTTTTCAATATGATCTGTTTGCAAAATCATTTCTTCCTTTATAGCCTGTAGGTAATACAGTTATGAAAGTGATAAGTTCACATGGTAAAATCTGCAAACATGCAGAAAGGCAGAAATGAAAAGCAAAGTCCCATCCTCTCCCCAGCTGTCAGCCCCAAGATCCAAAGTTTCTGTGTATTCTTCCAGAAATTTCCCACGCATACACAAACATGGATTCGTGTATATTTCCATTTTTTGCCCATGAATATATTCTCCCATTGGATATACAGTAGTTCCTTTCCTAATTGGAAATTTTTATCCTAGTCACATTCAGTGATATAAAAGCAATAATAATAATAAAAAATTAATAAAAATAATATGCTATCTCTGGTTTCCTTTATTTTCTATTTATTTAAATATTTATATATGGCACATGCTCTTTAAAAGCTTTTTTGTTTGAAAATAAGAGTCAAAGGAAATCATAATGGTAGTCCTGAGAGGTCCCATATAGCCTCCACTCAGCTTCTCCCAATAGCTATACCTCTTAAATAATTATAGTACCATACCCAAACCTGGAATTCCACATCTGAGCAATGGGTATGTACAGATCTATGTCATTCTCTCCCGTGAGTAGATTCCTATAACCACCACTGTGATCAAGACACAGACAAGTCCATCTCCCTCCTGCTGCACCTTTAGAGTCAGACCCTCTCTGCCCACCATCCCTATAATGTTCTAAGACTCTTGGATCTTATTTAGTGTTGGGTTTTGTGGGCAGAGGAAGTGGGGGCTCTGCCTGGTGGGAATGAGAGTCCAGGTTGTGCACTTAATGTCCAGTGATGCCAGGACATTAGTGGGACCCCAGGCTCCCACTAAAACACCCAGGTTAGCGGGGGGGGGAGGGGCACCTCTCCACGGCCATGTGGTCTGACCCTCTGGGGTGCCGTCCTTCTCTCTGGGCACCAAGGAGAGTCCTGACTCCCCATTGGCAGTGAGAGGACCTCTTGCCACACCAGCTGGAGGCGGAAGTGCAGCTCTCCACGTGGTCTCCATGGGCACCACGGCAGGGGATTCCCTTCCTGCCAGGGTAGAGGGAAGGGCCTGGCTCCCCGGGTGTCTTCTCTGACGACACCATAGCGGGTCTGCAGTGCCCCATTACACCCTGGCATGGCTCTCCTTCAGTTATTCCTCTGGCCTTCACTTGGGGAGGTGGCCATGGGATGCAGTTTTTTGCACGCTGTTAGCTGGAGTAGAGCGGTCCTCGTCTGAAAGTGTTCTGCCTGGCTAGGCTGCCCCTTTCCTGGTCCTGCTGGGGAGCGCGGGCTTTTCGTGGGACATTCTTGGTTTGGACTCACTGGTGTCTCCAGGTCTCCCACTTCTCCGTACCTCGTCTGGGAGACATGAGGGAAAAAGAAACCCAAGGAACTCACACTGGCTGGTTCCTCGGGTCTCAAAGGTCTCTGGCTGGTCTGCCTTCTCTCCTCCTTTCAGAGTCTCCTTATGTTTGTTTTACATAAACGGCCAGGGTTTTAGCTGTACTCCGTGGAGGAATACAGAAAAGCGTGTCTACTCCATCTTTCCAGAAGTAGAAGTCAAAATTATAAAATACAACTTTAAATTCTTTTTGTTGCACGAGTGTATGTTTCTTTCTGGTATTTTGGACATTTTCATAGACTGTTGAATGTTTTACTGAAAATTGTTAACATTACAAATTGACATAACTTAAACATCTGTTTTTTTTCCTAAAAGATAAGAAAGTTGCCACACACAGATCCTGTCACCTCATCTTGGAAATTTTTTCATAGTATTTTTTTTCATAGTATTTTATCTGTTAGTTATTTTAACTTTTTCATTTACACCTCCTGATTTTTTTTCTGTTCAAAGTTGCTCTTCAACATTTGGTGGTGATAAATTTCCCAGTAAACGTCATAAAAGTTGGTGATTTCAATTCTGTTTTCAGTATTCTATTTATTTTTCCAAATACCTCTAATTTTATACACTTGAACAACTGATGAGTTACACTCTTATTTTAGCATACATATGTGTTAAAATTCATATTTTGGGCCTCCCTGGTGGCGCAGTGGTTGAGAGTCCGCCTGCCGATGCAGGGGATACGGGTTCGTGCCCCGGTCTGGGAGGATCCCATATGCCGCGGAGCGGCTGGGCCCGTGAGCCATGGCCGCTGAGCCTGCGCGTCCGGAGCCTGTGCTCCGCAGCGGGAGAGGCCACAGCAGTGAGAGGCCCGCATACCACAAAAAAAAAAAAAAAAAAAAAATCATATTTTGCATTAGTATATATATGCATATATTATTTGTATGTATTTATATATGCTAAATGTAATATTTTAAACAAAGATCAACAGAGCTTATAAATTGCATGTCTATAATTAACATACTGGGTTTCTTAATCTATTTTTCTCTCCCATTTGATATGGCATATGGAAGGCAAACTGATGTTTCCATATGGAGAATAGATATACTGGAGCTTCTAGGTGAATTTTTAATGAAGGTCATAATACTTAGACCCTTTCCAGAAAAATGTAGAAAACAAATTAATTCTAGTGGGTAAAGTATGTAAGCAGAACCCTTTTATATCCAATCGTTGATAGCAATGCAGGTTTTCAGAATCTGTATGCAAGCAGGAAGAAATTGCAAATCTTTTAAAAAGTCTGAAACCAAACTGAGCAAATAAAAGAAGCCCACAGAGAGAGACCATGCTTCAATGGGCATAGTTTCAACTGGAATTAGGGGGTCAGGTGGAAAAGAGAGGCTTCTTTTCCATTCCTAGAAAAACCCAGAGCACTTCAGGCAACTAAATTTCATCCCAGATGCATGTCCACTTTGGTTGGGCCAGGAGCATAGCAGGCCAAGTTGTCATTTTTGCAAAAGTGTTAAGTGGGCTTTGAGGAAAAGGGTTGTTATGTGATACATGCAGGAAAGGAGGCTGACTCCAAAGGGAATGGATTTCAGTGTGATTGCTAAGATTTACTGAATTCAGCAGTAATACATGAGGCCCTCTCGGAATATTTCATTTTCAAAAGCCTTTGAAAAAGCACTTGGGTGAAGCTTTCCTAAAGACTAGAAAAAATATGATGTCGAATGTATATTTTAACTCAGTGCTGCTGAGAGTATGGTAAGCGCCTCAGAAAGCCTGATATTATTCAAGTTATATATGAGGTAATTTTAAAAAAATGTTAAGGGGGGGAAGTATGTTATCTGTAAAGGATTTATATTTTATTACTAGGAAATATTTCTGGCAGGGATCTTACAAACACATTTTTTGTTAGATCAGCTAAGTGCATACAAACAAGTAAATATTTTCTGTCCACCAGTGGGCTGTTTAATCATCCTCATTACACTGAGTATTTATATACTGATTTTATTTCTGGAGTGCTTTCTAGATATTAGCTGATTAATAGCTGTGCCAGCTCTGGGGTGGGTAGGCAATGTACCACCCACTTTGATATAAAAATGGAGAACTGAAGTGTGTTCTGGGATTGGGGGAAGGTGCTGTCTTGGTCCATTCGGGCTGGTGTAACCCAATAGCATAGCCTGGGTGGCTTATCCACAACAGAAATCTATTTCTCAGTTCTGGAGGCTGGGATTCCATGGTCGGGGTGCCCACACAGTCAGGTGCTGGGGAGGGTTGCAGACTCTTAACTTTTCACTGTGGCAGGAAAAGGGTGAGCGAGCTCTCAAGGGTCCCTTTTAAAAAAAAAAATTATTTTATTGAAGTATCATTGGTTTACCATGTTGTGTTAATTTCTGCTGTACAGCAAAGTGATTCAGTTATACTTACATATACATTCTTTTTCATATTCTTTTCCATTATGATTTATCACACAATATTGAATATAGTTCCCTGTGCTATATGGTAGGACCTTGTTGTTTATCCATCCTATATATAATACTTTGCATCTGCTCATCCCAAACTCCCAGTCCATCCCTCCCCCATGCCTCCTCTCTCAGGAGTCCCTTTTACAAGGGCAAAACTCCCACCATGAGGGCTGTACCTTCGTGACCTAATTATGTCCCAAAGGCTCCACCTCCTAATACCATCACATTGGGGGTTAGGATCTCAACATAAGACTTTGGAGGGAGGGCCACAGACAATCAGTCCTTCGCAGGGGTGAAAAAAAACATTTTTTTTTTCATTTTGCCCTACAAACAGTTCACCTAGCCAAATAACTGAGCGGAAGAAAGGGGGTTTGGGAACAAATGATATGGAATATTATAAGTGCACTAACTGGGTCATAAACCAACCTGATGAGGAAGAGGTAGAAAGGCACAGGGAGAGTGAATCGGGATTATTCAGTTAGAGACAAGAGAAGAGCCAAAGTGCTTCCCTGTAGAGGCCAGCTGTGTAGACCCTCCAGCTACAGAAATATGGCCAATGGATAAAAGCCACAGGAAGCAGATTTTAGGTGCATCACAGCAAGGCTTTTCTCATTTTGCAGGCACCTCGTCCCTGAAGGTGGAAAAAAATACACATTTCCTACGATAGGGCTCTGCGGACTTTACTTTACATCCAATGGTAGCACAAGTATGTTACAAGTATGGTTATGAGAAAATGTTCAGGTTGTAGGTACTGAAAATGTAAACTTCATTTGGCAAATGAGAAACTGAAGCACTGATAAAGTGACTTACCTGGGATCATATGTTTAATTAGCAAAATATTTGGGATAAAAACCTAGGACCTTGATTCCTAGCTCTAATGGTTATTCCATCATTAGACAAAGCCAGTTACAGTTCCAAGCACCGTACATACGACTTCACTTGTAAGTTATTATTTTTTCTTTCGTGGCTCATCTTTTTTTTTTTTGAGAATAAAATCAATTTCAATTTTTGAGACAGAAAAGTATAGACAATAATATAATTCACCATACGTATAGAAAATAATAAAGATGAAACGAGACAAAAGTAAAGACAAGAAAAGAATTCATCATAAATAAATTACCAGAATAATAACTGTTCCCTTCTAGGCTTTTCTATGCATATTACTTGTGTGAAAGAGATCGTATTTGTTAAAAATTTTGTATCCTGCATTTTCCCCCTTAATGGTACGAGGATTTGTTAATGTAATAATCAAAGTTATGAAAAATTATTGTTTCTTATTCCTTGTCTATAGTTACTTATTATTCACGTGAATCTCTGCCCTTGGCTTTAATTTTTTAGCCTATCTGTTACCACTATTACTATGATTAATTGAATAATTACAAAAGATATCCATAGATGTAAGGATAAAAATTCAAAATAGCACTGAAAAGTAACAATAAAAATGTAAATTATTCCTCATCACCACAATCATCACCAAAAGCATCATCAGCACCATCCTAAGTCCACAACCTCAAAGGAGGCCACTTGGGGTGGTACCACTTCTAGTTGTCCTGTCAGCCACCTCCACAACCTGGGGAAGAAGCTTAGGCATCTACCTCATTTTTTAAAATTTATTTTATTGAAGTATAGTTGATTTACAATGTTGTGTTAATTTCTGCTGTACAGCAAAGTAATTCAGTTATACATATATATACATTCTTTTTCATATTCTTTTCCATTATGGCTTCTCATAGGATCTTGAATACAGTTCCCTGTGCTATACAGTAGGACCTTGTTGTTTATCCATTCTATATATACCACTTTGCATCTGCTAATCCCAAATTCCCAGTCCATCCCTCCCCTGACTACCCCCCTTTGGCAACCACAAGTCTGTTCTCTATGTCTGTGAGTCTGTTTCTGTTTTGTAAATAAGTTCACTTGTGTCATATTTTAGATTCCACATATAAGTGACATCATATGGTGTTTGTCTTTCTCTGTCTGACTCACTTCACTTACGATGATAATCTCTAGGTCCATCCATGTTGCTGCAAATGGCATTATTTCATTCTTTTTTTTTTTTTTTTTTTTTTTTTTTTTTTTGCAGTATGTGGGCCTCTCACTGTTGTGGCCTCTCCCGTTGCGGAGCACAGGCTCCGGACGCACAGGCCCAGCGGCCATGGCTCACGGGCCCAGCCGCTCCGCGGCATGTGGGATCCTCCCGGACCGGGGCACGAACCCGTGTCCCCTGCATCGGCAGGCGGACTCTCAACCACTGCGCCACCAGGGAAGCCCTATTTCATTCTTTTTTATGGCTGAGTAGTATTCCACTGCGTGTGTGCGTGCGTGTGTGTGTGTGTGTGTGTGTGTGTGTATCACATCTTGCTTATCCATTCATCCATCAATGGACATTTAGGTTGCTTCCATGTCTTGGTTATTGCAGATAGTGCATGTATCTATGCACTAGGGGTGCATGTATCTTTGATGGGGTGCATGAACGTTGTGGTGCATGAATCTTTCTGAATTAGAGTCTTCTCTGCATGTATGCCCACGAGTGGGACTGATGGATCCTATGGTAGCTCTATTTTTAGTTTTCTGTGAATCCTCCATACTATTCTCCACAGTGGCTGCACCAATTTATATTTCCACCAACAGTGTAGAAGAGTTCCCTTTTCACCACAGTTTCTCCAGCATTTATTACTTGTAGACTTTTTGATGATGGCCATTCTGCCTGGTGTGTGGTGATACTTCATTGTAGTTTTGATTTGCATTTCTCTAATACTTAGGGATGATGAGCATCTTTTCATGTGCCTGTTGACCTTACCTTTCAACTGTTCTCTTCTTCTTACCAACTTTTCTTCTTATATTTTAGATTTTTTAAATCACCATTATCATTTTAATAATAAATTTGAATCACTCTTTCTTTATCCATTTTGGAGGACACTTGTCTATTTTTCACCATACCTATTTTCCTCTTCCAGCAAATCACACAGCTCATTGCATTTCTTAGCCTGCCTTTCTGTGTGACTAAGTTCTAGCTATTGGAATGTGGCAGAAGTATATGCCATTCTCAGGCCTGGCCCATAGGACATCCTGGACTCGTTCTGAGGACCTTCTGGTTCTTTCCATTCTGAGGTTAGAATTAAAATAGTCTTAAAATATTAGGAAATGATGGATCCACAAGTAGGAAGGACGTGGGTCCCTGACTCACCATCTTGAAGGCCACCTGCTTTCACTTAGTGACTGAAATAGAAACTACGATTTTGTTAAAAGATCAGGATACCAGGGTTTATTTGCTATAGCAGCTGGAATCGTTTTCAGTAATATACCCATCAATTTTAGACAGCATCTCCTGACTACCGTTTGTAGGATGAAGAATGTTTGCACCTATATTACCTCTTGTATCTTCCAGTATGAAACCTACTATTCATTCCACTTATAATGTCAAGGTTTGTACTATTTACATGCTGTCCTCAAATTACAAATAAACCTTTTCTGACATACTTGGGAAATTCAAAATCAATTAAAAACATTTAAACTCTTAGGATTCTGGAAATATCATTCCCTGCAGTATCAAGTAGTGTGATTAAAGCTCTAGAGAAGACAGAAGTTTAAATTACTAAGCTTGCGCCCCTGGAAGAAAAATGATCCTAGCTTTAAGATCAAATGGATTGTCTTTTTATGTAAATGATGTGAGGGAGTGTGGAGAGAAACATAAATAACAACAAAAATAACAAGGAGAAATAAACAAAAGCTGAACAAATATTCCTGAAAACACTGTGAATTGTTTCCAGCTTGGTTATCAGCCCCGTTTAACCACAACTGCTCAGTATTCCAGTCAGGTCACCAGAAGTCCATTTCAGGAAGGAACAGGAGTACTAGTTATTAACAGAAATCTCTCTATGGACACCTTCTGGATGACAAAGAAAATGACCTTGGAAAATATTGCAAAATACGGTAGTGTAGCACTGTTTTAAGAACTGTTGCGTCGACCACGCTACTCACAGCACAGAGGATGATGTACAGGAAACAGCAACACGAATGCCTCTCTACTGAAAAGTTACTCTGAATACGACATGACCAATTTACTTAATTTTCCTTTTTATTATGCTTCCAGTTGGTCTATGATTTTAATTTTTAAATAATTCTAAATGGGCCTTTTCAATAAATATAATATTAAAGTGCTAAGAGAGATTAAAGCATTTGGGTGAAATATAATTGGCGATCCTTTTTTCTTTCTTAGGGCATGCAAAGTATGGTCTATCTTACAATCAGTAGTCTTAGAAATGGAATGAAAGGCAGCATGATTGATGAAGTCAACTCACCTTTTAATCTTGTTAAATAGAAGAAATAGGTCTTTTCACAACCCGCAAGATCATACATGTGATTGCTTAATTTTAATATTCATTGAAAGCTGTAATGTACTGTCTAGGCTGCCCCCCTGTCATTCAATTATCCCTGATGATTCTATACTGTATTCCTCGTTTACTTTCTTTCTTTTAAAATATCTTGCTTTCTCATAGCCAAGACATGGAAACAACCTAAATGTCCAATGACAGAGGAATGGATAAAGAAGATGTGGTACATATATACAGTGGAATATTACTCAGCCATAAAAGAGAATGAAATAATGCCATTTGCAGCAACATGGATGCACCTAGAGATGATCCTACTAAGTGACATAACTCAGAAAGAGAAAGACAAATATCATATATATCACTTATATGTGGAATCTAAAATATGGCACAAATGAATCTATCTACAAAACAGACTCACAAATATAGAGAACAGACTTATTGCCAAGGTGGAGAGGGGATGGGGGAGGGATGGATTGGGAGTTTGGGATTAGCAGATGCAAACTATTACATATAGAATGGATAAACAACAAGGTCCTACTGTATAGCACAGGGAACTATATTCAATATCCTGGGATAAACCATAATGGATAAGAATATAAATAAGGATGTATATATGTGTATAACTGAGTCACTGCTGTACAGCAGAAATTAACACAACATTGTAAATCAACTATACTTTTTTTTTTTTTTTTTTTTGTGATACGCGGGCCTCTCACTGTTGTGGCCTCTCCCGCTGCGGAGCACAGGCTCCGGATGCGCAGGCCCAGCCGCCATGGCTCACGGGCGCAGCCGCTCCGCGGCATGTGGGATCTTCCCGGACCGGGGCACGAACCCGTGTCCCCTGCATCGGCAGGCGGACTCTCAACCACTGCACCACCAGGGAAGCCCAAATCAACTATACTTTGATAAAATAAATAAATTTTTAACCATCTTGCTTTCTCTTCTTGGGCTCCTGTTTTGTTTTGCTGGATTATAACCTTGACTGTCTTTGCCTGAAATGGTTCATGTGAGATAAATGCTTCCAAGTTTGCAAGGCTGAAAATGTCCTTATTTCACCTTCACACTAATGGGAAGTTTGGTTCGGTGTTAAATTCTGGAACCCATGAATTCTGGATGTTCCCTTCCAACCTTGGAGACATTTATCCATTGTCTTCTGATTGAAACCTTTTAATAAGCAAAATACCAAAGGATTTTCATTTCTTTGTAGGTAACCTGCTTTGTTTCACGGAATATTCCTCTCTCTCCCTCCCCCTCCACTCCACTCCCTCCCACCTCTGGGTTTTAAGATCCTGTCTATATATTCTTCTATAATTTCATGTTAAATATGAATATTCTGGGCCATATGGATCTTATTTTATTTGTCCTATTATATGGCCCATTTCAATTTGAAAACAGGTGTCTTCTTCAGCTCTGGGAAATACTCTAATTTCTTTATTTCTTTATTTTTTTATCCTCTGTTTTCTTTTCCTTTTTTGAAGTATGAACTATTTCAGATAAGCAGAAAAGATCCCATGACCCTTGCACCCATTGCCCAGGTTAAGAAGCAAAACATGACAAATATAGTTGAGTATCCGTCCTGCCTACCTCAAATTGCAGGTTTTCTCCCTTCCCCATCCTAAGCTCACTGCCATTCTAAACTTGGTGTTTTGGGGCCACACATTTTTAAAAGTGCTTAAGCTACCTTAATCTACATATGGCTAGATAAATGCACATCATTGTTTTGCATTTTATACTTCATGATGGTACCACACAGCACCTACCCTGCAGCTTGATTTGTCACCCAATACTGTGTGTGTGAGGTTCATCCTCTTTGATTAATGCAGATTGCCTTCCTCACTGGACAGTGCTCCACTGAATTTCACTGTACGTTCTGTATCTATTCCTCCACTAAGGCATTTACAAATTGTTCCCCACTTTTTACTTGTACTAACAATGCTGCATAAACATTCTCGCATCTCTCCATTTTCGTGCTTAACTAGCTCTTGGAACTAGTTCCTCCAGGGCTTACCCCACAGGCTGGAATTGCTCCCTCATTAACTTTGCCAGGGTTGGCCCTTTTCACCTGTCCCTCTCTCCAACATACCATGTGTCGGAAGTTGCCGGTTTGCCATCGTGATGGGTGAGAAATGATGGTTCACTGTAGTTTTAATTTGCCTTTTCCTGACTATGCATAAAATTTGAGATCATTCAGATAAATGTACTGGCCATTTGGGTTTTCTCTCCTTGAGTTTCTGGATTATATCATTTGTCCATTTTTATATTTAGTTGTTTTTCTTTCATTAATTGGTCTGTAGAAGCATTTTAGATATTCCGAATGGGAAAACCTTGGGAATATGGGTTTCTCTGAGTGTGTGGTGGTTCCCCAGCCCCACACTTAAACATGGTATCGTCTGACACACTAATGATTTAAATGAAATACAGTGACTACTAGTTTTTTGTTTGTTTTTTTTTCTTTTTGCGGTATGCGGGCCTCTCACTGTGTGGCCTCTCCCGTTGTGGAGCACAGGCTCCGGACGCGCAGGCTCAGCGGCCATGGCTCATGGGCCCAGCCGCTCCGCGGCATGTGGGATCTTCCCAGACCAGGGCACGAACCCGTGTCCCCTGTATCGGCAGGCGGACTCTCAACCACTGCGCCACCAGGGAAGCCCGTGACTTCTAGTTTTTGTGATGTATGTAGTTTGTAACGTGTGTCTCTTGTGTGTGAAACCCTTTCCACCCCGATGGGATCATTAAGATATGTCTATTGTACTTTCAAAAAGTTTTAGTCTTGTTTTTCATATTCACATCTTTAATTCGCCAGGACTTCATTCATGTGGGTGTGCTAAGGAAGAGTTGCTGGGTTTTTTTTTTTAATTGAAGTATAGTCATTTTACAATGTTGTGTTGATTTCTGCTGTGCAGCAAAATGATTGTTATACATATCTATACATTCTTTTTGTCACATTCTTTTCTGTCATGGTTTATTACAGGATTTGAATATAGTTCCCTGTGCTCTACAGTAGGACCTTGTTTATCCTTTCCATGTATAATAGTTGGCATCTGCTAATCCAAACTCCCAATCCATCCCTCTCCCACGCCCTCCCCCTTGGCAACCACGTCTGTTCTCTACGTCCATGAAGCTGGTTTTATGTTTCCCCATACGAGTAAGCCGCTGGTCTCGCATCATTTAGCATCACTTGTTGAATGTTCCTTCTCTCCCACGGTCTGCCACTCCACCGTCTCAGACTAAGGAAACATCCTCAGCTCTACAGGTGGGAGACAGGAGAGGGGCCTTGATAAGAAGGGCCTGGTGTCCCTTACACAAATCAGTCACTTCGTTCATCTGCTGTTCCTCTCTGCAGCTGCTCCATCGCCAGCGTGTTAGGGACGAGAGCACAACCCTAATGAATGGGTACCCACGGGCTGAACACTTCTCTCAACAGGTTCTCCGACCATGACTTCCTTTACACAGATGTATTTGTGAATGCGCTCTCATCTTCTTTCTGTCTTGCGGGAATTTCTCAAAATCTTAATTGGCTGCTTCCCTCTGGGCTTTTCAATCTCTTATAACCACAGTCCCTTTCATATGTCTTCACTCTCATGTCAAGCTCTGAGGCAAGAGAGGGGATTTAATTATAGAAGCTTTGTCCACCACTGTGAAACAGAACCTTAAATATTCTGTGACTGAACGGTAATTTGGTACTGCCATCAATAGTTCTTCGAGGAGAAAGAGTTATTTCCAACTTTTCGGTGTTATAAACAACACAGCAATAATTATTAGTGAATTCAAACTTTCTTCCACTTTTTAGAACATTTGACTATGTATTCTGCCCAATTTTTCTAAAGAATGTACTCAATCTCTTACTATATTAGATACATTACATATGAAATTTGTTGCATTTTACCAGATTTTTGTTTTCCTTTTACTCCTGCTACAGACTTTAAATGTATAATATTTGTACATATAGCTCGTTTGTCAGATAAATAAAATCTGAGAATATTTTTTCTTCCTGATCATTTTATTGCTTTTATTCTGAGAAGGTTGTTATTTATTGAGAAAATAGGTGATTACCACTATTTTTCTTAGTTTTATGGTGCAAAGTTATCCTTTTTTCTGTTTTTATATTTAGCTACTTAAATCTATCTGGAATTAAGTTTGGGGTATGATATGTGGTGAAAATATTGATTTATATAATAAATGACATTGAGAAAATTGGCTAGTTTCTTGAAAAAAATCAACCATTCCTTATTCCACTAATCGGTGATATTCTCTTAATGTATATTAATTTCTTCCCCTAAAGATCTTTTAATTAAATCTGTAGAATAACAAGTAATAATTCAGAATGCCACTCTGTGAAGACGAACCCCAGTTACACGTGAAATACAGATAATTTGCATAGAGATGAGGGATTTGCAAGTTTAAACGGGTTCTGACGACATCTTTGGCCTGCTTCGCCTTGGGAAAGCTCTACAAGTGACCTCACATTTCCCTTGTTCTGACGGAAGATGAACTTATGGGGACTTTATGAAGCCTCTTCTGCTGAAGCGTCACTAGGACGCCTTGAGATCTTTACGTCAGAAAGGCTAACCCTGGGAGCGACAGCAGTGACGATTTAACCACATCTTCACGAGGCACGTTCATTTAGGAGTCTGCATTTTTTTTTATTTTTATTTATGTATTTATGGCTGTGTTGGGTCTTCGTTTCTGTGCGAGGGCTTTCTCCAGTTGTGGCAAGTGGGGGCCACTCCTCATCGCGGTGCGTGGGCCTCTCACTATCGCGGCCTCTCTTGCTGTGGACGCGCAGGCTCAGTAATTGTGGCTCATGGGGCCAGCTGCTCCGTGGCATGTGGGATCTTCCCAGACCAGGGCTCGAACCCGTGTGTCCTGCATCGGCAGGCGGACTCTCAACCACTGCGCCACCAGGGAAGCCCCTGGAGTCTGTATTTTTTAACCTTTGATGACTCATCTTCATTAACATTTCACGATGCACGTGAAGATTTTTTTCCTACTCTTTAAAAAATCCTGGTCTTTGTTGCAGTGCATTGCCTATTTCCATGTACACAGAGCCTTCTTGAAATTCACGGCAGGCTGATAACACAGGGTGATTTGTTGGTGCGGAAGGGGATGCTGAAAACCGTCCTCATTCATGAAATTCAAGAATTCATGTAAAGAATCTTTGGCTGGAACTGGGACAAGGATCCAGCAAAAACACAGCAGTTACACAAGCATGGAAAAGGCCTTTACACATCTCCACAGAAAACACGCAGTTTGCAGAACAGGTGCGTGCCCTCAGAGAAGAGCTCTCATATCTGCATCTGTGAAATGAGGGACCCAGACCCAGAACCTCAAAGGTTCCTCAGACTTCACACACTCAGGCTTCCGTGGACTGTTCCCATCTTCACTCCGAGGCAGCCTTCCCCAAAGGATGAAAATGCCACTTCCTACCACCAGAGGGGTCCTGAGGACCTAATAACAAGGAAACACACTTGGAAAATCACAGGGTCGGCTGCCTGTGCCCTGCCCCCTTCTCTCTGCTCCTTCCTCCTCCTCCTCACACTGCTTCCTCTTAGGCAACTGACGCCCGGGCAGGAGGTGGGGGGGAGCCTGGGCTTTCTGGCCCAGGGAAGGATGCCCCTCCCCACATAATCCGTTTAAGATTCTGTACCCCAGATATGTTTGTATTTTAAACAGGGCTTGTGAGAGGGCAAAGCTCAACCTAGTAAGATGTCATTGTCCAGAGCGAAATATCACATACTGAGAAGAAAATGATTGGGCATCTTTTAACTCAAGCCTCCTAGGTGGCCATTGGGTCTGGTCAGGTACTGGCAATTTGCTTCGTTCTCATGCTAACTGTTCCCTGTTCTAGACATTTCACTGCCCAGCATCCTGACTCATCAGTAGGAGCTATCTGTACTTGGGGACCTTTTCATTCTGGGTTACTGTATCCCTGCTTGATGGTAGAGAGTGTGTCCTGAGTAACAGTCTAGGCCAGGTTAAATAAGACTCCCTTTGGAGCTGTGTGTTATTAAAACCATGTTCTAATTGAACAGTTCATCAAAAGAAGAGCATCTTGGATATCTGTGATACTGTGATTTGTAGGAAAAATACATATTCGGTCTTCATCCAGTTTCTGGCTTCCGGCTCCCCAATGCCTTGGAATTTCCTGAGCGATGGAATTATATTTGGTCTCTTATCTCAGATCCTGAAAACGCTTCTGGGAAGGAGGCTTTTGGATCCCACTCCAGGGTCAGGGCTGGTGGCCCGAGAACCAACCACGCGATGGGAGGGTTGGAACTTTCCATCCCACCCCCTGACGTGGGGCGGGGGAGGGGCCCGGGGTTCAATCAGTTGCCAATGGCAGATGATTCAATCAATCATGCCTTTGTGATGAAGCCTGCATAACCACTCAGAAGGACAGGGTTCAAGGGGCTTTGGGGTGGTGAACACGTGGGGATTCGCAGGGGGTCGTGCTGGAAGAGAGCAGGGAAGCTCTGCGCTCTTTCCCCACCCACGCCTTGCGCTCTGTATCCTTCATCTGGCTGTCCATTCGTATCCTTTAATATCCGTATAAAATAAATCAGTGACCTAGTGAGTAAAAGGGTTTTCCCAAGTTCTGTGAGCCTTTCTAGCAAATTCACCAAACCCAAGGAGGTGGGAACAGTCGGTCAGAAGTACAGGTGACAACCTGGATGTGTGACTGGCATCCTGAGTTAGACGATCTTCAGAACCTTCTGTTTGTAGCCCGTGGGTCAGAAGCACAGGTAACCACCTGGACTTGGCAACTGGCTTCTGAAGTGGAGGGTGGTCTTGTGGGACTGAGCCCTTCACCTCTGGAGTCTGGTCCTATCTCCAGGGAGACAGTGTTAGAACTGAGTTGAATTCTCAGACACACTGCCAGCATCCGAGAATTACCTGTTGGTGTAGGGAACCCTCCACACACACAATGGAATTGGGACTCAGAACCTTATTTAATATCATGGCGCATTTACACCACGTGGTTCGCCTTGGATCATCAGGCCAACTGCCCACCATTCTACCATTATCACATAATTATTTTTTAAACTTTCAATGGAACTTGACTTAGGACTTTAGTATCTAAGTCAGAAATATCAAGAACCTGCCATGGGATAGATGTCCCAGTGCTTATTAAGAAGGAGCGGCAGGGCTTCCCTGGTGGCGCAGTGGTTGAGAGTCCGCCTGCCGATGCAGGGGACATGGGTTCGTGCCCCAGTCCAGGAGGATCCCACATGCCGCAGAGCGGCTGGGCCCGTGAGCCATGGCCGCTGAGCCTGCGCATCCAGAGCCTGTGCTCCACAACGGGAGAGGCCACAACAGTGAGAGGCCCGCATACCACAAAAAAAAAAAAAAAAAAAAAAGGAGAGGCAGAGTGATAAACCATGACGGCAAAGAATATGGAAAGGAATGTATATATGTGTGTAACGGAATCACTTTGCTGTACAGCAGAAATTCACACAACATTGTAAATCAACTGTACTTCAGTAAAATACATTTTTTTAAAAAGGAGAGGCAGACATTTGGATTATTTTAGAGAGGAAAGAGGGAGAAGAGATACTGAGAAAAAGCCAGATAATTCCATTTAAATTTGTACCGTTTCTGAGACCAGCGCCAGTTAGACAAATGGCTGTGTTCTCCTCTGACAGCGTAGTTAGTAACTAAATGTATTTCCAGCGCTTTCTTCCCTGTTACCTCACATTTCAATGGCATCAGTTTGGCCATTTTTCTCGACTGCGTATCAGAATCACCATTAGGGCTGAAATAAAAATAAGTATACTAAAATGCATTTATTCCATCTGGAATTTTTTTTTTTTTTTTTGGCTGTGCTGCCAGCTTGGGGGATCTTAGTTCCCCGACCAGGGATCGAACCCGGGCCCTTGGCAGTGAAAGCACAGAGTCCTGGCCGCCGGACCACCAGATACTTCCCCCATCTAGAATGGTATGTGATTTATTAAAAACTGCATGGCCCACGGAGGGGTTGGTGAAGCCTATGTCCTACGGTCTTACCATCTCTGAGTTCTCTTCCAACTCTGAAATCCTGAGTCATCTGTCAACACCAGAAATGAGCTGCTGTGAACAATGATGATTTTTCAGTTGGTCACTGAAATCAAAGTGTAATTCAGACAGGGCTTTGCAGCTGTGAGATGACAAGCATGGGACCTGTCTAGCTGATGTCACGAAGAAGTGCTTTTATGGCACCAAGTCAGTGAACTTTGTCTAAAACTTCAGCATGAGGTGGCCATAGAGGGGACCCAGGGCCCCCTCGGGACACCAAAGCATTTTCCTCCTGGGTCGGACTGGGATTCCTTCTATCAGCAACCCCTTTAAGGTCCTGGAGATTCCTACTTGGAGGCAAACGTGTTCCCTTGCTGAGAAGAGCCTGAGTAATTATAATCGCTAATCCGTGAGCAATGCCTCCATTTGAAGGGCTGTATTTGAAAGCTTTCAAATCAACAAACTCATCTGATCTCTATAACAACCCTGAGGAGAAGGCAGAGAGGAATGATGGTACACCTGCAGGAGATGAGAAAGTGTGGCTCACAGAGGTCACCTGACTTGGCAAAGAACATCCTCAGGAGGAAGGAGATCCAAGACCTTGTCCCAGGCTCTCTTCGTTGTATGTTAGTTTATCACATATCTTAGTTATCTTAGGGACTCCCATTCCCTGAGCGGGACAGCTCACCGCCATCCCCACGTCAAGTGAGGGGCTGGAGGATCCTTCCCACTTGAGCGTTCTCAGCAGGAATTAAGAGGAGAGGAGCAAAGCGAGGAGGGGGATCACTGAGAGTCACAAGACTGTGGACGGACGCAGGGGGACAAGCATCGGGTCACATTCATGGACCTATTCCTTCAGCATCATTGTCTGCACCTCTGCCCCATGCTAGGCGTTTTGCAAGGTCATAGTGATACACAGACATGATGGACGGCTAAGTGATGGCTAAAACGTGGTGGAGTGGGGGACCAAGCCTTCAAGCAAAGAGTTAATATCTTAGAAAGCAAAGAGTTAATCTCAAAGGGAAGAAGAAGGACATAGATACTGTTTGCAATGACATTTGCTTCCTCCCTGTGGTTGCCTGTTGGAACTCCTCTCTCTAAGGTGGGGATGGTATTTCTCTCATTTCAGGCCACTTTACTGCTGTCCAGGGTAACAGATTTTTCTCTCACATTTCATCCTGCCTCCTCAGCTTCCAGGCAGAAGCTGCCTTCAAGCCAAAGCATCGACCCGAGCCTAGGAAGGAATCGATGTGGGTATTTGGAAATGAAAAACGGCCAGGAGCAGAGGTATTCAGCTGTGGCACACAGCAGTGTGCGTGTGAATTTCCCTCCTGCCACTGAGCTGGAGGCATCCAGATTAGAACACATGCTCAGCCTCAGAGCATTTAAGGAATAATTCATCACCTGCATTCCACCTAAACACAGCTGAAACCTCAAATAAGTAATGTTTCCTCACTTATAAACTTTCAGGAAAAAGTGGAAAATCTCTGGAAAGCAAGCTGGTTTTAGGACTTGGACGCTTTGTTTTCATACTATGCCTGCATCAGTACACATTCCTAAAATGGACATCAAATCTCCTAAACCTTTAAACTCTACTGCTACTGTCTTTTAAGGTAAGAAATATTGGCACATTCTAATTTCTAAAAGGATTTTCAGTTTTCTAAATGTTACGTGTGACATGGCAATTCCTGCTTACCAAGCCAGTAGGAAAAGGATTCCACAATTTTAGAAAGATTTCTAGCAAAAAAGATGAAAATAAAAAGGCTGTGTAAGGGTCATCCATTAAATCATATTTAATATTCATAAGTCTAATTTCTAGCACATTTTGGTAAATCAAATTTCCATCGTAGTATTTATTTACTTTCAAAGAAAACTTTCTCCCATCTCTATTTATTCTTTCTCCTGCTTCTCCCATCTTCACCCTGAAACTAGGTCAGTTCCTGCCCACATACCACCACTAGAACAAAGAGAAATGGTCGTTCTTAAAGGGCCAGAAGAGTAAACCCACAGCAGTATAAAAAAGACCAGAAGTAGAAAGCATATTTTATAAGGAAAAGAAGATATAAAAGTAAAAAAAAAAAAGTTCATAGCTACAGAGAACAGACTGGTGGTGGCTACCAGAGGTGGGAAAGAAGAGGGTGGCAAAAGGGGTAAACGGGGTTAAAGGGTACAATCCAGTTATAAGATACATAAGCCCTGGGGATGTGATGTGCAGCAGGGCGACTCTAGTTAACAATATTTTACTGTATATTTGAAAGTTGCTAAGAGAGTAGATCTTAAAAGTTCTCATCCCAAGGAAAAGACTGGAACTATGTTTGGTGATGGACATTAACTAAACTTATTGTGGTGACCATTTTGCAACATACACAAACACTGAATCACTATGATGTACACCCAAAAGTAAGATAATATTCTATGTCTACTTCTCAATTTAAAAATATGTAACAGTACAAGAGACTCTAAAACTAACAAATAAAACTAAAACCTAAAAGTAAAGTTGTTAGATTGTAAACAAGAAAATAAGTAGAATATATACTATATTTTATTAAGTTTAAAATGTCATCGATTGTAAGATAGACCATTACTTTATATACCATTGAGAAAGAAACACCATTTTGAGACGTAAAGTGGAAACACTAATTTTCACTTGACTTCATTAAAATAATACTTTAGATTTTTCTACATTGTTGTTTATCATATATCATTCTTGTCAATAATTAAGAATGAAATAACCTAAATAGGCATTTCTCCAAAGAAGACATCCAGATGGCCAACAGGCAGATGAAAAGATGCTCAATAGTGCTAATTATTAGAGAAATGCAAATCAAAACTACAATGAGGTACCACCTCACACTGGTCAGAATAGCCATCATCACAAAGTTTACAAATAATAAATGCTAGAGAGGGTGTGGAGAAAAGGGAGCCCTCCTGCACTGTTGGTGGGAGTGTAAATTGGTGTAACCACCTCACAGAATAGTACAGAAGCTCCTTAAAAAACTAAAAATAGATTTACTATATGATCCAGCAATCCCACTCCTGGGCATATATCCCATAAAGATGAAAACTACTTTGAAAAGATTCATGCACCCCTATGTTCACAGCAGCACGACTCACAATAGCCAAGACATGGAAGCAACCTAAATGTCCACCAATAGATGAATAGATAAAGAAGGTGTGGTACATATATACAGTGGAATACTACTCAGCCGTAAAAAAGAATGAAATAATGTCATTTGCAGCAACATGGATGGACTTAGAGATTATACTAAGTGAAGTCAGACAGAGAAAGACAAATACTGTATGATGTCACTTATATGTGGAATCTAAAAAAAAACGATACAAATGAACTTATTTATAAAACAGAAGCCGACTCACAGACATAGAAAACAAACTTATGTTTCCCAAAGGGGAAAGGGGGGGAGGGATAAAGTAGGAGTTTGGGATGAACAGAAACACACTACTGTATATAAAACAGATAAACAACAAGGACCTACTGTAGAGCACAGGGAACTATATTCAGCATCTTGTAATTACCTATAATGGACAAGAATCTGAAAAAGAATAGATATATAACTGAATCACTTTGCTGTACACCTGAAACTAACAAAACATTGTAAATCAACTAGACTCCAATAAAAAATGAGTGAAATACATTGGTTAAGACATTCCTAAAACGTCTTCACATTCAGGACTGACTCTTCTGAATCACTTTTCAATGCAAATCAAATCAGTATCATTTCTCCCTGCACAATACCATGCTCTGTGCCATTAAGAGTGTTTCACTGTTGCTAACGGGGTTTTCTTGACAGCCTCTGACACCTGTGCTCTACATTTTGATGTAAGTGGATAAGTAATGGCAACAGCCTCACCACCTTTCCCTGAACCCACAGATGGTGACGATGCACCCCAGTCTTAGAGATATCAAATTTTGGAACATAATCTCTGCATTAGAAGTGATGAATTATGGCATTATGAAAAAGAAAACAGGGACTTTCCTGTGCCAGAGGGTGGCACAGAGGTTAAGAAACCGCCCGCCAATGCGGGGGACATGGGTTCGAGCCCTGGTCCAGGAAGATCCCACATGCCGTGGAGCAACTAAGCCTGTGTGCCACAACTACTGAGCCTGAACGCCACAACTACTGAAGCCTGCGTGCCTAGAGCCCATGCTCCGCAACAAGAGAAGCCACCGCAGTGAGAAGCCCGTGCACCACAATGAAGTGTAGTCCCCACTCGCCGCAACTAGAGAAAGCCCGCACCGAGCAACGAAGACCCAACGCCACCAAAAATATAAATAAGTAAATAAATTAATTAAAAAAAAAAGAAACCAAGTTGAGCTAGATAAGAATAATCAGGAATGAGAGGGAGCAGGGGACAGTTTCCAACTGAGTGGACTGGCAAGGCCTCCTTGGGAAGTTAACATTTGAGCAAAGACTTGAACTTGCTGGGGAGGTAGGCACTCAGGTATCTGGATGGAGGGTACAAGTGGACAAACATCCCAGGCTGAGGCATGCTGGGTGCTAGAGGAACATCCCAGGGCCGATGTCTCTGGAATGAACAGGCCAGTGGGGAGAGGTGAGAGATGAAGGCTGAGGTGGCTAGGAGGGCGCGGAGGCTGCTGTTGGGATTGGGTTACTCTGGGTGAGACCCTGTCCTTTGTCCTTGCAGGATTCTGAGCAGAGCAATGAGAGGACCCAACTTCTGTCTTTCCAGGACCACTCTGCCTGCCCTGCTGGCCATGACTACCCTGCATGAGGGAGGTACTGCAGTGATCCGGGCAAGAGATGGTGGCTCAAACAATGGTAACTGTGGTGACAGAAGTGGGCAGATTCTGGATGTATTTTGAATGGAGAGCCAGTGGGGTTTCCTGACCCAGTGAAATACTTCTTTCCAATTATTTAGAATAAACATGGGGGAGGGGGGCTTCTTAGTCAATGATTACTACAGTATTCAAACTTTAAAACCTAATTTTATCTTCAGCAGTAAGAATTCAAATTTCCTTTCCCGATGCGTTTTCTGAGCAGGTAGCACCATCAGAGAGAGAAAATTTTAGTGTATTTTAAAGCACCAATAGTTGAACAAAGGAATGTAATACCTTGTGCTGAAAGAGGGATAATCAGATGTCATGCTTTAGGCCAGTGTAGGAGCTGATTTCAGAGATCAGCCAGAAGTCAGCATTTTTGTTTGTCTTTTCTTTCTTAGTGTCTGTCAAATTTCTAGAGCACAGATAGAATTCTATGTGGAAACAGTACTGTATCAGGGCCTCAATACCATGTTGGCATCTCAGCAATGAACCCCCTAAATAAAGCCCAAGATAACTCATTCCATGAAGAATTCCCCACTGGTAGGCACAGGGGGCCTTGAACTTGGGCCTGGAGTTTCCATGATTCATTTCACCTCATTGAACCCTCGCTGGGGCCTCTGTGCGGGGGGCTCCCCCCAGTCCCAGGTGAGGTGCTGGTGGGTTAGGTATATGCAGACCTGCCCCATTCCAATCCTGGACCCTGGTGGGCAACTAGGAGGCCCACCTAGTTGCCTCCTGCAGACCAAAGCTTCCCCAGCTCAGTGAATTCAACGTCTCAGTGTCACTGCCATGAAACTATCTGACCTTGGGCAGGTCACTTCAATTTTCCATGCATTTCTCCTCCTGCTTTAGGGCTGAGGGAATAAATCAATACCTGCCCTTCCTCCCTAGCAGAATTCTCTTTTTTTTTTTTTTTTTTGAAAATAAAGTGACATGCTAGACGTATGAAAGTAAGAAAAAAAAAGATTGGAAAAAAAAATGTCGGATAACCTTCACGGCCACCCTGAGAAGCTGACTCAAGCGTTCTCTGAATTTAACACACAGTTTTTTGTTTATGTACCTGCCTTTTAAAAAAATGTACACAACACGTTTTCAATCTTCTTTTGTTCATCTGCTCTACATTCTTTGAATATTTCTCTCATTGTTTCATGTATATCTTATCCCCCCAAGATTATAAGGCTCGAAATACTTCAGAACAGAAATAGTAAACACTAGGCATTTAACACTGGTTGACCTGCGTTTACTGAAGTTCTCAAGAACGTTTATGAAGAAACACCCACCTAATATCATTCATACTTCATTTTCCTTGTAATAGGAGAACACCGATTTAGATTATAAATCTCAAATTTGGAAGAAGTAGTAATAAACTGAATACAGTGTGAGAGAATCCCATACAGTCCAAAACTAATGGACTATTTCTCAATGTGACAAGAATAAAAGACATTTTCTGAAAGTTTCGGTAAATGAACATATTACAATTCCATGGCCATTATGACTCTTCACCTTGAGACAAGCACAAGGATAAAAAATATGAAAATCTGTTTCAAAATATTAAGCTAATATAAGATCTCAAATAAAATGAGATCAAACACCAATAGTGCAAAGTACATCAAATAAAGTTTAGAAATACATAGATCATTACAAATATTTCTGAGCTTTTATTATGGTCTTATCACTATGAATATGTACACACAGAGGAAAAAGTCTTTTTGGGTATCCTCAAAAAGGCAGTGATTTCCAATGTCTTTGCAGAATATTTTCCATTTATCTTGCTAATTCTCGCGTTCTGTAGAGGAAACTGTCACCCATTGATGGAGGTGTTGATGCCTCAAGGAGAATGAAAACAGACCTGGAGAAGATGATTACTTACAAGTTTGTCACATATATGTGATACATATACTACATATATATCACAATGTACAATATTTTAATCTTCTTTTGTTCACATAATATACATTCCAGATTTTTTCACACGTGTATATATAAAACACACATATATATTACACATGTACACTCAGTGTATATATGTACTCGCTATATATATCTGTATACACAATGCTGCCCAATGATGGTTATCATTTCAATGATCTTTCTTAAACTGGCATCAATTAAAATTTCATTTCTTTAGTTATTAGTTTGATGAAATTCCTGTTGTATTTGCTCTGTTTTTCATACTTTGTCTTCCATTCCCATGGATTGAAAAAAATTATACCCTCAAAGCTTTCAGTGTTCTTTGAGACATTTTTCTTTACTCTCAAGCCTAAGATATATTTCCCACCCACTATTTCCATTAATTTTGGATGGCTTTTTTTCTTACTATATCTGGGATTTAATATTATGTGTGTATGCTACACAGCTTTTAAATTGATCTTCTTCCAGAAAGCTAACTGTTCCAGGATCACTTACTGAATAATGTTGGCTTTCTTTGGTGAAAGCAAATGAAGCATTCCTAAATATAACAATAGCTAAATTAGATAAATGTAAATGTGTACATTTTTATAATTTTTTATCCTAATAATTCTAGTTTTTCAAATTTATTTCCATTTTAAAAAGGAGCTTTAACACAGTGTTCTTGGCTTGACTTTAGTAATAAATCGTTTTGTGTGTTAGTACTGATAAGACTGACAAAAAGCGACCTAAAAGTGAGCCTTCTAGAACCTTTCCTACATATGTCTATTTCCCACATAGTTCTAATTTGATTTATATTCTTTCTGGTCAGAATAAAGTAGATCCTATGGCATTGTGTCCATTTGTGTGTGTGTGTGTGTTTCCATGATTCCTTCTTACTATATCTAAGGAGACATTGGCTATGCCTGGGATCACTCCCCCCAGTGACTGTCTACTGGAATTAGCAGATACTTGGCTGTGTTGCCATCCAAAACAAATAACAGAAACTTTCCTGTGCAGTCTGAGTTGGATTAAAATGCTTAAGTTCCAAAATAATGAGATGCCACTTTCATCTGCCATTCCCAAGGGTGTAGGGAGAAGGTTGTGGGATGTGTCCCTTCACTTTTCTTTTTTTTTTTTTTTTTATTTATTTTTGGCTGCGTTGGGTCTCCATTGGTCTACACGGGACCTCTCTAGCTGTGGCAAGTGGGGGCTACTCTTCATTGCGGTGTGCAGGTTTCTCATTGCGGTGGCTTCTCCCATTGTGGAGAATGGGCTCCAGGCATGCGGGCTTCAGTAGTTATGGCTTGAGGGCTCTAGAGCGCAGGCTCAGTAGTTGTGGTGCAGGGGCTTAGTTGCTCCGCGGTATGTGGGATCTTCCCGGACCAGGGCTCAAACCCATGTCCCCTGCATTTGCAGGTGGATTCTTAACCACTGGGACACCAGGGAAGTCCTTTACCTTCACTTTTTTGTCCAGATTTCCTGGGAAGAAGAGCATGCCATTTTGGACTGACTTGAGTCTCTGACTAAAATGCAGGTCCTCCAAATAACCAAAGCAATCTTGAGGCAGAAAACAGAGCTGGAGGAATCAGGGTCCCGGACTTCAGACTATACTACAAAGCTACAGTAATCAAGACAGTATGGTACTGGCACGAAAACAGAAACATAGATCAATGGAACAGGAGAGAAAGCCCAGAGATAAACCCACACACATATGGTCACCTAATTTTTGATAAAGGAGGCAAGAGTATACAATGGAGAAAAGACAGCCTCTTCAATAAGTGGTGCTGGGAAAACTGGACAGCTACATGTAAAAGAATGAAATTAGAACACTCCCTAACACTATACACAAAAATAAACTCAAAATGGATTAAAGATCTAAATGTAAGGCCAGACACTATAAAACTCATAGAGGAAAACATAGGCAGAACACTCTATGACATAAATCACAGCAAGATCCTTTTTGACCCACCTCCTAGAGAAATGGAAATAAAAACAACAATAAACAAATGGGACCTAATGAAACTGCAAAGCTTTTGCACAGCAAAGGAAACCATAAACAAGACCAAAAGACAACCCTCAGAATGGGGGAAATATTTGCAGATGAAGCAACTGACAAAGGATTAATCTCCAAAATTTACAAGCAGCTCATGCAGCTCAATATCCAAAAAGCAAACACCCCAATCCAAAAATGGGCAGAAGACCTAAATAGACATTTCTCCAAAGAAGACACAGAGACTGCCAGCAAACACATGAAAGAATGCTCAACATCACTAATCATTAGAGAAATGCAAATAAGAACTACAATGAGGTATCACCTCCTACCAGTCAGAATGGCCATCATCAAAAAAAATTTACAAACAATAAATGCTGGAGAGGGTGTGGAGAAAAGGGAACCCTCTTGCACTGTTGGTGGGAATGTAAATTGATACAGCCACTATGGAGAACAGTATGCAGGTTCCTTAAAAAAGTAAAAATAGAACTACCATATGACCCAGCAGTCCCACTACTGGGCATATACCCTGAGAAAACCATAATCCAAAAAGAGTCATTGCAGCTCTATTTACAATAGCCAGGACATGGAAGCAACCTAAGTGTCCATCGACAGATGAATGGATAAAGATGTGGCACATATATACAATAGAATATTACTCAGCCATAAAAAGAAACAAAATTGAGTTATTTGTAGTGAGGTGGATGGACCTAGAGTCTGTCATACAGAGTGAAGTAAGTTACAAAGAGAAAAACAAATACCATATGCTAACACATATATATGGAATCTAAAAACAAACAAACAAACAAACAAAAATGGTTCTGAAGAACCTAGGGGCAGGACAGGAATAAAGATCCAGACGTAGAGAATGGACCTGAGGACACAGGGAGGGGGAAAGGTAAGCTGGGACAAAGTGAGAGAGTGGCATGGATATATATACAGTACCAAATGTAAAATAGATAGCTAGTGGGAAACAGCTGCATAGCACAGGGAGATCAGCTCACTGCTTTGTGACCACCTAGAGGGGTGGGATAGGGAGGGTGGGAGGGAGGGAGATGCAAGAGGGAGGAGATATGGGGATATATGTATATGTATAGCTGATTCACTTTGTTATACAGCAGAAACTAACACACCATTGTAAAGCAGTTATACTTCAATACAGATGTTAAAAAAATAAGGTAATTATTGATAGGTAAAAAAATAATAATAAAATAAAATGCAGGTCCTAATTTATAGTGAAGGATGTCTTAGGTTAAAATTTTGTCTTGTTTTGTTCTTCAACCTACTAAGGTTCATTACTTAATTAACGGAAGGGTCCAACCTGGGTCACAATGTCCTCCCCCATTGAAATATGCTCGAGAAACATGCAGTAGAACAATCGTGCAGCCAGTACTACGTGTGGACTGGGGACAGAGTTCCAGGTTGCCTACTTCCTACTCGCTTTCCACTCTTTGCTCCCAGGGCTAGTGACTGCAGTGGTTCTCCATGGGGGAGATACCACCCCTAACTGGAGTGTTTTGAAAACCTCTGAGAGTATTTTTAATTAGGGATGCTACTGGCTTTTAATAAATTGGTAAAAATTATGCTAACTGTTCTTCAACACACAGGTCAATTCTACAAAACAAAATTGTCCCACATCCTCTGTGAATTTCAAATGCCCCAGTAGATGGAATCTACTGTGGATGGTATATTTTCAATACTTTAGTACCCCTGTGAACTGACTGTTCATATGTTCAAAATTCATAGGTTAAAACCTAATCCCCAGATGATGGTGTTAGGAGGTGGGGTCTTTGGGGGTGATTAGGTCATGAGGGTGGGGCCCTCATGAATGAGATTAGTGCCTTTATAAAAGAGACCCAGAGAGCTCCCTCCTCCCTTCTGCCCCGTGAGGCCACAGTGACAAGACAGACTCCTGTGAGCCAGGAAGGGGCCCTCACCAGACACCAAATCTGCCGGTGCCTTGATCTTGGACTTCCCAGCTTCCAGACTGTGAGACATTATTTTTTTTTGTTTAAAAGTCACCCACCCTATGGTATTTTTGTTATAGCAGCCTAAATAGACTGAGATGAGTGCATAGTTATCATGGAAATGTTTTACAAGAAGTTACATAAATGTACAAACATTTGAGAGAATATTATTGTGGAGAGGGATGATTCAATGGATTAAAGATACTGTCTTGAGTAATTGAATAATTTATTCACTCCATACCTCTACTTAATGCATTGTAAAATTTTCAGTGTCATAGTTAGTAGAAAAGTGATAGCAGATGCTATACAAAAGCATGTGGACCCAGTTGCCATGATGTAAGAGAGGAGATTTGAGACTCCTTCTGGGAGACTTAAAATCAAATACAATTACGTTGATGAAGTCACATGAAAGGCAGGGATCTCATTGAATTTCATTAATAAAGGTGATTTTTAAAAATATTTCATATTATTGCTAACTTACACATCTTAAAACTTACATAGCATAATGATATAAACTTATGAAAATTAGCTACTGTAATATTTATTTGTTTGGGGATTAGCTGATATTTCTCCTATCCTCCTCAGATAATACCCTCAGAAGTTTACACAAATTCTCTACGGGTGCCTGTGTTATAATTTTTCCAGTTGACCTGCAAAAAGCATTGTATATTATTATCTTCAAGATCTTTTTAAGTTGTGGAGAACTGATTCACACCTGGACTTTTAGAAGAATTTCCTAACAGTAAATATATTTTCAATGACAGTTGTCACTGTGCCATCCCATGTCACAACAAAGGCAATTATGTTGACATGACACTTGTAAATAAATCTCAGCTCTTCTGTGAAAACACTCTCTCATTATTTCCATTTCAACAGTTTATAATTTTCCAAGGTGTGTTATCTCCACCTCAATTAAGGTTATTTTCTTCTTTGTCTCATCAATACAAATAATGCTTACTAGTTATTGTTTACTGTAGCATTACTTTTTACACTAGCACCCACCTGTACCTGTGCATTTTGTTTTCATGTACTTCTTGTAAAGAATAGCTTCTGATGATCTCATTTCTCTTAAATCCACTGTTATTCACTGCAGGTAGATACAAATATTTGACTACTCCATTATGTATGTGGTTATGGTTGCAAGAAATCATTCTCCTTGAGGATACATATTAATATCCTCTTATTTGTCTGTCATATTGGAGAGAGATGATTATATTGATTTTTGAAAATTATGTACATAGGTAGCTTTATTATCTAGGAAATCTATTTTAGGATAGTAAAGGGGACAGTACAAAACATGTTCCTTGTTTGATTGAATCTAAGACACCATTGATTGTAAGACACATTATTTTATGTTAAGACAATTACCACAGACATAGAGGACAGACTGGTGGTTGCCAAGGTGGGGGGTGGGGAAGGAAAGGATTGGGAGTTTGGGATTAGTAGATGCGAGCTATTATATATAGGATAGATGAACAACAGGGTCCTACTCTATAGCACAGGGAACTATATTCAATATTGTGTGATAAACCATAATGGAAAAGAATATGAAAAAGAATATATATACATAAACTGAATCACTCTGCTGTACAGCAGAATTGACACAACATTGTAAATCAACTACACTTCAATAAAAATTTTTTAAAAACACATTGACAAAAACACAGTGCAACTAAAGTATGACACAATGTCTAACCATTACTTGTAATTTTAGACAGAGTGGCATCTTCTGGAGCATCACAGCACTAATGACACAGTATTTCTTAAGAGGTTTCTCCACTATTGTTAGCTAGATTTTCTTCTAAGCACCAGTAACAACACTGGTACTTTCTTACCCGAGGTGTCAACTGAAGATTTTCAGGTAACAACAGGAAGGAACTTGATGGGAATTGAACCCAACACGAGTAGCTACAATAATCCACAGGACTCAAAGTTATAACAGCATGAGCCCCCCTGACCAGGTGCACCACGTACAGGCAATGATGACTGTGTCCCAGGGGCCAGCACTGATTGTGAGATGCCATCATTGCAAAGCACCTGTGATTGCAGAGATGTTGTGAAACAACAGAATAGGGTATAAAGTGGGCAATGAAACGGGTAAATTTCAGAATCACTGAGCTTAATGGGATTCTTCTCACCTGGCTCTTTTTCCAGTGAAACTTCTGCACTTATTAATAATTTGGTCCAGAAAGTCTACAGACCCCCTGATGGATGAAAAGTCTATACTGTCCTCAATTTGCACTGGTCATTCAATTGGTAGCTACAGAATATAGTTCACTAAATGTTACCAATAGGCCAGGGGATCCATGCTTTAAAAGAAAAAAAGTCGCCAAAACACACCCACAAGCTTTAATGGAGTAATACAGCTTTGGGGTTTGGAGATTTAATGTCTATAAAATAGATACTGTGAAATTATTCTCTGAGTCTTAAAGAATTTAATTTTCTTTTTCCTGCCATAAAAGAAAATCAGATGAAAGTATACATAGGTTGGCTAGGCAGCCTGAGGAAGGCCAGTACTGAGCCACTAACATGTCAATAACATTTTTCTTCCTCTCCTGCTCTAGCTCCTAGGGTGTACACTACAGGTTCCCAGAAGGAACACCCTTGCAATTCAGATCACCATTACAGAAAATTAGACAAAACAGATAAGCACACATGAAAACAAAAAGTGTAAATCACTCCCACCTTCAATGTCTAACTATTGATATTTAGTAACCACAGTAAACAAACTTTTTCTGATGTAATTTTGACATATTATTGTATAGTTTTTTAAAACAAAAATGGAACACTTTTCTCAGTTGAGTTGACTATGTTGCATCATGCATAAAGACACCATCTCTAGAGAATGGCTGTTTAGGTTTGGATATTGCTTGGTTTTTTGTTTTTTGATTTTTTCAGTTACAATGAACCTGTCTTTACAAACATTTTTGTAAATTTATCTAATTATTTTTTCAAAACACATTTCTAAAAGAAAAAAATTCTCCCCCAGAGTTTTGTGTACATAGTTCCAAATTCATTTCTAGAGTGTTTGTATACATTTGTACTTCCGTAAGCAGCGGTGAGACTTTGTTCCTTTGCTGAAAAGAACACTGGATTTAAAAGATTGATCTTTCCAAGCTTATAGATCAAAATAGTAGCCTCATTTTAATTTATATATATTTTAATTACTAGGGATACGGAGATCTCTAGATGCTTTTGTTATCTGAAATGTTATTTTGTGAATTAGTTAACATTATTTACATATTTTTACCGTGTTCATATTTGCATTGATATATAACTGCTCATGTACTTAGATTAATGCTTTCAACCAGCATTGTTAGTCATATACCATGAATACTACTAAAGAAAGAGTTAATATAAAAAGACTGAAGTATGAATTTTGCAAAAGAGAAGTAAAAATGATAAATGTCTGGCAAGAGCCCTCAAGCGAACCAACTGAAAACCTATGAGTCGTGGTCCAGTAGATGGCTGATTACAAAATAAATGTACAGACGTCAGTGTGCCCTTAGCAAATATATTCAGTTAGAATACGAAATGGATACATGTTTACGTGACAAACAATAATAAATATTTAGGTACTTAAATATTTAATCCTACATATTTGTTTTTTATTCCTACATGAAGAAAACAATCAAGTTCTACTAAAGACTGAAAAACACTTTTAAAAATGAAGAGATACAGCACCTATTTCTCAATGAGAAAACTCAAACTTAGAAATGCATTAGAATTATAGATCGATTTGCAGGGCATGCCCACCATACATTAAAAATAAAACTTTTTCAAAATTAAAAAAAAAACATATCATAGTAAATTTGGAAAAATTGAAAACATGGGAAGACACCTGGTAAATGATTGAAAAAAGATTAATAAATAGACAAGAAGGGAAATAAGGGGGATGAAATTGTCCCTACAAAATACTAAAATTGTGTATATTTAATTCAACCAACAAATATATATTCAAACCCCATAAGCCAAACCCTGTTCTAGGCAATTGGGATGGGTCAACGAACAGAGCCCTGCCCTCAGGAAGCTTTCAGTCTAGCAATTGGCCAAACAGCGTGCTGTGTTAGAACAGACAGACAAAGGGACCTGAGGAGAAGACACAGACAGATGCAAGCACAGAGAGATGTGGGTTTGTGATAAGCCATGATAACCAGCTGCTTGCTCCTTACCAAGCCTCCCTCCTGCCTTCCTGGGGATCTAAGTTTATTCCAATTCCCAGCTGCTCATTTTCCACAGATTGGAAAACAAATCAACCAACAAAGCAAACAAAAAACAAGAGCAACAATGGTAACGAGAGGTGACCAAAAAGCCCTGAAGTCTACTTTTGACTACTGTGGATTTATTATTTAGATTTCTGGATTCCCTGTGAGTTAGAGGTAGTTAGAACTTCATGCTCATCCCCCTATGCTGGGTGATTGAGAATTAGTTATACGCCAAGAAGATTTTATCATTCAATAATTAGAGATGCTTATTCAGTCTTCAATTTTGGTCTGATATTTCAGGAGTTAACTTTAAATTATTTTATTCAAATCTAGTAAATATAAATGAAATTTATATCAACTTCCCACCATTCTCTACCTGCCTGTTCCCTGTGAAATTCAGCATTTCAGGGAAAAAAACACAGACTTTTTTGGGGTGGCCTATTAATAATGGACCACTAGATCTTTTCAGACTCCTAAATTAAAGCATATCATTAGAACTCCAATGTGCCATCATTTATAGTCAGTGATTTTTATGAGCTTCTCTGCAATTTAACTCTGTGGGTGTTTAAGATTTAAAATGGAAGTCATAAGGCATAGCTTCACCTGAAGTTAAGTCACTCTTATCACAATATATCACCCCAAACTAATTCTCTTCAGAAACAAGAAGAACTCAAATACTGAGGATTATCAAATATCTCCCTTGCAAACAACTTGACTCTTCTCAATGACATAAAAGATGACAGCATGAATGCTAGCTAAATATTAATGAACAAGGTAGAATCAGTTCTGGGAATTCAAAAGTAATATTCTTTACCATTTTTACTATCATTAATTCCAAATTCAGAACCTCCATCTTCTACAATTAAATTCATGCTAAATACAGAAGTGCATACTTTTGTTTCCAGATTGATGAATTAGGATTTGCAACACAGGCTAGATTACATGATGGCAATGTTCTTTGCAAAATGCTGATTACACATTTATTAGACTTGTTGACACACTTTAATTACACATGCCATACTAGATGAGCAGAGAAAACTAGGAAAACCTACTTAATTTACTCACTGAGCACTAACTGTAACTTCTCACATGCTTTTATATTTCAAGAGGAACGACAAACTAACATTTATAGAACTACTGTGTTCCAGGCACTGTACTATGTGTTTACACACACATTATGGATTCTTTTCCTTAAAAAAATATGATCATGTGATTCGTCCATGTTGCTGCATGTCACTATGGCTCATTCTTTTACATTGTTTTATAGTATTCCAGTGTATGAAAAATCTCACCATGTATTTATCCAGTCTACTCTGATGTCCATCAAAGTTGTTCCCAGTTCAGGGCTCTGATAAGAAGATTGCTATGAATATTCTTGTACATGTCTTTTGGTGCATATGTGTGTGCTTAGGAACGAAATTACTGGGTGGTAGGGTCTGGTCATGGTCGGCTTTAGTATACAGTGGTAGTTTCTCAAAATAGCTGTACTAATTTACATTCCTATCATCAGAGTATTCAAGTTCCTATTGCCATTTTAACTTTCTAACAGTGTTTGGGAGTAAAAGCTGATAAACATACAATGTCAACTTCCACATCTTTACAGCTTCCACATCTTTACAGCTTCCATATCTTTACAACTTCCATATCTTTATATCCAATATAGATTTTATGACTTGCCCAAAATTATAGTTGGATGCGGTTAAAAAGAAAAGCTTATTATCACACTAAGTGAAGTAAGTCACACAGAGAAAGACAAAAAGACAAATATCATATGATATCGCTTATATGTGGCATCTGAAAAAATGATACAAATGAACTTATTTACAGAACAGAAACAGACTCACCGAATTAGGAAACAAACTTATGATTACCAAAGGGGAAAGTGGGAGGGATGAATTAGGAATTGGGGATTAACAGATACACACGACTATATACAAAATAGATAAACAACAAGGACCTACTGTATAGCACAGGGAACTATACTCAATATTTTGTAAGAACCTGTAAGGGAAAAGAATCTGAAAAAGAATATATACATATATATATAATACGAGATATATATATATATATATATATATATATATATATATCTGAATCACACTGCTGTATACCTGAAACAACACTGTAGATCAACTCTACCTCGATAAAAATCAATTAATTAATTATTTTAAAAAAGAAAATCAAGTACAGAGAATTCTAAAAGAGAAAATAATAATACACAAGATGACACCTCTAGTTTGGGCACTGTCACTAGCAGATGATGGAGTAATGCTTTTAAAGTTGAAAGTAAAAATAACTTTCAACCTAGAGTACTTAGGCCAGCCAAATTATTAATCATGAGTGAAGGCAAAATTAAAGATGTTCCTACCTTAAAGGACTCAAAGTTCACCTCCCACACACTCTTCCTCAGGTTTTGAGTTTTAGTAAAAAGATTCCCCAAGTGAAAAAGATGTGATTTATGGTAAACAGGGGATCAACCAAACAGAGCAGTGAGAAGAAGCCTCAGAATAGCAGCTGGGCACCAGGCCTAGGAGCCCAGCCTGAAGCCAGGGATGGAGGCCTTGGGGGGCAGGGGGATGTTTTTAACCCTCAAGGAGACCAAAAAAAAAAGAAGCTTACCAGTCAGAAACACCTGACTGTATACCTGCCCTGTGCCTCGCCCTGTGCTCTGTGAACACGTCTGGAATATACCCTGCATGCTAAGTTCTACGTGCTGCATAAAAGGTTCTATGGGTTTCCCAGCTTCATCTTCAGTGCGATTCAGATGAGCAGGTAAAGACAAGCAAGGGCTTCCTGAACCTGCAGGTGTCACTGAAACCGAGCAGGACCCTGTGGGGCTCTTGGACACAAAAGCCTTTCTGTGTCCCCTGTTTCTTGATTACAGGAAACAGGCTTCATTCAGCCTCTGTGACCTTCCCTGAGTTTCAGAGGGCAGGTTCAAACAGTGGCTAATCAAGGAAGCGAGGGGATGCAGAGACAAGGGAAGAGCAGTCAAGAAACAATAGTACAGGAGGACTTCCCTGGTGGCGCAGTGGTTAAGAATCCGACTGCCAATGCAGGGGACATGGGTTCGAGCCCTGGTCCAGGAAGATCCCACATGCCGCAGAGCAACTAAACCCGTGCGCCACAACTACGGAGCCTGTGCTCTAGAGCCCACGAGCCACAACTACTGAGCCCACGTGCCACAACTACTGAAGTCCACGCACCTAGAGCCCGTGCTCCACAACAAGAGAAGCCACCACAGTGAGAAGCCCGTGCGCCACAACCAAGAGTAGCCCCTGCTCGCCGCAATGAAGACCCAACACAGCCAAAAATATATATATAAATTAATTTTTTTTAAAAAGAAACAATAGTACAGCCTTGGGGCAGGGTTCAGGTTTCCCCTCAAAGGATACACATAGCAATATCTTTGAGCTGTTTTGCAGATTCTGAAGCTCCCACCAGGCGGGAGAAGTTAACTGTCTGCTGCCCACAAGCACACAGACCCCAGACCAGTTGGAACCAGAAGGCTGGTGATGCTGACTCCCGCTTACCTCACCACCAACCAATCAGAAGAATGTCCGCAAGCTGACCGCCCTCTTTGAACCATTCCTATAAAACTCCCCATGACCCGCTCCAGGGCGGGACACGCAGTTTGGAGGGCATTAGTCCGCTGTGGCCCGCCTTTGCCTGGCAAATCAATAAAGCTGTTCTTTTCTACTTCACCCAAAACTCTGTCTCCGAATGTCAGTACCAGGGTTCAGAGGCCGAATTTCGGCTACATCACCTGCAGGCAAGGTGCACGTTTCAGCAAGTTCCGCAGAGCAGGGCAGCAGTGGGGCTGTCTACAAGGCGCCCACGTGGTGCTGAAGCTCCAGGCTCAGTTCTGTCCTCCGGGTGTTAGTTCTCTCTTTTGCGTCTGGGACCTTGACCAACTGCAGGGTCTGTAGACCAAGGTTAGTCACAGACCGGGTAGAGAAATGCACACGGCCAGGCATGACTCTGGCTCCGCACACACCAAGGGCGCAGGTCAAGAGCTCATTTTATTGCACATAATAGTAGTAAACACACCTTAAAAGGGGGCAAACACTAATGGGAGTTTGAGCTCACACAACTACATGCTGAATCCCACCTGAGCAGTGAATTTCTCCACGGTCTGTTGAAGGCTGTAGCGCTATCTCAGATTCCCGGGGAAGGTCCTGCCGTTCGACATGGTTGGGTCATGCCTACCATGACCTGGGCAATGTCACAGACTCACTGGTTAGGCCTGAGTTCCTGGAGCTGGTCGCTTTGTATTATTCTTATTGGTTTAGATGAATCATGGTCCACCCAATAGATGGGGATGGGACTAAACCCTCCCAAAGAGCACGGTGCCTGTGAAGAAGATTATGGGGGAGAAAACTGGTGTCTACCACAGTGATCCTGACTGTCCCTTGAATAGTCAATATTAAATGTGAGATGCATATGAGTAGGTTCATGTGTGTATTTCTCTGGGTAGCGGGCCTATGGCTTTCTTCAGATTATTATAATAGCTTGTGACCTTAAAATAGGGATTACTGCTTTATCACCTGATTACATATCTTGATATATGAGAAAACCATTAATCACATCTTATAAATTAGGTTAAAATTCAAATACCCTTAAGATGACTGAGGCAGCTAAACTTATTTTCAACAAGTGTCATCTCCGTCTTTGTAGAGGCAGATTCTGAGGCAGATCACAGGGGAGGGGACTTTCCTGTGCCCTCAAATCACCTCCCACCTCCAGGACGCAGCGAGCAGGGCTGCCTTCTTCCCTGAGAGATGCCCAGGGAAGCACAAGAGCTCTCAATGGGCACATGAGTCTGCAGAGCCTGGTTTTCCTTAAGTGGACCGACTTGATGGAGGGGATAGAGCTGGGAGCCATGTGCACAGGGACTGCGCCTGGTCCCCGAGGGTCCGCACGCCCATCCCTCCCCACCTGTCAGCCCGCTGGCAGGCCCCGTGAGCAGGACACCTTCCCTGGCTGATCACTTCCGGCCCACGTCTGCCTCTGCTCTGCCTGAACGGCCTTCCCTGCAGCCCTGGGGGATTTTGATCCAGGATTAATGAAGGATTCAAGCAAGTTGCTAGGCTATTTCTCATCTTGGACCAAAACCTCAGGACTCTAAAGTGATGGGTGGCTCATCCAGGGCCTGCGGAAGACTTCAGTCTGTACAGGCGAATTGAGACATGGACCCAGAAGTAGTCATAATGCTTCATGATCCTGACTGGCACAGATAATTCATTAATCTGCACTAAAAACTCTCTTCTAAAACAATTCAGGGAGGATGCCTAAGTACATAAAATGGTCCAGGCCTCATCAGTGTCTCTCTCACAAATGTCTTAGGAAAGGATTGTAATAAATATGACAGGGAAATTTATCATGGCCATCATTGCTCATTTTTTTCTCTTTTATTCCTTCTCTAGCGTTAGGAACTATATTTCTTTCCTTTCCTCTGAATCCAAGATTATGAGGAGACATCAGGTTATGATCCATCCCATGGGGAAACATCTTTGTTTCAATGCACCTTTTTGCATCAAAATCCAAATGGAAACCTAGAGGACCAGTTGGTAGAATTAATCAACCTAAAAATCCTATTTTGTCCACGACCACACATCCCTCTCGATTTACCACCAATTTGGATTCTCACTTCATCCTTCTTATCAGCAGACTTGGGAGAGAACTGGTCCTCATTTTCTACGCCCATATTCTCAGGGTTATTCACTCTTATTTGTCCCAAGGCTGCCACCCTCATCATTTTTGTGTCTGTTCAAGCTTTGCCCAAGCATATTCCTCAGAACCCAAGGTCTAAGGGATGTGAGTGGGTCTAACAACATCCCTTATATTGTTAGATAATAATACTTGTCTAATGAATAAATACCTATTATGTGCTGTGGATTGTATTTGTATAACTGGCTCCAAGTAGATCTCACTCCTGATTTCATGAAGTTGATTATCAAAGGGCTATTTGAAAATAAAAACCTACTCATAGCTGAAGAATTTTGGAAACACTGAATTTGTTTTTAAAAACGGGTTCTGTAGTGAGGCCTTTCTAAAACTCATTACTGTGCTCACATATACTGTTAATTTCAAGAAGACTGACCACCCCACAGACTTATGGAATCTTGGTATCATTTCTTTGTCTGGGGGTGAGTCCACAGGTGTGCTCTGTAGGGGTGCAGTTCCAGCAATGCCATTTTCTTGGTTTGCAAGACACAGTATTCTTTGGATTCACTGCTTCTCTTCTCTAAACCGTCATGCTCAGTTTCCATAAATGCTCCTTTCTCTGTCTGCACTTTTTTAACGATAACCAGTTTCACACTTTTCTTCATACACTCTTCTCTGTAATCCTTAAGCTCCTGTTTAAAAACTCTTCATTTTTAAACAGTTTTAGTCTAACAAAAAAGTTGCAAATATAGGAGTGAATTCCTGTGTACCCTGATGTTAACATCCATACAGCAATAGTACAAGCAGCAAAATCAGGAAATTAATATTGCTCCAATACTCTGAACTAAAGAATGTGTTGTATTTCCCCGGCTTTTTCATAAAGGTCCTTTTTCTGTTGCAGGATCCAATCTCGGATCCGAAGTGGCTTGAGTTATCACCCATGAGATAACTTCTTCTTGTTCCAGAGAGTGTGAACCTTCCCCCTCCCCCCTTAAAGCTGCCCCAAGGGGCCTTCATGGCTCCCACCCACCTGCACTTAACCTCCACCAAATCACCAACTGTTCAGGCTGAATTCTTCCTACTGGAATCTGAAGCATCAGAATCAAGTAAGTAAGTGTTCACATCCTTTTTTTTTTAATTAATTTTTATTGGAGTATAGTTGATTTACAATGTTGTGTTAGTTTCTGCTGTACAGCAAAGTGATTCAGTTATACACATACATATATCCACTCTTTTTTAGATTCTACTGAAGCCCAGATCTGCATCTTAGTGGACGTGGGGCCACAGGCACGTTACTTAACATCTCTGAGTCCTTGCAAGAGCACCTCGGAGGACCACTGTGAGGGTTAAGTGAAAGAAATACACTCCTGGCACACAGTTTTCTATCTTCTCATCCACAGAGAAACCGTCCTCCTTTTCTTGCCTAATCACTGCCTAATCACGAGGAATACTTCCTCCTTTTCCAAACTGCTGCACTTTACCAAAAGAAATGAAAAATTCCTGGTCCACCATAAAGTACTTTCTTTATTTCTAACTGTATTTTCACAGCTGTTGAGATATTGCTTTATTGATCGTGGATTAACTTTCTAGTCTATTTCCCATAATACCACACCCAGATCCAAATAATTGTTTTTCTCCTGCGACCCTAATTCCATTACCAGTTTTCTAACTTTGAATCTTCCACTTCAGATATTGAAAGCCATTTAGATGATAAAAAGAGCTCACATTGCCTCAGTTTTTACTCACCGACACACCCATCACCACCCAGGGGCTGCCTTCATACCCCTCCACGAAACATCCGTTCCGGGTATCCATTTTACGTGAAACACAACACAAATGGATGTATATGGCGCCCTCAAAGCAACAGTGCTGCAAAGGGATCTTCAATGGGGAGTAACGTAAATTTAAAAATTTGTAGTCTCTGACAGATTTGTCTGGAATAAGACTTCAAAGTCTCCCATAATATCGAATCCATATATGTAGAGCTTTTCTCACTTTTTGGAAAGTTGGGTAAGGCATAAATTTTACACTCGAATCTTCCATCTTCAGACTTGCCTTCAGTGCAGCAATTTACTCAATCTAGCCCTTAAAATAAAAGCTATAATTTAACAAGTAGATTTTTTTTTTTTTAAAAAAGGGTATTTTTCTGCTCTCCTGGATAAATGGAAACAGTTGCCTCACTCCAGTATGTGGATGTACCAAGTAGGAATTTCTAGACTTCTTAAGCTTACTTATAACGCCTGCTCACCCCCTCCTCCTTCCTCTTTTCCAGCTAGTCAATGTCATAGTGACATTTCCTTGTTTGTAATAACACATAATTTAAAGATTTTGACTGGGTCATTTTGCCTTTTCCATCAGTCTTTTTCTCGACTCTCCTTAATTTAACACCTCTACGATCCGGGAGAGGGCACGTGACATGACAGCTGAGAGCTCCTCCAAGGATCCTGCAAATTATGACGTGGATCCTGATGCGTCTAGAATTAAAATAGATACTTTAAGAGGACAGGAGCTAGTTAGAAAGATTAAGGGGTTTCGATAATGTCCTGGTGAGCTATAACTTACAGAGAACAGGAAGTTTTACTGACGCAGAACCACTAAAATGTGTGAGAAAGGAAATAGAGGTTTTCTTTGCCTATATTTCTTGGCCTGTTTCTTCAAAAAACTTCATTGTTTTATAACGAGATAGTTTATAACTCTCTTGCTCTACTGATCTGACTGGATTTTGGAAGGGTTGCCTCTCTGAACCCTAGTCAAACTCAGAGACGAGAAACTCAGCACACGTGGATATTATGGAATTTATTATTTTCACTTAGGAAATCAACAGCATTCATCAATAAAGCTTTGCTAAAGACACTTTAAAAAAAACCTGGTGGAGGGCTTCCCTGGTGGTGCAGTGGTTAAGAATCCGCCTGCCAGTGCAGGGGATACGGGTTCGAGCCCTGCCGGGAAGATCCCACATGCCGCGGAGCAACTAAGCCCATGCACCACAACTACTGAGCCTGAGCTCTAGAGCCTGCGAGCCACAACTACTGAGCCCGCGTGCCACAACTCCTGAGACTGTGCTCTAGAGCCCGCGAGCCACAACTCCTGAAGCCTGGGTGCCTAGAGCCCGTGCTCTGCAACAAGAGAAGCCACCGCAATGAGAAGCCCGTGCACCGCAAGGAAGAGTAGCCTCCACTCGCTGCAACTAGAGAAAGCCTGCGTGGAGCAACGAAGACCCAGTGCAGCCAAAATAAATAAATTTTAAAAAAAATACCCTTTAAAAAAAAAACTTGGTGGATCCCTCACTATTTGGATCCACTCTCCTATCACCAAAGTTCTTCTGCATTGTCATCAAATATTTACTGGCCATGAACTAAGGGCAAGGTTCTAGCTCCTGTTCCAGGAATAAAAATATATGGAAAAATACAGAGCTGGCTCCCAAGATTTTTTTAATAATATAGCGGAGTAGACAAGCACAAAATATATTTAGAAATAGAATATCAGTATTGTCTAGGCCCCTGGAGATCACCTAACCCAATAAACTCTTCAATAAAAGTGGCTAAACATGGAAATGCTGATCCCTTGGTCACGGCCACAAAGCCAGCTGAGAGCCTAGCTGACCACGGGAAGCCCATTCCTTTCTCTCCTATTTCAATCCTCCTCTCCAAATGAAGGGCACCACAACTTCTAATCACAGATCAAAGAAATGAGGGACCACTATGTGCAAACTACGACAAAGATCCTTTTCCCAAAATGAAAGACTTCCAGTGATTTGTCACAATTACATACCAAATGCATCACTTAATACGTGATGCATTACTCAGGAAAGCAATGGAGCCTGGCTACTCAAAGTGTGCTCTGAGGGGAGAAACTACCAGAGCAGGACGAGAAGATGATGATATCGGAAGTGGACAGCTGACCCAAGAGGCTGGACCAGGCCTGTATACAAAAAAAATGGGTGCTCTGAGAATGAGTAGCAACAGCAGCACTGGGGGGCTTTCTAAGAAATGCAGAATCCCGGGCCCCACCCCAGAACCACTCAATCAGAATATGCGTTCTTACGAGAATGCCTAGGTGAGGACTGTGCAGAGCAAGGTTTGAGAAGCACCACGGCAGAGGGCACGTTAGCATGAAGGGTGAATTTGCCAAGAGTTCCCACTTTCCTCGGATACACATGAACACATAAGCAACCTCCATACTTAATGAGTAAAGAAAATGGAAACTTTCCATTTTGGAGAGGCTGCCTGTGTTCTTTGGATAAAGCACCACCTCAAGCGAAGTGCTGTGTCCTCCACTGCCCAGCAGAAACCCCAGCACTTCCGTGAATCCTTTCCAAATCACAGAAGCCAAGATACATCCTCTCAATACACACACTGCACTTACGGAGCATCACCCTTTACACATATCCCCAACTGCCCGTGTTCTCAGAGATGTAAGATAACCCCAAGTAGAAAGACAACCAAGCTTAACAGTATCTTCCTAACTCGGTTTCAGCTGAGGCACCAAAAGTTAAGAACTGTAATGATGGTAGCCAAGCATCCCTACAGCCTAAAGGGTCTGTTAGACTATTAATACAGGAAATGATAAAAGGGTCTGAAATGGATAGCACACAACAGCCATCATCCACCTGAGAGGAAGCTTCCAATACAGAGAGTTGGTGGAATTCTCTGGAATCTCCATCCTTCCAGTGGAGAAGGATGTACAACCGGATGAGGAAAAGGAAAGCTGTTGGTTGTCTCTGAGCACAGAGTTCCCCTCGGGCAGCTTGAAATGGGGCCCCCCGAAGCATAAAGCAGTGGTACCCTGACCCCTCCTGGAAAAATTTAAAATCAAGGAGCTGAACCCCGAGTGCCTCTCAGGCAGCCGGATGTGAAGAGTGAGCAAGCTGTACCAGTAATGGTGATGGGACACGGGATGCTTCTCATGAAACAGAAATGGACCACGTGGGAGGTGGAAGCCAGGAGCCACTTAGCCAGGAGCCCCACCCAACAGAGCAAAGTACCTAGCCCAGGGTGACACCAGGAAGCGTGAAGATAGGGACAGTATCACAGCTGGGGAAGATGCTACAGTCACCCATCAATATCCTGTGTGGGTACATTCAAAGAAAACACCCTGAAAACACCCCACGAAAATAAAGGTCACTTTTGTGCATTTGCCACATCTAGAGCAATCTGTGACCCTCCATATTCGCTCTGCCTTTCCCCTCATCTCTTCTCTGTCTGAACTCAGCCTTGGAGAAGTGACAAATGGGGACTGGTGGGTGCAGAAGAGGAATAAGAAACGTGCCAGGAAGGAGGCCGAGAAGCCGCCCCCCCACCCGTCCCACAGGCTTCTAGACCTCAAACAGGTCAAGCTGAGAGAGAGGAGAAGCCTGTCTTAACCTTATTATAGTAGACTGGCCTGGGCATTTTAACTTCTGAAATCACACTATTTTTTAACAGAAAAGGACCCAGCAAAAGCTAAATAGCTTCACAAATCTGGGTACAAACTAGCCAAAGATTTGTTTCAAAGGCACAGGTGGAAAAAAAAATAAGGTCGTTTCATGAAAGTTCCATGAGTCCAGTGCATTCAGAAGAACACTGGGAATTCATTGAAGAAGGAGGTCGGGTCCAAGGCTTATTGAAGCCCCCAGGTGCTTTACACATTCCACATCATTTTTCCTAGAGCTCATTGGATTGAGAAAAATGTAGAAACCCCCCAAAGTAGCTCAACTTAAAAAGCAAAGCAAAAACAATAATGAACAAATGTATTGTGGATGTAATCTAGATTTTCTGGGCCCCCCTGGGCAGTGGAGACCTTGTCCTGCCCTCATCTTGAACCTAAATGTTACATCAAACGACCCAACTCCAATTGCCACAGAAGAGCCAGGTCTAGCCATATAGCACATCAGTGAGCCCATAGGTTTTCTTGCTACTTCTCTGAAAAGTGAGATACAACACCCAACCTTTCTATTCTGTTCCCCAACGTACATCTCCTGGCCGCCAGCAACGTCATCTTTTTCTGCCTTGTTCCCTTTTATCTCTTGCTGTAAAGCCTCACACATACCCTCTATTTTTCTGATAAGTTCAGCTCTGGCAAGCTCTGTCCACTAATAACCTGGAACGTACCCATTAGAAAGCAATTCAGTGACTTTTGTTTCCCCCTCACTTGTGTCCCTGAGATACAGAGCGAGAATGCAAAGAAGCTTATCAAAAAGTCTGTTCAACCAAAACAGTTCTATTTGGTAGGAATGGGGAGTGGGACTGAGAAACAGGAAATCTTGGTAGTAATTACAGAGTTTTCTTTATTTTCTATCAATTTTACATATTGGACATCTCAGGAGACAGAAGGAGCCTACAAGGAAACAAAGGAGAGTAGAGACAGGCTTCCCGTGAACTGTACCCAGAGAGTCTGAAAGTGAGGCCAGGTCCTCGGAGTCTCAGGGGTCATCATGTCTGTCACCTCTGCTGCTCCCCCCTCCCCTTTCTCCCAAAAGTTATTCTTAGCAGCCCATGACCGTACATGGCTGTCAGAGTCTATGTGATCTTACCTGTGAGCCCTCGGTCCTCGGATGGGCGTCTCTTAGCTCAAATTTCCAAGGGAGTGTTTGACTGGCTCAGCACACCCTGGGGATTTATCCCCCTGGGAGCACGTGGTCAGCCCTGGTCTAAACAGCTGTATCAGGAGAAGGCCAGGTCCTCTGTTTCAAACAGGAGAGGAGGGGCGTGGGCAGGGTTCTACAGGCACAGACCATAAATGGCCCAGGACGCAATGAATAGCATCTCTGGTGCACACAGGTCCAGCTGGCAGTTGACGAGTGAATTAAGAAAGAAATGTTGCACCACCACAAAAGCGGATAGAGCCAGGGAGAAGATGATACACATTGCTTTATTGTTTTTATTTGTTTCAAATTGTGTCCCTCTTGATGATTTCTCAGACTCTTGACTGTTACGCAGAGGAGATGAAGCTGCGGAGTTCCTGTACTGGGAAGAACACGACTCTATTCTCACGGGTTCCAAATAAAAAGCACCAGAAGCCAGTACAGACGATGTTAAGTAATAACTGTCTATTGGAATTCTGTGGGTCCCTTAGTTGTCAAAGATCACAGTTATCAATCAGGGAAGAAGAACAAGTGTGTTGCGCTAAGTCTTGAGTCTGTGTGCTATTTCTATGACCGTAGGACATATGCTATGACCTGGCTAAACACTACTGACCTCTCTTTTCTCTGACCAGCTGCAATCCTGCAATGTGGCTGTACTCATGTTTCACACCCCCTGGTATTTTATGCTGTTGTTTCCTGTCTCATCTGTGAAAATCCTATCTCACTCATAAAAGTAGCAGATTTTTTTTTTAAGAACAGTCAACAAGGAGTCCAATGCCTATGAAATACATAAATAAACCTCAGCACTGAGGAAACAGATAGACTTAGGGGTTGAAACTTACTGAATAACAAAATGCATTACTATTTATTTATACATTTTCAGTTTGAACACATTTTCTTGCTTTCTACCCCCCGCCTTGTGACTACAAGTGCTTTGCCTGTAATCATGGAGCTCCATTTCCTCAGTTTAAAAAAAAAAAAAAGGAGAAATAAAAACTTAGGTATCTACCTTAGTAGCTATTATGAAGATGAAATAAGATACCATTCAGGAAAAAGTTGTGAAAAGTGGAAGGACAGAGAAAGGCATCTCAAACTGTTGATGGCCTCTTCATTTCATTTAGGACCTTCCAGGCTTCAGGCCTCAAGTTTATGTCAGATATTCATAGTGCTTGTTTTTACACTAAAGTGTGAAGGACTCCCACTGGCTTAGAGTTTCCATTGAGTACATTTTACTACAGAAATGCGTTTGATTTCTATGCTCAGGGATGTCTTAATAATGGCAATCACTTTGCCTTGGCTCTTTCTAGGGTTGAAATATCATCAGCAAGTAAGAGCTTGATGGGGCTCTGAAACCTAGTAAATGTCCTCAGTGTTCACATAATGAAAAAAAAAAAAAGGCCCAGAGAGCTGCAGCCACTTCCCTGAGACTCAGTCCAAACAGGAGGCACAGCTCAACCAACTGTGAGATCCACTCATCCTCCTTCTCCCTTAATTCCACATTCCTCCACCGAACGAGTTTTTCCACATCTGAACTCATACATTTGAGATGACTTTAGCAAAGGCCCCATGAATCTTCATCTTTTATTTTATGAAAAATAAAATTAAAAAATATGAACTTGTTCTGCTGCATTCACATTTTGTCAGGTATAATTTTTAATTATCTAGTAATGTCTAAATATCTTATGTCTTCTTAACTGCATTTGAAAATTTCATTTAAAAAAAAGGAAGACAGAAGTGTGGGATTAACAGACATACTACTACATATAAAGTAGATAAACCACAAGGTCCTACTGTATAGCACAGGGAACTATATTTGATATCCTGTGATAATGGAAAAGAATCTGAAAAAGAATATATATATGTATAATTGAATCACCTTACTTGTACTCCTGAAATTAACACAACATTGTAAATCAGCTATATTGTTCAATAAAAAATTGTTTTAATTAAATTTTTAAAAATAAAAAAAGGAAGATAGAGACACTTGAAAGAGCATTATAATCATGTGGCATGAAGACAATTCAAACTTTCTAAGGCCCTAGAATGTGGGGAGGGGATGAGTGAGGTGTCAGATAACTTTCCTCCACCTCTGTTGACTAAATATAGGTTTCCAGGCCCTTAGTCAAAAATAATATGAGATTTGGGATCTATAAAATTCCAGTCCCTCTATTTCCTTCACAAGATACAAGATGCGAGATCATTAAAATACTGCACTTGAGCTACAGCTTTTGACTTAAAACAATCCAACATGTTAGACCAGAAAAACAATTACTTCTCATTTACTGCCCTCTATTCCTGGAAATTTAACTTATGCATGAGCTTGTATTTGTTTTATGCATTTTATTGAGAAAGCAACGACAATGAAAAATTTAAAAATCAATAAAACGTAAACCAAAATAACCTAAATAGATTTTCACTAATATTCTGTAAGTCATTAAAGCAATTTATGTTTCATGCATTCCATTAAACTTTCTAAAATTCTCCAGGATGATTTAGATTCTGGGTAGTTAAAAGAATTTACATGTATATATTTTTATTTATATGGGTTTCTTTTCCTATTTCTTTCAGAAATTACCAACCACACAAGGAAGCCCCTTGTTCAGCATGAAGAACCATGGTTGGCAAGACAAACCCTGACCAGGACACACCCTTGGGAACATCAAATACCAGGGAAGCGTCCTTAGCCTGATACAGCATGTGGCCCTTGACTTTGTGTGCAAATAAAGAAGCCAGACGTGAAACAGCCTGGTTCCATGGAATCTGCCAAGTCTGGGAACCAGGGAACGAAAATCGAGTCTTGACTCTCTCATGAACTACTTATACCCGTTGGATCTCAGGTTTTATGGAATGAGAGGATTGAGCAAAATTACCTGTGAAGCTAGATCTTTGGTGTTTGTTTAATTTTTTAACTTTTTAGACAATTCTATAGGTTACATTCCATTTACAGTTATTACAAAATATTGGCTTTTAAAGTACAGAGGATTCTCTTGAAATAATACCATTTGCAGCAATGTGGATGGACCTAGAGATGATCATACTAAGTGAAGTCAGAAAGAAAGACAAATACCATATGATATCACTTATATCTGGAATCCAAAATAGGACACAAATGAACTTATCTACAAAACAGCAACAGACTCACATGCATTTTTTTAAATCTTAAGAATTGCCTCTATTAAGGAAGGGCATCAGGAAATATGTAATAATCCAGGAAAGAGAGAATGAGAAGGTAAGAAAAAAATGAAGCAATGGTGGGCAAACTTGGGAAATAAATTGGAGAAAAAATAAAACCATCACAGAAATTAAGATGAAACTGGAATAAGAACAGAAGCAAAAAAGATACTGGCATACATTTGCAGCGACATGGATGGACCTAGAGATGATCATACTAAGTGAAATAAGTCAGAAGGAGAAAGACAGATACCATATGAGATCACTTATATATGGAATCTAAAATATGACACAAATGAACTTACCTGTGAAACAGAAACAGACTCACAGACATAGAGAATAGACTTGTGATTGCTAAGGGGGTGGGGGCACGGGGGAGGGATGGATTGGGAGTTTAGGATTAACCAATGCAAACTATTATATATAGAACGAATAAACAGCAAGGTCCTACTGTATAGCACAGGGAACAATATTCAATATCTTGTGACAAACCATAATGGAAAAGAATATGAAAACGTATGTATACATATGTATACCTGAATCACTCTGCTGTACAGCAGAAATTAACACTACACTATAAATCAACTATACTTCAAATAAATTAATTAATAAACAAAATAAAATAAAGCAAAGAGGATTCTCTCTAATGGGAAAAACAGGCACTCCCACAGAGGCTGACAGACGTCAGTGGTCAGGATCAGGGAAGCTGGGAATTCAGTAAGAGCTGTCGGCTGAGGTCCTGGTAGGTACAGGGATCAGAACAGGTAGAAAGGTCTGAAATTCAAGCCAACAGACAAGCTGGAGAGCGGTACCTGCAACCAGGAGTTACGATGGACACCTTCTCAGGTGAATTCTAGCTCTGTGATGTGCTCACTCCCAGGCCAGGGATGGTGGCTGTGATGTGCTCACTCCCAGGCCAGAATGTGTGAGGGAGGAGAAAAGGCAGGATGTGACCCACGTTATGACGGCGATAAATCACAATTCACAAGCCTCGTGTGTGTCTGTGATGCCCAGAGCAGCTTGTGAGTCACGGCTGATCTAACCACTAGGAAGGCTTCCTAAGGAGAGGAAGTCCGTGATTAAGCTGTGTCCCCAAATCCGGTGGGGAAATCCTTTAACCCGTGAAAAGGAGGAGGAGGTGCTTAATTCCAAAAGGAAAAAGTGCAGACTGAGGACAAGTTTGGAAAGTGGGTGAAATGGCTCATGAAGCGAAGCTCTGCAGGTCTAAACAGGAAGGAGCAGCAAAGAGTGGGAAATGAGTTATCTTGGAGAAGGGAGATCATGACATTGGCTTCTGTTTTTTGTGAAAGGGGGAAAAAGGGACAAATGAAAACCTTTCGATTTAACAAGTTATCATTTATCAGAATGTGAATTTTGGAGAACATACATTGGGGAAAAAAAGAGAGAGACGGAGAGGAAAAAGTGACAAAAGAAGATATGAAAAAAGACTGAGAATCAACAAGAAGAGTGGTTCACAGAGATTTTTAAAGAGTCCTGGGGAGGGGAAGGTAGGAGGGTAAAGCAATATCGGGAGAGTGGCACCCACTGGCCTTTCCTTCCTCGATATGGTCTCAACGTGCAGAGGAGCCTTAACTGTTGTACTAAAGATTTAGAAAACTAGGAGCCTGGGCTGGGAGTTCTCCTGAAGGAACAGGAGTGAAGTGGGGGGACGCGGCGGTGGCAGCACTGACAATGGGTTTTCTTGTTGGATTTTTTGGTCCCATTTGTGAGATCGATGTTGTCCTTAATGATGGGAAACCAGGAAAATGGCGGAAATGAAGACGGAAGTTGGCAAAGTAGAAAAACGCTATCTTTTCGATGATGGAAAATCTGATTCAGGAAAGGTAAACCTAGCCTTTCAGCAGCCTGGAAAGAGGCTAGAGCACCAAGGAACCAGAACTGACTTTGTAGGTCAAACTGAACTTTTCAATAACAAGAGTAATACTCACAGGTTTGTAAACCTAATGAAAGAAGTAGCCTTACCTGGAGAACGGACTCAGAGCAGAAGTTATGATTTTGAATATATGCAAGTTGAAAAGCCATGCGAATCTTATATCGGTGCCAATGTCTGCTTAAGGTATTTCCTTAAAGTGACAATAGCAAGAAGACTGACAGACTTCGTAAAAGAATATGTATGACCTTCTTGTTCACCAGCTTTTGCTACCTATCCTGATGTCAACACCTCTGTTAAAATGGAAGTGGGCACTGAAGATTGTCTACACATAGAACTTGAATATAATAAATCAAAGTATCATTTAAAGGATGTGATTGTGGGGAAAATTTACTTCTTATTCGTAAGAATAAAAATCCAATATATGGAGTTACAACTGATTAAAAAAGAGATCACGGGAATTGGACCCAGCGCCACAACAGAAACAGAAACAATCGCTAAATATGAAATAATGGATGGCACACCAGTAAAAGGCGAATCAACTCCAGTAAGACTGTTTTTAGCGGGATATGACCCAACTCCAACAATGAGAGATGTGAACAAAAAATTTTCCGTTAAGGTACTTTTTAATTCTAGTCCTTGTTGATAAGGAAGACAGGATGTACTTCAAGCAGCAGGAGATCATTTTGTGGAGAAAAGCTCCTGAAAAACTGAGGAAACAGAGAACAAACTTTCACCAGAGAGTTGAATCGCCAGAATCACAGGCATCTGCTGAGCAGCCTGAAATGTGAACTGAATAGGAGAAAAAAAGAAAAAAAAAACTCTTAGATCCGTTGAGATTTAAGTTCGGCAGGTTAAAGATGGTTGCAGCATGTAGGGCGGGGGAAAAAGCCAAAACTCCATTTATGACAGTCTTCCTTTATCTTACAGTGCTGAGTTTATTTTATGACATAACTAAATGTTCTTCATGGATATACATATTTTAAAAATGCTTTCTTTGAAACACTGGAACTTTCTTAAACTGCCGTGCTGTTTTTTTCTTTTTTAACTGCACACTTTCATTTAATGATAAGCACTCAGCTATACATCAGCATAAACATTAAAGATTTTCATGTGAGTAGGCTGGTATTTGTAATTTTGCTTTCTTTCTGCATAATGTTGATTACAAATTCTTTTCTTCTCCTTTTTCATGCTAATGATTACCTCTTATTCTCTACATGCAAAAAATTAACTATTTTGTATTCAAATAAAATTAGAAAACCTGAGTGGCCTGTACATCCTGCAAAGATTTAAAACATGGCATTTCAATATTTTTGAAAACTACATTTATGATTTTCCATACATGTTTGAGAAATGCATACAAGTGTTTTACTGTAGGTGCCTCTGAGTCTACCATTCCATGGCTTCCTGAATTTTGTTCTCTTTGAAGTCTTCTGTGGTGTGAATTATAAATTTTTTTCCATAAGAGATTATGTGGCATGTCATTGCAGCTTTTTTGGGGGGGTGGGTACCATATTAAGTAACCATTTTGCTACTACTATCTGATAGGTACCACTGTATGTTTTCTGCAATGCGGAGTTGACTCTATGTTGGCATTTTAGTTTGTTAAAACTATAATTTTTCCATAAATACTTTGAAAAAAAATTTTTGGTTTAATGAATCTTTTTAGCACATATATGCAAATATAATTTTCTGGCAAATATTCTCTTCCCTTTTCAGGGGAAAATTTGAGGATGGGGGACTCAGGAGAACAGGTGAAGTATGTAGTTACCCAGATCTGGACAATTTCATGTTTGTTAAATTGGAATCTTGACTAGTTCAAACTCAAATGTAAACTTCTTCATCCACTCTGTTTAAATTTTTTAAACATTAAATTCAAGTAATGTTCAAACCCTCTAAAAAAGAAGGTTGCAGTCATCTGGTTTTATGCTACGCATGGGGTCTTGATCTCAAATACACTAAATGTGGGGTGTAGGAACTAAAACGAAGCCTGTTGTGTGAAACTACTTTCACTTATGGTTCAGTGGTTTTTGTACCAATATTTTTTTATACACTTCAGTGCAAGTCTTGCCAGTTAACCTTACTTTATGAGTAAGCTAAGTAACTCAAATTACATTTCTTTAAGCCTGTTTTACTACTATGGCACTTTGAAAAATGGTCAGTAACCAACTTCTTAACTGGCGAAAGGTACCATGTACCATGTGCTGAAGCATCTATTTTAAGTGTGGTTATCTGTGAGTGGTAATGTTTTCCTTCATGTAAGTGCCTGTTCAGAGCTTCAAATTTTTAAAATGCCAAATATTTTCATAGTCACTTGCATGTAGTAATCTGGAAAATATTCAAAGAAAAATTGAAAACCAATTGTATTTAACCATCCTCAAACTGTGCAACCATGATGTATAATAAAGAATTTGAGACAGAAAAAAAAAAGATTTAGAAAAAGTTAGGAGTAAGTCTAGAGGGCTGTTGAGTTATCATAGAAACTTGATGCCACTGATTCCAGGGCTCCACTAGGTGAGGTCCCCCAAACTACTGATTCTAAAGTCTGGGCATTGAATTTATTGGTGAGAAAGACAGGGGGAGTCCCAGACCCAACAATGGCTGAGTTAAGGTCATGACAAACCAGCTTCACACATATAATTTTCAAAATGCAAAACAAATTGATAATCTGAAAGCCCTAGAGAGCAACCCAAAGTGAGCAGATTTTGTAGAGGACAGGGTTTGAGGTAGCTGCTTCAGCTAGAAAGTGAGGGGGGATTTCTAGAGCTAAAAAAAAAAAAACAGTAGGAGAGCCTCAAATTCTGTGTATAAATGCTGCTCAGATCCCTGGTTGCCCCGAGCCATGCAAATACTGGGGAAATTCAAGGTGATCTAGATAAGGATAAAAGAACACAATTACATATAAGTTGCTGTTTACTTAACTGCCTACCTTAGTGAGAATCAACAGAAACCAGTCTCCACCCAACATTCACAATGTCAAGGATAAAATTCAAAATTACTCAACATACAAAGAAATATGAAAACGCGACCCATTCTCAACAAAGAAGCACAATCAACACAGATCAGTCCCCAAACGACCCAGATGCTAGAAGGCAAGGATTTTAAAAGTGGCGATTACTAATGAGGGCCATGAATTAAAGGAAAATGGGGCTCACACAACGAATGAAAGACAGCAAATCTAAGCAGGGAAAATAGAACAAAGTAGGAAACCTGGAATTAAGAATACAACATCTGAAGTAAACCACTGAAGTTGCCAAGAGTAGAATGCAGAAGACAGAGCACAAAATGTGAAAACTAAGCCATAGAAATGACTGTATCTGAAGAAGAGAGAGGAAAATGAAGATCTGCAAAATGATATAAAGTGCCTAACATATGTATAATTGTCATCTCAACAAATTGAGAATAGGACAGGAGAAAACACTGGGAGAGATAATGGCCACAAAATTCCCAAATGTGGTGAATTTAAAGCTTCAAGATGAGCTTTGAACCCCTAGCAGGATACACAGGAAGAGAACCATGCCCGGGCATGTAACATTCAAACAATGAAAACCAGAGAGAAGATCTTGACAGTATATAGAAAAAAATGTCACATTACACACAGGGACCAGTGTAGCAAATGACTATTCACTTCTCAGTAGAAAAAACTGAGACCAGAATTCAGTGGAATGCCACCTTTAAAGTGCTGCAGAAATAGAGACACAGGTGTAGAGAACAAATGTATGGACACCAAGGGGGGAAAGGGGGTGGTGGTGGGATGAACTGGGAGATTGGGATTGACATATATATACTATTATGTATGAAATGGGTACCTAATAAGAACCTGCTGTATAAAAAAATAAATAAAATTTAAAAAAATAGAATAAAAGTGCTGAAAGATGCTAACACATATATATGGAATCTAAAAAAAAAAGGGCTCTGAAGAACTTAGGGGCAGGACAGGAAGATGCGGACGTAGAGAATGGACTTGAGGACACGGGGTGGGGGAAGCTGGGATGAAGTGAGAGAGCGGCATGGACATATACACACGACTAAATGTAAAACAGCTAGTGGGAAGCAGCCGCGTAGCACAGGGAGATCAGCTGGGTGCTTTGTGACCACCTAGAGGGGTGGGATAGGGACTGTGGGAGGGAGATGCAAGAGGGAGGAGATACGGGGATATATGTATATGTATAGGTGATTCACATTGTTATAAAGGAGAAACTAACACACCATTGTAAAGCAATTATACTCTAATAAAGATGTTTAAAAAAAAATGTGCTGAAAGAGAAACCAAGATCTTATCAACTCAGAATTCTCTAACGGGAAAAAAATACCTTTAAGAATAAAGGCAAAGTAAAAATGCAGGTGGGTCTAACTAGTATTATTTCACAAAATGCATTCCTGTTGAACCAAAATGCTTTCTGCTGACAGAGTCTTTTGTTTTTAATGCCCTGAAGGGAAAATGACAGAGACCCAACCTGAATTGAACCCATAGGCCATATCTTTGCCATCCCTGTCTCGTGGTGAAATAAGCACTAGAAGTAGAAAGCAGAAGTGAATAGGAAGAAAGAAGCTAAGTTCATCAAAAAGAAACTTTTACCACTTGGATTATTTCTGGTTCAAAACCTCAGGAGCTTCAGGGTATAATCTGAAACCTGCCCCCACATGTGGAGGGCAAGGAGAGACCACTCCAGACTGGCAGGTGGCAGTTTTAATAAGCAAGGGGACTTAGATCTCGGGTGGCCCCAAGACGCACAGATCTCCTTACCCGCCCCCCAGAATCTCCAAGTTTATAGATAGGCTTTAACTGGGTTCAGTCACGTATTCAGGCCAGGTGGTCTCAACAGCAGCTCACTCTCTCAAGGCTACGTCCTTGGAACAGCTCCCACTGTGGGAACAGTAGGCAGATGCAGCTTCCAAGGACGGGGGGGCGGGGGGGGGGCGGGGGGGAGGAGCCTCCAACTGCCCTGGTCCAGCTCACAGGTCAACCAGCAGTCATGTCCTCTTGATTTCCCCCAACAACTATAAAAATGCCCAACATAAAGCAATCAAAATTAGAGCTTTAGATACGATATTGTATCTAGTTTATCAGTCAAAATGTTTTAAATATAAAATTTATTTTCCTCTCAATATGCATGACATTGAAATTTTAATACTTTGGCGAGATCAGAAAACAGAATGTGAGGCTACCCTGCAGGCCTGAATATGCTCACCCCACATCAGTAGCAGTCACTTCTATGTACCACTACTCTTATGTTTCAAAAAGCAGTGAAGAAAAGGATTGGTAATTAGCACCAGTGAAGTAAGAAGTTAACATAAGGAAAAAAAAATTTTTTAACAAATTACAGCATAATTTTGGAATACAGTTGAGCGACTACACATTAAAGTTTAAGTTGTCCATTCTGCAATACTGAGATGTGTCAGTAACCCCACCTTTTACCACAGAAGACTTCAGCATCTTTTAGACTATGAAAAAGAAATGCAAACATCTTGTATAAATAATAAAACTGCAGCTCTTCTTTCTATAAAGGTTATATTGGATTTTAATAAATTCCTTCTACAATGGTATGTAAGTTTTCCAAACCAAAATTTTAAACGTTCACATTGTTTAGCAATATTATTGCAAAATATATTCATTTAAAAAAACCCTACAAAACCCTACAATATATTGTAACTATGGAAGATTTAAGTGGAAAGTATAGTCAAAATAAGAATCACTCTGTCTCCTAATTCTGAGCTCATCAGCGTTAACATGTGGTATATTTCCTTACTGTCTTTTCGCTTCACATGCGTATTTCTATGTAACTAGTAGCATGAAGTGTATACCATTCATTTTGTATCTTTTTTTTTAAAAAAAGAAAGCAAGAGAGTAAGGCACTTAGTGAGTTTCCAGAAAGTCTCAATGTCAGACCAGAGCTGGCAGAAGTCAGTAAGCCCTGGAGGGCGCCGAGCCCACCCCTGTGGAGTTGCCCCAGGTAAGCTGCTCCACTGGTCTGTGGGCTGCACCCAGCTGTTACGCCCTCTTGCAAGTATCTGTAGCTTGAAGGATATGCTTACTGCGCTCAGCACCAGACTGACACGGGGTAGGGGAGACTGCAGGATCCCATGGGGACATGTTACTTTCCCAGTGCCAGGTGGCTGTCACTCTGGAGCTACCTCCTCAGGACCAGTGGCTCCTGCCCACACCAGGGATGACAGTTGGACTGGTACCCTCTGTGGTCCTTGGCAGCTATTAGCAGATGGCCGATGACCCCACAGTCAGGAGCAAGGAAGCTACAAGAAGGACCTTTCTTTTCCCAAGTCTGGGGGTGTCAATGTTTGAGAAGGAACCCAGAGGCAAATAACACATCCCAAGATGGCTAAACTCAACCACTGAGCGGCCACCCTGAAAGAGGAAGACAAGAAATGTTTCCCAAGGAATGTCTGCCCAAGAACAAATCATAATAAAGTGCCAAACAGAAATGGTTGTGACAGTAATCAGTAACTTAATAACACGAAAGGGAGTCCAGCTGACACGTCTTCTGGAGAGGTTGAGGCTCTTCCGGCCAAGAAGTGTCCCAACATGAACCCTCCAAAGAGCACATAAGATGGAAAAAAACACTGCAAACGTACAATAAAATAAACTGATATTATTAAGTTTGATGCTTTATTAAAACTATTGAAACCTAAGTCTCACGTGGTCTGTCCAGTACTTTCCAATGTCGACTGTTAAGTACGTGCCCCTCATTCTCTCCAGAACGTTCACTAACCCTCCATCCCAGCACTGCCACCTCTCTGCAGCAACCTCCAAAACAAACTACCAACTACAATTTACAAAATGCGAAAGCAAAGTACAACTTAACTAGATTCTTCTTTGAGGAAGGGGATTGGAATTTTTTTCTCCCAGCAGATGGATAATCATAACCTCCCTTTAGGCTATGGGGACCATCAATGATTTTAAAGCATGAAGGGTGGGTATGACTAGAGCTGTGTTCTAGAGAGTCAAAGCAATCTGCAGATTTGTATTCGGGTTCTTGGAACTTAGTAGGAGTTTACAATGTTTGCTAAATAAGTGCCTGATGATGACTGTTTATTGAAGTAATACCATTCAATGGACCAAGCATTTGGTGGGCACCGGCTAGAGGCACAGGGTGATCCCTAACTCATGACTAAAGGTTTTCTAGGACATTCTAAATTGTTGCTGTGTGTTTGAACACTTCCCGGGAAGTTTTATTGGTGTCAGTACCCTGCAGTATTGCCAAGAAGCCACTTTACCATCGGAACAGAAGGCAGTTTAAAAAAGAAATTACTGAATGATCTTCTGAATGTCTCTACTACATACTCACTGATGAGTGAAACTCTATTATCTTTAAAGACTTATAATATCAGCTACCCCATATTAAAAAGACATCTCTTAAGGATATTAAATAAAGTAAATGTGAAAAGTGTAACTACTCGAACCATAGTTAATGAGAACAGAGATCAAGACATGAGTTGCTGATTCAAATATTTCACTCAGGCCTGAATGGAGTAGAAAACGCTGGTTATCACTTAATTGAAATAAAAGTATTCAGTCCTGATTCCTTCTGTTACATAACAGACCAGGAGTTCGCTTACCCACCAAACGAATCTAATACCATTACTAACTTCAGCTCCACATATGTCCAACAGCCAACAAATAGGTATTAATGAGAACAATCTGTTAATAACATGCTAATAAACACATATGCTTCTCTGCATATAAAAAAGGTAGAAGCAAAAACAGGCGTAGCAAACACAAGACAAAAAGCTCAGAGCACAGATTCAGGCTACACATCAAATCTAAGATCCAAAGTACTTGCCTTCTTTCAGTTAAAAAAAAATTAGAAATACTCTTAAGATATTTTTAAAGCACATTGATACATGCACGGCTGCACAGCTTCCCTGTGTAACCCAGTTAAGGAATTTCCTCGCAAACTAACCACTACCAGGTGAGAACAGACAGGTGAGGCAGAGAAGAGAACAACTGACCATGGCCAAGCAAGGCTGTGCCGCGCACGAGATCGCCGTGGAACCGAGACCAACGTGGGGATCTGCTTCTCTGCGTGCGGACAGAGACGCTTCCCTGGGCATGTCCCTCCCGCTCTGGGCCACCGGAGACCTTCTCAGAACTGCTCCTCAGAGGGCCGCTGCCCGCACCTCTTTCCTCAGAACCTCAGTAATTTCCTGGGAATCATTCCAGGCACGCAGCGGCCCATTAAAGTTAATTACGCACGTGTCCGTGACACCGACAAGAGCGTGCGCCCCGGGCAGAGCCCAGAACGCTTCCCGGGAAGCCCTTAATGGAAGCGCCAGCCAAGGGGTCACGGGCTGATTCCGAGAGGCCCTGCCTCCCCCCGGCTGACCTCTCGCCCTCCCCGAAACGCGGCAATCCCTGGAAACAGCTGCGTCTGCCAGCAAGCCGGCCGAGCCCCGGGCAGCCCAGAGCAGGTGCACCTGCAGAGCCTGGCGTTGGCTTTGGGTCGATTAAACACCACCTGTTCTCACAAACCCCCGCGCCCGGTTCACCGACAGGACTCAAAAGGGCCCTCTCCCCGGCTGAGGAGGGGCCGGCGGCTCGGAATACGCAAACCAGCGCCTGTCCACTCGCCCGCAAACTGCCGCCGCCACCTGCTCTCCAGGTTCCCGCACCAGCCCCTCCGTCGCGGGTCCCTTACCTTGTGGCCTTTCCCCGGGGGACATCTGACGTTATTGGAGGCTCCCGCTGTCTGATTCATGTCCGGAGGAAGTTGGAGGCCGATTCTCCACCTTTAAAAGTTCCTTGGCGCGTGGAGGATGGCAAGGTGCGCGTCTCCCGGAGGCGAGGGGGGGTCCTCCCTGTGCAGCCACGTCCGGGCGGCGTCCCCACGCGGCAGGTTTCCGTGGGGCCCCCCGCCCAGGGATGCTAAGCCCTGCAGCCCGAGCCGAAGAAGGAGAAGCAGCTGCTGGGACCCGGAGGGAGCCCGGCCGGCGCCGGCGGCTCCGAGGGCGCTCGGCCCAGGGCTGCCTTCCCGGGAAATAGTCCAGGACTCTCCAGACCAGAAGCGCGAGCAAGTCCAAAAGGAGCTCCGAGGTGGGGCGAGGAGGTAAGTGTACGGGGAGGGTGGGAGCGGCAGGACTGAGCTCTTCCCCCCGAGTAAGGGGTGGGGAAAGCCGCGGAAGCACGAGAAGCCCGTGCCCCCCGCCCCCTCCCGGGCGGAGCTGCGACTGCAGGGCGCGTAGCGCACGGGCTCGCGCGGGCCTCCAGCACCGACCTTCGCACACCCCTCCACGCCCTCCAGCGCCGCGCCTGGAGCCGCAGTCCGTGCGGACCAGGCAGCCCAGCCGGCCGGCACGGCTGAATTGAGCAGGGCCTCTTGGAGGAGCGGGCGCCCGCTCTCGCCTGCAGCTCGTGCCCCGGCTCGAGCCGCCAAATCTTCCCGGGATGGTCGGGAGGTGGCACGCGAGGCTCTGCCGGGCTCCACTGCACAGGGAAGGCGAGGCAGTGGAGGGGGCGGAGAACGAGCTGGGACGGTACCCAGGCTCCTCGGCAGAGTCCCCACCAGCTACAGCTGAGGAGGAAGGCATCCTGCTCCCGGGGCAGGCGCTGCACGGGGCGGCGGTCTGCGGGGCCCCATCTGCGTAACCAGGGCCGTGCTGGGGGCGGGGGGCGGCAGCAGAGTGCATCCACTTCTTTCTGCCGTGGAAGTATTTGCATGTCCCCAGGATTTTTTTCTTTGTATGTTCTCCTCCGTCTTCTTTCTTTGGCACCTGGGAAGTCGTGGTCTAATTAGGCAGCCTACGGGTAGAGGTGGAAAATTGACCCTTGGGAACTAAAAATAAATAAAGTAATCAAGAAAGGGCACCTGCTCCATGAAGATTGCATTGCAACAGTTAGAATCACAAGTCTGAACAGTGGACCGTTAGGATACAGCCATGTTATTTAGCCAAATGTGAAGTTTTGCCTAGATTTCTCTAGGTAGTGATCGTTTGAATATTCTGTATCGAAATGTCAAGGCTCATAATTCGGTTTCGATTTCCCAGTCCCACAGCCTTAGTTTCATCATGTGTAAAACGAAGGACGGAGTTGGTTTCACCTGTGGGAACCAGAGCTGCACAGGGAGTTGCTAACAGAAGCACATCTCCATATGGTGCCCCTAGAACAGTAGAAAGGAGATTTCAGTCTCAGGCGTTGGCTGACGTTCAGTCATTTCTTTAATAGACCCAAGTCCAAACAGGAATCGTCTCCGTTTTGTAAAATAAGTTATCATGTACCGTCGCTTTTGCCCACTGACAATTCAAAGGTGACTCGTGACATTTCTATTCCGCAAATGTGAAGGCACATTTGGGGCATCTGAGTACCGCAGTGGACCTGGCATGGCTGTGGAGGCAGGTATCGGTCTAGAATCTTGGCTTTGCTTTTTCCCTGGTGAACATCTCTGGGCAAATTATTTCTCTCATTGATTTTACAGCTCTGAGGTAGGTGTTACCGTGCTGTGTTCTGGGTAAAGAAACTGGCTCCGAAATATTGATGTGTAGAAGGGGTTTAGCAAGGCAGTAGGCGTCATCAGATGGCAGGGGTCATTGTTACGGCTGCCTGGAGCGACTGGGAGCGCTTCACACTAACACATATGCTCAAGTCCACTCTTTTCTGGAGGTAAAATCTACAAGTGGGTGGTGCCCTGAGGCCACGCAGAGTTTCCCGCCCCCGCAGAGTTTCCCGCCCCCGCACTGCTCCACTCTCAGCCTCCAGAAATTCATCACAATTACCAGAGGGAGGGTCCTCCGGGTCTGTGTCTCCAGGGAAGCAGATCTCAGCCCCACCTTCCTGTATTCACTCATCTCTGCAGATTCCTGGGAAGCCCAGTGCCCTGACGCCTCCATGCTCTTCTGGGTCCAAGAAACATCATCGATTTTCAGTGCATTCAGGTTTTCCTTGTTGTTAGGATGGGAGTGATGACTCCTAAGCTCTCTCCATGTTGGGGCTGAAACCAGAAGTCTCTGATGTATCTTTTTAGTCTTGGGGTCTCCTGTTGTCTTTTTGTTTAAATATTCTTTTTTTTTTTTTTTTTTTTTTTTGGCTGCGTTGGGTCTTTATTGCTGCGCACAGGCTTTCTCTAGCTGCGGCGAGTTGGAGCTGCTCTTTGTTGCGGTGTGTGGGCCTCTCACTGTGGTGACCTCTCCTGTTACAGAGCACCAGCTCCAGAGCGCGGGCCCCAGCAGTTGTGGCACGTGGGCTCAGTAGTTGTGGCTCGCAGGCTCTAGAGCACAGGCTCAGCAGTTGTGGTGCACGAGCCTAGTTGCTCCGCAACATGTGGGATCTTCCCGGACCAGGGCTCGAATCCGTGTCCCTTGCATTGGCAGGCAGACTCCCAACCACTGGGCCACCAGGGAAGCCCTGTTTAAAATTCTTACCTCACTTCATCTCTCCTTCTCTCATATTATACTATAAGCAGCAAGGAAAACCCAGATGGTAACTTTTACAGTGCTCAGAAGTCCCTTTAGTTAAATAACCAAGTTTATTAGGTAACATTAGAAAACCTCTTCTGTTTTCAGCATAACTGCAGACTATGCTATCACTAAGCATAGGATCCAATGGAATCCTTGGGAGGCATTTCAGAAGCCACCTTCTATAACCCACATCACTATTTTTCTTAATCTTATTAAAGTATAGTTGATTTACAATGTAGTGTTAATTTCTGCTGTACAGCAAAGTGACTCAGTTATACATATATTCTTTTTTGTATTCTTTTCCATTATGGTTTATCACAGGATATTGAATATAGTTCCTATACAATAGGACCTTGTTGTTTATCCATTCTCTATATAATAGTTTGCATCTGCTAATCCCAAACTCCCAGTCCATCCCTCCCCGACTCCCACCCTCTTTAGCAACCACAAGTCTGTTCTCTATGTCTGTGAGTCTGTTTCTGTTTCATACATAAGTTCATTTGTGTCGTATTTTAGATTCCACATATAAGTGCACACCACTATTTTTTTAATGATTAATTTGAAGGTTGGAAAATTCACTGTAGTGTGGCCAGCTTTACTAATGAATCGTACTTTGGGGACAGTAAAATTTGGAGCTTACAGATCTGGCCGTATTCATTAGTGATCCATTTTTCAGTCCTGAATAAGCAACACTATACACAAGATCACACTGTGTCGGGCTTGAGGAAGAAAATAAGGATACAGGCAGAAGTTTCCCAGTTGTTTCCTTTCCTCCATTGCTGCCCACTCCCCAGACCCGCCCCCATCACTGGGACACCCGTGAGCTGTGTACCTGCTACTCTGCAGTGTAGTTGCTGTCTTCCAAGTCCCCCAGGCATCTTCTCAACGGCCCTGAAGTTGGAGCAAACACTGACCACCCCAGATGAGGGCAACAGAGGAGTTCTCCAAGGTAAAATGTGAACCATCAATCCACGCTTCTCAACGTGCTTCCTACCAGGAGTCAGGAAATCAGTACCTAGATCGAGTCAAATGTGACATAGGTTTTACCAGGTGAAACACCACCTCACATTATTGGCTGCATTCGGCTACTGTTTCCTTGCTTAACAATTGTCTGTTTTGCTTTTTTTTATAACTTGAATTAGGAATTTAAAAACAGACAAGTGCTGATGCTCAGTATCTCAGGGAAGAGTGGAAACCTGGGCCTAGCCCTGGGGTTTCTGCTAATTGCTCCAGGGGATGAGCTGTAATGTCACTATCAGGCCACCAACACTGGGAGTTTTTACATCAAGTTTTAGTGGCCATTCCATGTTTCTGATGGTAAGATTTCAAGTTTACCAATCTCTGTCTTTTAGCTGCCCACTCTTCACACCACGCTAAGCAAATGACAGAACAACAAAATAAGGTGACATGTTGTGCATTGTATTTGATTAAAATTCCTATCTATGATCATCTCTTTCAGAAAAAGTGGGATAGTTTTAGTTTACCCACCTGCGATGCAAACTGGCATCCAGACTTTACAGCAGAGGGAGGCAGAAGCAAAAACCAGGGACATTTTGAACGTGTGACTACATGCTGGCTGTGTCACCTTTAGCTCTGGATCTGGGAGAAGAGGGAAATGAATTTACTGTAAGTCATCCTCTCTCATCAGTCTAGAAGCAGGACTGAGAAAAATACATTCCGCGTAGGAGAAGTCTTCCTATGATGCCACCTACCACTTCCACAATTAATTTAGCATCAACATTCATTAATATTTATTGAACAGCTACTGAACTTTCAGTGGGTGCTCTGTGGACCTGATGTTTCTGCAGAATACTGATACCGAGCACATATTGGTCACTGTGGCATCTGGGGCAATTCTGGAATGCTCCTAAATTCTGTAATGCCAAGAGAAAATTTCTGGCACATAGTGTGAAAGCTCTATCCTCCTAGGAGCTATGATGGGTATTCATATATTTGCAGGTACGTCATCTATTCCTTTGCAAGTCAGTCCAGAAGAATTTGTCATGTTGATTGCTTTGGCACTTTCAGCCCTTATTAAAACGAGTTGGTTATATAACCCCAGGCTGTGAAGTAGTCCAAGTCTGCATTTTGCAAACAATGACCACCAATTAGAAGTCTGTTCTAAACACCCTGTTCTACAGAATCTATTCTTCTTCAGTGAGAGACTCATGTCATCATACCCATTACCTGTCCCTAGAGTGTGCCCACCCTGGCTCCCTTGACTCACTAGGGCTTCTTGCAATGCTAGCTCTGCTCTTATTTGAAACTTAACTGTCTTGTACCTTGTTTCCTTACTTCAAGTCTATTGGGTCTTCCATATGATGGCCTGATTATTTGACTTTTAAATAGTCTGTTCAATTTATTTCATAAAGAAAGAAAAAAAAGGCTGTTAAAAGCTCATGGTGGGGGACTTCCCTGGTGTCACAGTGGTTGAGAATCTGCCTGCCAACGCAGGGGACACATGTTCGAGCCCTGGTCCGGGAAGATCCCACATGCTGAGGAGCAACTAAGCCCGTGTGCCACAACTACTGACCCCCTTGTGCCACAACTACTGAAGCCCACACATCTAGAGCCTGTGCTCCGCAACGGGAGAGGCCGCAACAGTGAGAGGCCCGCGTACTGCAACAACAACAAAAAAGTCAGCAGCGAGGAGTAGGTATTTTCACTTTGTTAAAGCTTTCACACATAGCAAATCCTGACCATGAGCTATCTTTACAAGGTCGTTCTACGTGGCCTTGATGCTGGAGAGAGGCATCCAGCATGGGGCTGGTGGATCTCTACTGCCACGTGACTCTAGCAGTGGCACAGGCTCTGTTGGGACCCTGCCCATATCCAGTTGGCCATTTCTGTCCCTACCAGCCTGACTTCCAATGGCAAGTGCCTGTATCAATTGTCTGAGGGCTTTTTCTGCACTCTGATTGGTGTGTGGCAGGCTAGAAGTGCCATGGATTTCATGCCCCTGCCAGCAATCCTAACCAACTCAACAATGGGGCTTGGAAGATGAATACCCCAGCCCTCAACCTGGGATAAGATTACTCTGTCTCTCACAGTCCCCATTGCCCATGTGGAAAGTTGATTAACAATGCACCCCTACTGGGTCGCTTCCGTGGCTTATGTGGTAGCCTTGAGAAAGCCCTGGCCAACCTCCAACTGCAGGGAGAGACAACAGCTGGCTGAGGCCCCAGCTGTTATGCTTTGGAATCTGTCATGGCAGTTGTGCAACATCCAGCCTCCCTCCTCCCAGCCAGGAACAGAGTGTGGCGGAGACAGTAACATCTCTTGGGAGATCGGAGACCTCGCTGATGACCAACTTTCATTCAAAGACTCTCTGAAGAATATCCATGGACCCAAAAAGGCACCTGAGCTTCTCTCCTGCACTGGGATCAGACTTGCACTGTGGTCTGGGAGCTTCCAGGCCACCCTCTCTATTTTCCTTCACACAAGTGTTTTCCCTCATCAAGTTTTTTCATGTTTAACACCAATGTGGAGTCTCTTTCTTGAGGGACAGGGCCAACACACCTCAATTCCCCACTCTCCTGGTGGTGTGTCTGGAATCATCTTCCAACTTAACTACTGGTGCCCCATAAGCCTTGATTTAGAGTCTATTTCTAGGGGGCCCCAAACTAAGACACATTAGGAAGTACAACCTAACAGCCATAGCCTTAGTTCAGTTTTATCATGTTTTAAAATCACAGAATAATTAGAACTACAAGAGGTTTCAGAGGGGATGTAGCCCAGCACACTCACGTTTCATAGGAGGGAGAGAAATCAGTTCACCTCTCGCACGAGGCAGAGGCAGGAGTGGAAGGTTACTTTGGATAATGACTGTGAACTTCAGAGTTATAGATTGGTGCTCTGTGTTATGAAAGGAATCATTCCACATAATTGATACAAAATAAGTTGACCAGGTAGCTGTCTTTCACCAGCGCAGATGCTGGCAAAGCAAGCTGGAAATTCCAGGACACAGAGCTAAGGATGTGTAGATTCCTTGCAATGTGAGTGTCTGGAGTCTGGATAGGGAAAGCCGTTTACTCACCTACTATGCACAACTGTACTTGAGATGTATTTAGAAGCTGGTATGAATAGCAGTGTTGAAGGAATTGGTATCCATTTCTTAGTCAGTATATGCCACCCGTTCATCTATTACCCAATAAGGGTTATGTGAATGGTTTTGACATTTGCAGAGGTGACATAATATTAGGAAAACTTGGGAAATCATGATCTCTTCCATTTCCTTGCCCCCAATAATCCATGCAACAGTGATGAAGTGAATCCCTTCCTATTTGCCTTTTTCCTTGACAAATAAAATCCCAAATCATAATTCATTGGTATTGGTCTGATTATATGGCACCCCTGAAAATATATGGGTGCCTTTTGAATTGATGGTGTATGGTCATTCAGGGTACCAAATTATTATTTCCAAACTGTATAAGATATTTGTATGACAAAGTTCATTCTCTAGGTCTTATTATTTTAATTTGATGTTGTAATCATGCCAGGTGAGTTCAGCAAAGTGACATTGAGTATTGGCACTTTGTTTCTCTTGACTGGCTTTTCATCATCCACTGTATTTCTTTGCCCGTTAGATCTGCCAGCTCTTGTGTTCTCTCTGACTGGCCCCCCATACCTTCCCTTCCCCCATTCTGCATTGCAGGCTGCTGCTTCCCACACTTGGAACAGTTTCCTTCATCCATTCTGGCCATCACTCTCCGGCCCCTCTTCTTCAGACCGAGACACAGGCTCAGTCTCTGCACACTTAGCAGACGCCCTAATGTATTGACTCCAATACATTAATTCCTCAGGAATTTATGTCAAATTATGGTATTGATGGTGTGTGTGTGTATGTGTATAGATACACATATAGATACATGTAGATACAGGTATAGCTCAAATATGACCTTAAACTGAAAGAACTTGCATCTCTTAAAGTAATTGTCACTATGCCTACCGGGAGAACTGAAATATTTCAGTGCAGAGACATAAAAATTTGCTCTAATGGTATGTACTTTTTAGGGAAATAAATGAATTATTCCACTTTGAAAAAAATAGTCATTGAGGGCTTCCCGGGTGGCGCAGTGGTTGAGAGTCCGCCTGCCGATGCGGGGGACACGGGTTCGTGCCCTGGTCCGGGAGGATCCCACATGCCGCGGAGCCGCTGGGCCCGTGAGCCATGGCCGCTGAGCCTGCGCGTCCGGAGCCTGTGCTCCACAGCGGGAGAGGCCACAACAGTGAGAGGCCCGCGTACCGCAAAAAAAAAAAAAAAAAAAGGAAAAAGAAGAAAATAGTCATTGAGGCCCTTTCTTTTGATAGTGGTGGATCTGGCTGGACTGCTAGTCCGGTTAATGATTTTGTTTTTTTTTTGTCTGACAGGTTGTCAGACAAATTCCTTCTCCCTCAGAGGCTGTAGACATCATTTGTCCACGTTATCCTTTTTTTTTTTTTTACATCTTTATTGGAGTGTAATTGCTTTACAATGGTGTGTTAGTTTCTGCTTTGTAACAAAGTGAATCAGTTATACATATACATATGTTCCCATATCTCTTCCCTCTTGCGTCTCCCTCCCTCCCTCCCACCCTCCCTATCCCACCCCTCTAGGTGGTCACAAAGCACCAAGCTGATCTCCCTGTGCTATGCGGCTGCTTCCCACTAGCTATCTATTTTACGTTTGGTAGTGTATATATGTCCATGCCACTCTCTCACTTTGTCACAGCTTACCCTTCCCCCTCCCCATATCCTCAGGTCCATGCTCTAGTAGGTCTGTGTCTTTATTCCTGTCTTACCCCTAGGTTCTTCATGACATTTTTATTTTTTCTTAAATTCCATATATGTGTGTTAGCATACGGTATTTGTCTTTCTCTTTCTGACTTACTTCACTCTGTATGACAGACTCTAGGTCCATCCACCTCATTACAAATAGCTCAATTTCGTTTCTTTTTATGGCTGAGTATTATTCCATTGTATATATGTGCCACATCTTCTTTATCCATTCATCCGATGATGGACACTTAGGTTGTTTCCATCTCTGGGCTATTGTAAATAGAGCTGAAATGAACATTTTGGTACATGACTCTTTTTAAAGTACGGTTTTCTCAGGGTATATGCCCAGTAGTGGGATTGCTGGGTCATATGGTAGTTCTATTTGTAGTTTTTTAAGGAACCTCCATACTGTTCTCCATAGTGGCTGTACCAATTCACATTCCCACCAGCAGTACAAGAGTGTTCCCTTTTCTCCACACCCTCTCCAGCATTTATTGTTTCTAGATTTTTTGATGATGGCCATTCTGACTGGTGTGAGGTGATACCTCATTGTAGTTTTGATTTGCATTTCTCTAATGATTAATGATGTTGAGCATTCTCTCATGTGTTTGTTGGCAATCTGTAGATCTTCTTTGGAGAAATGTCTATTTAGGTCTTCTGCCCATTTTTGGATTGGGTTGTTTGTTTTTTTGTTATTGAGCTGCATGAGCTGCTTGTAAATTTTGATAGAAAGCCCAGAGATAAACCCACACACATATGGTCACCTTATCTTTGATAAAGGAGGCAGGAATGTACAGTGGAGAAAGGACAGCCTCTTCAATAAATGGTGCTGGGAAAACTGGACAGGTACAGGTAAAAGTATGAGATTAGATCACTCCCTAACACCATACAATACACAAAAATAAGCTCAAAATGGATTAAAGACCTAAATGTAAGGCCAGAATCTATCAAACTCTTAGAGGAAACCATAGGCAGAACACTCTATGACATAAATCACAGCAAGATCCTTTTTGACCCACCTCCTAGAGAAATGGAAATAAAAACAAAAATAAACACATGGGACCTAATGAAACTTCCAAGTTTTTGCACAGCAAAGGAAACCATAAACAAGACCAAAAGACAGCCCTCAGAATGGGAGAAAATATTTGCAAATGAAGCAACGGACAAAGGATTAATGTCCACGTTATCTTGTTAATGGCTGACGCAGGATTAGAATCTGAAGCTTTGTTATGGTTACAGATTATTGCCAAAAGAGTAGTTCAGCACAGCCAAGGTTTTCATTTTAATTTCCTCAGAGTCTCCTGTGGGCAACACAATGACTCAGAGATTCAGCTGTTTTCACTGTGCTTCTCTGTCTTCTCCACGTAAGGCTTGCAGTTCCTGAAGCTGGGACCAGAGGGCTCATGCTTCCTTGTAGAGGGAATCTGCATCTCTGCTCAGGTCCCGCTGGCCAGAATTAGTCCTGTGGTGCCAGCCACCTGCACGAGAGTTGGGAATTGTATTTTTCGTGTGCTCAGAAATGAAACAAAGCAGATAGTGGTGAGCGTGAACCAAGGCTCCCACCCCAGCAATCTTTAATCCAGGTTCTTCCTCCTCAATAATGCCACTTGTAGGTGAGCTCTCAGCATGTACGTTCACTGTCCCATTAGTGGTGCAGCCCTTCAGAGCTGTCCATGCAGGAGACGGGGAGGTGGGGGTCCTGTGGATGCAGCGAAGGTCAAGGTCACAGGCAGAAAGGGCACGTGGCTTTGCCTTGAGGCCTCAGGAGGATTTCAGGAGATAGGGAGAATGGTTCCGGTTATTCTGAGCCACGGGCATCACTTAAGGGAAGGTGAGAGGGAGGAATTCTTAGAGCCCGTCTTGGTAAACCAGGCAGGTCAGTCTAATTCTAGCAAGATGGTTCTGTAGAGAAAACGCAGGTTGGATCTTTGAATGCTTGACTACAGAGCCTGGACTATATCTCACGGTTAATAGCAGGAATTGGTTTGCTAGCCACTCATTCTTTGCAGGAAAGAGGAATGTGCTGTTTGGATTCTCTAGAACCAATTTCACGCAACATTTGTATTTGCAGATTCAGTTTCAATGACATTTTCTTACGTTCTTTTTTTTTTTTTTTTTTTTTTTTTGCGGTACACGGGCCTCTCACTGCTGTGGCCTCTCCCGTTGCAGAGCACAGGCTCCGGACGCTCAGGCTCAGCGGCCATGGCTCACTGGCCCAGCCGCTCTGCGGCATGTGGGATCCTCCCGGACCGGGGCACGAACCCCTGTCCCCTGCATCGGCAGGCGGACTCTCAACTACTGTGCCACCAGGGAAGCCCTTTTCTTACATTCTTAAAGTTCAACAGCAGGCACTCAGGAGGTGGTGGCTGTGCATTTGTGCCTTGGGTTTTCTATGACTAACCCCCTGGTGAATTTTGCAATACGCTGTTCAGTGATGCTCCTATCCGTGGAGGACCCAGGAAAGCCAAAGGCCCAATCAGGGCCTCTCTGAGCGATGGTGAAGCTGCAGGCGGTGGCAGGAGCTCACACATTATTAATAGGATAGGGCTTGGCGATGCCTGGCATCTGAGCTACCTGGGCTCTCTTTGTGTGGCCTGGGGGACTTGTAGCCATCACTGTGGACCATCATCTCCAGTTACACTGTCCACGACAGTATATAAAATAGAGTTGAACATTCACTGAACACAGTATTTGTGAAGGAACTTCATCTTTCAAAACAAAATGAGTGCTTTTGAAAGGCAAGTAAATGAATAGAATACTCATCATCATTGTTGAGTTATCCTATGTTTACTTGGGACGGACATGAAAACAGAGCTCCTAAAAATTGTAAGGGGTTAAATGAAAGCACGTTACTTGAATGAGGACCCCGTACATTTTTGTTCTTTCGGGCTGGTACCATGAATAACCCAGCAGGGTCATCATTAGGCTCTCAAGGAGCAAGGAGCTTTTTATTATTGGCCCCCTGGCGAGTCCTAAAGAAAACAGTAAAACAATGATCACTGAGGTGACCTCCAAGCTCCTTTTTCCCTTCAAAACTTTTATGTTCTTCATGATTCCCTATAGAAGTAGTCAAGGTACCAAACAAGAGGGACAGGACAGACATCATCCTGAGGATGTACACCTGGGAGAGGAGGCGGGGCCAGAGCAGGTGGAAAAGATGGGACTCAGCTGTGTCTGTACACTGCCATATCCCTATAAGAACCGAAGCAAATAGGCCAAAATGTTAGCATTGGATAAATATCCGGTAGGATGCTATTATCCTCCAAATGCTTCCCTTTGTTTGAAATTTATGATCAAGTAGAGAGTTATAAAATAAGGCTACAGTGAAATCACGCAGTCTTAGAGACCATTATGAGGAGTTTTGATTTATTTAAATACAGTTGAATGAACAATGTGATAATATGGATTCGGGTGTAGTAGGGAGTCTTTACTGAGAAATTATATTTTTAAGCAACTGCACACAAACATATAAATGTAAGGAACATTCTGTTCAAAATGGTATTACTCAAATTCATTCCAGTCGGTCCCATGGAGGGCTGTCCTTGAGTCAAGGGACAGTTCATAATTCATTTTCTTGTTTTGTTAATTAACTTGGTTGTGGAAGATAATCATATTCCAGCTTCAGATGTACCAGTAGGATAGGGCACGTGTACCAAGAACTACGATTGCTTGTCAACTCACTGAAAAGAGATTAAATCTAGCTTTGCCTTATCTACAAATCTAGGGGCTACTTCAAATCTTTGGAGAGTGTGAAAAATGGTACAGAAATCTAAAGATCCGTGCTTTTAAATAGGTCCCCCTTCCTGGTTTTCTGGCTTTATCTCTCATCAACTGCTTACCACTCTTCCCAATTACATACCACTCTTCCCAGTTACATACCACTGTTCCCAGTTACATACCACTGTTCCCAGTTACATACCATTCTTCCGAATTACATACCACTCTTCCCAGTTACATACCACTCTTCCGAATTACATACCACTCTTCCCAGTTACATACCACTCTTCCCAGTTACATACCACTCTTCCCAATTGCATACAATGAGGCAAAATCTTCTACAGTCAATTCTTGTCTTTCACCATGGCATGTTCTATAAAGTGTCGTGAACACTGAATTGGTGAACATTGAACCACTGCTCCTGGAAGAAACACAGCGTTGGTTTCCTGTGAGCCTCTGGTCACCACATTTTCTTAACTGATCAATACAAACCTTCTTTTATGTGTTTTCTGTTCCAGGACAGCATACTGAATATGTAACTCTTGAGTCACCAACACTGAACTCAAGGCCACCAGTGGTATAACCCACGCGTGCACGAAGTTTGTCTCACACACGTGGCTTCTCCGTGAGGCCTGTCACATTTAGGAACATGAGGCGGTCCAGCTGCACTATGCTTGGGGGTCTTTTTCAGCAGCGAAATCACCAAGAAATACTGCACAAAATGTGAACCACATGGCACGAAATAGCCCTGAACAGGACCCTGGTTTACAGCCTGAGCTGAAACACAGAGGCAGGGCGTCGCCCTGTCTGACCTCCTCTGGGGACGCGCAGGACAGCAACTCAGAATCGTCACGGCCTTGGGCACGTTCGTGAAAGACTGCAGAGGTGACACGAGTATTGATTTTGAGGTTACAAATGGATTTTAGCGAGTCAGTGAATTTGCAGGTACGGAGTCTGTAAACCATGCAGTTCAGGACTGACTATACTTGGCAAGTGCAGCTCTGGCCCGGTGACCTCTGGAAGTAGCCCGTGTGTGTGTGGGCGGGGGGCTGTCTGTCTAGAGGTAGGTGTCCATGAGGATACAGAGGTGCGTGTGGATGTATCAGGCTTAAAACGCAGAAGCCTCTGGGACAGACCAGGAATAATGCCTCTTGCAGTCTCTGCCGTGTTCAGTAGCGAGGGTCCTCCTCTGCTCCGGAGACAAAAACCCAATGATCTCCAAGCCCAGGGACCACCGCTCAGTGCCTTGCCTGTCTGAGACGCGTTCCCACGATAAGGACTTGGTGCGTGCTGTCCTCCCCATCTGGAATCCTCTTCCCTCCCTCACCCCATAGCCCGTCCCTTCCTCTCTCAACGTCTCACGTTAAACGTGCTTCCTCAGAGCTCCTTCTCTGACCAACCTTATAAATCTGGCTAATCCCACCCTTTAGGCTCCAGGACACTAACCTGTTGTTTCCTCGGCAGCATTTAACCCGATCAGCTTTTCTAGGTTCCATTTCGCACCCACTGCCTGCGATGGTGCCTGGTGCACAGAGGTCAGGTTTGTTGAGTGAGTGTTGGGATGAAGGACACTGAAGATGGCCAAGCCAGGCCCAAGTTTACACACGTGGGTTACCTCCTGGCCACCAGCTCAGGGGGGCATTCAGGCATAGCCAGCTGTCGCTCTGTGATATTAACTAGATTTCCAGAAGATGACAGACACATGTACATTACATGTAGAGGGAAACCCCAGTGATCTATAGCCATGGTGTTCAAGGGTTTCCACGAGGCTCTCAGAACCACGGCAGTGGGTAAAGGGGAGCCGAGGAAGGGAATGTGAGCCATCCGCGCACTTGGCTTCCAGGTCATCCAGAACAGCCAATTATGGTACCGTGTATAGATTTAGGCCTCGTATTGTGTTCTGTTTGACAAGAGGTTTTCCTGACTTATTCAGATGATATGAATTGGCCATTCGTTTTCAGTAATTTAGTTTGGCTTTCAGAGTCTTCCACATTGTGGCCCCAGTAACCTGACTACATGTCTGTTTCCCTAAATCATGCTCCTTTCCTGGCAGGTGGATTGACCCCAGGTCTAGAGAACGCATGGCCTGCGGTTGAAACACGGCCCCTTTGCTTGAGCTGGTCCTCCTGCCTACAGGCCGTCATAGACATCTCTCATCAGTATCCTTGTCTCCAAGAAAGGTGAGTTCTTACCTCCACGAAGCCATGGAGGATACACTAGGCCACACTTATCCCAGCTTCCAAGATACGACAGATCTGTTAAATTTTCTCTCCTGTTTGATTATTAACTGTTTCTATCAACAACGCATCTAAGATTTTCTTGTACAAAGCAAGTATTCAGTAATGCATGTTGACTGATTAGTGGTTGAAATTTCATGAAGTTTGAGGCCTCCTCTCTCTCTCTTTCTATTTCTCTCTGTCACACACACACACACAGCATATGTGAAGGTAACATATAATTCACACCCACTATTTTTTCAATGCATTTATTGTCACTTGCTAATTCAATAAATAATTATTGAGAATTTATTATGTGTCAGGCATTGGAGATACTGCAGTGGATAAAAACACAAAAATCTTTGCTCTCATATAGTTTGTCTGTGAGTAGGAAGAGACAGAGAATAAAAAATAAGTATAATATTTTGTATGTCAGATCATGAGAAATGCTGTTGAGACAAACAATGCAGGGAAGGGGGGTGTGTGTGGGGGGAAGGGGTTGGGTAGGGGAAGGCTCACTGAGAAAATGCTAGCGGAGCCAAGACCTGGAAGAGGAGAGAGAGTGAGCCCCGTGGCCGCCTGTGGGCAGAGCACTGCACGTGACGGCAGCAGGTGCAAAGGCCCCGAGGCAGCACTGTGCATGGTGTGTCGGAGAAGGGCGAGGGGGCTGGTGGAGCTGGCACAGAGTGAGTGAGGAAAGTGATGGGGTGGAGAGGTAATTGGGTGGGTTATGCATGGTCGTTGAGGCCTATTGTAAAGATAGTGGATTTTTCTCTGAACAAGATGCTATGTCATTGGAGTTATTGAGCAGTGGGTGACTCGATCTTACATTTTTTAAAAATATTTTTATTTTATTATTTTTTTTTGGCCGCGTTGGGTCTTCGTTGCCGCTGTGTGCGGGCTTTCTCTAGTCACGGTGAGTGGGGGCCACTCTTCGTTGTGGTGCGTGGCCTAATCATTGCAGTGGCTTCTCCTGTTGTGGAGCACGGGCTCTAGGAGCAAGGGCTTCAGTAGTTGCGGCTCATGGGCTGTAGAGCGCAGGCTCAGTAGTTGTGGCGCATGGACTTAGTTGCTCTGCGGCCTGTGGGATCTTCCCGGACCAGGGCTCGAACCCGTGTCCCCTGCATTGGCAGGTGGATTCTTAACCACTGTGCCACCAGGGAAGCCCCTGATCTTACATTTTTAAAAAGTCACTTGGCTTCTGTGTTGAGATTTAGACGTAGAGGTTTAAGAGCAGTTGACTTATAACCTATTAGGAAACTGTTGTAGGAACCCAGGCAAAGCCTTTGGGGGTCACGATGCGGGGTGGGGAGAAATCAGCAGATTCTGAGGACACAGCATTTTGAACACAGAGCTGAAGGATTTTCTGCCAGAAATTCTGGGGTGGGGGTGGGGAGAGGAATCAAGGCTGACACCCAGGTTTTTGTGGGAGGAGCAGTTTGGGGACGGCCAATCAGAAGTCTGGTTAGGCTTGAGCTGCCTATTAAACATCCAAGCAGTGGGATATGCAAATCCCTGTTTCATGGGAGAGGGACACACCTGGAGATAACAGCTTGGAAGCAGTTGCTATGTGGATGCTGCTTGAAGCTACGAGGCTGCACCACATCACGCAGGCAGTGAGCCTCAACCCTATTCATAGACCCATAAAAATGGAAATCCAGAAAAAGTAGCTGGAACGTAAGTTCTGATGTACCCCAATTCTTCATACATTCCCCCAGCATATAGTAGCTGCTCAATAAAATTTACTAACTGAGCAATGATTTACAAGACTTGTCCACCGAGACCTGGCCATTGTTGAACTGAAGAACTGAAATATCCTAACTTCTAGTCCAAGGGTCTGCTACTGTCCTTTACTCTCAACCCAGATTTAATTCTTACTATTTTACGCACAATAAACACAAATGTGCTTTATGTTTCTATCCTAATTTCTTTAGTAAATTACAGTTTGGCCAAGTTGTTATTTTAAATAAAATTTTCTTAATCTTATGATGCCTTTAACACTAAAGTTAGCTACATTTTTTATTCTTATATTTTAAGAACAAATGAAGACATGAAATAATTTTCTTGATGAATCCAATTTTTTAAGGGAAGAGTAAGAATTTTTTAACTTAATAACAATGCTTTTTACCCATTCCATTGAATTATAACAATATTCAACCCTTTTAAAATCTGATTGGTATAGATTTTCTCTACATCGTTAGAGATGATATGCTATATTAGATGTTTAAAAGCCTGAAAAAACATAAAGATCCATCTTGGTTTGTGTTAGATACATTTTATAATAAAAAGAAATAATAAGTATAGGGAATGAATTAATAATATAATGTGCATTTTTTAAAATATAGGTTAAATTAGATTTAGGATTATATTAAATCCAACGGAATCTTGTTATTAGCACTAACTTGGAGGCATACTCTTCCCGTACAGGTGAGTTACTGTGTGTGCTCAGTGTTACTAAAATATAAAAAGCACTGCCTTGGCTTATTATCCTCATTCTGGCTTTTCTCCATCTAAGTGACAAGCATCCTTTCCACGTCTTTCTTTTTTTTTTTTTTTTTTTTTTTTTTTTTAATAGGTAGTCAATTATTCTTTTTCAAGCATCCAATGATCCTATCTTTTTGTTTCTTTGTTTTTGTGCGGTACGCGGGCCTCTCACTGTTGTGGCCTCTCCCGTTGCGGAGCACAGGCTCCGGACGCACAGGCTCAGCGGCCATGGCTCACGGGCGCAGCCACTCCGCGGCATGTGGGATCTTCCCGGACCGGGGCACGAACCTGTGTCCCCTGCATCGGCAGGCGGACTCTCAACCACTGCGCCACCAGGGAAGCCACCTCCACGTCTTTCTTTTCCTTCTGCCCTGTAGTGATTCTGGAATCCCCACTATTTTCCGTTATCATTTTTAGGGGTAAAACCTATAAAGATGGGAGATTTTTCCTCAAAACAATCCTGCTATACCACTTACACTTATGCTCGCCTTGGAGAATGCAGATGCTTCCATGAACACTGTCGGGGTGTAAATTAGTTCTTCTCTGACAGAGGACGCCAGGACAGTGGGTTTTGTTTTGGAGATGTGTCCCATGAGCACCGCACTGGGGTCTTTGGGAGGAAGGCAGTGCTGTGTGGCCAAAGTGGACCATGAGCCTTATGAGTAGACATTGCTAGAACCTTCTGTGAGGGGTAGGATGTGAAGGACTGAAGCTCTCTGCCCACGAATGTCTCCCTCTCTGGCCTGATGTGTCTGCATTCAAGATGCATTCCTTTGCAATCTGAAAGATGACAAAACCTAAAGGAAAATTTTCCAGGAAGGTAATCAACTTATAATGAGGTGTGCACATCTCGTGACATCATTGATTATTTTTCTCAAATAGAAAATATTGGGTGGGCCAAAAAGTGGCCCATATTAAAATGGCTACACAAAAATTCACCAATTTTGATGTCTTTTTTTAAATGCACGCTGATATGACAACTGTCACATGCAATGTAACACAATTGTTTGAAGTTAAAGACATCTTACGGAAAAAAAAAAGAACGAACTTTTTGGCCCATCCAATATATAAATAAATTAGGGGTCAGGAAGAGATATGGGTAGCCAGTTTCCTGACAGTGGGCAGAAGAGGGGGCTCATAAGGACATATAAAGTTGCTCCTAGGAAAAGCAATGATTCTAGAGACTTCCTCTATCACACCATTTTTATGAAAGATGACTGCTTGGGAATTTCAGACCAGCTCCCCAGATTGAAAAACACACGTGTCAAGTATTCATGGAAAATCTGAGCGAGGGCACCTGGCAGAAGGCTGGGCAGACCTCCCATAGTCAGTGAATAATTGTTGTCCAACTCATCACCTGCCCTGGAACGGGGCTGGGAAGGACAAAGGGTCCGACCTACTACCAGGGAATGCTGTGTAGAGAGCATGATGCCTGTCACATTTCTTTTTCTTTTCTTTTTTTTAAAATTAATTAATTTATTTTTGGCTGTGTTGGGTCTTCACTGCTACGCTTGGGCTTTCTCTAGTTGCGGTGAGCGGGGCTACTCTTCGTTGAGGTGCGTGGGCTTCTCATTACGATGGCTTCTCTTGTTGCGGAGCATGGGCTCTAGGTGCACAGGCTCAGTAGTTGTGGCACGAGGGCTCAGTAGTTGTGGCACACAGGCTTAGTTGCTCCGTGGCATGTGGGATCTTCCCGGACCAGGGCTCAAACCCGTGTCCCCTGCATTGGCAGGTGGATTCTTAACCACTGCACCACCAAGGAAGTCCTGATGCCTGTCACATTTCTGACCACACAGAGCCTGCCTTCTTTGATGGAGGCAGGAGGGAAGTCTGGACGGGTCAGAACCGCCTGCTGCTGTTTGTCCCCATCTGCATTTTCAGCAGAACCAAACTTTGTCAAAGCATATGGTTTACTTCATCTTCATCATACCGTGCACGACACACCTGACCTCAGGTGATGCTCCCATCACGACTTGGGGGTTCAAGGAATGTCTCCTGGTTCCCTCCTGTGGTTATGACTGTCCTGGTCTTAACTAGCACCCAATGACTTGTGGTCTTTCTGTGGCCACATTATAAGCAGCCCTTTAAGCATAGAGTGCTTGTTTTATTTGTTTATTTAAAATTTTTTTTTTAATTTTTTCACACACACACACTGTATTTTATTTTTACAAGAGATAAATAAACTGACACCAAGCATTGTAAATGGTTGACCACAACAAAAGCAGCAATGACTGCAATTCCCAAACACGAAACACACTCACACTGTGTCATAATATTGACATTCAGTCCAGGAATCCTCCACTGTAACGGCTCCTTTACTTTACAGTGAAAATTGATTTGTATATTTTTTGCCTCTGAGTCCTTGTGGGATTCTTTTTTTTTATTCAAACAGAAAGTCACAAAAATTATAATCATCCTCATCAGTTCACTCAGTCCCATGTAATTAATTGTTTTTTTCATCTTGATCTTTTGTTAGCACTTTTATGAATTCATCAGTTTTCCATTAGAGTTCTGAAAATGCTTATTCATTCAGTTCAGCAGTATAGTCAGTTACCAGAAACCTGTACTTGTCAGAGTCTTTTCCATAAGCACAGAGTGTTTGGATGTGGGGAACAAGCAGCCTGGCAACTACAGTTTGATGTGGCCCGAGCAAATCATTCTTAACTTAAAAAATGGATAATTTCTCATTAGACAGAGATAGTCTAAGCCACATCAAGGAAAGTGAAGAATAAAACGAAAAAAACATCTGAGCACAGAGATTGGATTTCCATTTATTAGCTGGCCTCTCACTGTCCAGCTGCTCACCACGCTTTCAACATATTCTATGGTATTTTATAAACACCACTCTATGTTTACTGAGTCTCTAACATAATCCTTTGAGTTTACTTTTTAAATATTTTTGTTCTCATTTCTCAGAGCAGCAAGCCCTCTGCCCATGTTTATTATTCTAATTATCATCATCATCATTAATATCATTTTATTTTGTTTGGTTTTTCTGAAGTTGTCCCCTTTGAGAGCCCCCATGCCTCCAGGGTGGACTTTTAACTATTATTTTTTTTTTCAGATAGTGTAATTATTGAGTATGGATTCTCAACCAATCATGCTTACTAGGACTCTTAATTATTAGCTGTAATGGAGTCAGCCCTTCCCTGGGTGGGTTTGAGGTAACCCCACAATTCCTGCAGGTCTCCATAGTGCTACCATAGAGGTAGGAGACCCCGCAGTGTCTCAATTCTAGCAGTAAATTCACTCTGGGTGAGCGTTTGCAGGAATCAGCAGACCGGTTTCAAGGAAGAACCACACAATGGTAAGCCCAAATTAATGTGCACCAGAAACATGTGTATCATTTAAAATGAGCACTAATGGAAAAAATGTGTCCTCACCCTGTCCAATTCTACTGCTAAGTGAGGACCCCGAGATTCACGTGCAGACCAGGCATGCTTGGTGGAGCCTGGCTGGAACAGAAGTCTTATGACTTGAAGTCCCTGTCTTTCCCTTTCACACCCTTTCAAGGGTGTAGATGGGACTTCCCCGGCGGTGCAGTGGGTAGGACTCTGCTTCCAGTGCAGGGGACGTGGGTTCGATCCCCAGTCGGGGAGTCAGACCCCACATGCCGTGTGGCACGGCCAAAAATAAATAAATGAATAAAGCATACAGATGGGTTTTCGGGAAACATTGCACAAGGAAAAGCCCCCCGACCCCCTCATGCTGCCGGCAACAGGGAGATTCACAGAGAGTAGTAGATCTTCAGTATTTGCTGATCCCATATTCGCGAAATCTCCTACTCCCTAAAAGTAATCTGTAACCCCCAAATCAGTGCTCCCAGCACCTTTGCGGCCCTTTGCAGACTTACACAGAGCCTCAAATACCCGAGCTGCTCACTGAGGATGAGCCAGGCGATGCTCTGCCTTCTGGTATCAGCTCTCGTGCTGAAGACCATTGTCCTTCTCAGGGTCTCTTTAGTGGCATGGTCTCTGCATTTTTTAGCTCTTTGTGGGTGATTTTCTTGTTAAAAGGGGACCCTAATCATAGTGACGAGGTGCCTTCTTGTGTTCCTAAGAGCAAGAAGGCTGTGATGTGCCTTATGGAGAAGATAGGCACGTGTGTTAGATGAGCATCGTTCAGGCTGTGTTATGGTGCTGCTGGCCATGGATTGAATGGTCATGAATCCAAAAATATATTCAATAAGGTTTCTTTTAGCAGAAACACACATACGACAAGGTCACGTATTGACTGAGTGATGAAAAATGTTGTGACCAGAGGCTCCCAGGAACCTAAGCTTGCATTTTCCATAGGAAAAAATGGTTCAGTGTTCGCTAATTCAGGACTCATGGAAACTTTATAGAATATAAAAATTACAAATAACAAGAATTGACTGTCCCTCTTTGAGTGCTTTGAAGCCTGCATTTTGGGCGGGCGTAAATATTTAATTTCCTTTGTGTGTGTGTACACATGTATATGAGTGTTTACGATGAGAAATAACTATCCTCATTCTCCCAAATTGCTATGGGTTATTTAATTGACACATATTTCTAAAGCTCTTCCTTTGCATCAGCATTTTCTTAAGTTCTTTGGAGAATATGGATATGTGAAGTCTTCATCACCTTGGCTCCAAAAAATGCATTCTAATGCAGCATGCGTTGTGTGTGTATGCAGCATACACACACAAATCTAAGGAGTATAATATTGAAATAGAGCTAAAAAGTGCTACAGGAATTTATTGGCCTATTCCTGCTTTGAAGACCAACATGGTCAAACAAAGAGGCTGCTGGGAGAATGCAGAGGCTGAAGATGGCAGGGTTTTGGGCAGGCACAGAAGAAGGTCGTTAATTTCAGGATGAACACAGGATAACAGGTGCACCAGAAACCCTACGGAAGGGAAGTAAGGAGAGAGTGAGCTTATACTATACGAAATATTTTAGAGTAATATGATGCAATTTAAAGCCGAGGGGAAAAGATGGCTAAGTTATTGCCGTTTCATCACCATTTTATTGTGATTTAAAAGCTTTGCATAAAACAATATCTGAGACCTTCTGAGGTAATAGTTAAGTAGAAATACCTTTGTATTAAAAAAGCTATGGACATTGAATAGTATTTTAAAAATAGAATACTAGGAACAAGATGGGCCCTAGAATGAAACAGGTTTTAAATTGTGTTGCTGTACAATAATTCCTGCGTGTTTATTGTGTTAATTAATAGGACATTGTGTGATAGCTGGGCCTAGCAGCTGTCTCCATTGTGGGTGACATTTATAAAAGAACAAACTTAAGAATGAACTTCTGTAGGTCCTGGGCGGGGGCGAGAGTGCTTCCTGACTGTTCTGTGGGACATGGATGAAAGTGTTGCTTATAGAATGTGACCCAGCTGAATCACATATGCTGGCAGAGGACAGGGGACAATGGCTGTGTGAATTGGCCACACAGTGTAGAGATGGTGGTAACCCAGTCACACGCCCCCTGACTCCCCACAGGAAGGGTAGGACAGGCAGGTGACTGTTCTCTGACTAGTTCTGAGAGGTATATATACTGCACTTTTGCAGAAACAGAGCAAATGATTTTCTACTTCTTTGAGCTCAAAAATTTAGTTTCAAGTTGCTTTCTTGAGTTTGCAGAGCTTTATAGACTCAGAGGCGAGACCAGCCTCCCAGGTTTCTGATTCCCAGTGAAGCATTTTTTGTACTTGACTCGAATATTTTTCTGTGGTCCAGGCAGAGCTCTGGCCTCTGCCTTAATACCTTTAATCCAATTGTAGTCAAGTCTTGTGGTCTCTCTTCCCCCCACAGTGACTTTGCCTAATGCATTTTCAGTGCTTTATAGATTGATTTTATAGTTTAACTCTCCGAGGATATTCTTTTTAACAAGTGTGTTTGTCAGCTCAGGCAACCATAACAAAATACCATAGGCCGGCTGGCTTTAAGAGGAGAAAAATATACTTCTCACAGTCCCAGAAGCTGGAAGGCCAAGACCTAGGTGCCATCTGGTTCATTTTCCTGGTGAGGGCTCTCTTTCTGGCTTTCAGATGGCCACCTCCTCACTGTGTCCTCACATGGCAGGGAGAGGGGAGGAAGAAAGCTCCCTGGTGTCTCTTCTTATAAGGGCGCTAATCCCATCATGAAGGCTCTCTCCTTATTAATTCGTCTAAGTGTCATTACCTGCCAAAGGCCCTATCTCCAAATACCATTGCACTGGGGGTTAGGGTTTCCAAAATGAAGGGGGGGTATGTAGGGACATTCAGTCCATGGCACCAAGTAACCTGAAGGAAACAAACATCAACTATAATATCCAGACGTGGAAATCAGTCACTTGGGGACGGTAATAAATAGTAGAAAGTTGTACTTAAAGTCAATGCTATTTTCCTAAATTACATGTTGATACTTTTTAGAGGCAAACTGCCCAGTAGTATTGGCTATTAATCATAATTGAAACAATATGCCTCACAATTACCTGGATCTCTCCAGGTGTAACAAAGCACACATCCACCAGATGGAAGTTACAATGCAATATACCCTGACTCTCCATCACAGTGTCAGGCAGTTTCTCTCTCAGCATTTTCACGGGCACCTTACTGATTCTGACCCAGATTCAGAGTCAGTAAGGACCGTAGAAGTCCGAGCTTGCAAACTTGAAAATTGCTTCCAATGCACCCTTGAATATTCCCCACTTATGTTCCTGCTCTACTGTTTACACCTGACGATAAATTCCACCATCAGTTATAAGGTACTTATCGTGATGTTTGCCGTCCTTTGAGCCAAAACTATTTGCCAGAGGACGTAGGCTTCGTCCATTACCTTTCTTGCCTTTTCATAACAGAGCATCAAGCTCAGAAGCGACTCTGCAACTTTGTTGAGTTGACTTAAATGACATTTAAGTCAGTGTTTAAGCCAAATTGCCCACAGGATTCTCTAAACAGAAATCTCATCATTATACAATCTGTGGTGTTTCAGTTCCTGGGTTTCACTTCATCATCTTTCAGGACAATTTTGAACAACTAGAAAAAAGAAATTAAAATTCTCCAGAAGTCATAGCAGAAGAACATGCCCTAATTCCCCGTAGACTGTGTGTTTAATGGAAGTGAGTAGTCCTTGCTGGGGTGGAGTGTTTCCTAGGGCAATTGGGAATCTGCCCAGAGTTCTGTGGGAATCTCTTGCTTTTGCATTTTTTTCTAGGCTTGTGAAGCAGCATAAAGGTATCAGCCTGTTGACAAGACAGGCAGCTGCCCAGTCGTATCTGATTTACACCATTTCTTGAGACTGAGTCAGATTTGGACCCGAACAAGGATGAGCTCCCATACGCCTTCCTCGAATCTAGACTTAGGGACCCTCTGTGAGGGCTGCTGTGAGCACCTGGGCTCAGGACGCCCACCTGGCCAGCTGAACAGAGACTGTCAGCCTCGGTCACACACCTGCTCCCGGGCAGACTACAGAGGCCGAGGGGGAACTATTCCCCCAAAAGTGGACATGAAGAGGTGCCTGCATGGGCGGGTGGTTCCAGGCAAACAAGAGGAACTGCCTGCAGTGGCATGACGACCACTTACCAACCCAGGAGAGAAGCAGTCTCATCTCTATAGCGTGACTTACCCAAGACCCAGCTCCCTCTATCCTTACCCCAGGCGTGTATGGGCGCGAGCGTGTCCATCTGAAATTATTGATCCAATTTGTTGCAGGTTCTCTAAACTCATCTTGGACTTTTACAAAGTTTATTTGACCAGGAAAAGAACATTGTAGGGACTCATTCAAAAAAGGATCACGAGCTTTGAAACAGAAAAGTCAGTGGTTTCTGCCTGTAACAACGGCCCTTGTTCATAGACTCCTGTTTCTAGAGAATAGGCAACAGGTTGTGTTTAGTTCCCTGTTGGGGGGGCCGAGCCTCTCCCTTCGTGCTCCCCCCACCTCCAGGTCTCCCCTGAGTCCCTGTCTGGTTTTCTGCTGGGAGTCCTTCTCCTCTGTCTCACTCTGATGTCCCTGGTACCTCCCAGCCATCCTCCCTCCTCTTCTGAAATGCTGCTTTTTCTTCCCTCTCAACTCCCCCTAGACCCCGTCTCACGAGGAGGAGGTTTTGGAAGCAGGTATCTTCATGTGACACTAAGGTCAGAATTTCACTGAAGCTAATTTTCTGCATCTTTGTTTCTGTTTTGGTGTGAGTGGAGGTGGGAATGGGGTAAAAAAGAAAAAATTACCCTTGAGTCTCCTGTGAGAGAAAAAAAGAAAGATAATACATCAAAATCAGCCAGAGTAAGATATAATTTTGCCACATGTAGTCCTACTTCAGGTGGAAATACGGTACAGAGATGTGCTCCTTTGGAAGTAGGGACATCCTCTTAGACATCGGAAATAAAGTGCTGAGAGGATAGACCTCAGGTTAGGACTCCCACTGCAAAACACACGTGCACACAGGAACACAAGGAAATTTTGGAAGGTAATAGAGGTATTTAGTTCCTTTATTATAGTGATCATATCATGGGTATATGCCTATGTCCAAAGTCATCAAATTGTGTACATTAAATGTGTGCAATGTCTGTATGTCAATTATACCTCAGTAAAGTTTTAAAAAGAAAGAATCAATCTTCTGGGATAGATGAGCACAGAAACAGTAGTCAGTAACGAGAGAGCCTGAACCAGATTCCCACCACTCACTCCAACAAAGGAGCAAAGCAACAACAAAGATCACTTCCCGGGAGCGGGACTGAATCTGAAAAGAAAAGCATCTGGGGTGCTCCTGGGGAATAAACGGACATGGATGCACTTGAAGTCACGTAGCTCAGTTAAGATCACCTGCTCAGGTACAGGGCAACTCTGGGGCATCCCAGTGCATGGGGAGGGTGGGGCTAAGGACCTGTGACTCAGCTGGGAGAGCGCACCTCAGGGGTCTCTGACAGAGGACCCTTCAGTGACCGAGGACCCTCGTCTGCTGGGACGGCCCCCATCGTTGCACCGGCGAGCATGGCAGAGATGCTGAGACAGGTCCATTTCTGGAGACCTGGGACTCCTCTGATGGAGGACTTTGGATTGAGGGCTCCCACTGGCCTCACCAAACTCTCCTGAAGGCTTCTCTCCATCTTGGACACTCCCGCCTTCCTTTCTCCTCTCTCTTGCCCTGGAGGATGGGCGGGGAGGGGAGGGGCCACCCCATATCCTCCTATCCTCTCCTGGCTCCCTCCTTTTTCTCTCATAGGGATTTCACCTAATATGCTTCTTACCTGTTTGATCCTATCTCAGTGGTCAGAGGTCATGGACTAACAAAGGTGGTACTAACGATGGTCTGAGATGTTAGACGATCGATTGGAGAATTGATGCTTTTCACCCTCCACCTGCAGGTGATGTTGTCGTGCTGGTTGTGAGCTGGGGCGTGGAGAGTCCCTGGCACAAAGTGGTGGCTGAGGTCTGTGACATTTCACTGATGCTGACGGGGGAAAGTGTTTTTTTTTTTTTCTCTGTATTTTTTTTTTCTGTATTTTTTTTTGTGTGTGTGGTACGTGGGCCTCTCACTGTTGTGGCCTCTCCCGTTGCGGAGCACAGGCTCCGGACGCGCAGGCCCAGCAGCCATGGCTCACGGGCCCAGCCACTCCGCGGCATGTGGGATCTTCCTGGACCGGGGCACGAACCCGTGTCCCCTGCATCGGCAGGCGGACTCTCAACCACTGCGCCACCAGGGAAGCCCGTGTTTGTAGTTTTTAATGAGATGGTCAGTCAGGTGTGGCCACAAGAGGAGACAGAAGAGAGGCTCAGGGAAACAGGGTATATTATACACACAGGTCCTAGAGATGGGAAACACAGCACTCCATGCAGGGCAATGTGGGGGAGCACCACGGTGGCTGGGAGGCAGAAGACGGGGTGATGAGAAGGTGACTTTATACCGAGGAAAGCAGAATAACCAGGCATGTCAGAGACGGCTGGACATAGGGTCTGCACTGTCATTGATACCCAGAGGTCCAAACACTCATCATGGCCCAGCTTTAAGAATGGGGAGTATGTGAGCTACATAAAATTTGCAGTCTTAGCTTCCATCCATCTCACAGTGATCCACTGGGACCATGAATCTACTCAGGGGTCATTTCTCCAGTCCCAAAATTCATAACTGGAATTAATATCCTTAGTTTTTGGAGTAACCCCATCCCTGGGTTTCTAGGATGGGGAATAAGAGCTGTGCTGGTGGGGAAGGCCCAGTGGAAACTTCTGAAAATCCCTCTTCACTCCCCTGCCAAGATAGTAAATAAAAAATATTATATCCTAGAGGGACACGGCAAAGATTTATGCTACCACTAAAGACTCAGAGAATACTAGGAAAGGGAACCCATTATGTCTCTACTCAGTTCAGCAGTTTGGCCCCTGCAGGAACTGTACACATCCTGGAAAAAGACTGTTGGCTAACACAGACTAAAGAATAAGCTGTGATTGCAGCCAGACGTGGATTGCTGCTAAAGCAGATGGGTGTGGCCTCATGTACGTTGTCTGCATCCATTGTTCTTGCACATGTGTTCTTCCATTCCAATAAGAAAAGGCATCAGAAAATGTCCACCCTCACTCGGGATGGACAGCTGTGTTCATTTGTATTTTGTCTCAGGGCTGTGCTAATTCTCTCTCCCTCTCGCTCTGTGGTGTCCCCCAGCATCCCCCCGATCCAATCCTATTTTTCATCATAAGGGTTTCTCCCAAGAGATTTTTTGTATATTTAATCTCATCTGCTTTGCAGAATATCTTGACCAAGTCAATGAGCATCTCAGAAGCTATAGAATGTCTGACATTTCTAACTCTTACTGTTCTGGATGTAAAAGTATTAGTGTTTATGTTAATTTTTTAAAAAGAAATTTAGTAAGTTCAAGGTCAATATGGCCTAGTGCAGACTGTCAGTCATGCCTGGAAATCACCTGGAGAGCTTTCAACACAATCAGAAAGAACAACCTCTTGGTCTGGGTGGGCCTGGGCATCGGAATTTTGACAAGTAAATTATCATCAAGTCTCAGCTTTCTGTCTGGCCAAGAGAGACAGTTTAATTCCCTGGCTCATGGCTTTCTCCTGCGTTTCCTTCAAAATTTTCCTCCAATGTGTCTTTCTCAAAGAGGCCTTCCCGGGCTTCCCTGGTGGCACAATGGTTGAGAGTCCGCCTGCCGATGTGGGGGATGCGGGTTCGTGCCCCGGTCCGGGAGGATCCCGCATGCCGCGGAGCGGCTGGGCCCGTGAGCCATGGACGCTGAGCCTGCGTGTCCGGAGCCTGTACTCCACAGTGGGAGAGGCCACAACAGTGAGAGGCCCATGTACCGCAAAAAAAAAAAAAAAAAAAAAAAGAGGCCTTCCCTGCCCCTTAGTTAACGTGCAACCTCCCCACATGACACCCCCGCCCCATCCCTGCTGGGCTCCCCATTATGACGCCTCTGTCCTTAAAGGGAGCTGTGGGATGACCTTGTTCCCTTGGCTTACGGTGCAGGCCCCTCTGCTAGAAAGTAAGCTCCATGCAATGGAAACGGTGTGTCCTTTGTTCATGAGAACAGACGTCAGCAAACTACAGCACGTGGGCTCAATATGACCCCACGCCTTTTTCTGTGAATCAGCTTTTGGGGAGCACAGTCCACCGTTTGCTTTCACATTATCTGTGGCTGCTTTTGTGCTGCACTCAGCTGCTGCAGAGACTGTCCGAGGGCCTGCAAAACCTAAAATATTTACTGTCTGGCCCTTTAGAGAAAATGTTTGCTGACCCTTGGTATAGAAAGTACCTGGCAAATAGTACGTGCTCAACAAATAGTCACTCATGTATTCAACAGTGTGTCTAGCACAAAATGGGCAGTTGAAATGGTAATTTTATATTTGGTTTGATTAAAAGTGAGTGTGAGGCTTCCCTGGTGGCGCAGTGGTTGAGAGTCTGCCTGCCGATGCAGGGGACATGGGTTCGTGCCCCAGTCTGGGAAGATCCCACATGCCGCGGAGCGGCTGGGCCTGTGAGCCATGGCCGCTGAGCCTGCGCGTCCAGAGCCTGTGCCCCTCAACGGGAGAGGCCACAACAGTGAGAGGCCCGCGTACCACAAAAAACAAAAACAAAAAAAGTGAGTGTGGCCAGATCAGAGAATCAAATCCCTAGTATTAGAGATTAAGACATTCATCCATGTGGACTGTGAGAGATTTGCTAAGACTGTAGGTAGAAAAGAGTACTGGGTTTCTTTACCTTCACACTTTTCTTGCAGAGGAAAGGGGCGTGATTGGGAAAAGGGAGGTTTCATTGCCTCTTTTTGTTGTCCACGTAATTTCTGTGCTTGTTTTCAAGCCTCAGTTAATACCAATCAAAAGAATTCTCCCTACTTAGGAAATGGTGTTCTTTTATTGCTCTATAAAAGGTGAATTTCCCTGCACAGAGGTTCAGGCTTTTGGCCTCCCCTAAGGTTCAGGGTGTGGATGACCTCTGGCCAGCAACCTAGAAGAAGCTGTGTTTGGAATTTGCTCACCATCATTACCCTGAGATCGATTTTTAAATTGTGCATTAGTGTATTCATGAGGGAACATCTGCTTTTTCCGCCAAGAGCAAAATTGTGAAGTTGGAGAACCTTATCAACAGAATCTCTGGCTTTTCCTCTCTTCCTTGACCTTCAAGGCAAGGTTCTTACCCTTTTTTCAGAAACAGACCCTTTGACCCTCTGGTGAAGTCTATAGACCCTCCTAAGAAAGAAGTTCTCAAATGCAAAAAGAAGAAGAAAAAAAGAAAACCATGGGATTACAAAGAAAATGAATGACTATATTGAAATTGCAGTTATCAAAACTTTAAAAAAGAAATTTTGATAGTGGAACGTGCTTTTTAAACTAGAAGTTACAGATAAGAATTTCAAAGTCATGCTGAGAGAAAATAATATTCTGAGACATTTGCAACAAGCTTAACGTGGTATTAAAAACGTCAATGATTTCTAGTGGTAATGAAGTCACAGGTATTGCTAATGCAGCAGGGTTGTTGCCTACATTCATAATTGAAGGAGATGCTAAATTTCAGTTAGTGGTGAAGGAAATAAAGATGCAATTTTATCTCCATATTCTTTCACGGACCCCCCTGCCCCCCCGCCTTTTCCACCCCAATGAAGTTTTCTGGGAACTCTCTGGTCTTGAAAAGTATACTTCAATTTTATCTTAGGGTGAATTTAAGCGCATACATTTTATCACCCAAAGAGAGGTTCCTTTTAAACTGTACCTCTCAATCGCAAAGGAGGTCTTCTTTATTTATTTTGATTGGGGTACAGTTGTTTTGGTCTTATTTTCTTTTTAAAGAAATTTCCATGGTAACCCCTGAAATCTTATACAGGTGTACTGGGGACTCTGTTTATGCCCACAGTAAGCCTGGATTTGCATTAGCCAATTTGCCCATAGCTAGTGTGCATTCTGAAAGCTGATGAGATGGATATAGAATTGTACAATTTGCAATGAACCTTTTAGGCGGTGGTAGGCTACAGTTGGCCCTTTGCAAAATAATTTGTGTAGCATTTTTTAATATACATTTATTTATTTTTTATTTTTGGCTGTGTTGGGTCTTCGTTGCTGCGCGCGGGCTTTCTCTAGTTGCGGCGGGCGGGTAGTATTATGGGAATTTGTCTTCTGCACTGCCTCACTGTCTTGATTTTAGGTGCACTTATTCCTAAGGAGTTGTAGTAATGGAGTATTGTATTATTAGAGTTGGTAAAATAATAATGATCTTTTGCAGTCACTGAGCATCTTTGTCCCCTGACTTTGTTTGCACAGGAAAATTAAAGGAACAAGTTGACATTGAGTGCTTTTCCACCTCTGCAGGAAAAATCAGCAGGAGAGCACAAGCTCAGAATTATCAATGAGCAGATGCTAACAGGTTATGAAACTATGCAAATTGCAGGACCCTGGAATAAATGAGCTACAGTTGCTACTCTGTCAATTTAGACATGCTCATGGAACTCAGTAAGGGACATTAGGGAGAATATTTAAAATAGAAAGAAATGTCTATAATATTTTCTTTCTCCAGACCAAGACATTTCTGGGAGAGCAGAATTACTAATAAATTTACAAACCCTATGTTTCACTTACCCAGTGGGCATTTTCCTCCCTTTTCTTTGTGGCCGGCATTACTCACCTCTTCTTCCTCCCAGGAAATGAGATTGTAGGCACTTAAGCTTGTGCTGGTCCATGATTTGAAGAGGAAGTAGGGCTGAGAGTATCCTAACGGATCATCAGTGCTTAAAGCCAAAACCACGTGACTCTATCTATGACACACTTATAGGAGGCAGCATAGGTATTCTTCTACATCTAACATTTTATGATTCTAATACCATCTTACAAAATAATAATAAAAACTAGAACATTGGATCACAATGATTGTCTGGTGAGGGCAGTAGAAACCCTGAGAATTATTTTGTGCCATGCTTTCAATGGGCGTTCGGAATGCAAAGATGGAAAAGACATCTCCTGCCCTCAAGGAGATTAAAGGGTGGTGAGATAGACAAAGAGTAAGCTGTTGAGTGAAAAACTGTGATGAGTGCTTGGAGAGAGATACGTACAGGGGGGTGAAAGGGGCAAAGAGCAAGTTTACCGGAGGCTTCCTGGAGCGGGTGGTACCTGAACGAGTTAAAGTGAAATAGAAGCCCCCGGCCCCCCAACTGAGGACAGGCAGAGGGGCTTTCCAAGTAGATCAGCCGAAAGGTGAGTGAGATGAGGCACATTAAAGACATGACAAGTAGTTTAGTATGGCCAGGGGAGTCTAAAACATGTGCCACGGAACCCCTGCCTCCCATCATATTGCACTGTGGGGAACTGGCTAAGATGCTCTGTGGATAACAAACATTGTTCTCTGAACCAGGGACCTGCATCCTCTCAGAATCAATCTGTCAATCAATCCATCAATCTCTCTCTCATCTATCTGTTTATGAACTTAACAACAGCATCATACTAAATGATGCTAACAGAGAATTATTGACTTGGAAGCTAGATCTACAGAAAGCACCCTGTTGCTCTGTAGAGCAACAAAAACCCAAAAAACTGATCTTCGAAGTTAGGGACTTAATAGTACAATAGTCAGGAACGGGCGATCAAACTTAAAACATTGTAACTGGCTTAATTTGTAAATATGTTGATTGCCCTTTAAACCTTTTCAAGGTAAAAATGCACATTAAAATTCTTAGAACTACCAAAAGATATAGAAAGAATAACAGCCAAACTGGTAGAAGAGAAAATGGAAAAACCACAAACAACAAAAACAGACCTCAGTTGCTCCAAATGAAGAAAAACAGGGGAAAATGGAAAAATGCAGAAAAAGTAAGACACATAAAAAGAAAAAACCATTAGGCAATAATGAATTCAAAGATTTCAGTGATCACAATATTGACCCAAACTGTCTAGTTAAAAGTCATAAAACATAAGAACGCAGAAAACCTGAAGTCAAAGGATGGGAAAGGTGTACCAGACAAACACTAATTTATTTTTATTTAGGAGATGCTAATAAAATAATAATATGTACAACTGGTGAAAGTACATTAACATCGTAGAAATATAGACTCCAAGGGGGAAAAACATTTAAAAAATAAAGATGTTAATTATATGTTGATGGTTTGCTTCACTAAGAAGATTAAGCAATTTTAAATGTGTATCCACCTAATTCTATAACCTCAAGATATATCAAAATAAATAATACAGATATAAAATTTCAAAACAATAAAAATAAATGATACAAATAAATGAGATAAATTAGGAGTTTGGGGTTAACATATGCACACTACTATATATAAAATAGGTAAACAACAAGGACCTACTGTACAGCACAGGGAACTATACTCAATGTTTTGTAATAACCTATAAGGGAAAAGAATTTGAAAAAGAATAGATGTATATACATACATCTAAATGTGTAACTGAATTACTTTGCTGTACACCTGAAACTAACACAGCATTGTAAATCAACTGTACTTCAATTAAAAATGCATTGTTATTTTAAAAATTAATGACAAATCCATCATAAGACCAAGATACCCTAACAACTGGTAATGGACCAAGGACACCAGCCTCATGTGCTTGGGGGTCAGCCATGTATACAAAGTCTTCTTGGGAAAGGAAACATAACGAGATGGCAGCCACAGTGGAGAAAAAAGAGGCAACTGCTCTTTCCTGTTCTGAGGTGCAGAAAGGAAAGCCTCATTCCTGTCATCCTAGGGCTTCCTCTCTGAGAGTGGTCATCTCCTGCACATGCCAGGAGACCCTGGGAAGGAATTTTCGTGCCTCCAAATTTCCTGACCTGCACCGCTGTGCTCCTACCTGAATTTCTAAGAGGCTATTCGAAATTTAATTTCAGCGACTACTGCAAATCGTTATGTATCAAGAAATTATCAGACGTCAGCAGATTTGCATGAGTGCGTGAAGTTGTTGAGGGAAGCACACCCAGTGTATGCAACTTCAGCCGTCAGGATAGGAAGGGAACAGGAAACAACTCAAGTAGGACCAGATTCTAGAAATCAGGGAGCCACTCAGGGCCACTGGGGTGTCCCTCATGTTGCATCAGTAATTTATAGAGGCATTTTTCCTTCTCTTAGATTCTGTCTTCAAATAATCAACCCTTTTGCCAATACTTGACTATTTAGTAACGTTTATTATGATCATGTACCAGATATTTGAAGTCAAGAGTGAGCGCCATCCTCCATGTGGCCACCATATATTTCCCCCTGGGCATTAACTGCACTCTGTGGCTCACTCAGGCAGACCCCAATGTCTGAAATCCTCACCCACATTCTTTCTAGCCTTTCAAATGTTAGGTAATTTTGAAAGTCAATGTCAAGTTCCACCTCTTCCATGCAGTCCTCCAGCTCAAACAGATTTCTCCCTTTGCTGAATTGACATACCATTCAGGGTCCTCAACAGGTGTGTGCACTCTGTATGGTCTTCCCTCCTCTTTTCCTAAGCTTTGGTCTTGGGTCCAAGTTTCAGGGCAGGGTTCATGTTTCATACTTCCCTGACATCAGCCACAGGGAGAGATGCTGATTGATGGATTCAGTTGTATTGATGGAGACACCAAAATGAATTAGATCATATCTCTTAGATTCTTGTAACTTGGAAATGCAATGATTTTAGGACAAAAGATCTGAATTTCAAACGGGTGAATCTTGAAATTGATTTGGAAATAATTCTATTCTGTAGCTCTTTCTTAAACTCTAATATACCTGCTGAGTTATACGGTGTTTCAGTCTTTGTGAAAACAGTGTATTAATGCACCTCTACCAGGTAAGATCCATTACTAACTTCATGAGAATAGATAAGTTCCCAGTCCCTCCAGCTTCTTACTTAGTTTTGTAAATCATCATCACAATCAGCTTTGAAGTCCCTTCTGTCAAGTGATCCAGGCATAATGAAATAAAGGCAGATTTGGAAACACTTGGGAAACTTTTTCTTCTCTCATAAAGGGATCATTATCTTTGTCTTTTGCTCACAAGAAACACCTTGGAGTAGCTGAATGAGAAATGTGGACATTTTGCCGTAAAGCACTAAAAGATAATACAGAAAAAAATGTCCATTTTAGATGAATGGAAGGGACAAATAATAAGAAAAATGTCTCTTAGCTGCAGCCTAAAACAGCTTCACAGATACCACTGCAGCGAAATGTAAACCGAACTAAGTGGGATCCGTTGACGTGCGGAACAGCAGCAACCCTCACCACCTGGAAATCTTGTTTGAAAGGAAGGCACCTGGAAAAAAAGAACCCTGGGCATCATTCAGCCTCTTTCAGAGCACAAGGGGGAGCCCTATATAAAAATGATAATAATCGTTTCGGTGCCCACATACCTTCTCTCAGCTGCTCCCAGGGGCTAATGTCTCACGAAGCCCTTGCCTCAGACCCCCAGTGACTTGTTAGTCAATTATGCAAACCTCTGCCTATGACCCTTGGGTTAGCTACACACAGCTGGTCCAGGACACAGCCCACCACAGCACCAGCCAAATCCTCACCAACACCTTCCTCTCTATCATCTATCTCTCTATCTTCCTAGCTATCTCTCTATCCATCTATCTCTCAATCCATCTCTCTATCTCTCTACCCACCTATCTCTCTATCCATCTCTCTACCTATCTTTCTTTCTTTCCTTCCTTCCTTTCTTTTCTTTCTTTTTCTTCCTTCCTTCCCTCCCTCCCTTCCCTCCTTCCTTCCTTCCTTTCTTTCCAGACCCTGTGTTCACCTCACTTGGTCCGTCTCTCAGCATCTCCTCTCCAGCTTCCTGGTTATTTGCCTCAGCACCCCCCGCCCCCGCCAGGAGCTCCCTCCCCTCCTGAACCGCTCACTGTGTAACCACTGCTCTTCACACACTGACCATCAGCTACCCGTGGGTTAGGCGCCATCATTACCGGCACCACAGGTGAGGGCCATTGACGACAGTAATGGTGAGGCTATTCATTTCACTCACCAGAAACAATCTGAGTTGCTTACTGACCATGCCTGAAAGAAAAATCTAGCAGTCTCAAAACTGTTACTGCCAATTCTGATATATTTGGTGATTAGGATGCAGTCTATCTTGCCGGCGTTTCTCCAGAGATGCAGGCGTACCAAACAGAATCAGTTCAGACATGAAAGCCAGGTTGTTACCACTGAGCTCGTTTGAAGAAAAAAAAGAAAATGACTTTTTAAGTTTGTTTTTATTGTAGATCGTTTCTTAGGTTTAAAAAAATAACATTTGCTTACTGTAGCCACCATGATGATTAAAAATGGATACTGTTGAAATGCTAATGAAATAGACAATCATGTGCTAGGAAAACAGCTTCAGTGGAAGAGCAAAATACCAATTTGGTGCAGCAATTATTACAGGGCTTTATTCCTGGATCTTTGAGGGTCTCTTCATTAAAGATAATCCAGAAATAATGACTTTAGAGCTTCAATACACTTTATAAACATTCCCATGACTGTTGGACAAAGCCCTTTAATGCTAATTACAGGTAATTTATTTGTAAGTTTACTTACTGGAGGATTTGTAGTTCCATATTATGCTGATTTTTAGTATAATCAGGATTTACTGCTCCAGTATGTGTCCCAGTTTATGAAATATCTGCATTCTCTTTCCTTTCTTGCTGTGAGTTGTTCATTTATTAAGTGTTACTGAGCACTGCTATATACCTGCCATAACCTGCAGTCATGTTCTTACAGGTGTGAGGAGAATTATAAAGCTATGTGAGCACTTAGGGGTGGGAGAGGAGGCATGGAAGGCAGCCCTGGGAGATCAGAGCCATACGAGAGACCCGGTTAGTGTGTGGGATTTTATCCTGAGAACAGTGGACTGGGTTTGAGGGGCTACTTTTTGTGTTTTCAATACAAAAGCACGTGATTGGATCTGTCTGCCTCGCGGAGGGTAACTGAAGCCAGGATTCCCTGGGAGGAACTGAAATACACAAGGCAAGGAGCCAGGATGCTGAAGGGCGGGGTTTAAAAAAATTAGCTAGAGAAACAAGTTGGCGGAATCATCAGGACTTAGTGATTAGGAGCAGAACGTGAAAGAGAAAGGGATCAAAGACTACTTGGGGTTTGTACAGACCGTGGGGCCAGTCCTTGAGTCAGAAAAAGTGGCAAGAGGGTGAGGAGTGTAAGTGTGGGTGAGGCAGCTTTGAAATGCCTTTAGGATCTCAAAGAGGAAATGCCCACGAGGCCATTGAAAGAGGTCTGGACCAAGATACCATTCGAGGCTTCTCATACGGATAATTGATGCTGTGGGAGTGGGTTTTGTTGCCAAGGGAGAGAGAGCGAGAACACAGGAGAAGTGGCATCTTTCAGGTAATGGGCCACGAGGAAGAACCTCCAAAAGAGTGGCTGGAGAGAAGCCAGGGAAACCAAGAGGAGAGAGCATTTCAAGAGGGAGAGAAGGTCAGCAGAGTAGAAAGACTGCACAGAGGTCAAGGGACATGAGGACGGTTCGGGATGGCGGCTGGAGATGCTGCTCCCAGCACCTGCATCCAGCTCTTCCTCCTGGGCTCCCTGAGCTGCAGTTCCCAGGTTGTTGCCTTTAGATGGGAGGCATGTGACTATGGGGCTGCTGTGCAGCGGGCTGAGGGGATCCACTCCACTTAGACCCCTGACCCCACATCATTCGCCCAGCTATCGCCCCCCGACTCTCTGTGCACCACTCTGCAGTGACCTCAGAGGGCGAGCAGGGAAGATGCAGCGTCATGAGACAGAAGGCACCTGGGTCCCTGATGACGTGGAACAGAGCCCCTCTCCCACTTGGGCTGTGACCTAAGAAAACAAAACCATCTTCAGTCGCCTGAAGCCACCGAGCTCTGAGGATCAGCTGTGTGGAAGTGGGTACATTCTGACTAATACAGTGTACGCTGGACTTAGCAATAAGCAGTGTCTCCACTGGTGACATCTGCTGGTAGTGAATTCAAGAGGAGGACAGAACTGGGTGTCGATAAACTAGAAAAACGAACCCAGGAAGCTTAACTCAAGAAGTAGTGCAGGATCTATTATTTATAGACTTTTTGATGATGGCCATTCTGACCAGAGTGAAGTGACATCTCATGGTACAGCCATTATGGAGAACAGTATGGAGGCTCCTTAAGGAAACTAAGAATAGAGCTACCATGTGACCCAGCAATCCCACTCCTGGGCATATATCCAGAGAAAACCATAATTTGAAAAGATACATGCACTCCTATGTTCATAGCAGCACTATTTACAATAGCCAGGACATGAAAACAGCCTAAATGTCCATCAACAGATGAATGGATAGTGAAGATGTGGTACATGTATACAATGGAATATTACTCAGCCATAAAAAAGAATGAAATAATGCCATTTGCAGCAACATGGATGGACCTAGAGATTATCATACTAAGTGAAGTAAGTCAGACAGAAAAAGACAAATGTATGGTATCACTTACATGTGGAATCTAAAAAAATGGTACAAAGGAACTTATTTACAAAATGGAAATAGATTGACAGACAGAAAACAAATTTATGGTCACCAAAGAGGAAGGAGGTGGGGGAGGGATATATTAGGAGGCTGGGATTAACAGATACACAGTACTATATATGAAGTAGATAACCAGTAGGGACCTAGTGTGTAGCACAGGGAACTGTACTCAATATTTTGTAATAACCTATAAGGGAGAAGTTATACATATTATATATGTATATAACTGAATCACTTTGCTGTACACCTGAAACTAACACAACATTATAAATCAACTACACTTCAGTTATACAGATATATAGATAGACAGATATAATTTTTTTAAAAAAAGAAATAAAAGTGTAGGAAGGGAAGGCTCAAGCGCAGCTGTGGAACAGAGGTAATATTTCTTGAAAGAACCTTGCATGCTTTCTCTTTTGCATTTCCTTGTTTGTAAACCTCCTGTGTTGGGCCGGAGGAATCCACCCGCTTCACAGAAATTTAAGATTATTACACCCACAATGAGAAAGAAAAATAACGTTCAGCTTTTGACATTCAGAGTGGGATTTTTTAGAGTCTCCAAGCTGACTTGTTTTGTTCATAGTGAGAAAATAGTTTGGAAAGCCAGATTTTGTGGAGAGACAAAAGATAATTCAAAGTTACAAAACTCCATTTTTTCATATCAAGGGCTTCTGTCTGACCACCTGACCACTGAGCTTCCTCTAAGCCAAAGCCAGCCTCAGCCACTGCGATAAAACACCCCAGAGAGGTGATTCTTAGTTAGGACACTTCAGGTACCCAGGAACTTCTTCTAGGTGTAAATTAGAACTAATGTGGGATTTTCCTGGTGGCGCAGTGGTTAAGAATCTGCCTGCCAACACAGGGGACACGGGTTCAAGCCCTGGTCTGGGAAGATCCCACATGCCGTGGAGCAACTAAGCCCGTGTGCCATGACTACTGAGCCTGCACTCTAGAGCCCATGAGCCACAACTACTGAAGCGCTTGTATCTAGAACCCGTGCTCCGCAATGAGAAGCCACTGCAATGAGAAGCCTGTGCACAGCAATGAAGCCCCAACGCAGCCAAGAAAAAACTGAATTAATTAATTAAGAAAAAAGAACTAACATGTGCCCACACATACGTTGATATTGAAATATTTTAGAGTACATTACAACACAGAAATGTAAAACCACATCTCAACTGCCTAGGGATAGTATTACACACAGAGCCATAAACAACCAAGCAGGAGAAAAGCAGGCTACATCAGAGACCCACTTTCTCTACTGGGAGATGGGGTGTGACCAGGGAAGGGGGGCAGTCTTATACCGAATTGAGAATTATTTCTGGAAATGCCAACACTTAAGTCGACTATTTTTTTCCTTCTTTGGATGCCCCTTATGTTGAGTCTCTTTAGTTGTTCAAACAACTTGTGGTTTATAGTTCTACGTTCTCCACCCAGCGATGTCCTCCCATGGGGAATATCCCAGGACTCTGATGTGGACATTTTCCAAATCCATCACCCTTATTCGGGGATGAGCCGGCAATATTGCTGCTATGCAGACCCACCTCCGGGGGCATCTGGTCATCAGTAAGGATGAGAATGTAGAGCGTGATGCTCTTTGCACCCGTCCCAGGGATTGTGAAATTTCATAATTCTTTATTTTGAGTTCAGTGTCGCCCTCTTCAGGCATTCTTAATGGTTTTAAGGTGGGGGCGGATGAAAGAGGAGACCCTTCATCAGCAGGCATTGGTCCAGGCAGTGCTTGAAACTTGCGGGCAGCACTGTGAGCGCTGCCGGTCCTGAGGGCAGGATCTCCATCAGTTGTACCTTGGTCCTGCTCTCTCCCAGGGAAACCCTGGTCCATTGCTCCCTATGCTCTTTCTCTCTACCCTCTGGAGAGTTCTTCCTTTTCCTTTATCTATCTTGGCCACACCTGAAGTCCTGGGAAGGAGTATAATCTTGTAGGATGCTGATTAGCTTTCTCATCTGGCTTCCTGCTCCTGCAAAGTTGGGGAAGCAGCTGTGTGTTTTATGGCCTCCCTGTCAAGATCCTTCACTGTCCCGTCTCTTTGACACTGGTTCAATCACACTTAGTTAGGTTCCAAATTGATTTACTCTAGTCCGTTCTTTGAGCCAGCAACTGTACCGGAAATTATTGCCTAGAGCTCATTTTCAAGTTTTTCATCTCTTTACATCCTTGCCCCTCTGTCCTTCCAGTTTAGCCACTGCTACCTTAGGTGGTGGCTTAAGGAAAAAGCCACACCTTAATCTGATCTTTGCTGGGAGACTGGGGCTTGCTGGTGTCACTCAAAGACCTTCTCAACCCCATTTCTTACTTTTTGGGTTTAGAAGGAATACAATCCTCCCAGGCCTCGGTGTACTGGACTCTTGCTATTCTTGTTTTTTCTTGCACTAAAATTTCCTTGTAACACCTTGACAAAGGTGCCCAAGGATATTGCAGACAACAGTTTTAATAAATGTTTGCCCCAGTGCAACATCTCCTACAGGAGGTTTTTTCTTCTTCATGCAGCCCATCATGAAGTTATTGTCTCATATTTTCCATTTTTATGTTGTCCCTTCCTCCCTTCCTTTCTTTCTGCAAAACCCCACTCCTGGTTCAAATTTATTTATTAGTCAGGATAGGATAATTGCTGTAACCAACCATTCTAAGCCTCAGTGACACAGTCTCATAAAATGTGTATCTCATTCATGCAAATTCCAGTGCAGACCTTCTTTCTTGGGACAGCTCAACATGGCGAGTCCAAGATGCTCCTTCACTTTTGCGACGCTCTGGCTCTGAGCCCTCAGGGTCTGGTGTTGCATCCTATGCTGTCAACTGTCCAATAAGCGAAAAGAGACAATACTGCATGAGTCCTGTGTACTTGTTCTGTTTAGTGTCTACCAGATGAGTTTAGTGTCTTTCAGTAATAAGCATCTTCTAATGTAATAGCAATAAGCTCAGTATTTGTTGATATTCTTTTGAAATGCAGGAGATTATTGAGAGAGGTAGCATATTTTTAATCAGTGAGGGAAAGGATGGGGACCAGATGGATTCTGGGAGCCTTGGAAGAGCATGTGTGTGGGGGAGAGGGGGATGAAAATAAATTTAAGAGGTTAAAAAAAGATGGGAATAAAGATGCAGACCTACTAGAGAATGGACTTGAGGACACGGGGAGGGGGAAGGGTAAGCTGGGAAAAAGTGAGAGAGTGGCATGGACATATGTACACTACCAAATGTAAAATAGATAACTAGTGGGAAGTAGCCGCATAGCACAGGGAGATCAGCTCAATGCTTTGTGAGCACCTAGAGGGGTGGGATAGGGAGGATGGGAGGGAGGGAGACGCAAGAGGGAAGAGATATGGTGATATAAGTATATGTATAACTGATTCACTTTGTTATAAAGCAGAAACTAACACTATTGTAAAGCAATTATACTCCAATAAATATGTTAAAAATAAATAAATAAATAAAATTTTAAAAGTGGACTTGAAGTCAAAGACAAATATGACTTAGTTCAACTTTTTTTCAGAAGAGTAGTAATGACTGCAGAAGTACAGAGAAGGATAGACAGGAGTTGATATAGACAATACAAAAAGTAAATTCTTTAAGAGTTTACTGCTAGCATTAAATTGCTACTAGCTTTAGTATTAATGAATAATTATATGTATACATGTATGGAAATATGGCACAACTACAGACATGCTTAAGAGACAGCATAAGTATATTATAATAATTATATATTTAATATAGAAAATTTCCTATGTCAGCTGAACTCATTGAAAATCAGTTTAGATTTTCTCTGGTAACTAAACTGAGTGAGAACGGTCTAATGTATTCAATAAAACATCACACAGTCATTGCAATAAAGGTCATGCAAATGGCACCGTAATCAATTTCGCAGTGATATTGGTCATCATTACAGAGTATATACAATTTAATATCCTCCCTGTTTCTCTATTTTATGTGAAAATCCCATTTTCAGCTCTATGAGAGAGAAGTGCATCTAAATACAAGAAGGGTATCTTAGGGTCTCTTATGGGTGGACTCACATTGAACTGCCTGGGGAATTATCCCAGTGGAAATGGCAAAACTAACAGATGTGAAGTGGAGTTCATTCCTTAAAGTCATTCATTTCTTGCATGATCTGGAGAGAACATTTTTGTACATTGCCCTTGTACCTTAAACTTTGCTAAACTCACCTATTATCTCCAGTTGATAATTTGTGGATTCCTTAGGATTCTCTCTCTCTCTCTCTTCTCTCTCCCTCATTCTTTCTTTCACTTTGCTAGGAACCTCAGTAAAATACTGAATAAAAGTGGGGAGGATGGACATCCTTGCCTTGTTCCCAATCTTGGAAGCTTTCAATCTTTCATCATTAAGAATGATGTGAGCTGGACCTTCACGTGGGGAAGAGATCTTGACTTTCACGAACTTCACACCAAAGGATCTCAAAGTGTGGGCCTTGGACCAGCAGCATTAGCGTCATCTGGGAACTTGTTAGAAATCCAAATGCTTGACCTTCATTCCAGACTGAATCAGAGACTCAGAGGATAGGACCTAGCAGTATTTATTTCACAACCCCTCCAGGAACTTTTGATACATTCTGAAGTTTGGGTACATCACTTCAAATTCTTCCTTTCTTTCTCTTCTTTTCTTCCTTCTTTCCTTCCTCTCCTTTACTCAACAATTTATAGAGTATTTAATAGTTATTTGGCCGCTTGTCTGAGGATGGATCTACCTATATATGAAAGACGGTGTTCTGACATTAGTTTAGACATCGTGGTTTTCCTGGCATGCCTGATAAAAGTCTAATGTGAGAATAATTCCCTCCTATTCATGCCAGAAATCAGCCCTGCCTGATGTCCCCAAAAGATACCCTGCCACTTTGAGTGAATGTCTTGCCAACCAAGCAGTGGACAGATGCTGCAATGTGAGTTTTTATCTCCAGGTGCTTTCACTAACCTTTAAATAAAGGCCACTCCTTTCAGTACACCAACTCAATCTCAAACTTTTATGAAGCAACAGCATCATAATGAATTTGCTGATTGTTTCATACTTTGTCTCACGAAACTCCACACTCTTGGGAAAACAGTAGCTTGAGGAAAGTTCCAAAGAGAAATTAGTGGTCAGTTTTTGTCTGCTTGAGATTTGACACCACGTAGAAGATCCCTTATGCAGAACTGGTGGAAGTGAGGAGTGAGATATAATAACACAGAACAGTGCGTATAAATATCCCCCAATTGCTCTTCATTTCTGTATTTCGTTTTTCTACATTGAATTAGCATAATTTTGCACCAAAGACAAGCAAATCAGATGACAAATCACTTTGCTTTGACATATTAATAACAAAAGTACAACATGCACTCACACATCAGACCCTTCCAGAGAAAATACAGACAGAAGGTGTTAAAAGACAAATCGTTTACCTGAGTTTGTTCTCAGAGAGCTGGAGGTCAGAACCTTGCACTGGAAGCAATGCTTTTTGGAAAACAGGGTTAGGGTTAGAGTTAGTTCTGAAGTAGTTCTGAAAGAGTGATTTTTAAAATTCTTTTCATTTCCTGTTAGCATAATTTTGGTGAGTCCACTGGATGGGCTAGGTTCCAGGCTCCCTTCTCACATGCTAGGACCATTTTTGCCCCCATGAAACTCATGTATCTCAGAAACATCTACATGATGAAATATGAGCACTGTAGAATAGCTTCTAAAATTTTTCAAAATATTGCTCCAACCCAGCTTTCCAGTTTCAAATCCTTTTCCTTTTCTAAAATATATTAAACAAATTTTTTTAAATAAAAATAATTTGTTTTTTTGGCTGCACCATGCGGCATGTGGGATCCTAGTTCCCCAACCAGAGATCAAGCCCATGCCCCCTGCAGTGGAAGCGCCGAGTCTTAACCACTGGGGAAGTTCTGTTTCATCTCCTTTTCATTCCCTAAACATTATTGGCCTGCAATGGTCAATAATAAGAGTATATGGAATTATTTTATCACAACGTTACCTATCCTATATCCCAGGGTAGAAACTGCAAAGATCTAAAGAAAGATGCTCTTCTAAGTAGAATGATATTTAGGACGTCACTGTTTAGGATCACGACCCAGTCACCTCTGTGGTTCATTCATAAGACTGGCCCTGGGAAAAATCCATCCCTGGGCATCCACTGTGGCCAAATCAGAGCCAGTGATATTCTCCAAACCAAACTATTTGAAGGGCACACACAATATAATAATTTCTAGAAGCTGGGAAAATATGGATAAGTAGAAGTGTTATGAACAAAATAATTGTAAAAGGGTTTTTATGTTACTCTTATATAGAAGCCCACAAATCTATCCACATAGAATGAGGGAAATGGTCTTGGTGATTGTGAATTCCTTGCCTCTGTTAAAAATAAGGAACTGCATAAATATTTAAGCAGGTTTTTTAATGATATTGCTGATGTTCTTAGGAGTGCAATTCTCTTGGCGGTGGACTTTGTGTACCTATTTGCAACTCTTGTCCCCATTAGGCTCTAAATCCTTTCCAAGGAATTCAAGGGGATAGAAGTCTCTTTATTGATATAACATGCAGATAAAGTCAGCATTTTAAGACTTTAGGCTAAAAATAATACCAAGTACAGCACAAGAGTAATATGTTATATCATTATCCATGGTTTTCTGGAAAACAAGAGCAACCACAGTTTCTGCCACTTTTTGGCAATCAAATTTTCATGTTTTGGGTAAACCACAGTATTCGATTTGGATACAGTAGTTTTAGCCTGCTGCCCTAGGACATAGTATAATAATTATTAAAAAATGGAGGTCTCTTCTCTGTGAGTCTTCCTATAGCCAGAATTTTTTAATTTATTCATTTATTCCACAAATATTTACTGAGTACCTTACATGCAGTAAAGGTGCTGAAGATGGAACAGACAGCAACATAGTAAACATTCCTACAAGTAGAGAACAGGCAAACGTGGAGACAGTTGGCAAAGACATAGTAACTTAATAAGATAATTACAGACCGTGTGCAATTCTGCGACAATTACAGACAGTGTGCAATTCTGTAATAACATCAGCTGGGTGATGGGATAAGCTGTGGGTGAGTGATGGAGGTGGTGAGGAGGCTGTCCTGAGGTGGAGATGACATTCAAGATGGATCTAAAGGCTGAGAAGGATTTGTCCATGTAAAACTGGAGAGCATAAGATTAAAATTATTTTCCTTCAGTGTATACATGTTCTTGAAAACATGTAGTGACCAGAAATTTTTAAATCCATAATTCTTATTCAGAAATCAGGAAGCCTTAACATAGGATGTACAATAATCTGACGTATTTTCAATTTGCATAGTGAAAAATATTGGGTCAATTGTGAGATAAACCACAACCCTCTCAACCTTCTGTAAACCTATTCTTTCTGTTCCTTGTACACATGACCCTGTATCCACTAAAAGTTGGGGGATTCCATAATCTTGTTCTCCAGACTTGTATGCAACACCATTGTCAAAACATCACATCTCTCCTTACAACTTGTATTCTAGCCTCAAATATTAGTGTGTCTGTCCCTTGGCTGGTGAGATTCTATCTGTCCATGGTAATCTTCTCTTATGACGAACTCCCACTAATTATTTAGAGTCCATTTCAGGGAGCAAGTACGTTTCTCCCTACAGCCTCTCCCCTGCATGTCTCTTCCTTGTCCCCTCCTTCCCTTCCTGAGATGCACAAATCCTCCCTGCTGCCTTGGGGTCTCCATGCAGGGTTTACTCTGCTGAGATGGGCTGAAGGGCCTTCTGTCCTCCCAGGAGAAGCCCCGGAGAAGGTGCTGCTAATGCAAAGGAGGGAGATGCAGTGAAGGCGCTGCCCCTGCCTGGTGCCCCTCAAATGGTATCACCTCAATAATCTCCTATTTTAACACTTCTGAAAAAAGGATCCTGCTTGTCATTGCAGACGGGCCTTTTAATTGTGTCTTCAGTACTTTGTGCTGGGTGTTCCCAATACTCTTTCACGTGGTTTCCCACATGAACAGTGAGACTCCAGAGACCGTTCTTGGCAGAAGAGGACAAAACTGACAGGTTCCTTTCCTGAGCAATGAGATTCTTAGTTATTACCCTAGAAAGACTCTCCTGTTGCCCGGGAGACAAGCAACATGGGCTCTAAGGGCAACATCAACACACACACACACACAACCCCCGAACTGGAAAAATCCAGATGTCCATCACAGTGAAATGAATAAATATACAATATTATGTTCATATTCACATAGAAGTATGATATAAAACACTGAAAACAAATACATTTGAGTAATATGTAACAACATGCACTATTCCCCTACTTATAAATTCTTTTTTAGAATAAAAGCAAGTAAGGGACTTCCCTGGTGGCACAGTGGTTAAGAATCCACCTGCCAATGCAGGGGACATGGGTTTGAGCCCTGGTCTGGGAAGATCCCACATGCCGCGGAGCAACTAAGCCCGTGCACCACAACTACTGAGCCTGTGCTCTAGAGCCCGTGAGCCACAACTACTGAGCCCGCGTGCCACAACTACTGAAGCCCACACGCCTAGAGCCCATGCTCCACAACAAGAGAAGCCACTGCAGTGAGAAGCCCACACACCACAACGAAGAGTAGCCCCTGCTCGCCGCAACTAGAGAAAGCCCATGCGCAGCAAAGAAGACCCAACGGAGCCAAAAATAATACATAAATTTTAAAAATAAAAAAGCAAGTAATATTTCATTGTATAGTATGAAATCATTTTGAAAGCTCCAAAACAAACAAAGCTAACTGATGTATTTTGGGGATACATATATAGTTAGTAAAACTATAAAGAAAAACAAGGGGAAAATAAGTACAAAATATACAATAATGCTTACTTTTGAAGGAGAAAGAGAAGCAATTGAGGAGGGGCTCAATTAGTTGTTCAGTGACTTTAATAGTCCATTTCTTGGGCTCAGTGATTTATGAGTGAGCATTTTATCTTTTGTATCCCATAATCTTTATATTATAAAAGTTCAAAAGTAATTCATAAAAACAATGGTTCTCTGCCGTATTAGCAATTTGTTCGTTCCAATTAATTAAACATGCCGCAATTAAATCCACACTGGAACTTGCAGTCCACAGAGAAAATAACTTCCAAAGACCTATTCCAGTGAAAAATGGAAAATCCAGCAGTTTCCCCAGGAGAGTGGCTCTTTTCTGATTGAGTTCAGTCCCAGAAGAAAGAACCGTGGCAGACTGACAGCTGGGGCTTAGGCTCTTGCCCAGGCACTCTTCTGAATTTCTGCTGAGCTCTTAGATTAGCTGTGATGTGCCTGATCGCTTCATCCGGAATCATTTTCTTTCCAAGAGAATCCGTGGTCCATGGTCCATGGAGACACTGAGTGTGCTGGAAGCAGCTCCCTTCATAAACGCAAGCCCAGGAGGAGCTATGATGGGCAGAGAGAGAAGCAGGAGTGGTGCAAAGCGGTGTTTGAAGGGGCTTCTGGCTGTGACCACAGCCCTTCTAGATTGCTCTTTCCAGCCTTCAGAACACTTTGCATCACGTGTCCTCCCCATCCAGCCTTATCTGCAGGGCTCTCCATCACCCACAGTCTGGATGATTTTGGATGCTCTGTCCATTGGTGTAAGTGAGGTGTTAAAGTCCCCCACTATTTTGTGTTACTGTCGATTTCCTCTTTTATAGCTGTTAGCAGTTGCCTTAGGTATTGAGGTGCCTCCTATGTTGGGTGCATATATATTTATAATTGTTATATCTTCTTCTTGGATTGATCCCTTGGTCATTATGTAGTGTCCTTCCTTGTCTCTTGTAACATTCTTTATTTTAAAGTCTATGTTACCTGATATGAGTATAGCTACTCCAGCTTTCTTTTGATTTCCATTTGCGTGGAATATCTTTTTCCATCCCCTCAGTTTCAGACTGTACGTGTCTCTAGGTCTGAAGTGGGTCTCTTGTAGACAGCATATAGATGGGTCTTGTTTTTGTATCCATTCAGCAAGCCTGTGTCTTTTGGTTAGAGCATTTAATCCATTCACATTTAAGGTAATTATTGATATGCATGTTCCTATGACCATTTTCTTATTTGTTTTGGGTTTCTTTTTGTAGGTCCTTTTCTTCTCTTGTGTTTCCCACTTAGAGAAGTTCCTTTAGCATTTGTTGTAGAGCTGGTTTGGTGGTGCTGAATTCTCTTAGCTTTTGCTTGTCTGTAAAACTTTTGATTCCTCCATTGAATCTGAATGAGATCCTTGCTGGGTAGAGTAATCTTGGCTGTAGGTTCTTCCCTCTCATCACTTTAAGTGTATCATGCCACTCCCTTCTGGCTTGTAGAGTTTCTGCTGAGAAATCAGCTGTTAACCTTATGGGAGTTCCCTTGTATGTTGTTTGTCGTTTTTCCCTTGCTGCTTTCAATAAGTTTTCTTTGTCTTTAATTTTTGCCAATTTGTTTACTATGTGTCTTGGCATGCTTCTCTTTGGGTTTATTCTGTATGGGACTCTCTGTGCTTCCTGGACTTGGGTGGCTATTTCCTTTCCCATGTTACGGAAGTTTTTGGCTATAATCTCTTCAAATATTTTCTCTGGTCCTTTCTCTCTCTCTCTTCTCCTTCTGGGACCCCTGTAATGCGAATGTTGTTGCCTTTAATGTTGTCCCAGAGGTCTCTTAGGTTGTCTTCATTTCTTTTCATTCTTTTTTCTTTAGTCTGTTCCGTGGCAGTGAATTCCACTATTCTGTCTTCCAGGTCACTTATCTGTTCTTCTGCCTCAGTTATTCTGCTATTGATTCCTTCTAGTGTAGTTTTCCTTTCAGTTATTGTATTGTTCATCTCTGTTTGTTTGTTCTTTAATCCTTCTAGGTCTTTGTTAAAAATTTCTTGCATCTTCTCAATCTTTGCCTCCATTCTTTTTCCGAGGTCCTGGATCATCTTCACTATCATTATTCTGAATTCTTTTTCTGGAAGATTGCCTATCTCCACTTCATTTAGTTGTTTTTCTGTGGTTTTATCTTGTTCCTTTATCTGATACATAGCCCTCTGCCTTTTCATCTTGTCTATCTTTCTGTGAATGTGGTTTTCGTTCCACAGGCTGCAGGATTGTAGTTATTCTTGCTTCTGCTCTCTGCCCTCTGGTGGATGAGGCTATCTAAGAGGCTTGTGTAAGTTTCCTGATGGGAGGGACTGGTGGTGGGTAGAGCTGACTGTTGCTCTGGTGGGAAGAGCTCAGTAAAACTTTAATCTGCTTGACTGCTGATGGGTGGGGCTGGGTTCCCTCCCTGTTGGTTGTTTGGCCTGAGGCAACCCAACACTGGAGCCTACTTGAGCTCTTTGGTGGGGCTAATGACAGACTCTGGGAGGGCTCACTCCAAGGAGTACTTCCCAGAACTTCTGCTGCCAGTGTCCTTGTCCCCACGGTGAGCCACAGCCACCCGCCACCTCTGCAGGAGACCCTCCAACACTAGCAGATAGGTCTGGTTCAGTCTCGCCTGGGGTCACTGCTCCTTCCCCTGGGTCCTGATGAGCACACTGCTTTGTGTGTGCCCTCCAAGAGTGGAGTCTCTGTTTCCCCCAGTCCTGTCGAAGTCCTGCAATCAAATCCCACTAGCCTTCAACGTCTGATTCTCTAGGAATTCCTCCTCCTGTTGCCGGACCCCCAGGTTGGGAAGCCTGACGTGGGGCTCAGAACCTTCACTCCAGTGGGTGGACTTCTGTGGTATAAGTGTTCTCCAGTCTGTGAGTCACCCACCCAGCAGTTACGGGATTTGATTTTACTGTGATTGTGCCCCTCCTACCATCTCATTGTGGCTTCTCCTTTGTCTTTGGATGTGGGGTATCTTTTTTGGTGAGTTCCAGTGTCTTCCTGTCGATGATTGTCCAACAGCTAGTTGTGATTCAGGTGTTCTCACAAGAGGGAGTGAGAGCACATCCTTCTACTCCACCATCTTGGTTCCTAGTTGCAAGTTGGGCTTTGAGGGAATGTATTTCACTAAACACCTGTGTACTCGTGCCTCACAGAGTGTCCAACAATTCCACAGAAGACAATCCCGCTGGCCACACCAATGGAAACTGTGCCCTGAATGAGATAGTCCCTTAGGTGGCTCCTTGGTCTCTTAGAGAAGGCCCTATTAATTCATCAGACATGCTTTACTTCATTAGCCATCAGGGACAAACAAATCCACAATGAAATATCACTACACATTCTACAGAATGGCATTTGAAATCAAACTCGGTATGCAGGTGGTGCCAATGGAATTTTCCCACCAGTCAACTGTGCCGTATCAGAACATCACTACTGTCTGGAACAGCTGCCTGTGTTTGATGGGAGAAATGGAATGCCTCTCTTCTCTTTTCCTGACCTTTCCTCACCACTGCTCACTGTGTAGCTCAGTAATGAATATGTGAACCTTGAAACACCATCTGTAGGCAGTCTCTTCCTCTCCAACTTGTCAGGATGAGTGGCAGGAGAGATTCATGAACAGAGATGCTTCGTTAACTGGCGGTCACACTGGCAGTACAAGCGGAACATCTGTATCAGCCAAACCTTTAAAATAACTTGTAATAAATTTTGAGCTCTGTAAATGTTTATCTATTTAGCAAACGCTGGATAAAAACATCAGAAACTTCAAGGATGAAGTCAGCTCTCTGTAAGTGTGTCATTTTTGTCCCACATGATCTGAACACAGCGCTGCCACAGTGATACCTCGACAGTAGATCTGGTAAGCAAGATGGCGGCTGAGCGACTCTTGGTCCTTCTTCTAACCAAAATGCAGGTGTGCTCTGCAGATCCTGGAGACGCAAAAACTGTTAACATGAGCAAAACCAACACAACGTAACCAAATACAATCCACGGGCTATAGAACAGAGTTAGAGCAGTGATTTTTCAGACTGCGATCTCTGACTTCTTGATACACCTTGAAAAATTTCAGAACAATGCAAGTTTTATCTTGAATTACCAGTAAAACATATGTAATTCCAGATGCTTTCATTTTCCTGTAATGACTAAAAGCTTTTTGTGTTATTACCTAATAAGTGAATTGCTAAGGGTTATTCAAATGAACATTCAAAACCGCAAATGAGGCCAGGAGCAGTCTCCTGACACCCTTACTCAGCATTCTACGAAGAAGTCTGGTTGCCATGAAATGTCTAGCAACGTTTGCAAAGCTTCTCGAAAGCAGGTTCCCCGAAAGGTAGTTACATTTCTCTACTTTCAGGAAGGACTCTGTAATCATCGCAACATCCATGTTGAGTTAATCATGGTGTTCAATTGCCGTTATTTTTACTTTTGAATTACAAATTCCTATGAGCTTATATTTATGATCAGTTCAATTTTTTAGTAGTGTTTGATTAACATAAAGTGAGTAGAAAGGAATATCTGCATTAGCAATAGTTGTGCCTGGGATTCTACCATAAATAGACCTTCAGTGTATCCACATCATAAATATTAATCACCCCTTGTTGCCAAAAATAAACAATCCACTGAAATATTCAGATACAGTGGCTTGTCATTATCTTTATATTTTTCCCACAGGAAGTTGGATCCGGACCGGTTGGTCAACTGTAAGTTCTTCATTACCCCCACTGTACAGTAATTGGGCCATAAGTAAAAAGTATTTGATAACTATTACCCTAGAAAATATAAGACAACACATATATGCATATTAAAAGTTAGACTAGGGGCTTCCCTGGTGGCGCAGTGGTTGAGAGTCCGCCTGCAGATGCAGGGGACACGGGTTCGTGCCCCGGTCCGGGAGGATCCCACATGCCGCGGAGCGACTGGGCCCGTGAGCCACGGCCGCTGGGCCTGTGCGTCCGGAGCCTGCGCTCCGCAGGGGGAGAGGCCACAACAGTGAGAGGCCCGCATAACACACACACACAAAAAAAAAAGTTAGACTAAATGTCTACATGGTGATGAGATCAGTGTAGATTAGATTCGTCTGAGATAGTTTCATTGATGCAGCAAAACTTGAATTTTACTCTGCATTTATAAACAAGCTGTTTGGTTGATGGATTGAGGATTGATTGACTGGCTTGGGCTTAACCTTACTAGAGGGTTAGATGTGGCCCAAGTCCGGTGAAGAGAAAGCACTTCCAGGGCCTCCCTTGTCATAGATTAGTTGACCATAGATGCGTGGGAGTATCTCTGGGCTGATATACAGTGGAGAAAAGACAGCCTCTTCAATAAGTGGTGCTGGGAAAACTGGACAGCAACATGTGAAAGAATGAAATTAGAACACTCCCTAACACCATACACAAAAATAAACTCAAAATGGATTAGAGACCTAAATGTAAGACCAGACACTATCAAACTCTTCGAGGAAAACATAGGCAGAACAGTCTATGACATAAATCACAGCAAGATCCTTTTTGACCCACCTCCTAGAGAAATGGAAATAAAAACAAAATTAAACAAATGGGACCTAATGAAACTTAAAAGCTTTTGCACAGCAAAGGAAACCATAAACAAGACGAAAAGACAACCCTCAGAATGGGAGGAAATATTTGCAAATGGATCAATGGGCAAAGGATTAATCTCCAAAATATATAAACAGCTCATGCAGCTCAATATTAAAGAAACAAACAACCCAATCCAAAAATGGGCAGAAGACCTAAATAGACATTTCTCCGAAGAAGACATACAGATGGCCAAGAAGCACATGAAAAATGAGGTATCACCTCACACCAGTTAGAATGGGCATCATCAGAAAACCTACAAACAACAAATACTGGAGAGGGTGTGGAGAAAAGGGAACCCCCTTGCACTGTTGGTGGGAATGTAAACTGATACAGCCACTATGGAGGTTCCTTAAAAAACTAAAAATAGAACTACCATATGATCCAGCAACCCCACTACTAGGCATATACCCAGAGAAAACCACAATTCAAAAAGACACATGCACCCCAATGTTCATTGCAGCACTATTTACAATAGCCAGATAATGGAAGCAGCCTAAATGCCCATCAACAGATGAATGGATAAAGAAGATGTGGTACATATATACAATGGAACATTACTTAGCCACAAAAAGGAACGAAATTGGGTCATTTGAGGAGACATGGATAGACCTCAAGACTGTCATACAGAGTGAAGTAAGTCAGAAAGAAAAAAACAAATATCATATATTAACGCACATATGTGGAATCTAGAAAAATAGTATAGGTGAACCAGTTTGCAAGGCAGAAGTTGAGACACAGATGTAGAGAACAAACGTATGGACACCAAGGGGGAAAGCCCCGGGGGTTGGGGATGGTGGTGTGATGAATTGAGTGATTGGGATTGACATGTATATACTGATGTGTATAAAATTGATGACTAATAAGAACATGCTGTATAAAAAATAAATAAAATTAAATTTAAAAATTAAAAAAAAAAAGAAGGACCAAGATTGGATGGCAGCTTCACAGTTTACTAGTTAGGTGACCTTGGACAAGCCACTTAAACTTTTTGGGCCTCAGTTTATTGACCTGTAAAAGGGGAATGATATCTCATGGAATCGTTATAAGACTTATCAATGTTCGGGGCACAGGATCAAGCTCTGGTTTTAAGAACTGTGGGAACACAACTTATACCCTCAGTGAATTTGATGGTTAGTAGGAAAGACAGTAGAAAGTGAAGTGAGATTATGTGGTCTGGATGCCACCCCGAGCCCCTTCCTCTGACAGCCCGAGACCATCTGCCGTGACCCCGCCCCTCCACCAAAAGGCAACCTGGGGCTGATTATAGGTTTCATCCCCTTTCCTATGATCTGTTCTTCTTTCGTGAAGGCCTTTTTCTCCCACAAAAGTGACTCTCTCTCCATCAGTATCAAGCAATACCTGGTTTGCTAATCTCTGATAAAGTCTGTTGTGTATTACTCCTTGCAGGCGTGACATTGTGAAAGCCTATTCCTAGAAAAAGTAAAAACTTCATCCAAGGGAAAATTTCCCCATCACGAGGAGATGGGGTACCACTTGGAGTGCAAGCTCCTGGATTTGCATGCAGAGTCCTGTGCATGTGTGACTTTAGCATTTTTACAGGGTACAATCTGTAACTTTCACCAGGTTCTCCAGGGGATCCATCACCCTGAAAAGGTTAAAAGCCAAATCTCTCCATGAGAACATTGCAGACAAAGCAGCAGGCCCAATGTGGCAGACACTTTCATGTAGGATAGACACTGTCCCCCGGTTGTCAGTTGTATAATGGCCCTGTCCTATGAACACTGTAGCTGGCCTGGAAAGTTCAGCCTAAATCAAGTCTTTTCCCAGTTACTTTCCAGCCTACAAGGATAAGCATGGCCTCTTGCACAATTTTCTACAAGGGAAGCTCCAAAGTCCTTTTAGCAGTGGTACAGGGCCTTATAAACCATCCTCAAAGAAGCATGAACTTTTATTTCCCTGAAAATTGATCATCCTTCTTTGAGACATTTTTATGGACTTGTCTCTCTAGTAAGCCCTTACTCCTAGGTCCTATGGGAGGCCAACTTTATTAGTCCAGCTATGCCTCAGACCCTTTGTAAAATGTTCCTGGGATCTCCTGCCAGGTAGAGGAAATCTAGGAGTGACTCAATCCTCAGTGGGTAACTAGAAGAAAGATAAAAGCCAAAAGGAAAGAGAAAAAATGCTTAAAAGATAAGAAATCTGCTATATGATAAAATCGGAATCAATTCAGGATTAGTCTCTTTTAATATGGAAACCACATATGAGATCTTGGAATATACGAAGGCAACTGTAAATTCCTCCTATGAAGCTGGAAACCACTCCTGGGAGCCAAACTAGAAAATCAATTTACAATCAATTAGAGAAACGCAATGTTACCTTAAAAGGCTTCTAGGCCAAGATTTGAACTGTAGTTTGATTGATACACAGTGAGTATGGGAATAGGCTCTGGAGATGGACCTCCCTGGGTATCAATCCTAGCTTCTGTGCAAACATGGGAAAATATATTTCTCTGTACATCAATTTCCACAAGAGGTTGTGATGAAAATTACATGAGTTAATATATGTAAAGTGCTTAGAACAATATCTGACATTATAAATGTTCAGTAAATACAGTCTCTTACTTACTAACATTATTATTTTAGCTGACTTTTTTTCTTAAGTTAATAACTGTATTCATGTAGGAATCATCCACTCAAATATGAAAATGTCTTGGGAGAGCCATTCACGGGTCTATCTGAATGGTGCCCAGGGTGGATGGTGCCTCAACTCATTCACACAGGTCAGAAGAGCAGGTGCATCATCCTCTGTAACTTTCAGGAGATGACATCAACCAATCACATTTCTCTCTACTCCCCCTGGATGTGTTACATGTTGGTCCTCCGTGTAGATTTGCCAATAAGGCACAATGCCCTGACCTGTGAAAGTGGAACTCCAAGTCTGCTGGACACATTATAATCTAACAAGTTATTATTCTGAGTTTTTGACATCTATCTTTTTTGAGTTTACTTAATGTTGGTCAGTCACCTGCAAGTCCATGATCTCTGGGTATTTTATCAAATTTAATTTGGGGTCATAAAATCCTAAGGGCCACGGTCTCACCGCTGCATTTTCATCCTCCTCCTGTACCTCACCCCCTGGGACTCTGAGGTCACCTCTTTGTGTCTCTGCCTGCTGTGGCAGAGACCGCCTACAAAGTGTGTGTGTGCCCCTCTTCATGAAGTCTGAACTTAAGTCATTAGAGAGTCATTATGATTTTGTTTCAGTTCTCCTGATGTCTCCTTTCAATGTGCAAAAACTTGTGGGAAGTAAACAGTTAGTAGATAACATTACCATGGGCTGGTTGACAGGTGGATTGGAGGAAACTTGGGCCCTGTGGGGAGGGAGATGAAGAGTGGAACTTAACAAAAGATAAGAGATGCAGAGGTGGGCGTCTCGAAGACAGCTTCCTTCTGTGCTGTGTTCTCTTCTTCACACTCTGCTCACCATCGGCTGTGTCAAGTCACAGGGTTGCTCTCTGAGAAATATCTGTGCAGGGACCACAGAGAGTCCATGTAGCGGGAAAGTCAGAGGTCCCCTCAAGCTAGAAACGGCATGTAATAGAAAGAAGATGGAGTGAGGAGGGAGGAAGCATTTTCAAACAACTGCCAGGAGATAATGTGGTCTCATTCTAAAATCCATTGAGTAAGTAACGTGTAAGGGAATAATAGGACTATAGCAATTTCATTTTGCATTTTTAATGTTTGGCCAGGAAGTACCAACAGAGCAAGAATGAACATTTGTTTTCATTTTTCCTGCTGAGGCAAATCAGTGATAGAAGATTGAACATCTCGATGCAGAGATTCAACTAAGACCACATTCAGCATATTCACAGAAGGCCAATCTCTTAGGGTAGTGGAGAAGTTAACTACTTTTGAATAATCAGATGTGGAACTTAAAGAAAGATAGAGCCTTGACCCTTATTGGTAATGATTAAGGCTGTTTACAGAAATTCTGGGTTTGCCCTTTCTGGGTATTGTAGAAGGATTGTACTTCACAACTCTCCTTGAAGTTGACTAGGCCATTTTGCTTGTTTTGTTTAACCAATAATACCTTAGTGGAGGTGACATGTCACTCCTAGGTGTAAACTCTAGGTTCAGTGCTCTGATGGCCATGGTCTTCCCTCTGATTGTGGAAGCATATGCCAAGATACAGCCTTCTCCGTGAGCAGGACCACCCTCCTGGCCCTCACTGGACGTCTGGCATGAGTGATAAATATTTGATATATGAAGCCATTGAGATTTTTAGATTGTTTTTTGCACAGTAAACCTAGCCTGTCCTGACCGAGGCAAACAGCTGAGAAAAGTATATTATTCTGGATGTTGAGAGATTTGTGTGGTAGACTGATCATTTTCTCTGTAACCCTGAGAAAATAATTTCTTTGGGCCACTGAGAGTACTTCTCTCTTTTTAAAAGTCCTCTCCCCAGGTTGGAATGATCCCCATGGCAATGGATTAGAGTTGAAGGCATCAGTATGATTTCATGTTTAGCTTAATATAAAACAGATGTTACATATAGCAATATTTTTATATATGTGCATGTACACAGGTTATACATACACATATAACTCCCTGCTCTGTAAGCTGGGAAGACCTAGAAGCAGTAAATACCCTGTTTCCCCACCCCCAGAAGCAACAAGTACATCTAACAGCCAGATTTGTATTTCTAATATCATTCTCCAATATTAGAAAGCAGGCCCCTTGGAGGAATGGGGTAGGAAATAGACAAGATGAAATTGAAGCATCTTTTACTGCCAGAAAGTAAGGAAAAGGAAAACACAACAATTCCACAATGCTGGGAGTATCAAAGGGACACAAAGGAACAAACTGAAATAACTCCCAATGTCCAAAGCTGGAACATTTTGAGCAAAAAATACATAAAGTAATATTGGATTATAACCCAGAGTACAAAATAAATATCTGGACTTCCTGGGCAGTCCAGTGGTTAAGACTTCGCCTTCCACTGCAGGGGGTGCGGGTTCCATCCCTGATCGGGGAGCTAAGATCCCACATGCCGTGCAGTGCAGCCAAAAAAATAAATTAATTAATTTAAAAAACAAAACAAAATAAATATCCATAAGTCTATACTGATATGAATAAATGATTGAATAAATAAATAAATGTGGAAGAATAAACAAAGCTACCATGCATGAGAATTCTAAATAATTTATGTAGACACACCGTCCCTAAGGAGATGGCACATGACTCCTACCCCTTAAATGTGAACCTCACATAGTGACTTTCTTCCCAAGATTACAGATATGGAAAGGAAGAAAAAAAGATAATTGCAGAGAAACCTGACAAACTCTATCTCAAGCCAGGTGATCAAGGCTTACATCAACAGTGATACGTTGTATGGATAAGCATGTACCCTTGACATGATGTGATGAGAATGACACTTTACCTTCCCTCAAAATGAGAAAAAATCAGGAGAAAAATATCAGACAGATCCCAATTAAGGGACAGTCTACAGAATACCTAATCAGTATCCCTGAATATTGTCAAGGGCATCAAAATCAAGGAAAGTCTGAGAAACTCTCACAGCTAATAGGAGCCTAAGGAGACATGAAGACTAAATGTAATGTCTTATCCTGGGTGGAATCCTGGAACAGAAAAAGGACATTAGGTTAAAAACCAAGAAAATCTAAATGAAGTGTGGACTTGATCTAATAATAATGTATTCACATTGGTTAACTAACATACCACACTAATGTAAGATGTTAACAATAGTGTTAGCTGGATGTGGAGTATATGGGAACCCTCTCTACTATCTTCTCAATCTTTTTTGTAAATCTTAAGCTATTCTAAATTTAAAAGTTTATTTTAAAAATACCGTTTAAAATGCAAGAAAAAAATGAGCTACTTACATGTTCAGGCTCCCTGGAAGCTATAAAACTTTGCATTGACAACTACAAATATTTACTGAGATAAATTAAAGACCTAAATAAACTTAGTTATACCATGTTCATGGATTAAAGATTCAATATTGTTTTGATGTCAGTTCTCCTCCAAATTGTTCCACAGGTTCATTGGGATCTAAATCAAGACTCCAGAACAACTTTTGCAGAAATTGACAAACTGTTTCTAAAATTAATATGAAAATGAAAATGACCTAGTATATCCAAAACATCTTTGAAGAAGAGCAGTTTATGCACAATGACTGTTTCTTGATTTATTATAAAGCTACTCTACTCTATAAAAATACTATAAAGATAAGTAGAAAGAATGGAACAAAATAGAGTAAAAAAGTAGACTGACTCGTAGATGATCAATTGATTTTTGACAAAGATGCAAGGGCAATTCAGTAGGTATAGTGTTCTTAATAAATAGTCCAAGAACAATTGTATTCAATATATCCAAATACCAAAAAAATAAAAAATGGACTTCAATCCATACCTCACACCACATGCAAAAGTAACTTAAAGTGTATCATAGTCCTAAATAAAACATAAATCTATAAAACACCTAGAAGTAAACATAGGAGAAAATCTTTGTCATCTGGGGTTAGACAATGTTTTCCTAGATACAACACCAAAAACACAATCCATAAAATAAAAAATAAATATGACTCCATTAAAATTAAAAAAAAACTTCTCTCTGAAAGATATTGGTAAGGAAATAAAAAGGCAAGCCTTAGACTGGGCAAAGTATTTGCAAATGACATGTCTGATAAAGGACTTGTTTCTACAATATATAAATCACCCTCAAAACAATTATAAGAACATAAACAACTTGTTTTCAAAAGTGAAAAGATTTGAACAGGCATCTCAACAAAGGAGATACATGGATGGTAGATGTATGCTGAGCAAGGTAAAAGTGCTTAACATCATTAAACATTAGGGAAATTCAAACTAGAGCTACAGTAAGACTCCACTACACACATATTAATGTCTAAAAGTAAAGACTGACCATCCCAAGTGTTGATAAGGATGTGGGGCAATGGGAAATCTTTCATACAATGCTGGTGGAAATGGAAAAAAGGTACAACTTCTTTAAAAACAGTTCAGAATTTTTTAAAACGTTCAACAACCTACCCTATGATTTAGTCATTCTACTCACAGGTATTTACCCTAAGAAAGAAAGAATATGTCCATTCAAAGACTTGTACATGAACATTTATTGAAGCTTTATTTTTAATAGTACAAAATGGATTAAACCAAAATGTGCATCAACAGGCTAACAGATAAACTTTAATTGGTATCTGTTGTATTTTCATTGTATCCCTACAATGGACTACTACTTAGCAATAAAAAGGAATACAAAGTTATAAATACAATAACATTGATGAATCTCAACATAATCCTGCCCAATGAAAGAAGGCTGATAAACTACAATCTATGACTCTCCTTTTATATTCCCTTGATACTTATATAAAGGTCAAACTAATCTATAGTGGTAGAAAGCCATTCAGTGGTTGGCTGTGAACAGAGCAAAACGGGGAAATGGGATTACAAAGGACCACAAGGATTTTTTGTGTGGATGGGTGTGTTCATTGTTTTGACTGTGGCACTGATGGTTTCCGTTGTTCAAAATTGATCTAATTATGTACCTTAAATACTGCATTTTATTATATGTCAATTGTTGCTCAATAAAGCTATTAAAAGCATATATCCTCATATATCACTTGTACAATAAAAAAATGCTCATAGTAGTTTTAGTCAAATGAGCCCCAGATGAAAAACAACTCAAATGCTCATTAACAGGAAAATGAAATAAAAAAAACCTTTACACAGTGAAATGTATCACAGCAAGGAAAAGGAACAAACTTGATATAGGCAACACTAGAGATGAATCTCAAAAACATTCTACTGAGCCGAGGAAGCCAGACACAAAATTGCGTGATTTGATTTACATTGACTCCAAAAAACCAGTAAAACCATTCATGATGATAGAAATCAGAAAGTGATTTTTTTTCTAGGAGTTGAGGAAGATTGACCAGAAAGGGTGATGAAGAAACTCCCCGGGGTTTAGAAATGTTTCCACATTGTTTTGGTGATTACATGCTATATGCAAATCACATGGAGCTCTTGAGCTTAATTAGTATCTGTTGTATTTTAATCATAATGCAATAAAAATAACAAAAAATAACTATTCTTAGAGATGATGAGAGGAGATAGGTATATGGATGGATGGATGGATGGACGGATAGATCATAGATAGATAGATAGATAGATAAACAGCTTCCTTTTTAGCGCAGTGGGATGGAGGATCATTTAACAGAAAAAACTGCCATGTTCAAACATGCTCCAGATACCACTGAAGTATTGTTAAAAGCAAAAGCAATGTATTTGTCCCCATCTGTCAGGTACAATTAAAGTCAAAGAAAATGTATTTGCATAGCTGTACAAGCAGGCAGTGTGCACCGTGGACCATCTGGCCTTCCTGGGTTCTGTAGCTATGGCAGACACACCCTCTACTTCCACCTCTGGGAATATCTTGCTCCTTGCCAACTGCTGAGAAAATGCCCAAGGTAAAATCCATCAGTCCCTGGTTGTCAGTGGCATGGGGGAAAGCTGTGGGCATAGTTATAGAGGTGAAGCTTGTCTTCACCCATTTCATTTCCTTTTTTAAATTTTATTTAAATATAGTTGATTTACAATGTTGTGTTAGTTTCAGGTGTACAGCAAAGTGATTCAGATATATATATATAGATATATAGATATATGTGTGTATGTATGTATATATACATATATTCTTTTTTTGATTCTTTTCCATTATAGGTTATTATAAGATCTTGGGTATAGTTCCCTGTGGTCTACAGTAGGTCCTTGTTGGTTATCTATTTTATATATAGTAGTGTATATATTTTAATCACAAACTCTTAATTTATCCCTCCCCCCTTTCCCCTTTGGTAACCATAGGTTTGTTTTCTATGTCTGTGAGTCTATTTTTGTTTTGTAAATAAGTTCATTTGTATCATATTTTAGATTCCACAAATAAATGATATCATATGATATTTGTATTTCTCTGTCTGACTTACTTCACTTACTATGATAATCTCTGGGTCCATCCATGTTGCTGCAAATGGCACTATTTCATTCTTTTTTATGGCTGAGTAGTATTCCATTGTATACATGTACCACATCTTCTTTATCCACTCATGTGTTGATGGATACTTAGGTTGCTTCCATATCTTGGCTATTGTGAATAGTGCTGCTGTGAACATTGTGGTGCGTGTATCTTTTCGGATTAGTTTTCCCTGGATATATGCCCAGGAGTGGGATTGCTGGATGGTATGAATGCCTCATGAAGCTTTTATGTTTGGAAGTTCAGAGAATGCACAGGAGACAGACCTGAATATTCACAGTCTACCTCTGCCACCCACTTTGTCCTTGACCTTGCTAAGTTAGTTAACATTTTGGTGACTGCAATGGGTAAATAATAAACATGTCTGGGACTTCCCTGGTGGTTCAGTGGTTAAGAATCTGTGCTTCCGGGCTTCCCTGGTGGCGCAGTGGTTGAGAGTCCGCCTGCCGATGCAGGGGACACGGGTTCATGCCTCGATCCGGGAAGATCCCACATGCCATGGAGCGGCTGGACCTGTGAGCCATGGCCGCTGAGCCTGCGCATCCGGAGCCTGTGCTCCGCAACGGGAGAGGCCACAACAGTGAGAGGCCCGCGTACCACACACACACAAAAAAAGAATCTGTGCTTCCACTTCAGGGGCACAGGATCGATCCCTGGTCGGGGAACTAAGATCCCGCATGATGCATGACTTGGCAAAAAAAAAAAAAAAAGTCTGCCTTGGATTTGAATTGTTATCATAACTAATAAAGTAACAGATTAAAAGCACCTGGTAAAGTGCCGTGCACTTGATATACACTCTAATTGACACATTTCATTGTTATCATCTCAGAAAATATTCCATCACTTTCCTGAAGGGACACAAATAACTAGGGCATATATATGTACTCACACATAAGAATTACTCGTCAGATTCTCTTTTATGAGATGGGGAAACAGGAGGCTAATGGAAAAAAAATCATAAATTCTATGACTAAATAATTGAACCAGGGGAGAGAGATTTTCCAAAACAAATTCAGGATTTTAAAAAGTGGGTGAGTATATATGTTATGAGTGGATACATGAAAATTACATGCATACATACCACCTGGCATTGAAGTTTCATATTGCCTCCAATCTGTGAATAAAGGGTTCTTACAGTGGTCTGGGATCATCCCTATCTGAGACACAAACAGGAGTCAGAGAGTTGAAATGAAACCAAGTAATAGACTCTCTTCAGTGCAACAAAACACTATCAATGGTACTTTCGTATCAGCTGAAATTATGGGCATGTGCTGTGTGTGTGTGTTGACTTGCATACACATTGAGCTGTAGCCACACACTGGCCTCTGAGAATTTCTTCAGAAATACCAGGCATGTTTTACCCCCATTTTGGAGTGGGGCTTTTACACCTACTTCTCTCTCCTTGGAACACCAGTTCCTTAAATATTCCCCTTGCTGATTTCAGGTCCCTGCTCAGATGTTACCTTTGAGAGATACCTTCTATAAACATCTGAGACAAACAGAGCCCAGAGTCATTCTCCTTCTCCTTAAGTAGTTTTATTTTTCTTCACAGTGTTTATCACAACCTCATGATACAGTGATATTTATTTATTCATCCATTAGGACCCCCTCTTCCCCTCCACACACACATGCTAGAATGTTAGTCCCATAAAGCCTGTAATCTCTGTAACCCTAGAGCCTAGGACGATGCCTGCACACAGTTAAGACTTGAGAAATATTTGTTGAATAAAATACTACACCAGTAAAGGATGCATCTTTTACTGCACTCATTTTTTAAAAAACAAGTCTCCAGGATTCTTGGAGGTAAGTCGTTAAAGAAGTGAAATGATCAATGGATAGTAAAGATTTTGACTCTAAGAGCATCTGTAGATTGAGGTTTGCACAGGTGAGTGCCTGCTAGGCACAATCCAATTCCTGTTAAAATAATTGACTTTATGTTTGCTGCATACTTTCCGTCTTAAGAGGTCAGAGCCTTTAGGACACACTTTGCTGAGTTGGGAGTGGGAGCTAAGTGAGGGTGGTGAGAGAAAGGCAGGACTTCAGGACCCTGGACAGAGGCAGTAGGAGGGGTCTACTGAGGACACCAGGGGGAAATCAGGGCACCCAGCCTGCTTGCCTCCACCTGGAATCCAGCCTCTCGCTGTGATGAAGTGGAACCCTGTTCTGTCTGCAGTCACTCCTCTAATCTTGCTCAGGTCAAGCAGGTGTAGGTTCCACAAATACAGCACAGTCAGTCTTGCAGCAGGAGAATCCACAGGCTCACTGATGTGGTGGAAAACTAGGAGAGTCAGACACATTGGATAGATTTGCTTTGTTTCTTTTTCTATATTTCAAGTCAAATGGCACTTTCCTGGAAATATAGGATTCTGGCCACTGACAGAAACCCCTTTATTCTCCAAGTGACTCCGGCAGCCTGTAACTTTGGATGTAGCAATTTGTTCCAGCCTAAGAATGGGGAAGGAGAAGGCTCCACTCTAAGGAAACATACTCGTGATTTTTCAGAGTCTCTTTTGAGCCAATCAGATAGTGAGATAAAAGCTCTAGAGGTGTTTTTCAACCTTTTCTTAAAAAAATCATCCCCCCAGGGAGCATTTTTGGGCATATTTTTTCCTAATTTCCCTCTCCATCCTCATGGCATTACTAAGGAATAAAATTTTGTCAGGTGCAGTTAAGTTTCAGAGGAGCAAAAGCCATTGTAATACCTGGGATTTTTGTTGTCCTTGCAAGAACCAATTTTCTTGGGGACAATGTCACCTCCATTGAGAACATCCATTCTAAATACATATTTTTATACTTACTCCAAATAGCAGCTTCATGGAGGAGGTTTTACAGTTATTTAAATCTCACAATGAGGAAAAAAACATGAGAGTAAAATAACTTGAGTTATTTCAAAGTAACTCAGTAAAGTAACTCAGAGTTACTGAGTTAGTAGTAGCTGAGTTAGGATTTGAACCAAGGCTTGCTTGACTTAAAAAAACAAAACAAAACAAGAAAACACCAATTTGTGCTCTTGAACTCTATGCAATGTGGCCTTGAGCATGAGAAGCAAATCACAAATGACAAATCACAACGAATGTGTACAAAACAAATGCTTAATGAGCCTTTTCAGTTATTTTGCAAGAATCTGTCTGGGGTACTCAGTCAGAATTTACTCTAGTCTGCGAGTTTTCTCAAAGATTTCATACTTTTAAATATAACTTTATTGGGACTTCCCTGGTGGTCCAGTGGTTAAAAATCCACCTTCCAATACAGGGGATGTGGGTTCAATCCCTGGCTGGGGAACTAAGATCCCACAAGCCACAGGGGAACTAAGCCTGCATACTGCAACTACTGAGCCTGTGCTCTAGAGCCCGTGAGTCACAACTACTGAGCCTGTGGGCTACAACTAGAGAGAAGCCAGCCCGCTGCAATGAGGAGCCCTTGCGCCACAACCAAGACCAGACACAGCCAAAAATAAAATAAATAAATAAATAAATAATAACTTTATTGAGATACAATTAACATAATGATAAAACTTATTCTTTTAAAAAGTAGAATTCAGTATCTTTAAGTGTATTCACTGAGAGGTGCAACCATCATCACTATCTAATTTCAGAACATTTTCATCAGTCCAAAAAAGAAACCCCATACTCACTAACCACTGTGCTGCCTTTCTCTCAATACCTGGCAACCACTACCATACTTCCTTTTTCAGAGGATTTGTCTATTCCAAACAATTCATATGAATGGAGTTATATAATATGTGGCCTTTTGTGACTGACTTCTCTTATGCAGGATAATGTTTCCAAGATATATTCATGCTGTAGCACCTATAAGTACTGAATTCCTTTCTATATCTGAATAATAGTCCACATTTTGTTTTTCCACTCATTAGTTGATGGACATTTGGGTTGTTTCCAATTTGGGGCTATTATGATTAATTCTGCTATGAACATTCTTATACAGATTTTTGTGTGACGACGTGGTTCCAATTCTCTTGGGTACTGTGGAAGGCAGAAGAATGCACCCCACCAAAAATGTCCATGTTCTAATCTCCAGAATCTATGAATATATTTTGCTACATGGGAAAGGGAAATTAAGTTTACCAATCAGCTGATCCTAAGATAGTGGAATTCTCCTGGGTTGTCTGTAGGTGCAATGTAATCACGAGTCCGTGAAAGTGGAAGAAAGAGGGAGAACAGGAGGTCAGAGTGATATGAAGTGAGAAGGATGCTTCTGCTGTGTCTGGTTTTGAGGTTGAAGGAAACGTGTCAAGAGCCCAAGAATGTGGGCAGAAAAGGCAAGGAAATGGACTCTCCGTTTGAGCCTCCAGAGGAGCAGAACCCTGATGACCCCTGGATTTTAGCCCGCTGAGACCTGTGCTGGGCTTCTAACTTACAGTACTGATGGATAACACATTTGCACTGTTTTATGCCATTAAGTGTGTGGTAGTTCGTTACAGCAGCCAAAACAGGTGTATACCTAGTAGTGGAATTGCTGGGTCATGTGGTAACTCTATGTTTAACATTTTGAGGAACTGCCAGACTGTTTTCAAAAGCAGCTGCACTATTTCCCATTGCCACCAACAGTGTATACTATTAAGCCTCTGTAGTAACTTTTTCATTGTTGTTGTTGTGCTTTCTCTATTCTAGAATTTCTATTTGGAAATATATCTATATGTAATTATTTGGCGAGTTATTATTGTCATACTTTTCTTTAGTTCTTTAGATATGATTTCCTTTAGTTCTTTGAACATATTTAAAATAAGTCATTTAAGTTTGTTGTTCAAGAAGCACAATGTCCTTACTTCCTTGGGACAGTTTCTATTGACTGCTTCTTTTCCTGTGTATGGACCATACTTCCTTGTGTTTTTTACCCCTCTCTGATAATTTTTTGTTGACTGCTGACCAATTTAAGTATTGTAATGGGGTCACTCTGGAAATCATATTTTCCTCATATGGAAAATATGAGGTCCTTGTTTATTGTTTGTTGCTGCTGTTGCCATTTGTTTGTTTAGTGACTTTTCTTGAGCTAATTCTATCAAGTCTGCATCCTTGTCCTATGTGGCCACTGAAGTCTCTGCAGCTAATGTGGTGGTCAGCTAATGACTGGCAGAGGTTTCCTTAAATATCAACATATCCCTGAACTCCTTGAACCCACATGGTCTCCCCTCCCTTGAGGGTCTTTGCCTCAAGACCCTCAGCAGCCAGACCCATGCAGCTCTGCCTTAGCCTTCACTTCCTCCTGGAACGTACCCTCCAGGTCAGCCAGCAGTGAGAGACCAGAGTCTCTCAGACCGTTCCTGGGCATGTGTGTGGCCTTCTAGATCTCCAGGGTGTGTTGGAGCTTTTTAAAGCCTACCAAGGATGTCTCACTCTGAAGCTTTCCTTCCATTTTTGACCAGCCTCTTGTTTGTTCTATTATCACTGCCTCCGCAGCTTCGATGTTAAACAGTTGCTGGTAAATTTTTTCAACAAACATCCCCAAGGAAAGCACTGTTTGTACTGAGTGAGCTCTGAGTCAGGTCAAATTAAACAAGTCCTCCTCATGGGCATATTCAGGGAGCTGCCGGTCAGGTCAAGTAATGACAATTCTTGGAAAAACGTGCTTCTTGAGGAGCTGTGGGTTTCTGCAGTTCCAGTGATTGCAGGCTGGTGAGAGGTGGGTGGGACAGTGCAAGTGAAAACACAGCGCTCACTGTTCTTGTTGAGATGCAGTCATTTTCCTTGAATAAACTCTCCTTGCATTGTTGCAAGGCAATCATCAGAGTTTTTAAAAATTTAGAGTTTTTAAATGTTTATTTTGACAGTTGTTGCAGTGGTCTTGCTTCTTTTATGGAGGAATGGATTTCCAGGGGTCCTTATTCCAACATTCTGGATGTGCTTCCTTCTTCCAGGCCCCATTTTTTGAGGATGTTGCTTCTCCATGTTCAGTTAGTGGCTCTCTTTCATGGCGACCCTCAGTTGAATATTGATGAAGGTTTCAGGTCCATAGTCCAGTGGTGCTCATTTTAATCATTCAGTTCCTCAGTTTTGCTGTGGAATCACTGCACACTCACAGTCCTTTAATCCTTAGGCTTTGCACAGCGACATGTTCCTGAGTCTTCCCTTCACTCCCTCTCCTCAACTAGATCCTCCAAGTTGCCTGAGCAAAATGCCAAGAACATGAAGCTGCCTCTGCAGAGCTGTTGCCTGGCTGATGTGGCTGGTGTGGCCCTGGGCTGTAACCACCAGGTTGAGACTTTCCAGGTTCCACTGCCATCATGGCAAGGAGCCAACCACTCCCTGTATCCACAGATTCCTACAGTGTGGGCGTTTGTCATATACATATAGAAAGAGAGAGAGAGAGCCAAATAACAGTCACCCGATGATGTTTGGGATTATCATCCATTTTGTGGATCTTGAATAAATAAATAAATAAATAAATAAATAAATAAATAAATAAATAAAATTTAAAAAGAGGGTAGAGGAAGTTAAAAAAAAAAGACAAGCAGTTAATAACAGCAGAGCAAAAAGATACAAAGATCCTGAGACCCTAATAGCACTGTTGAACTATTCCATTCAAAACCCTAGACTATTGAACAGTAGATGTTTTTATTTTTTTTTATTTTTTTATTTTTTGCGGTACGCGGGCCTCTCACTGTTGTGGCCTCTCCCGTTGCGGAGCACAGGCTCCGGATGCGCAGGCTCGGTGGCCATTGCTCACGGGCCCAGCCGCTCCATGGCATGTGGGATCTTCCCGGATCAGGGCACAAACCCGTGTCCCCTGCATCGGCAGGTGGACTCTCAACCACTGCGCCACCAGGGAAGCCCAGTAGATGTTTTTAATGTGACAAAATACCAAACCGGATTATTTGAAGCCACTCTATAGCAGGTTTTCGGTTACCTGATACATTTTCCCCCCACCTCCCAAATGTTTCACCAGCCTGTTTCATGTTCAGCTTTGTTGTTGTAAAGCAAGCTTGCTTTCATTCCCTTCTTCTTTTTTCTTAGATTCTTTCCCTTAGGTCACAATTAGATCATGGTCACTGAGAGGGCTGTTCTACTACATATTTTAATTTGCCATCTGATTATTGGAGAGATTTCAGAGACCACACCGAGGAGGCCTTATTGCATGAATCAAAAGCTGGGGTACACGGTCATCAGACGAGAGAGACAATCGTGAAAATTGTATACACTATTCACACGTGCGTATGTGTGGACATGTATAGGGTTTCAACACCCATATTGTATCTTTTAAACCATAACAAACGCTTGACACCACCCATAGAAGCCAAGGGCAAAAGAAACATGTATCCATTGTGTATTACGTGCCTATGTGCCGGAGATTGCGAGAGTGCACTAAGGGTTTTCATTCATTATCTCATTTATCCCCACAGTTGGAAAGATTAAACATTATTTCCATTTTCAGACCACAGGGTGAGATTTTGTGAAGCTACGAGTGTCTGGAAGATTACACAGGTAACCATCCAGCCAGGAGTGAAACTCTGTTCTATCTGACTCCAAAGCACACTTTGCCACTTGGAAAAGGTGTCTTTACAGTAATTTTGCATCTGCTGCTTTGTGATGGGGAAGAGAGTTTGGATGCTGCCTGATGGAATTCTTCTTTACTTCTGTTTCCTTTTCACAAGACTGTTGGAAAAAGAATAAAATTGTCAAGATATTCTGCCTAATGCCTGGACTCTGGCAAGAGAGCCAGGGGAGCTGCAATTTTCTGTAATAACGGATTAATCCAGTAGAGAGTCACTTACCACTGAGAGCCCCAGCTTTCCTGAAGCAAATCAATGGGAAGAGGGACCTCTTTTCTGCAACGTCATCCTTACCTCTCTGCATGAAAGGAGACTCATGTGCTGTGCAGCTGAATGCAAATAAATAGTTGGGCCATTGAAAGCTGGGCCTGTTTTCTTCTGTACCTCCACTCGGGATCCCTGGAGTCTGAGGATGTAGCACCAATGAAGTAAGATACACTGGGGTTCAGGTGTTAACAATACAGAACCCCCTGTGAACCAATTTGGGGCTTTACATTTTTAAACAGCATCCTTTTAATGAATATGGTTTTTCACTAAAATGTTTCAAACCGTTTGCTCTGATATGAGGAAGGAAAGCCAACTCTTGAGAAATCCAGTGGAATGAATTTTCAGCACAGAGCTGGGATAAAATAATTTTGCATTTATCATTTACGTTAATTGTAACGAGCTTCCATCTAATGAGCCTTACCTCTAAACTCAATTGAAGACAATAGTTAATGGCTTCATTTTAATAAATGTTGTCAGGATAGTGAACATAACAATGACTGAACACTCAATTATGACTGGCACTGGAAATGAAGATATACAGAGCTTAATGAGATGCGGGATTGGAAAAGGCAATTAGCATCCAGAGGTGGACTAGGACGTTCTTCTAAAAGCGACAGAAAGCAAAGCAGTTTGGTTGAAATAAACACAGAGATTCAGACTGTTGTTGTTGCTGAGCACCTGCTATGTGGAGGCGGGTGTGTAGGGCAGCAGGTGCACTCACATGCTTGTTTCGTTTGGTCCTTATTTTATCTGATGAGGAAATTGAGGCTCAGAAGATTATGCAAGTCATGTAGTAGTACAGTTCCTCAGTGGCAGTTGCATGATTCAGAGCCTTTCCTTTTTTTTTTTCTTTTTGCAGTACGCGGGCCTCTCACTGTTGTGGCCTCTCCCGTTGTGGAGCACAGGCTCTGGACGCGCAGGCTCAGCGGCCATGGCCCACGGGCCCAGCCACTCTGCAGCATGTGGGATCTTCCCAGACCAGGGCACGAACCTGTGTCCCCTGCATCAGCAGGCGGACTCTCAACCACTGCGCCACCAGGGAAGCCCCCGAGCCTTTCTTTTTTATTTTTCATTTTTATTTTTTTAATTGAAGCAGAGTTGATTTACAATATCATGTTACCTTCAGGTGTACACACCCACAATTCAGTTGTACATATATCTATATATTCTTCTTCAGGTTCTCTTCCCTTATAGGTTATTACAAAATACTGAGTAGAGCTCCCTGCGCTATACAGTAGGTACTAATTCGTTATCTATTTTATACATAGTCATGTGTATTTGTTAATCCCAACCTTTTAATTTATCCCTCCCCCACCCCCTTTCCCCTTTGGTAACCATAAGTTTCTTTTCTATGTCTATGAGTCTTTTTCTGTTTGGAAATAAGTTCATTTGCATCTATTCTTTCTTTCTTTTTTTTTTTTTAGATTCCACATATAAGCGATATCATATGGTACTTGTCTTTCTCTGTCTGACTCACTTCACTTAGTATGACAATCTCTGGGTCCATCCATGTTGCTGCAAATGGCATCAGATCCTTTCTTCTGGAACCAGTTGTTAGGATATTGTCCTGTCACTTTTTTTGCTAACTTTTCAATGAATGAAGGTAGAAATCCAGAAAGTCAGTGGATCAGAAAAGAATCTAAGTAAGAGAAACACATTCTACTCCGTGATGGAATATACTATTTGGATTTTCACACACTGTTATGTTCCTGAACCTTACAGATGTAGGTGTCTATAAATGGATGGTTTGCTTCTGCTCCTAGAAATAAGAGGAGATCTCTCTATATATAAATGCGTTGAAACAACTCTTGGCAGGTAAGCTGTACCTCACTTATTTGACCAGACATTTGCCACCTGTATCTAGAGCAATGCAATTTGTCTTTACTTGCTTCCCTCCCACTGCAGGACTTAAAGATGCCTGATTCAGGTTGTCTTAACCCAGCTTCCTCAGAAACCAGAGCTACAGGGAAAAAAAAATAGCTGGGATGCTTTTGTTAGGAAGGAGCAATGGAAGAGAGAGAAAGCGGGGAAAGGAAGGTGGAGACCAGTGCAGGTGGGGCTCTAACACACTCACCTCTGCTCCCCGGCAGGTCCCCATGGGCCACTGCCTGTGGTTTAGCAGATGGACTCATGCAGAACTGCATCACGTCTATCGAAGCTTTATAGAAAACCATGCTTTGGAAACGGCCATCCCCGCTCCCTGTGATTGCCTGCAGTCTTCCTAGAGCAGAGTCTACTCCCCCTTACTTCCAGGTTGCATAGCCTCACCATTTCAGCAGCTACCGAGGACATGCACATCATGCTCTGAAGCTTCAGGCATGCTGTGGGTCAGCATCATGCCCTCGAACTGCCTGGGCCCCCAGAGAGCTGCTGGTGATGGGAGAAAGCTGTCTTTCTGGTCACCTAAATTGCCCTGGGAGCAGTCACCAGAAGATGGCTAGTGGAAAAGGGTTTGGATTTGCTCATGTCCTGTTATGCAACAGTGGCTCAGAATTAATTGGTAACACAAGCAGCAGGTGTCCCAGACGTGGATGAAACAGAAAATCTAATATATCTTGGTCATGTATTCAACCAAGAATCTGCTAATCACATACATGATGACAAAGGGATACAATTTATGAGAATACATTTTTAGCTATTTTTCATACAGGCTCTACTATATATAAAATAAATAACCAACAAGGACTTACTGTATAGCACAAGGAACTCTGCTCAATATTCTGTAATGGCCTATATGGGTAAAGAATCTGAAAAAAGGGTGGATATATGTCTGTGTATAACTGAATCACTTTGCTGTACACCTGAAACTAACACAACATTGTTTATCAACTATACTCAGTATAAAATTAAAAAAAAAGATCCCAGGTCTTGCTATAACATTGAGAAAACATAACTTAAGCTTTCAGATTTTATATAAATGAGCGCTGGATGTGAAGAAACAGAATAAACTAACTTCCAGACAGGACCAAAGCCTTCTTCTGATGAGCAGAGACAAGTAGCCACTTCATCCCTGTGGGCGTTTGCCGGGTCTGGCAGCACAGCCTAGGAGGAGCATTGAGGAACCAGTGGAATGTTGCAGGTCAAAGAGAAAGTACCTGAATTCTTTTTTTTTTTTTTTTTTTTTTGCAGTACGCGGGCCTCTCACTGTTATGGCCTCTCCCGTTGTGAAGCACAGGCTTTGGACGCGCAGGCTCAGCGGCCATGGCTCACGGGCCCAGCCACTCCGTGGCATGTGGGATCTTCCCGGACCGGGGCATGAACCCGTGTCCCCTGCATCAGCAGGCGGACTCTCAACAACTGCGCCACCAGGGAAGACCCCTGAATTCTTTTTTTTAAATTGAAGTATAGTTGATTTACAATATTGTGTTAATTTCAGCTGTACAACACAGTGATTCAGTATTTTTGTAGATTATATTCCATTATAGGTTATTATAAGATAATGGGTATGGTTCCCTGTGCTATATAATAAATCCTTGTTGCTTACCTATTTTATTTATTTATTTATTTTAACATCTTTATTGGAGAATAATTGCTTTACCATGGTGTGTTGGTTTCTGCTGTATGACAAGGTGAATCAGTTATACATATACACATATCCCCATATCTCCTCCCTCTTGTATCTCCCTCCCACCCTCCCTATCCCACCCCTCTAGGTAGACACAAAGCACCGAGCTGATCTCCCTGTGCTATGCGGCTGCTTCCCACTAGCTATCTATTTTACATTTGGGCTTACCTATTTTATATATAATAGTTTGTATCTGTTAATCCCATACCCCTAATTTGTCCCTCCCTCCTTCCCTCTCCCGTTTGGTAACCACAAGTTTGTTTTCTATGGCTGTCAGTCAGCTTCTGTTTTGCATATACATTCATTCACATATTTTTTAGATTCCACATGTAAGTCATATCATACGGTATTTGTCTTTCCCTGTCTGGCTTATCTCACTAAGCACAGTATTCTCTAGACTGTGTTCTTAATGACCCTGCATGAGAAGGAGCTACAACACAGAGCAAGAATGATGGCTTGATGGGGTTTTTACTGAACACATCGTGATGCAGGTGGCTGGGGGCTGGACTGGGACAGAGAGAAAGAGCTCATGACCATGTGATGTATAACAAATTCAAAGTGCTTTTGGAGGGAGTCACCTGACGTCTGACCCCACTCTCCAGACACAGGAGGGGAATGGCAATCGTTAGAGACCACCCAGCCTCAATCCAGATCAACGCCTCATTAGCTGGAAGCAAGCAGAGCCTTTACTAGGGGAAAATATTCTCCACTTCAGTTTCCACTGTTCCTCTTTGCACAATATCCAAGGTGCAATAAAAACTAATTATTTGACTTGAAGAAGCAGAAGAATATGACCCATAATCAAAAGAATAAATCTGACAATAGAAGCAGAGTCAAAAATGACCCAGATTTTGAATTAGCAGACGAGGACTTAACAGTAACTAATTTAATGATGTTAAAGAACTTAAAGAACGAATGGTCAAATTAGGCAAATATATGGTACACTTCAGCAAGAAAAAAAAATAAGAAGAAAGGAGGGAAGGAAGGAAGAAAAGAAAAAGGAAAAGAAAAAGGAAACTCTTACCAAATGTAAAAACTTTGAATTGAATTGCAAAATATCTGAAATGACGTATTACTGGATGGGTTTAATAGCAGGAGAAAAGATCAGCAGATCAAAGGCATGTCAAAAATTATATAAGCTGTCAAATCTTGGTCTATTGCTAGTAACTCAAATTTTTATCATAAGTCACTCTTTCTTGCTTACTATCTATCCATTCAGTTTTTTGTTGTCAGCCAGAGATTTTGGATTGTATAGTGTAGTCTCTGTATGAAGTTATCTTCCTCTGAAGAGTGTTGAAGTTTACTTTGGCAGGCACTTAAATTACTTAAAAGTGGCTCACTTTTCTCTTGTTAAGACTGGGTTTTGGGCTTAGTTAAGGTGTGTTTAATTTGGTTTTTCCCTTTTTACTAGGGAGTGGCCTTTCCTGGGTCACAACTGTCTAATTCACCAATGTCTGTCCTCTCTGGTCAGGCACAAAAGCCAACATCTCCCTGCATGTGTGACATCTACTTTCTGCTCAGCAGTTAGTTTTCATGTAACTGTTCCTTGCTGTTCTTTCTGTAGATCACCCTGTGCATAGCTTGGGGACCACCCAGGCTCTCAGGGGGTATATCTGCAGTCATCTGGGCTCCCCCGCCCGCCTAGTCCAGCCCTCTTGGCAGAGCCTCACACACTGATGCTTCCTCCGTCCAGTGAAGCTCTTGCTTCCTTCTTAGCCCTCTTCCCCTACCCGAGGAAGCTGCAGTGAACATGGGCTCAAATGTGTGCTTCTTTTCTCTTAAGGGTTGTGACCAGATCCTGAAAGAGCTGTTTTACCCATTTCATCCAGTTGGACGGTGCCTTCCCATCGTGGCCCAAACTGACATTCCTTTTCTGCCTGCTTAGCATTTAACATCCAGACAAAATGGCATTTCTCTATTTTTCTGTCTGATCCCTGAATGCAGAAGGAGCCCTTTGACGATCTGGGTCGCACTATATGTTATTTATCAATGCTGTACCCCTGCATGTGGAAATCTGTCACATTATATACAGCTCTGTAACTGCTCTTCCAGACCGTGAGCTCCCTGAGGGTAGTGGCTCAGTCAAACTGCTCTTTTATTCTTTTTTTTTTTTGAGGTTAATTTGTGCTTTTATTTGCCAGCATAAGTTAACTACAGTGGCCTGCAAATTTTTTGATCTAAAAAGCACATTTTACATCACAATCCAAAACACACACACACGTATATAATAGGTATACATATATAAGTGAAAAATGTTTGCCAAAAATGTCTACCGTGAATGTTAATTTTTTTTTGAGACCTTTTTAAAAAGCAACTTTAGGTTTACAGCAAAATTGACAGGAAGGCACAGAGACTCCCCCATATACCCTCCCAGACACACACTTGCGTAGCCATTATCAACAGAGTGGTACCTTTTTTTTTTTTTTTTTATTAAACCAAGGATGAACTGCATTGACACAACATAATCACCAAAGTCCACAGTTCACTTTAGGGTTCACTTTAATGAAGTGAATAGTGTTGCACGTTCTATGGCTCTTTTAATTTCCGTTCCCAGCACAGTCCTGTGGCCCATAATGTAAGCTGATTGGTCCATAGCTGAGATGGACGGAGTCACTGGGCACGTGCCCTGCACCGTGGGAAGAAACTGAGAGAAACTGAGAGGCAGGGACACCTGTAGCTGCAGAAGAAGTGTGGCTCCATCACCTCCCTGATGTGACTTCAGCAGACTTGAACATATTTCTTTATTTGATTGGACTAGAGTTGATTTACAATGTTGTGTTAGTTTCAGGTGTACAGCAAAGTGACTCGGTTATATATATGTATATATATATATATACATTCTTTTTCATATTCTTTTCCATTATGGTTTATCACAGGATGTTGAATATAGTTCCCTGTGCTCTACAGTAGGACCTTGCTGTTTATCCATTCTCTGTATATAGTAGTTTGCATCTGCTGATCCCAAAATCCCAGTCCCTCCCTCCGCCACGCCCCTGCAACCACAAGTCTGTTGAACATATTTCTTAAAATAGTAACTGTTTGATGTGCTACAGATTTGCCCAAGTTTGTATTTAAAAAACTGCCTGGACCTTTCTCTGTGCTGCCCTCTTGAGGTGATTCTTCCAGAATAGGCCAATTTTTCAAGGCAAAGGGCTTCTAAGGAATAACAAAAAGCTGAAGGATGAGCTGGTAAAAGGAATAGCTGAAGGAGACAGGGATGCGTGGAGATGGAGCAGTTCTGTGTAACCAGACCCAGCCATGGGTATAAGCGTCACCCACCAGAGGTGCGTGGCACTCTTACGGGTTGAATTGTGTTTCCCCCAAAATCCGTTGAAGCGCTAACCTCCAATACCTCAGCTTGCGACTTTGTTTGGAAGTAATCAACTCAGTTCAGATAGGATCGTATTGGAGTAGGGAGGGTCCTTAACCCAGTATGACTGGTGGGCTTAGAAGAGGAAGAGGAGGCACACGAGATGCGAGGATGGAGGATGAGAGTGATGCAGCTGCCAATCAAGGGAAGCCAGGGGGTGCTGGCAACGCCAGAGTTAGAAGGGGCAAGAAAGCAGCCTCCTGGGACTTCCCTGGTGGTCCAGTGGATGAGACTCTGCGCTCCCAGTGCAGGGGGCCCAGGTTCGATCCCTGGTCGGGGAACTAGATCCCGCATGCATGCCGCAACTAAGAGTTCGCATGCCGCAACTAAGGATCCCACATGCCACAGCTAAGACCCGGCGCAGCCAAAATAAATAAATAAATCATAAATAAAAAGATAAATAAATATTTAAAAAAGAAAAAAGAAAGTATCCTCCCTTATAGGCTTGGGGGAGTGTGGCCCTGATGATACCTCGATTTCAGACTTCTGGACTTCAGAACTGTACGGCCGTGCCTTCCTGTTGGCTTAAGCTACCCAGTTTGTGATCGGTTGTCACGGCAGCGCTGGGAAACGAACGCAGGCGTTAGGAGGTCTGGGGTATAAGAGAACTTGTCATGGTCAGAAGAGCACTGGGCTGGATTTCAGGAGAAACAGCAATCCCACCCCTCTTTCCTGGGGCGGTGGCGTAGGGGGGTTCTGGTTTCGCATGGTAGCGAGAGTAACTCTGATGGTGCTCATTGTTTAAACGACCGGGAAGCACTTGCTGGGGGGGCGGGGGTTGAGGCTGGATGAAGACTGGTCAGCTCTACGGTGGAATGATGATTCCCCAGGAGGTGGCAGCTGAGGTTTGGACTAGTGATAGAAACCAGCCCCTGAGAAGCAGGTGCTTTTCAGAAATGTCTGTCCCTGTATCTATTCATTCATGTCCCTGTCCAGCCTAAATTTGTCACCTGCTCAGCCACACCTGATAACATCCATGAAACCCTGGGTGAGGCCTCAGGTGTCATCTGTAAAACAAGAGATTTAGATCACATAGTCCTTAGCATGATTTACAACTGGAAGATAATATGATTGAAAATTTGAAGCAGAAAGGACTTGACCTCTCAGTGGTGGTTTTGCTAACAGAAAGAGAATTTTCGGTGAAAATAACATTGACTGCTTTGCTGAATATATATATATATATAAACATATACACGTATATGGAATATATGAATCCTATTAACTGCCAGAATTATCCATGTTCAGAACTGCTCCATTCTTCAGTAGGAACAAAGTAGACTTCGAAAACAAACTTATGGTTGCCAAAGGGGAAAGGTGAGAGGGAGGGATAAATTAGGAGTTTGAGATGAACACATACACACTGCTACCCATAAAATAGATAATCAACAAGGACCTACTGTATAGCACAGGGAACTCTGCTCAGTATTCTGTAATAACCTACATGGGGAAAGAATCTGAAGAAGAATGGTTATATGTATATGTATAACTAAATCACTTTGCTGTACACCGGAAACTAGCACAACATTGTAAATCAACTATAATCCAAAATAAAATAAAAATAAACAAGAACAAATTAGAAATGTGATTGCTCTCAATATCAGTATTGTTTTCTGGGTATGCTGCAAGTCATTTCGATGTTTTACATTTTATTTTTGTCCTTTATTCGGTAGCAAACTGTTCATTTCATCATTTTGCTTCATCACTCCTACTACCTTGAAGTTACTCCTTCCGGGTCCTGTCCATTCTTGTTATTTGCTGAGGTTACACTATTGACTATGATTTACCAACCTGAACAATCTTGCTTTCAGTATCATCATTCACCTCATTAACATGAATAATGGTGTTTCATCTGGTCCCAAGACAACAACAGAGCCTGCGGGGAAATCTGTTCTTATTTAGTCCAAGGACAACACACCTGTGGGTAATAGCAAAGGCCCTTGGAATTCGGTGTCTTGTTTCTATTCTAAGCTGTGTGTCCTAAGGATGCGAATCAAAACTTTCTGGATTTTTTTTTTTTATTAAAAAGTGTGGGGGGGTTTCCCAGGTGGCGCAGTGGTTGAGAGTCCATCTGCCGATGCAGGGGACACGGGTTCGTGCCCCGGTCCGGGAAGATCCCACATTCCACAGAGCAACTAAGCCAGTATGCCACAACTACTGATCCTGTGCTCTAGAGCCCGCAAGCCACAATTACTGAGCCCATGTGCCACAACTACTGAAGCCTGCATGCCTAGAGCCTGTGCTCCGCAACAAGAGAAGCCACCGCGACGAGAAGCCTGCACACCGCAACAAAGAGTCGCCCCCGCTCGGCGCAGCTAGAGAAAGGCCACATGTAGCAACAAAGACCCAATGCAGCCAAAAATTAACTAATTAATTAATTAATTTTAAAAAACCTTATCTTTTGGTTTTTCGGTAATAACCAATGTAACAGGTGGGAATGATTTCTCATTGTGGTTTTGATCTGCATTTCCCTGGTGATTAGTGATGCTGACACCTTTTCCTGTGCCTGGTAGTCACTTGCATGTCTTCTTTGGAGAAATACCCATCCAAGTCCTTTGTCCATTTATTAATCAGGTCATTTTTCGGCTATTGGATTGTAAGAGATTTCAAATATTTTGAATTTTAACCCCTTGTCAGATAGATGGTTTGCACATATTTTTCTCCCATTCCACAGGATTCCTTTTCACTCTGTAATTTGTCTCCTTAGCTGTCTTCATCTCTTTAAAAGCTGAGCATGGAGTAGGAATTTAACACACTGTAGCACTCCAGAAAGGAAATGAAAAGCAATGGGTAACACTGATGAGAAGTCACACTTGGGGTCAGTGGCTGGACATGTTAAAAATGGCCTGGACTCCCTCATGGGGCAGAGAGCCATCCCTGAGAGGAGAGGTTCTGACAGAAGTGACTGCCTATCAGCAGCACTGTGCAGGGGATGCTTTTCATTTTATTGAAGTATAGTCGATTTACAATGTTTTGGGCGTACAGCAAAGTGATTCAATTATACTTATATGTGTGTATGGATTATTATTATGTATTATAGATTATTACAAGATATTGACTATAGTTCCCTGTGCTATACAATAGGTCCTTGCTGTTTATCTACTTTATATATAGTAGTGTGTATATGTTAATTCCAAACTCCTCATTTACCCCTCCGCCTGTCTTCCCCTTTGGTAACCATAGGTTTGTTTTCTATATCCGTGAGTCTATTTCTGTTTTGTAAATAAGTTTTGACACATTCGATCAGTCACAGCACCTTCTCCATACACTGCACAAATCATTCTTTTCATTTCAGTTGCGTTTTTACCTTTCTTGAAATAATAAAGCATAATATGCCAAAAACGTTGCTTTTTTCCTTGCATCTTCAATATTAAAATGGCTACACAAAAATTCAACAATTTTGATGTCCTTTTTATTTTATTTTATTTTATTTATTTATTTATTTATTTTTGGCTGCATTGGGTCTTCGTTGCTGTGCGCGGGCTTTCTCTAGTTGTGGTGAGAGAGAGCTACTCTTCGTTGCGGTGCGTGGGCTTCTCCTTGAGGTGTTTTCTCATTTCAGTGGCTTCTCCTGTTGCGGAGCATGGGCTCTAGAGCTCTAGACTCAGTAGTTGTGGCGCACAGGATTAGTTGCTCTGCAGCATGTGGGATCTTCCCGGACCAGGGCTTGAACCCGAGTCCCCTGCACTGGCAGGCAGATTCTTAACCACTGCGCCACCAGGGAATTCACCATTTTTTAAAATGCACACTGTTATGACAGCTGTCACATACAACCTAACCTAGTTGTTTCAGATGAAGTTAAAGACAACTAAGTGCTACTTGAGCCATCTTATAGAAGAAACCAAACGAACCTTTTGGCCAACCCAATAAAAAATACGTACACATGTACTTTTTATTTCATAGAGCATTACTAACAAGATATATAACATTACTGTCACCTTGTAAAGTTCCTTCATGTCCTCCCAGTCATGTCTGCCCCGTCCATCTGAGGCAACCACTATTCTGATTTTTGGGGTCATAGATTAGTTTTCTCTGTTGTGGAACTTCACAGAATGAAATAATTTGCTTGTGGCTTTTTTCACTCAGCACAGTGTTTCTGGGATGCTTCCGTCATACTGGTGTATCGATCACCTGTTCTTCTTTATTAATGAGCAGTGTTTCATCGTGTGACTATCACTCAGACTGTTTTCTATTCTCCTATTGATGGATACCTGGGCTCTTTCCAGGCTTTGGATAATATTATGAATAAAGATGCTGGGAAGATTTTTTACAAGTCTTTTAGTAAATAAAAGTTTTATTTCTGTTGGGAAATTGCCTAGGAATTTCTGTTTGGGGGTAGATATATACTTAAATTTATGAGAAACTGTCCAACTTTTTCAAAGTGATTGTACCATTTTCTATTCTCACTAACAGTGGTTAGGAATTTCAATTGCTCTGTATGAATTGCACCAGCATTTCATTTTGTCAGATTTTTTATTTTAGCCACTCTGGTGGGTATTTCCTTCACCTTTTAAAATGCCTGGAATCATTTACCAGACTAAATCAGTGTCTAGAAAGTCCACATTTCCACATGTACCTGTATTTCCAAATTTTTATTGTTTCATTGTAAGTAATTTTATTACCCAATTATTTTCTTCAGGAGAACAGTTTTTATAGTGACAAACTCATGATTAACTAGACATTTTGAAAATGTCATAAGAATCGCTGTGAATAATTAGGTGCAAAACCTAGAAATGGTGCATGATACCAAGAGAAACAGAATTCGTAGCAAGATCTGGGAGAATTGCTGCAAAATTGTCACAGGTGCAATGACTTTGCTGCATACACTGTATACAGATGACCAATGGGAAGACTTGCATCCTTTGTCTCAGGACAGAAGGAATGTAGGCTTTGGAGCCCAGGTACCTGATTGGTTCTTATTTATCCTACTTCTTATTCATCCTGCTTATTTATCCTTCTTATTCATCCTACTTCTATAACTACTTCTTATTCACCCTATGTATACTATATATACTACTATATATACTACTTCTTAGTCATCGTACTTTATAACTACTTCTTATTCATCCTATATATGCTATATATGTATATATATACTATATACTTTATATATATACTCTCTCTCTGAATTTTATGTATATACTCTTTCTATATATATATACATACACATATATATATATACATATATACTGATTCCTAGTCATCCTATATATACTATATATGTATATATATACTCTCTCTGTGCTCCCTCTCTCTATATACTACTTCTTATTCATCCTATTTCTATAACTTTGAGCCAGTTATTTAAACTTCCAGTGCTTCTATTTCTTCATCTGTAAAATAAGAATAACAACAGTACCTACCTCATAGGATTGTTTTAAGGACTAAATGAATCACTGCATGTAAAACAGGACCTAGCATATTGCCTGGCTGTGGCAGATGCTGCACTGTGCCCCACAGATCCTAGTCCCTTCACCGCATCCCTTCAGCTGCCAGGAGCATCGCTTGCAGAAGTGAAGTAGCTAAAATCTCCCAGCAGTTGCCCTTGATTAAGGATGCTACCTCCCCCAGGGAACTTTACCTTCATGAGGGCAGCCCACATCCAAAGACTGGTCCACGTATGGGTACAAAGACCTGGCCAGCTTGCCTCAATTTGGAATATCTCTTAACAGCCACCCCAGCGCCAGCGCTCACCTATCATATAGATTCCTTTTATTTTATCCTTGCTTCTACTGCTTTAGTTCAACCCTCAATCAGCTTTTGGCAAGATTAATCTAAAAAGCCTTCTAGCTCATTTCCGTGTATCCAGGTCCAGCCCCTTCAAATTCAAATTCATCTCTTACTGAAATAATCTTTTCTAAAATGCCAGTCTAATCAAGTCACCTTCCTGCTTGAAATCATTTAATGCAACCTCGTTGCCTGAAGAACAGAATCCAAAAGTCTCAGCACAGCATAGAAAGCCCTTGAAGATCTAGTCAATGTCTATCTATGTAGGTTTGAATCTTACTTTTCCCCTCCTAACTCTTCCACTCTATATGGCAGCTGTCAGCAACCATGCACGTACTGTGCTGGTTTGCCCCATGCTTCCTAAGTTACCACGACTTGACACACGTGGCTTCCTTAGCCTGGAATGTGAGCCTCCAAACCATGTCATTTTACCCAGCTACCTTCTACTAGACTTTGCAGACTCAGCCCATCTAGTTTAGGAAGCTTTCCCTGATGCACCTTCATTCTGGGCTAATTGTTTTTCCTCTGTGTTTCAACTGCGGTTGATAACATCTTAACGGATAAACGTGGTACCTTTCACATAGCACTGCAAGTGTCTCTACTTATCTTCTCCATTGATATTTGGATAACTTGTTGGCAGAGATCTCTTATCTTTTAATCCTCAGAACCTCTCAGAATGCCTGCCAACACAGAATATATATTTAGTAAGTATACATTTTTACATGAAGTGAGTCCGCTTGCAGAAATCTAGAACACTTACATTCCATACAAACAGTAGTGTTGAGAAGGCTCTTTTATTTTTTTTTTAAATTGGAGTTTAATTACAACGGTGTGTTCATTTCTGCTGTATAACAAAGTGAATCTGCTATACATATACATATATCCCCATATCCCCTCGCTCTTGCGTCTCCCTCCCACCATCCCTATCCTATGCCTCTAGATGGTCACAAAGCACCAAGCTGATCTTCCTGTGCTATGCGGCTGCTTCCCACTAGCTAGCTATTTTACATTTGGTAGTGTATATATGTCCATGCCACTCTCTCACTTCGTCCCAGCTTACCCTTCCCCCTCCCTGTGTCCTCGAGTCCATTCTCTTCGTCTGTGTCTTTATTCCTGTCCTGGCCATAGGTTCTTCAAAACCTTGTGTTTTTTTTAGATTCCATATATATGTGTTAGCATACGGTATTTGCTTTTCTCTTTCTGATTTACTTCACTCCGTATGACAAACTCTAGGTCCATCCACCTCACTACAAATAACTCAATTTCATTTCATTTTATGGCTGAGTAATATTCCATTGTATATATGTGCCACATCTTCTTTATCCATTCCTCTGTCGATGGACATTTAGGTTGCTTCTATGTCCTGGCTGTTGTAAATAGAGCTGCAGTGAACATTGTGGTACATGACTCTTTTTGAATTATGGTTTTCTCAGGGTATATGCCCAGTAGTGGGATTGCTCGGTCGTATGGTAGTTCTATTTGTAGTATTTTAAGGAACCTCCATACTGTTCTCCATAGTGGTTTTATCAATTTACATTCCGACCAACAGTGTAAGAGGGTTCCCTTTCCTCCACACCCTCTCCAGCATTTATTGTTTGTAGATTTTTTGATGATGGCCATTCTGACTGGTGTGAGGTGATCCCTCATTGTAGATTTGATTTGCATTTCTCTAATGATTAGTGATGTTGAGCATCCTTTCATCTGTTTGTTGGCAATCTATATATCTTCTTTGGAGAAATGTCTATTTAGGTCTTCTGCCCATTTTTAGATTTGGTTGTTTGTTTTTTTTTGGATATTGAGCTGCATGAGCTGCTTGTAAATTTTAGAGATTAGTCCTTTGTCAGTTGTTTCATTTGCAAATATTTTCTCCTATTCTGAGGGTTGTCTTTTCATCTTGTTTATGGTTTCCTTTGCTGTGCAAAAGCTTTGAAGTTTCATTAGGTCCCATTTGTTTATTTTTGTTTTTAGTTCCATTTCTCTAGGAGGTGGGTCCAAAAGGATCTTGCTGTGATTTATGTCATAGAGTGTTCTGCCTATGTTTTCCTCTAAGAGTTTTACAGTGTCTGCCCTTACATTTAGGTCTTTAATCCATTTTGAGTTTATTTTTGTGTATAGTGTTAGGGAGTGTTCTAATTTCATTCTTTTACATGTAGCTGTCCAGTTTTCCCAGCACCACTTATTGAAGAGGCTGTCTTTTCTCCATCGTATATTCTTCTCTCCTTAATCAATAATGAGGTGACCATATGTGCATGGGTTTATCTCTGGGCTTTCTATCCTATTCCATTGATCTATATTTCTGTTTTTGTGCCAGTACTATACTGTCTTGATTACTGTAGCTTTGTAGTATAGTCTGAAGTCAGGGAGCTTGATTCCTCCAGCTCAATTTTTCTTTCTCAAGTTTGCTTTGGCTCTTCGGGGTCTTTTGTGTTTCCATACAAATTGTGAAATTTTTTGTTCTAGTTCTGTGAAAAATGCCAGTGGTAGTTTGATAGGGATTGCATTGAATCTGTAGATTGCTTTCGGTAGTATAGTCATTTTCACAATGTTGATTCTTCCAGTCCAAGAACATGGTATATCTCTCCATCTGTATCATCTTTAATTTCTTTCATCAGTGTCTTATAGTTTTCTGCATACAGGTCTTTTGTCTCCTTAGGCAGGTTTATTCCTAGGTATTTTATTCTTTTTGTTGCAGTGGTAAATGGGAGTGTTTCCTTAACTTCTCTTTCACATTTTTCACCATTAGTGTATAGGAATGCAAGAGATTTCTGGGCATTAATTTTGTATCCTGCTACTTTACCAAATTCATTGATTAGCTCTAGTAGTTTTCTGGTAGCATCTTTAGGATTCTCTATGTATAGTATCATGTCATCTGCAAACAGTGACAGTTTTACTTCTTCTTTTCCGATTTGGATTCCTTTTATTTCTTTTTCTTCTCTGATTGCTGTGGCTAAAACTTCCAAAACTATGTTGAATAGTAGTGGTGAGAGTGGACAACCTTGTCTTGTTCCTGATCTTAGTGGAAATGGTTTCAGTTTTTCACCATTGAGAATGATGTTGGCTGTGGGTTTGTCATATATGGGCTTCATTAGGTTGAGATAAGTTCCCTCTATGCCTACTTTCTGGAGTGTTTTTATCATAAATAGGTGTTGAATTTTGTTGAAAAAAAGCTTTTTTGTTGAAAGAAAGCTTTTTCTGCATCTATTGAGATGATCATATGGTTTTTATCCTTCAATATGTTAATATGGTGTATCACATTGATTGATTTGCATATATTGAAGAATTCTTGCATTCCTGGAATAAACCCCACTTGATCATGGTGTATGATCCTTTTAATGTGCTTTTGGATTCTGTTTGCTAGTATTTTGTTGAGGATTTTTGCATCTATGTTCATCAGTGATATTGGCCTGTAGTTTTCTTTCTTTGTGACATCTTTGTCTGGTTTTGGTATCAGGGTGATGGTGGCCTCGTAGAATGAGTTTAGGAGTGTTCCTCCCTCTGCTATATTTTGGAAGAGTTTGAGAATGATAGGTGTTAGCTCTTCTCTAAATGTTTGATAGAATTCGCCTGTGAAGCCATCTGGTCCTGGGATTTTGTTTGTTGGAAGATTTTTAATCACAGTCTCAATTTCAGTGCTTGTGATTGGTCTGTTTATATTTTCTGTTTCTTCCTGGTTCAGTCTTGGAAGGTTGTGCTTTTCTAAGAATGTGTCCATTTCTTCCAGGTTGTCCATTTTATTGGCATATAGTTGCTTGTAGTAATCTCTCATGATCCTTTGTATTTCTGCAGTGTCAGTTGTTACTTCTCCTTTTTTCATTTCTAATTCTATTGATATGAGTCTTCTCCCTTTTTTTCTTGATGAGTCTGGCTAATGGTTTATCAATGTTGTTTATCTTCACAGTGAACCAGCTTTTAGTTTTATTGATCTTTGCTATTGTTTCCTTCATTTCTTTTTCATTTATTTCTGATATGATCTTTATGATTTCTTTCCTTCTGCTAATTTTGGGGGGTTTTTGGTCTTCATTCTCTAATAGCTTTAGGTATAAGGTTAGGTTGTTTATTTGAGATGTTTCTTGTTTCTTGAGGTAGGATTGTATTACTATAAACTTCCCTCTCAGAACTGCTTTTGCGGCATCCCATAGGTTTTGGGTCATCGTGTTTTCATTGTCATTTGTTTCTAGGTATTTTTTGATTTTCTCTTTGATTTCTTCAGTGATCTCTTGGTTATTTAGTAGTGTATTGTTTAGCCTCCACGTGTTTCAATTTTTTACAGATTTTTCCCTGTAATTGATATCTAGTCTCATAGCATTGTGGTCAGAAAAGATACTTGATACAACTTCAGTTTTCTTAAATTTACCGAGGCTTGATGTGTGACCAAAGATATGATCTATCCTGGAGAATGTTCCATGAGCACTTGAGAAGAAAGTGTATTCTGTTGTTTTGGGATAGAATGTCCTCTAAATATCAATTAAGTCCATCTTATTTAATGTATCATTTAAAACTTGTGTTTCCTTATTTACTTTCATTTTGGATGTTCTGTCCATTGGTGAAAGTGGGGTGTTAAAGTCCCTTACTATGATTGCGTTACTGTCAATTTCCCATTTTACGGCTGTTATAATTTGCCTTATGTATTGAGGTGCTCCTATGTTGGGTGCATAAATATTTACAACTGTTATATCTTCTTCTTGGATCGATCCCTTGATCATTATGTAGTGTCCTTCTTGGTCTCTTGTAAGTCTTTATTTTAAAGTCTAGTTTGTCTGATATGAGAATTGCTACTCCAGCTTTCTTTTGATTTCCATTTGCATGGAAAATCTTTTTCCATCCCCTCACTTTCAGTCTGTATGTGTCCCTAGGTCTGAAGTGGGTCTCTTGTAAACAGCATATATACAGGTCTTGTTTTTGTATCCATTCAGCCAGTCTATGTCTTTTGGTTGGCGCATTTAATCCATTTACATTAAAGTAGTTATCGATACATATGTCCCTATTACGATTTTCTTAATTGTTTTGGGTGTGTTATTCTAGGTCTTTTCCTTCTATTGTGTTTCTTGCCTAGAGAAGTTCCTTTAGCATTTGTTGTAAAGCTGGTTTGGTGGTGCTGAATTCTCTTAGCTTTTGCTTGTCTGTAAAGGTTTTCATTTCTCCATTGAATCTGAATGAGATCCTTGCTAGGTAGAGTAATCTTGGTTGTAGTTCCTTCCCTTTCATCACTTTAAATATGTCCTGCCACTCCCTTCTGGCTTGTAGAGTTTCTGCTGAAAGATCAGCTGTTAACCTTACGGTGATTCCCTTGTATGTTATTTGTTGTTTTCCTCTTGCTGCTTTTAATATTTTTTCTTTGTATTTAATTTTTGATAGTTTCATTAATCTGTGTCTTGGCATGTTTCTCCTTGGATTTATCCTGTATGGGACTCTCTGCACTTCCTGGACTTGATTGAGTATTTCCTTTCCCATATGAAGGAAGTTTTCAACTATAATCTCTTCAAATATTTTCTCAGTCCCTTTCTTTTTCTCTTCTTCTTCTGGGACCCCTATAATTCGAATGTTGGTGTGTTTAATGTTGTCCCAGAGGTCTCTGAGACTGTCCTCAGTTCTTTTCATTCTCTTTTCTTTATTCTGCTCTGCAGTAGTTATTTCCACTATTCTATCTTCAGGTCACTTATCCGTTCTTCTGCCTCAGTTATTCTGCTATTGATTCCTTCTAGAGTATGTTTAATTTCAGTTATTGTGTTGTTCATCATTGTTTGTTTGCTCTTTAGTTCTTCTAGGTCCTTGTTAAATGTTTCTTGTATTTTCTCCATTTTATTTCCAAGATTTTGGATCATCTTTACTATCATTACACTGAATTGTTTTTCAGGTAGACTGCCTATTTCCTCTTCATTTGTTAGGTCTGGTGGGGTTTTCTCTTGCTCCTTCATCTGCTGTGTATTTCTCTGTCTTCTCATTTTGCTTAACTTACTGTGTTTGGGGTCTCCTTTTCACAGGCTGCAGTTTCGTAGTTCCCGTTGTTTTTGATGCCTGTCCCCAGTGGCTAAGGTTGGTTCAGTGGGTTGTGTAGGCTTCCTGGTGGAGGGGACTAGTGCCTGTGTTCTGGTGGATGAGGTTGGATCTTGTCTTTCTGGTGGGCAGGACTGCGTTTGGTGGTGTGTTTTGAGGTGTCTGTGACCTTATTATGATTTTAGGTAGCATCTCTGCTAATGGGTGGTGTTTTGTTCCTGTCTTACTAGTTGTTTTGCATAGGGAGTCCAGCACTGTAGCTTGCTGGTTGTTGAGTGGAGCTGGGTCTTAGCGTTGAGATGGAGATCTCTGGGAGAGCCTTCACCATTTGATATCACGTGGAGCCGGGAGGTCTCTGGTGGACCAGTGTCCTGAACTTGGCTCTCCCACCTCATAGGCACAGGACTGACACCAGGCTGGAGCACCAAGACCATGTCAGCCACACGGCTCAGAAGAAAAGGGGAAAAAAAAGAAAGAAAAAAATAAAATAAAATAAAGTTATTAAAATAAAAAATAATTATTAAAAAGAAAAGAAAAGAAAGAAGAGAGCAACCACACCAAAAAACAAATCGAGTGCTACAAACTATACTAAAAAAAAAAAAAAAAGAACAGACAGAACCCTGGGACAAATGGTAAAAGCAAAGCAGTAGAGACAAAATCACACACAGAAGCATATACATACACACTCACAAAAAGAGAAAAAGGGAAAAAAAAAATATATATATATATATATATCATTGCTCCCAAAGTCCACCTCCTCAATTTGGGATGATTCGTTGTCTATTCAGGTATTCCACAGATGCAGGTACATCAAGTTGACTGTGGAGATTTAATCTGCTGCTCCTGAGGCTGCTGGGAGAGATTTCCCTTTCTCTTCTTTGTTCACACAGCTCCCGGGGTTCAGGTTTGGATGTGGCCCCGCCTCTGCGTGTAGGTCGCCGGAGGGCGTCTGTTCTTCGCTCAGACAGGACGGGGTTAAAGTAGCAGCTGATTCGGGGGCTCTGGCTCACTCAGGCCTGGGGGAGGGAGGGGCACGGAGGCGGGGCGAGCCTGCGGCGGCAGAGGCCAGCGTGACGTTGCACCAGCCCGAGGCGCGCCGTGCGTTCTCCCAGGGAAGTTGTCCCTGGATCCCGGGACCCTGGCAGTGGCGGGCTGCACAGCCTCCTGGGAGGGGAGGTGTGGAGAGTGACCTGCGCTCGCACACAGGCTTCTTGGCGGCGGCAGAAGCAGCGGCCTTAGCGTCTCATGCCCGTCTCTGGGGTCCGCGCTTTTAGCCGCGGCTCGCGCCCATCTCTGGAGCTCCTTTAAGCAGCGCCCTGAATCCCCTCTCCTCGCGCACCAGGAAGCAAAGAGGGAAGAAAAAGCCTCTTGCCTCTTCGGCAGGTCCAGACTTTTTCCCGGACTCCCTCCCGGCCAGCCGTGGTGCACTAACCCCTTCAGGCTGTGTTCACGCCGCCAACCCCAGTCCTCTCCCCGCGCTCCGACCGAAGCCGGAGCCTCAGCTCCCAGCCCCGCCCGCCCCGGCGGCCGAGCAGACAAGCCTCTCGGGCTGGTGAGTGGCGGTCGGCACCGATCCTCTGTGCGGGAATCTCTCCGCTTTGCCCTCCGCACCCCTGTGGCTGCGCTCTCCTCCGCGGCTCCGAGGCTTCCCCTCCACCACCCGCAGTCTCTGCCCGCGAAGGGGCTTCTAGTGTGTGGACACCTTTCCTCCTTCACGGCTCCCTCCCACTGGTGCAGGTCCCGGCCCTATCCTTTTGTCTCTGTTTATTCTTTTTTCTTTTGTCCTACCCAGGTACGTGGGGAGTTTCTTGCCTTTTGAGAGGTCTGAGGTCTTCTGCCAGCGTTCAGTAGGTGTTCTGTAGGAGTTGTTCCACGTGTAGATGTATTTCTGACGTATTTGTGGGGAGGAAGGCGATCTCCACGTCTCATTCCTCCACCATCTTGAAGGTCTCCCTAGACCCACCATTTCATCTGATTTCACTTTTCTTGCATCAGAAGAATTTCCTTTAACATTTTTTTGTTCTGCAGGGAGCTAAAGCATTACATAATCTCATACTTGCTCTGATGTCAGATTCACAATATTTAAACCAGAGCCTAGAATGCTCCCCAAATTTGGAACTAATCAGCCCTTAGAATCTCTGCCCCGTTACTTCTTCCACTTGTTAAATCCCTGGTTAGAACCCATTAATCTTCTTTGATAGTATTTTCCCTAAAATTCCACACTGGATTCCGAGGTGTAATTCCCAGGTCCTGTCCCCTTTCGGACTGAAGAATTGAGTTATGCAGATTTTGAAGATATTGGTTGCCGACAGCTCTCAGTTGAACCTCTCTCTCTGGAAATTGCCCTCAGATGAAGATAGTCTCCCCACCTCAGGTTACACCTCTTTCTGGGGACAGCCGACATCCAATGACACCTGACCTCCCATCCTTCCTTTAGGGCAGCCCTGAAGAGCAATCCTGCCTCCAGAGCCCCCGTGGAATCTGCTGAGGCCATTTTGCAAATGGATTCTCATTCAGCTTCTGCCACTGCCATTTGTGCCTTCACCACTCCCCCATGGGTGTTGATCGCCAGGGCATAATCCAATGAATTTCTTCCATAAAAATCTCTGTCTCCTGGTCTGTTTCATGGATAATGTGATTGGTAATATTTAATGCCAGGAGTGGTCTGAAGAAACAGACTCCAAAATGAACTTTGGGAGCTGATCCCCTGCTGGTAGGCTGGCAATAAGCATAATATTAATGATAAGCAGAGGACAGGAAGCCAGTGATTTGCAGTCATTGTGCAGTTGCTGAAACTTTCATCAGTGATGAAATGGGATGAGCCACCAGAGGAAGGAAGTGCACTGGCTGGTGCAATATGTATCTTCTCAGTTGTTGGAGAGGCATGGGGGAAACAGCAATTACAAGGATCATCAAATCAGATGATGGATGCATGGGAGAAAAACAATAAAAGGCTGAGGGTTGTTAGTCATCAATTAGAGGCTCAGTATGAAAACCAGAGGACTTCTTGGTAATTTATAAAAAGGCTCTCATCTTCTGTAGCCAAAGGACAGAAAGTAAATCGGGTATCAGGCCCGGAACTTAATTATAAGATAAGTAGAACTCCAGAGAAGGTCACTTCTCAACTCCAGCAGGAATGCATGACCAAAGTCAGGGCCATGATTGAGAAGGGTGGGGCCCTGAGACTTGGGATAAGGAAATCTGGGAGTACGGGATGGAAAATCTTGAATCCTACACCCTCTGGGTCTGTAGAAGGAGCACATCCTCCCAGTTAAGACTAATGTTCTGTATTTGCCTAAAGATGATGTAGAGGATTTTGCCTTGCAAAAATGCATGAGCTCTCTCTGTCCCCTCCACCACCCAATTCCCACCCCTGGGGTGATACACACTTCCCCTCCTGGTCACTGGACGAATAACAAAGCATAGATCAAAACATAAGTGGGGTGGAAAAGTTCTAGGTCTGCTAAGAAAAAATGCAACTATATTCTGAATGAGCTGTAGAAATTAGTTGGTACAGAACAGGCTCCTGAGGATGCTGACTCAAGGTCCAGAATATAGGACTGGACAATGAGAGTTTATTTATGTGGGAGAACTCTACCATGATGCAGGGTTTAGCATCCTCAAAGCACCTCAAGGAATGGGGGGCTAACAAGCTAATAAGACAGCTCTTGGAAGCTTGATGAAGGAGTGGCACACACTAAGTTAAGTATCAATGCCAGAACTTCCATGGCAGAAGGTGGATGGAAGAATCAGACCCAGAGGAGTTGATATTTTAGAGTGGATATATGACCACAAAGGTCCAAGTGATAAGGTTTGTAATGATAAGGACACAGCACCGTTGAGAAGCTCAATGGTGATCATCCTCTGTCATCCAGAGCTGCTGGTGGAAGATGCTTTTCTAGAACTAGACTCACCATTATCAGTGAGGATGATAGGATTCCTAAGTAACAGAAACATGGTGACAATGCTTAGCCATCAGGAGCAAAGTGGGACAGTTATCTAATGAGTAACAAGGTCAGAGTGACAGTCAGGGTCTCTGATGCCAAAAGAGCTGTGAATAGAGTTAATAGAATACAGTATCTCTTGGGTCAAGATAGATGGGCAGCCAACAAGGGGCTTTGCCAACCCAAAAATCAAGGATAAATGACCAGAAGACTGAGGGAAGGCACCCTACTTAAAACCATGATCCATGGCCCAGATTCTAGACTTGCATCACTTTTTGAACAGAGCCCATTGACTGATGGAGAGGTCTGGTGCCTGGGTTAAAGAACTTTGAACATCATAACAGCTGTACACAGTAATGATTCACCCAGTCTTTCCCCAAAGGGAATCATGGCCATTTATGTAGGTAACACATTGTGGGGGAAAGGGAATACTCACACATCTCAAAAACTGTTGGATGGAGGGTCCCTGGGATATAAAATATCATCATAACCCTCTTCACCAATAGCTGGTGGTGTGTAGAGTGGGACAGGCAATAGGGGAGTTCTGAGGCCAAAGGTATACATGCCATCAACTAGTGGTATTTCCTGGTCCCTGAATGTATAATTGGAATAAATACACAATATATATAGTTGGTAGAACAGCTATGTTAATTCTTGGGCTGGGAAATGAGTTATCCTTGTGAAGATGGCCAAGTGAAAGGCTTTGAAATTGCCTGTCAATTCCCTGCCAGGTTAGTAAATTTAAAATAATATTGCATCTCAGAGGAAATAGCAGAGATGAGTTCTACCCCTAAACACAGAAAGAACTCAGTGGTGGCTTCCCATTATTTCTCTATATAATTCACCCAGCTGGGCCCATTCCCAACTCACCTATGTAGCAGCTCTAATTGCAGCTTCTCTCCAGTTGTGGCATCTTTATGAGAGAAGCTTAGCATGGCCTCAGGTATAGAGTGTGTGACCACTGATGTGGGAAATGCATTCTGTTCCGTTCCTGTTGATAAAGGGAAATCAGAAATAATTCTCAACCGCTTGGAAGAGACAACAGTATACATTTATAACCTGTCTCCAGAACACTGTTAACTTTTCTGCTCAAAGAGAACTGCACCATCTGGCTATTCCCCAGAATGTCACACATATCCTGATAGTGATGGTGTCGTGTGACCTGGGACAGAAGTAGCATGTACATTGGAGGCCTTGTAAGACGTGTGCAGTCCAGAAGTTCGGAGATAAATATTAAAGGGCCAGTCATATCACTGAAATGTTTAGGGGTCTTTGGCATAGTGTGACTTGCCCTACAAATTAAGGATAAATTAATACATATCACTTCTCACTACCAAGACAGCAGCACAGTGCAGTGGGTCCTGAAGGCAGCATATTCCACACTTGGAATACTGCTCCTACTCATAAACCAGATAGTACTAGGGCTGTCAGAGGTCCAGGATGTTGTACAAGCCCTCTCAACACTCAGGCTGTGGGACCCAGGAGACTATATGTCACTAGAGGTACTATGGTGGGAAAAGATTCAGTGTAGAGTTTAGGCAAACCCCAATAGGAGAATCACAGCATCAATCCCTAGGTTTATGGAGCAAAACCTTGAAATCCATAGCAGAAAAACATATATTTCACAAAACAGCTCATGAGTGCTACTAAGCCTGGGTAGAGATGGAGTGCTTAGACATGGGACATAAGTCACCTTGTAGCCAGAACTGTCAAAATCAGGAAATTGGCACTGTTATACTATTAGCTATAGTAACAGTTTTTGTGTGTACTCATTTTTTTGATGTTTAGTTCTATGACATTTTATCCAAGTATAAGCACCACCACAAGCATACAGAACCATAAAATAAAACCTCCTACCTCTTTATGGTTACATCTTTCTCCCAATATTATCTTCTGGTAGCCATTGCTTTGTTCTCTATCACTGAAATTACATCCATACAATGGAATACTACTCAGAAATAAAAAGGAGCTACTGATATATGCAACATATGACTTTTTGGCTTTCCTTGTTGAAGTGTAATTCATATAACAGAAAAATTAAAATCTTTTTTTTTTTTTTTTTTTTTTGTGGTACGCGGGCCTCTCACTGTTGTGGCCTCTCCCGTTGCGGAGCACAGGCTCCGGATGCACAGGCTCAGCGGCCATGGCTCACGGGCCCAGCCGCTCCGCGGCATGTGGGATCTTCCCGGACCGGGGCACGAACCCGTGTCTCCTGCATCGGCAGGCAGGCTCTCAACCACTGCGCCACCAGGGAAGCCCTAAAATCATTTTAATGCAGACAATTCACAGACATTTAGGACATTCACATGTTGTATAACTATCATGTCTGTATAGTCCAAAAGACTTTCACCTCCTCAAAAGGAAACCCTGGGTACATTAAGCAATTGCCTCCCATTTTCTGTCTCCCCAGCCCTTGGCAATGACTAAACTAATTTCTGTCTCTATGGATTTACCTATTCTGAATATTTCATATAAATGGAATCATACAATATGCGACCTCTTGTGTCTGGCTTCTTAAACTTAGAATAATGTTTTTGAGACTCATGCACATTGTAGCATGTATCAGTACTTCATTTCTTTTTATGGGTTAATAATATTCCAATATTACCACAATTTGTTTATCCCTTTATCCATTGATGGACACTTATGCTTCTTCTTCTACCTTCTGAGTATTTGCTGCTATGAACATGCATGCCCATGTACTTGTTTGAGTACTTGTGTTCAATTCTTTTGGGAATATACCTAGATTGGAATTGCTGGGTCATATGGTAATACTATGTGTAACTTTTTGAGGACCAGCCAAACTGTTTTCCATAGTGGCTGGATTATATTAGATTCCCACCATCAACGTCCAAGTGTTCCGATTTCTCTACATCCTTACCAACACTTATTTTATATTTTTTATTATAGTAATTCAAGTGCCTATGAAGTAGTAACTCATTGTGGTTTTGATTTGCATTTTCCTAATGTCTAATGATGTTGAACATTTTTTTCATGTGCTTGTTGGTCATTTGTATATCTTTTTTGGAAAAATGTCTCATTAAATCCTTTTCCCCTTTTTAATTGGGTTGTCTTTTTGTTATAAGAGTTATTTATATATTCTGGATACAAGACTCATGAGATATATGATTTGCAAGTGTTTTCTATCATTATATAGGTTGTATTTTTACTTTCTTAATAATGCCCTTTGATGTACAAGCTTTTTAATTTTGATAAAGTCCAAATTACCTATGTTTTTATTGTTGTTGCTTGTGCTTTTGGTGGATATGGCTATCCAATTCTCCCAGCAACATTGGTTGAAGAAACTATTCTTTCCCCATTTAATGATCTTGGTACCCTTGTCAAAAGGTATTTGGCAATAGATGTATGGGTTTATTTTTGGACTCTCAATTATATTACACTGGACTATAGGTCTGTCCTTATGGCATTACCATACTGTTTGATTACTGTAGCTTTATAGTATGTTTTGAATTAGGAAGTGTGAGTTCTGCAAGTTTGTTTTTCTTTTTCAAGACTGTTTTGGTTATTCAGGGGCCCCTTGTGATTCCATATGAATTGGAGGATTGGCTATTCCATTTCTTCAAAAAAAAAAGACAGTAGATATTTTGATAGGAATTATATTGAATTTGTAGATCACTTCTGGAAGTTTACCTTCTTAAGAATATTAAGTATTTCAGTCTATGAGCATGAGGTTTCTTTCCATTTGTTTAAGTCTTTCATTTCTTTCATCAATGTTGATAGCTTTCATGTACCAGACTTATCACAGTGATCATCTTGAAATGTATAGAAATATCAAATTACTATGCTGTGCACCAAGATCTAACACAGTGTTGCAGGTCAATTACACTTCAAAAGCAAACAAACAAACTCACAGTAAAAGAGATCAGATTCATGGTTACCAAAGATAGTGTATAGGGAGAAGGAATTGGATGAAGATAGTCAAAAGATACAAACTTCCAGTTATAAGATAAATAAGTACCAGGTATTTAATGTACGACATGACAAATATAATTAACACTGTTGTGTGTTATATGTGAAATTTCTTAAGAGAGTAAATCCTAAGAGTTTTCATCACAAGAAAAAATACATTTTTTTCTTTTATTTTGAATCTATCTGAGATTATGGATGTTCACCAAACATATCATGGCAATTATTTCATAATGTATGTAAGTGAAATCATTATGCTGTACACCTTCAACTTATACAGTGCGATATGTCAGTTATATCTCGGTTAAACTGGGAGGAAAAATTCTTAAAGATGGCAATATTGGATGAAAGGAAATAATACTTTTTTAAAATGTTGATTAAACAATAACATTTTAAAACTAATGTAAAGCTATATACATTTTTAATTATAATTATGTTTTAAATTGCTACAAAGATTGTGAGAAAATGAACCACATATTGAGTGGTTATTTCCAGGAGAAAGAATTGTAGGTGATATTTACCTTTTATTTTCTCTTATGTATTTTGTGTATTTAAAGAATTCTCCACAATAAGTGTACATTGCTCCTAGAACCAGCAAATGTATACTACCTCATTAGTTTGTATTAAGACAGATTACTGGTTTTTAATCCCAATATAAGTGGGAGATTAAACCAGATAAATTAGACCTATTTTAATACTTGAAACTTTTAGTTTTAGAAGAAGGTTCCCTTATAAAACTCTCTTAAAATGAAGTATTTTTCTTTTGATTTCTTTTAATAGGAATGGCATTTGTCCTAGGGAATATAACCAGACATTTAAGATGAGGCTAAAGGATAAACACACATCTCTGAATTCCATGTCCTAGTATTGAGGTCCAATCATTTTTCAAAGGTTATATAGCAGTACCTTATTCAAATCCTATTAGAGGGTTTGCATCAGGGCTGAGGTAGTACTTTGATTTATCCAGAAAAGTGAGATTAGGTGAACTAGATTAAAGAAGGGAAATAGACATCTATTTAACTATAACCTAGACTGAGGCAATGCCTAATGCATCCTAAAGAAATCAGGGGATTTGGTCTATACCAAAAGACTTTAAGGCAAGAATCACTACAATTTGAAATGTAGACCTCCCTGGCCAATCTCTTGAATTTTAATCAGTTTTTACAAAATGACGTATTCAAAGGAAGAGCAGACCAGAAGGTATTACCTAGAAAATACACTGGTATCATTGCCATATGATAAAATATTTTTTATAAAAACATTTTTATGAAAAATGTATCTTTATAAAAATAAAAATAGTTTATAAACATTGTATTTTCTAAAAAATAATTTTGCTGCTCTTTCCAATTAATCTACAAATAATCAAAGATCTATCATTTGATAATTGTGAGAGTTCATACATTGCACACTGAGTTCTATGTCTCTATATCCTGAACTCTACTGTGGAAATAAGCTTAAAGGGCAAGTGAACATTCCAGGAGGAGGAAATAACAGGAAGAAATATTCCTATTGAAATTCCAGCCTATTGAGCCCATTCCTCTTCACTTCAATGCTACCTGCTACAGTGAATATGAGCATATTGTCTTCGTGTTTTTTTCCCTTAGTAAACTACTCATTCTTTAGGGTAGAGGCCAAGTTTTGTTCTTCTATAGGGTTCCTAGAAGCAGGGCTGAGACAAGGATTCTTCTCCATGTGATTTATTGAAGGAGTCCACTCAGGAAAAGGGAGTGAGGGAAACATGGTAGGACAGGGTGCACCGCTAAGCAAGCTCCTGTGATGTCAACAGGGCACCAGCTGGATGCAGAGCTGAGGGAGGTGGGTGGTACCCACCAGGTCCTTACTCCTTCATACTGTTGCTAAGGAAACCTGAGCCTTAGGAAACCTTTACCGGGATGAGGAAGAGGAAGTGTTTCATCCAGTTCTTGGGGATCGTTTATTTGCACTCAATCCAAGGGTCAACTTCCCATAAAAAAGGGACATAAAATTATTGGGAACTACAGACAATTCAGAGTTATGGGCTAGTTGTGTGCAAGGCAGAGACTGATGAAAAGCGAGCCTGTGTGAGTGAAGGGCTGGTAGCTTGAAACAGCATGACGTGTCCAGGAAGTGACACATAGGTCAGTACTGTTAGAAATAACCTGAGACCGGGAAAGAGCTAGGGGGATGCAAGAGAGGCCAAGTCAGAAAGGGTCAGTGAGCCTGGCTGAGAAGCTTGGACGTTACTCTGTGTGCACTGGAGAGGGTTTTAGTAAGGGAATGACATGGTTGGTCTTGTATTTGAAAAATATTATTCTTCCAGCTGGGCAGAGGAAATATTTTTGATAAAGAGTACAGATGGGTGACCCAGTGGGAGGCTATCATATAATAGTCTAGGTAGTAAGTGATGAGGACATGAAATAGATCACGTGGTAGTGCAGGAAAGGATGGGATGGGTACTTTAGCTATGTACCTGAAATCTGCAGGACCTTCTAACCAATATAAGTAAGTGGTGGATAACTCCTAGGTTTGGAACTTGAGAGAGTCACTAGAAAGGAAGACAACTGATGGTGAATAAGAATCAGTTAGGAAGGTAAGCTGGAGTGTGTGTGGAATAAGCAAGTGGCCCATGGACAGACGAACTGGAAGCAGTGGTCTGGGACCCTTGGTCTAGCCACATTAGTGGAATGGGAGTGTCAAGGCCATAGGCCTTCCTGGTTCAATGGCTGGGAGCCTCTTATGGACCCCTGAGACTTAGAGAGGCCTAACCTGCAGTGGATGGGCCTCAGGGAACATATATCCACTCCAGTGGGCTACTGATGACATGAGTTCCATTCATGCTTCGAAGCCCAGCATGACCATGGCCATGGTTAATACACATGGTTGTCTCAGGCTCTCCTTTCTCCATCCCTGGCAGGATTTTGTAGAGTTTTACTTATCTTATTTTCATTCTTACCTACAATTGTATTTATTCTATAGCTTCTTAGCCATCAAACTTCCCTTTGGCTTAGGCAGCTGCAAGACAGAAGTATGCTGAAATCTGGCATTTGTTAAAATATTTAAAACAACTCAGAAACTGCCACAACATTGCAGTTTATAATAAGTAGCCCCATGAAAAAAGTATAGGGTGCTGTGCTCAAAAACTTCCAAAATCCTAGGGCCACTTTGGTCGTCTGGGAAAATATGGAGCCCTGGGATCTGGAAAAAACATAGAGACAAGCCTTTGTCATAGTCGTTTTCATTTTTAACTGAAGTATAGTTGACTTACAGTATTATGTTTCTTTTGTCTTCACCATTGTCAAAGCAGAAAGTGCCCCAAAGTTAATGAGGTAAGGAAGACTTTATTCAAAGCTATTGCAATAGGATGGAGAGACCAGAGCACAGTCTGAACTTAGCTCTGCTGACACAAATGTGGGAGAGATTTTGTGATCTGGGGTGGGGGAAGGGAACATGGGACATCTGTCTGAGAATTGGCTTTTCCCAAAAGAAAAATAAGCCTTCTTGTTTCTTTGTAACATGAGGTAGCTTTACAATTTGGAGGAAAGTGTCCACAAGAGTTAGGCTCCTACCTCCACAGGGACCAGAGATGGGGCACTATCTCCCTTGATAATTACACTGTAAAAGGATGGCTCCAGGTCCTTGAGAAAGACAGCCCTGGGTCATGAAACTGGCAGGAAGCTTTTAAAAGGGTTTACATATCTAAGGGACAGAGAAAGAATTTACAAGTTTTCTAAAGAAAATGCTCTAAGAAAAGGGGCGGGGTGGGGCGGTGCAGGGGCCAAGAGTCAGGAAGAGACCAGTAAAGTTTAGTCAAGCTGAGGGGTACGTGAAGGCCATCTTGGTCACCATAACTCATGACTCTTATCAGGAATGAGGTTAATACCAGGGACAGCTGAGATGATGTGGAAAAGACAATGGACAGAAAATCAACAGAATTTTCTGAATCCCGTTACAAAATCTGTAGTAAACATCCTTGTTTTTGATATTCAGATTCTACTGCTATAAAATAGATTTAAAAAAGAGTGGATCATCTGGGCCATTTATTTTAATTCTAAAAATATATTAAAACTATTTTTTTGCCTTAATTTATCTAAGAGTTGTCCAACATGGGTAGGGTGTGGTTGGGAAACACATACATATCTGACTTGTCAGAATTCATTTTTTCAAGGTGTCCCCAGAATGCCTGGAATAACCCTCCCCTTTGAGAATCTGGTCTATGGAGGAGTCTAGTATGCCTGGTTCCATTCATCCCTCAGGGATATTTGATAATGATCTAGAACATAATGGAACTCTCAGAGGCACACAGTAGGGCCTCATCCCTGGGGGTAATGGCTTTGCACCGAGGGAGAGAAGTCACAGCTTCACTACATCACATCTGAGTGTGTAGGGTGGTTTGGGAAGATCAGAGAATAAGAAAAATCAGGGATGCTTACAAGCAATAATCACGCCAGCAAAAAGTCTGAGGGCTTAACCTCCTCATTCTGAGGCATCTCCAGACAAGTTCCTGGTAGGGATGACTGAACGGGGCAGAGGAGACGTCTCCCGGAAGGGGTCTTCCTCCTGGACAACTATCCCCCTTGGGTACCACAACCACTATCTAGCACAATTCTAAGAACCTGAGCCAGAGTCAGGGAAGCATCTATTGCTTTTCCCTTAGGTGTGAGAGTCGTGGAGAAATATTGGGAGTGACTGTTATCAGCTGCGGACATAGAGTTACACCACAGGGAGGGCTATCCCATGCCGTATGAGTCCAAAATGCTCTTTTGGGGAAAACATTCAAAGTTTAAACTGCCTCTACCTCTAGGTCCCTAAGGGGAAATAACCCCACCCCCTTTTGCTAAGGACACAGCACGCTTCTGAGCAGGGCGGCGTCTGATTCCATCAGGGTCTGGGCTGAATCTCTCTGAACAAGCCATGCTCACGATGAGGGTCCCCTGCAGATGCTAGACGAGAGTACACCAGATGGGACTCCTCCATTGCAACTATGACCCATGGCCGATCTTAAAGGAAGTGCGGCAGGGAGCACCCCACCCCTATAGTCACCAGAAACAGGCCCTCCGACCCCCTACCCGCTTTACACAAGAGGCCTCAGAAATCCCTCTCTCCTACCCCTGGAGAAGGGAATGACTGCGTCTCCACTGGGGGAATATAATTACAGTTCACGTGTCTATGGAGTGGACTAAATATTTTTTATTCATGACTCACATTAAATACACATTAAGTGCCTACCATATATTACATTAATATATATTAATCTCATTTAATACTTGGGGTTTGGGAGATAAAGGAAGGATGGAGAGGACATTTCATTTAATTTGGCAAATCAGTGCCCAAGCGAAGGAAGACAAAGCATGTTCCGTTACTAACGTGATGAGGCCAAAGATCCAAAGTATTAGACATTTACATGGAAATGCCCTGTGGTGGAAGCTTTCGTATCTAAATAGTGGGGCCCGTGTAGTCAACATGTATTTGTAAAACACCTATTATATATTACACAGCATCTTAGATGTGTTATTATGATTAACAGCTGAGTTGTTAAAGGCAAAGAAAATAAATATTCGAAAATGTCCAGAAAGTAACCAAGTGTTTTAAAATGATAGCCAGACTTATTTTCTACATAGGACTGACCTTGAGGATGGGGAAAAGCAGGGCTGCGTTCGCAAGCCCAAATTTACACTACATCCAATCCTCGCTTTTATCTGCCCTTTTGCATGAATTCTGACAAAGGGAGAGCCAACAGGGTATCATATTTTGGTTTAATTTTTGTTGCCCAAAGCTTCCCCCTTTCCACTCGACAGCCATAAGAAGAATCTAATTGATAGAATTAAATCACACTCCATTGGTGGGAGGACTTCTCAGGTATCCAACCACCATCGTGAACATAAACTCCCAGAGTAGAAGCAGGAAACAGAGGGAGACAAAGACGCCTCCCTCTTTTTCCTAATCCTGGTTCGTATTTCTGGATTCCCATCTCTCCTTCCCTCTCCTGGTTCCTATTTCTGGCTCCTGACAGAGCCTGTTTCTCCTCTTTCCACCAATCCATCTTTGATGGTCCCTCAGTGTTTCAGCTGAAATCTCTCCTTTTTCATGGTGTTTTCCCTGATCCTTGTCAACCCAGACTGGTCCCTTCTCTGAATTCCTATGAGGCGTGATTCAGCCAGTGCTTCCATAATACTCCACGTGGTTTTTCTGTCGTCTTGAAGAGGCAAGGTTTGCATGCTGCTAACAATTGTAAACCCCAAAGGGGTTTCTTTATAGCCTTCATGATTCTGGACACACAGCTAGGCAGTTAGTAGGTGTTAATAAACATTTCTTGGATGGACATAGGCTCCTTGCCTCCTTGCCGGCCTTCCTTCTTAACACAAATATCTATTGACCGCCTGGCCCCTCCACTAAAACATAAGATAAACTATGGCAGGGCCAGAGTGCCCCTCGCTGGCACAAGGAGACTATATTCATTTCTGGGCCTTCGCAGAGTGTAAGACCTGCCTCTTTTCCAGCTTCTGGCTTCTGTTCGGCTTCTCCTTCTCCTGCCTTAGGAGGCCCTGGGTGTCCAATGGGCACCAATCAGAAAAATCTGACAAATAAGCCAAGTAGGGCCCCGAGGGACCTTGGCGAGACGCCGGCAGAAGTGCCGAGGCCGGGTTACCGCAGCCCCAGGACCAGCTGGATAACGATGCAGCCACCACTCCCAGGGAGCTGTGACCGCGGAGGGGGAGGGGAAATGGGACGTCTTGACAGCAGACAGTGAGCTGGCGGTGCAAAGTGTCTCCGCGCTCGGCAGCAGATTGTCCCGACGGCTTAAAAGCGGCTGATCCCTGAGCCTAGCTCAGCGCCTGAAAGAAGCGCCAGGGGACCACGCAGTCCACGGGAACCACCAGAAAGCCGGTGCGCGGCCACATCCACGCGCACCCGCGAGAGAAGCGGGCAGAGTCCCTGGGCTCCACAAGGACACGGAGAGTTCGACTGAAGGCCGTAGAGGAAGATGTAATAAGGCCCCAGCTGGGGCAGTGCAGGGATGGACATCAGGGTGGCGACCGGAGGGGACAGGGCGCAGCGGCCACGGGGGATGCTCGGCTCGGAGCTGTCCAGCGTCCTGCGCGCATTGCGCGCCCAGGGGTCTTGGCTGGACACTCAATACCAGTTTTCTTCTTCTCTTAAAATCGAGCCAGCTTTTCAATATTAGCAATAAGCCTTATCCAAGGAAAACACGCACAACTTTCTTGATAGCTCTGCTAAATCTTTGTCCCGCCAATCCATGTACGCTATGTATTTAAAATGCTAAGATGCAAATGGGAAAGTTCTCTGAGAGCTTAGGTGGCAGATCCCGGGGGATCCTGTGGCCTTGCCCTTGACTTTCCTCTTACCCCTGAGGCTTGAGAGACTCAAGGAGGCTACCAAGGGCCTCCTTGGTAACTCTTGGAGTGAAAAGAGCAAAGGAGAGCTTCCGGCGTGATTGGGTTCTCCCGGGTCCTGTGATATAGGGAGATACGGGCAGTAGCTTTCATTGCAGAAGGGAGAGGAAGCACACAATTATTAACAAGAGCCTTTCCACAGAAGAATGCTCCAAACTGACAAGTGATTTTCTTAACACAGACGAAGAGAAAGAAGGAAGGAATCTCGCACACACACATCCCAAGACCACAAGGTCAGTCCTGCCAGATAAAATAAGCTCTGAGTCAGAAGGATAGAAAACACGGGATTTTTTTCTCAAATCCATATGCATAAAAGCACAAAATCATCTTCTTACATGTCCCTTTAGATAAAGGCAAAAGCTTAGTGATAAATATAATTAGACCTATTTTACAAATTTATTAACTAGCTCCTAGCTTGGGGTTCTTACTTTCCCTTTCACCTCTGGCTGTCAGAAAAGAAAGTGTGATTCAATGTGGGAAAGCTTTCAGGCTGGCAAGGCAGATGCTGAGCCCATCAACTCATGGTGGTGTCTGTCACCTTGAAAATCTGCGTTGGCTTAACTCCATCTGGGACGAAGAAAACTGTTTGGCTTGTGGGGCCTGCTTTGATATTACATTTGAATTTTTCTGGCTCACAAACTCAAATTGATTTGCTTTAAAGCTTTAGACTGCAACAGAGAAAAATTAGATCTGCTCAGTGTGAAAAGCAAAATGAAAACATAACACCCTGTCTGGGTGACATTATATCTCGGGGAAATGTCACCATCACCCAGTGAATCCAGGTCTTGCCAAATGGCCTCCCGACATAATCACCGATACTTTGGAGGACTTTTCAGGGAAGTTTCCAGAAAGCAACGTCACGGTAAGATTTCCAATTAAGTCTGAATCCCTCATGAGATTGAACACTCACGATTCTTACTCCGGGGAAAGGCCCAGTTTCCATAGCAAATAAAAGAGAATATTAATATGGTAATATTCTCTTATGATTGGAGATCCTGTAATTTCCTTCAAAGTGTTTTTTTGTGTCTATTATCTGATGCTGTCCTCATTACAACTCTGTACAGCGCCAAGGGCAGGCTTTATCCACACTTGGGAGCAAAGGAAACAGACAGTGAGAATTTGCCTTGCCGGTTAGAGCCAGGAACGCAATTTGCTCCTGACTCCCAAATCCAGTGTCTTTCCCACCCAGCTTCAGAAACAAATCTTCCTGACTCAAGATGTGGAGATTTAAATTCAAGACAGCAGAAGAGGCCATGCGACCGTGAACTTTTAATTCTTCCTACACCTCCTTTTATGACTCCGATCATGGAGTCCGATCATGGAGTCTGACCACAGATTCAGAACCGCCATCAGTGAGCCTGAATGGCCAGCTTCAGCTCCTCCAGGCCATTTGGATATTTTGTCAATTTTCTCCACCCTTCTAAGCTCTCCCCATATTTCAAAAACTAATCAAGCCTGAGTTCCTCCTGAACCGCTGCTTGATGGCTTGATGGTTAAAACCCCTGAGGTGGCCCTGGTTTGGGCTCCACTCTCACTACTTAGGTGATGTTTCAAGGATCTGGCAACTATGTACACACTGTAACATGTCCTGATACCCTTAAGGCACTGTGGTTCTGAGAGGGCGGGCCAGTGACATCCTATGCAACCTACACACAGGAAGCAATCTTAACAGCTGGAAAAAATATTTAATTAAGGGCTTAATTGTGTGGAACAAATGGTATGTCCTATAGAGGTCCATAATGGAGAAGATGAACTGAACTGCAATCCTTGGGGAAGACTAGGTAGCGCTGAGCATTTTATTTTATTTTATTGAAGTATGGTTGATTTACAATGTTGTGTTCATTTCTGCTATACAGCAAAGTGACTCAGCCATATATATATATATATATATATATATATATATATATATACACATATATATATATATAAAATATTCTTTTCCATTATGGTTTATCACAGGATACTGAATACAGTTCTCTGTGCTCTACAGTAGGACCTTGTTGTTTATCCATTCCATATATAATAGCTTACATCTGCTCCCCCCAACCTCCCACTCTATCCCTCCCCCATGAGCATTTTATTTTAATAAGCTCACCATTGTTTTTCCTGGAGATCTTTAAATAAATTATCTTTTAAAAATAGATTTAGCTTTTTTATGTCCAATTTAAGTGATGTCCTTGGTATAGCCATTTTATAAATCAAGATTTAAGAGAGGACTTCCCTGGTGGCGCAGTGGTTGAGAGTCCACCTGCCGATGCAGCGGACACGGGTTCGTGCCCCGGTCTGGGAAGATCCCACATGCCGCGGAGTGGCTGGGCCCGTGAGCCATGGCCGCTGAGCCTGCGCATCCGGAGCCTGTGCTCCGCAACAGGAGAGGCCACAACAGTGAGAGGCCTGCATACCACAAAAAAAAAAAAGATTTAAGAGAAAAAGTATGCTTTGTTCGAAAGTGCGTGTTACATTGGGAGGTAAGAGACAAGGTTTTTTCTTTTTTAAAGCACATCGTCACCTGTGTTATTTCACTTCCACTATGTACGAGCAAAGAATTATTTTTTTAAAGTGGTGGGCAGACTATGACATAAATTGAGAGATACCTGAAGGAAATACTTTACTTGCCTAGTAATTCTTCCTGATGCTCAACAGAAACCATAAACCTGGAGGTTTGGGGGAGATTCTCTGAATTTTTGCTCAGGCATCTTTAAAGTTTCTTGCAGAATTAAATAGTTGGATCAAGACTTGTGTCCAGAAAAATCAAGAGCTCAGGCCAATTCTCATTTCCCAGGTCTAGCTTAGAGCCTCTGGGTCAAATACCAATTATGCATTGTGTTTATATTTTCAAAGGGTATTTATAATAGATCCTCATAATTTACTTAGACATGCATATTAGGGTTTTTTTTAAGAGAAAAAATTCGCTGTGGTTATTCATTCTTTTCCATGAAACTTTTGGAGAGGAGGTCCCAGTTTAGACACAGCACTTGCCAAGAGCAATTCATATAAAATGGAGATTAAAGAAATATTCCCTTGTTTCTTAATTCTGCTCTACACTGATTAGTACAGCACTAGTTACTTAATGCCTTGCACTTGTTGGGCAAATACCTTTTTCTGGACAGATTTGGTCCAGGATCATGCAAAGTCATATTAATATGCTTTGGAAATGGAAATTGTTTAGGAGGTTTTGTGAAGTACTGCATTCAAGCCAAACAGATGAAGGCAATCGTGAAGGCACCTTGTGATGAAACTGCATATCTACCCCCACCTTTGGTGCCTGATCACCTTCCTCAGTTTCTCCAACGCAGACAGTTATGGTTACGCAAAAGAATATTGGGTTCTCAGAGGGTGGAATGACTCGCACATAACATACACACACAAATAACAGCAATGTGTCTCCCCACTGGATGGATAGTGTAATCACTCGGGCTTACATATATATATATTACTCCCCTGTGAGCACAGTACCTGTCACACCATTGGTACCTCTGGACACGTATGAGGGGGCAAATGAGTGAGGGCTGGAAATTGACATGGGAGTTAGGTGGATGGGAAGAGCGACTCTGATGCCCTTCCTATGATTCTTCCATACTTGTCCCCTAAGCCACAAACTATGATTATTTTCTTTTCTTTTATCTTATACTTTATTGGATTTTCCTTCCAAACGACAAAAGTCACACATGCTGCTTGTTGCAATGAATAAAATCAGCAGTTTGGCACAGGGAAACACAAAGTAAGAGTCAACTATATCTCCACCTCCCCTTCCCTAGCTAACCCCTTCTCCAAAATAATCAGTGTGACAACTTTACATCTGTATTCACACAAATGCACGTGACCGCACAGAGACACAAAGAACACACACACATACACACCCTCACTCAAAATATAGACTTCAGTTCATGTATATTTCCCTGCCAATTGTGTTTTTTCCATTAACATATATATATTCCTTAAATGATGCATAATATCCTATAGATAGATGAACCAAGATGTAATAATTTTTTATGAATTGACAATTGGTATTCCAGCTTCCCTATTTTGTCACCACTATAAATAATGCTTCAGTAAACAACTTTGTTCCCATATTCCTTTCCATGTCAAAATGCAAGTGTATTTTTACTTTAATATATTCTGCTAAGTTATTTTCCAAAAGCCGTTGAAACAGTTTATACCCCCGCTAGCAACATAAACAGAACATCCCTCTCCCCTGTCGTTACAGTGCTGGGTATTATCACACTTCTCACTCATCGTGGTTAAGATTTTACGAGGAATTATTATCTGTTTTTAGAAAGAACTACTTTTAGCCACAGAGAAAGGTTTACAGACTGTATTATTCAGAGCCCTTGTCTCCAAGCCGACTCTACTCAATCTTAGTAGACAAGCCATTGTAACAGTGTGAGGTTAAACACTTAGGTTCATCTAGGAACCCAAGCTGTCGCCTTTCTGTCTAGCAACTTGGCATCAAAGACAAACAGAATCCTCATCTGTTCCCTCCCAGCCGCCTTTACCAGACTTTGCCCAGTGTTGACTCAGGGCAAGGTGTCCAGCACACTGACCTTGAGTGACCTTCAGGATAGACTGACTCAGGGCATCTCATGCTCCTTCGTGTGTCCAGTGTTTGCCCAATGCATGGGGCAGAGAAAGTGATCAGTATACATTGTCAGTTACAACATGAAGTTATATCAAAGCAGTGAGTCCCTTGGAGACAATAAATGTAATAATATGCATGTAAGAATTCTCTCAAGACATAGTAAAGATGGCAGAATGAAGCCAGCCCCCATCATCTCCCTCCCACAAGTACCTGGTAAATAAATAAACACCCAGTCAAAGATTCAATGGCAACAAGCAGACAAGGAAAGAGGTCCAATACAACATACAATGTATAAACTATGAATAAGGTCCCTTATAGTAGGGACAGCAAAAGAGAAAGAAATACGTGATTATAATGTGGCTCATTGTAGCCCACATCTTGCCCCATCCTCACCCCAGGAGCAAAAATGAGGAAAGGAGAGTCAACAAAATCCTAAAAATTCTCCCCAATAGCTTACAATTTGGAGCAGCCCTTTAACAATTCAAAGTGAAAATTGAAACTTCTGTCTACCATTGGGACAGCTACAAAGAAGAAAAGGTACTCCAGGGTATATCACTTTATATGCAGAACCCGATTTTGAGTTGGGAGAACAAGGCTGTTTACCACTATTGGATTTATATTGAACATTTATTACATACTACCTTTCAGCACCATTGAGAGTTATTCATTTGGATTACCTACTGTTTCTCAGTTCAGAAAGAGTGAAATGTACTGCAGGCTCGGTGAAATAAAGTAACTGAGATTCTCACATCCATTCATTCATACATTAATCAGTGAAATGTTGTGTCTGCTGTGTCTCAAGTCCATTCTAGGTGCCAGAAGCTCACTGATGAAAAAGGGCAATCAATCTCCTTCCTCCTAGATCTTATGTTCTAGTAGGACATGTAGGCACAAACTAATAAATGATAGAATATATAATGTGTCATCTCATGGATCTCGATAAAGAATTACTCTGACACTTGCTAAATTGTTAGGAAGACAAGTCGAGACTATTGCAATAGGGAGAGAGATGGGGCTCAACTCTGAGCTCAGCAAGACAAGTGGGAATTTATAGCCAAAGAGCAGGGTTGGGGGCTGGTGGATGGAGAATTACTAAGGTGACACCAAGAGTAGGAGGATTCTTGCTAAATCGACTGAACAGGATACTTGCTGAAAGGAGGCCAAGGACTTAGACATCAAAGGTGAGGGATGAGGACCTGGATCAGATACCATGGGTGGTCAGCTATCAAGGCTGGGGGGCGGGGGGATTCTCACTAAACTGATTTAATAGGATTTTTGCTACACTGGGCTACCCAGGCAGAAAACAGTGTCCAAGGATGAGTCCTAGTCAAAAAGAGGGCTCAGAGGAGTCTGTCTGAAGTTTGGTCAAAGAGAGAATCTTTATTCAGTCTCAGAGAGAGAGAAAGAGATTGAGAGAGAGAAAAAAACTAAATTCCTCTTAAACAGGGCCTCCCCTGCACCAGAGCCTTTAGGATACAGAAAAGTTCATGGAAAGCCATAGTCAGCCTCTTAGCTGTAGCTGGATGGACGGGGAGAGGATCTGGTTCATTTTAAGGTAAAAATTGTCAGGGTGCATTCATGTGTCAGAGCCCAAAAATGTTTTGGACAAAGTGATCAATATTAAGTATGCAAAAAAAAATGAAAGCAAACATTATTATTAGAGTTAGACAAACATACTCTGGCCAAAATAAATGAGCTAGAGAGAGAGACACAGACACGCACACACACACGTACACGCAACGTGCAGGGTGGGGGTGAACACAATACAGGAGGAAGGAAGGATCATAACATATAAAAGACAACAAAAATGATTTTGGAAGAAAGTGTCATCCAGAGCAGGTATTCTAGGAATGATTTTAAATATAAGGGTACTTAATAAAACATAGAAAGTTGATTTTTTAAAATCTCATAGATTAAGGGATTAAATGAGAAATTAAATTATAAAAATATGATGAGATGATAGAGCTAAGCAAGTAAATTGAGAACACAAAATATGCCATTATTTACCTAATCAGTAAGTTAGTTGTATCATAAAGAATATACATGTGTGCTTTCTAATAAATAAATTAGATACCTCGAGGAAAAAAATAGACATGATTGAAAATCCAGTTGGTTGGATGGAGGAGAGACATGAGACAATAAGGGAATGCTTCGGTACAGAGAAAAGTATTAAAAAATTTAGAGTGAGTGCGTGGGGGAGGGATGGATGGGGAGTTTGGGGTCAGCAGATGCAAACTATTACACATAGGATGGGTAAAAAACAAGGTCCTACCGTACAGCACAGGGAACTATATTCAGTATCTTGTGATAAACCATAATGGAAAAGAATCTGAAAAAGAATGTATATATATTTAGACATATATATATATAACTGAATCACTTTGCTGTACAGCAGAAATTAACACAGCATTGTAAATCAACTATACTTCAATAAAAAAAATTTTAGAGTGAGGATAATAGCCAGGAAAGAGCGGTAAATACAGCCTAACATAAGAAGAATTCCTCAGCGAATCCAACAACAAAAAGCTGAGAAAGTCCTCATAAAATTTATAGGAACTATTTTCTTTAAATAAGAGTGGAACCTGCAGATTAAAAAAGCATGCTCTATATCAGGAAGTATTGATATCCAGACATGCTATGAATAAATTATTGAGCTATACGTTTTTTTTAAAAAAAAGACTTATTTTTAGGTTTCCTGCTGTCAAAACCAGTCACCTTCAAAAGAAAAAGAGAAAGAGACAAAACAGGAAGATCTCAGGTTTCTCCATAGTGACATTCAATGCCAGAAAGCAAGGAAAGGGACTTCCATTCTTAGAAGGCAACAGACTAAGCAGCTGAATTGACCCTGTTACTGAAAAATTAAAACAAAAAAACTTAGAGAAAATATGCAGAGTCTTAATTAAATCCATTGATGATCTGGTAAGACATAAACAATCCTTAGGTCAAAATAAAAAGGAACTATAACAAATAGGAACTAAGTTTGAGCTCTGCAGTCAGTTTTAATCCCAGAATATTGGATGAGTCTATCCAACCTGAACCTTAGATACAAATTCCAGGACCTTCCAGAGCAGGAATCCAATAGACATTCTTCTTCCAATAAAACGAAGACACCCCACATTCAGTGGCTGAGGTTCTTGGTTCAGTGTCATACTTATTCTGAAAGCCAGTTCCCCAAATCCACATTCCTAGGTTGGCATGAGCTATGTTCTTTGTCAGTTTTCATTTTTAAAATAATTTCCAATTTATAAAAGATCTGTGAGAATAATACAAAGAGGTTCCCCTATCCTTCATTCACATTCAATATTTGATATAATTTTGCCATGTTTGCTTTGCCATTTTTTCTCAGTAATTTGTAAATTGTAGAAATTATGCCTGTTTACTCCTAAATACTTTAGTATATATGCATTTCCTAATCACTAGGATGTTCATTTGCATAACCATGGTACAATGATCAAAATCAAAGAACTTGATATTAACAGAATGCTTTGTAAGCTACAGACCTTATTCAGATTTACCCAACTGTCCCAGTAATGTCTTTTTTAGAAATTTTTTCTAGTCTAGGAGCCAAACCAGAATCATACATTCTATTTCATTTTCATGTCTCCTTAATCTCCTTTCATCTGAAAGATTCCCAAGTCTTTCTTGGTCTTTCTAAACATTATCATTTTTAAAGAGAACAGGACAGTTAGGATGTCCTGAGTTTGGGTTTTCATGATATGCCCTTATGATTCAATTCCATTTATCTGCTTTTGGAAAAATTACAACATGAAAGATACTGTGTTCTTCTCATTGCATCACCTTAGGAAACACAATCATATGCTTTCTTGGTTTGTCCCGTTATTATGTTAATTTGAATACTTCCTAAGGGCGGTATCTGCCAGGTTTTTTTCCATATACTGTGACTGAGTTTTCCTTTTGTAACTTATTAGTAATCTGCGAAGAAATTCTTTGACACTCTATAGATATTGTCTGCCTTATCAAATGCTCACAAACTGGTTTAGTGGCCGCTGATTATTCTTTTTTTTTTTTTTTTTTTTGGTCGGGGGCGGTACGCGGGCCTCTCACTGTTGTGGCCTCTCCCGTTGCGGAGCACAGGCTCCGGACGCGCAGGCTCAGCGGCCATGGCTCACGGGCCCAGCCACTCCGCGGCATGTGGGATCTTCCCGGACCGGGGCACGAACCCGTGTCCCCTGCATCGGCAGGCGGACTCTCAACCACTGCGCCACCAGGGAAGCCCTGATGATTCTTGACTAAATCAATACACTATGATGTTCAAAAAATGATTGTCTCCTAACTCCTCACTGTTGCACTGGCTAGTTGACATTCTACTCAAGGAATAGCTTTCCCTCCCTCCCTCCTTTTTTCCTTCTTTCCTTCTCTCCTTCCTTTCTTCTTATTCTCATGGATTCTTATTCTTTATTCAACAGATTATAATTAAGCACTAATTTTTTTATTAAAGTAGAGTTGATTTACGTTGTATTAGTTTCTGCTGTACAGCAAAGTGATTCAGTTATATACAGATATATTCTTTTTCAGATTCCTTTCCATTATAGTTGATTACAAGATATTGAATATAGCTCCCTGTGCTCTACAGTAACTGGTCCTTGCTGCTTCTCTATTTTATATATAGTAGTGTGTATCCGCTAACCCCACACTCCTAACTTATCCCTCCCCCTTCCCCTTTGGTAACCATAAGTTTGTTTTCTATGTCTGTAATCACTAATATTAAGGTTCCCAGGTTTGGCCACAAGTGCCCCTTCAAGCCAGCCCTGTGTCGTCATGATGTGTTCCCATTCTCTTATGAGCACTTCCTTACTTCATGGAAGAAAAAGTTGTTCCAGGCTCATCTTTTACTTTACCTGGACCATCCTAGAATAAATGATTTTTCCAAGATTCCCCAGATCGTTTAAATGGAAAAGGGTATATAAAAGCTATTATCTGGGTGCTAGACGTGTGGACTGAATCATTAACACTGTATCGTACTGTGAGCGTGGATGTTTCCAGATGATAAACACACAGTCAGACGAGTGCATCCCATTGTCTTTTGCTCCTTGCTGCACCTCATTTGCCATAACCCGCTGCCTGGGACTGAGGTAAGGTTGTGTGGAATATCAGGCAATCTGTAAGATCTCAAATAGTGGTGCTGGTGGCAGAGAAAGGAACGGAAAAGCGAAATCTGAAGTGAGCACAAGGGCTAATGTCTGCCCCCCTCCAGAATGGAAGTTTGGTGCAGTTTATCTGCCACCAGATGGCCAGCTGCTCGCGGAGAAGTGGTGCCGTATCAGTATGCTCAGCTCTTGACCCTTTGGACCTTCAGCCGTGACAGTAGCTCCGTCTGCCTTGCTGCGATGGCACCCATGCTGTCCTTTCATGCAACGCTCAAAGCCTCTGTCTCTGTCCCCATGGCCACTATATTCATAGGCCCATTGCAAGCTTTGGAGCCGCCAAAGAGGGAGGCTGACTGACATCCGTAGGTCAGATCATCCTGTTCAGTGTGTTGTTTAGTACCTTCTTCCTGGTGGGCACTCACTCTCCAGTGGGTGTTAACGTGAGATCCAGGGATCCCCATATTTCGGGTCCATTCTGTGTAGGTCCAGGCATATACCCCACACTTACTTTTCCCGCACTTCTAGCCGTGTTCCTTCCAGGCCCCTGATGTAGTCTGAGACCTAAAATTTAGGTCCAATATTATGTGCTGCCTTTTGACCTTTGATAGGAAAATAGTGGGAACTGTTTCCAGTATTTCCATCAGAACAGATCTTGGAAGTAAAAACTTCCATTAGGTCCCTGCAATTCTGGAGTCGTCCTCACTGATTCCGTGGAGCCGCCCATTTTCATGATAGCACTTTCCAGCATCAGCTCTGGAAGAGCTTCCGAAAGATCCAAATGCCCTCCTGTGAATGCATTCCTTATTACCTTAGTGAAGAGATGTACTCGGGGCCCTCTTGGGAAACATTTTTGGTGGTGGGTTCTCAGATCTTACATAATAAATCCATGCTACTATTCCCACTTTCCTTTATACTCTAACTCTTTCTTCAAAACTAAGTCAAGGAAAATCTAACATCTCCATCTCATTTACTGTGGGATAATATCATGTTAAACTTCCAGGATCCAGCCCAGCAGATACTAGATGACCTACAGATGTCCTGGCCAGAGCACTGGCTCATGTATGTCGCAAGCGCCCCCATGTCAATCATTTCTCCTCTCACCAGCTTTTATACCCCACCCCACCCCCCATGGTCCGGCATCCTTAAGATCGACTCCCACACACGTTGCCCAGTTTCTCCTGGGAAAACTAGCCAGCTCCTGCAATCCCTTTTAGCATATAATTTATTTACCTCCATCCAGGCCAATAATTGCATTTAGTCCTTAGCATGACCCAAGCCAGGAAGGATGAGCATTGCTCTGGAATGTGGAAAGAGTGGTGATGGCACATTGTAATGAAAACGAGGTCACCTGGCTTCAGGTGAAGTCATGCTTTATTCTTCAGGTGGGGAGAAACTGCCTTCTCTGACAATAGGGAAGATTCTGCTGTTGCCTACTGAACACTTAAGGAGACCTGAGGGGTTAAGGATTCTCAGGCTCATCCATCCAGATGTCCCCATCCTACATCTGAGGTTCCCACTATTTTCCTATCAGTGACTTGTCAAGGCTGGGTGTTTGGTCTGTTTGGCAGTCTGCCACTTTACAGTGAGATTCCGGACCTCGTTTTCCGACAGTCTCTCCTAAGACTGTAGGAGATGACAGCTTCCTAGTCTAACTCTGGCTTTCGGAGTGTCGTAAGTTAGCATTTTGATGCCCTGAGCCTATTGTACTTACTTTAAAAAAGTTTCCAATGTCATTAATGAAGCTGAACCACGTCACAATCCTTATAAACAGTATTTCCCTAATACTGTATGTTACAATCCCAATGCCTCACCTTCCGTCTATACCTTGTCCCAATTAACTACATGTGATGCCACTGCATGCCCGGCTTATGAGTACCGCTCCACTTACCACCAGCAGGGGAATCCTAATTGCTATCAATAAACTCAAAAATATCCAAACACTATCTTGAAGATCTGCTTTCCTAATGACCTAGGTCCACTTCTGGTATCAATATCTTAGAATGACTTCAACACTAAAAAGCCCTGTAGTTATTATTTGGATAAGTACAGTTCCAGAGAAATAGAGTTAGGAATATGATGAGTGAGGCAGGCAAGATGGGAAGGCAGTGTACAAATGTGTCATCAAGTGGGCTGTTGCTAAGTGTGAGGACTGCGCGATTCATAGGAATGTGGCCCTGAGAAGTATATAGACTGCATCTCAAGACTCCCCTGTCTTAGGGATCATGGAGAAAGGGGGAACAATTTAACATTGGCTCTCATTTTCCATTGGTCAAAAAATCTTCCTCTGGGTGTTAACTCCTCTGCCCTTTTGGGTCATGTATGTGCTGAGTAGGATCCTGGTGTGACATTCACAGGAAAGCCCCAGACTAGGAGTTGAAACGCACAGCATGGCAAATAGTGACACACCGTCATATTATATCTTTATAAAATTGGTCCATACCCATGCAAAGTTGCAGCAGGGGAGAGGTGAGGCCAGAAAGGGCTGAGAGATACATAAGAGGCAGTTGATTCTCTAATCTTTATTAGGTCTTGAATAAATTTTGAGAAACTAGTTCCAAAGGAGTTAATTCATATTCATATGAATTTGAACTCTTCCTTGACTCTTTTTTCTCTAGATAAAATCAGGGATTATTAAATATAATACTTTTTAAATTAAAAATAATATGTATGTTCTGAAACTCTACTTAAAAATCTCTTTATCTTCCTCCTCATCCTTCTATTTCTATATCTGAGTAGAGAAATATCTGGAATGATATTCACAAAATGACAACACTGGTGTTTTTGAGGGTTCGAGATGATTTATTGCTTTCTTTATACTTATCTGAATTGCTTGGCTGTTTTATAGTGAGCATGTATCATGTTTATAAATGCAATACATTCACCATTCAAATAATAATGTTGGCACCAGAATCTTTGATGTCACCATGGGTAAATGAATCTCTGCTCAGTTCCTATCCAATAAGTAAATTCACCTAAATTCATTCACAGCAGAAGAAATTCACCTAGTATTTATAATAATAGGCAACATTGCAAGCAATTCTCCAAAAACTGTTCTGCATGCCTAGAAACTTTCTGGGATGTTTGGACTAATAGCTGGGCTAAAAGTTTAGGATAGGGACTTACAAGTCAAATAATCCATTATTCCTATTTCTTTCTTTTCTTTTATTTTTTTGCGATACGCGGGCATCTCACTATTGTGGCCTCTCCCGTTGCGGAGCACAGGCTCCGGACGCGCAGGCTCAGTGGCCATGGCTCACGGGCCCAGCCGCTCCGCGGCATGTGGGATGTTCCCGGACCGGGGCACGAACCTGTGTCCCCTGCATCGGCAGGCGGACGGACTCTCAACCACTGCACCACCAGGGAAGCCCCATTGTTCCTATTTCTTAAACTAAGGTTAGGAACTACCTACTAGCTTATTAGTAAAATAAAAATATATCTGGCTTTTTTTTTTGACAAATAGAGTTGAGATATATACCAAGTCTGGAAAAGATTAATATCAATTAGATACAGTTGAAACAACGTTAAAAGAATCCCTCTTTGAAACAAAAATGTATCCCAAATGCATACCAATGAATCTCAGAAGTGACCATCATCTGTGTCAGTTAGGTACTGTTGCACAATCAGCTCTAAAACTTAATGACTTAAGGTAGATCATGTGTTCTTTCTCAAGGGTCAGTGGGCCACCTGGAGGGTTCTGATCTGGCCAGGCTCTCTCATGCCTCTGTGGTCAGCTGGTGAGTTGAATGGATCAGCTGGTTGGTTTAGGATGGCCTTGGCTGGGATGATATTGTTGTGTCTCTCATGCTCCGGTTGGCTGGCCTGCTTGAAAGCTGGACAGATTTCCAAGAGAAAAAACAAAAGCATGCAAATTCTCTTGAGGTCTAGATTTGGACCTAGCACATTGTCACTTTCTCCACATAAACTCAAAATGATTTAAAGACCTAAATATAAGATAGGGGCACCATAAAACTCCTAGAAGAGAGCATAGGCAAAGCATTCTCTGACATAAATCATAGCAATCTTTTCTTAAGTTAGTCTCTCAAGGCAAAAAGAAAAGAAAAATAAACAAATGGGACCTAATAACACTTAAAAAGCTTTTGCATAGTGAAGAACACCATCAACAAAATGAAAAGACAACCTATGGAATGGGAGAAAATGTTTGCACAACCGACAGGGGTTAATTTCCACAATATACAAACAGCCCATACAACTCAATACCAGAAAAACAAACAACCTAATCAAAAAATGGCAGAAGGCCTAAATAGACATTTCTCCAAAGAAGACATACAGATGGCCAACAGGCACGTGAAAAGATGTTCAACATCTCTAATTATTAGAGAAATGCAAATCAAAACTACAATGAAGTATCGCCTCACACAGGTCAGAATGGCCATCATTAAAAAGTCTACAAATAATAAATGCTGGAGAGGGTGTGCAGAAAAGGGAACCCTCTTGCAGTGTTGGTGGGAATGTAAATTGATGCAGCCACTATGGAGAACAGTATGGAGGTTCCTTTAAAAACTAAAAATAGAGCTGCCACATGATCCTGAAATCCCACTCCTGAGCATATATCCAGAAAAAACAAAAACTCAAATTCAAAAAGAGGCATGCACCCCAATGTTTGTAGCAGCACTATTTACAATAGCCAAGACATGGAAACAACCCAAGTATCCATCAACAGATGGTTGGCTTAAGAAGATGTGGTACATATATACAATGGAATATTACTCAGCTATAAAAAAGAATTAAATAATGCCATTTGTAGCTACATGGATGGACCTAGAGATTATCATACTAAGTGAAGTAAGTCAGAGAAAGACAAATATCACATGATATCACTTATATGTGGGATCTAAAAAATGACACAAATGAATTTTTTACAAAACAGAGACAGACTCACAGAACACAAACTTATGGTTACTAAAGGGGAAGGGTGGGGAGGGGTACAAATAAATTAGAAGTATGGGATTAACAGATACAGACTACCACATATACAATAGATAAGCAACAAGGATTTACTGTATAACACAGGGAACAATGTTCAATATCTTGTAATAACCTATAATGGAAATAATCTGAAAAAATATATATATATGACTGAATCACTTTACTGTATACCTGAAACTAACACAACATTGTAAATCAATTATACTTCAATTAAAAAATGTCATATAATGCCCTTCTATTATAGATGAGCAAACGAAGTATAATACTAAAGTAGCTCTGTATCTTCTTCAGTGTTATGAAGCTAATTTAGTACAGAACTAGAATAGCCATATATTTATGCTATTTCTGTAGTTACTCCAACAGAAGGCAGAATTTTACTACATTACTTAAAACGTAGATGAAGTACCCAAAACAGTCAAATCCAAGTAGCGATATTTTCTTAGGTCAGTCTCTTTATAGTACTTCTAATGAAGCAAAGTCCTTGACCACCCTCACTTTTGGGGTGGTCCATCTCTTCTGTTGCCAGGCCTCCTGTAGGTCGTCATTTTCCCCCATAATCATGCAGAATTCCTGCCCTTCCACCACCTACATGGTGGCCACTTATCACTGACCCTTGGGTTTGACCTTCTTCCTCAATGTACCTATCCGTCATACTCTATTTCATCAGGACCCTGTTTTACTTCTCCAAAGGTAATAATGTCATGGAAGTAGGGTATCACTTCATGCCTTTCGGTAGTGAATGGTCTGCACTGTGTCAGAGGGGAGAAACTGTTGACCAACATAAAGTGATAGATGACTCTTGTCCTCGTTTGAAATAATTTCTTCCCTCAAGGCAGCAACCACCATACAGGATTGACGGAAACATTCTGAAGACAGAGTTCCGTAAAGGGTGGATAAAATAGGGGGGAAAGGGAACAGGAGTGTGAGAGGGGGAAAGACTTTTAGAGGAGTCCTGGAGAGACCCCAGGTAATATTTCCGTGCATTAATACCACACCTTTTCATATTGATAGTAAAGAAACTCAGAATTTGACCATTGTGGTATATTTACCCATTTGAATAGCCAATTTAGGATTTGCTGTGGGGTTTTTTTTGTTTTTGAATTCCAATCTCTTTAATGGTAGTTTTGATAAATGGTGATTTTCATACACACTATAAAAAAGGATGATTGATTTTATAATGGATTTTTTAAAAGCAGTACATTCAAATGCAAATTAAAATGTGTTGCAGCTGCAGTTCTCACAAAGGAAAAAAAGTCCAGAGAATTCAAAAATTAATTTCTTGTTTTGCAAGAGTTTGGCCGAGGCCTCAGTCTCTGCTCTTGACCCCAGCTGCCACCATTTACCAGGCCAGCAGGGCAGAGGAAGTCTTCCCATCTGCATAGCCTTGGGAATAAAAAACTCATCTCCCCCGAGGAAAATATGAAAGGGAGGAAATCGCCACTTTTCTTCTCTATTTCAACCCCCAAGCCCCCAGACTGTCCTCTTTGCTTATCCCTGGCCACTTGCCATGATTACAGCAAAAACAAACAAACAACAGAAGAGGAGACCCCTTTGCTCCTAGATGAATGGCTTACAATCAGGCTTTGAATGAAAGGATGAGAGAAACATCTGAGAACTATTCATTGTGTGTGTTACTGCCCCAGACATTCTAGGCATTAGCAAACACAACAAAACCCCCTCATTTCCTGGAGTTTATATTCTATTTGGGAAGACTGCAAAAATGTGAACAAATAGTTATAATATAGTATCTGATAGTGATGTTGTTATTAAGAAAAACAGAGCAGAAAAGGGGGGTAGGGAATGCTAGAAATGGTAGAAATATACTGTGGGGAAGGGACCTCTGATTCTCAAAGTAAAGCCCATCCCAAGACCGAGGCACAAGTCCATCTGTCTCTCTGGACAGGAGACTTAACTGGACAGGCTGCCTTCCCACCGGAAGGAAGTGTCAGGAAGAAAAACCAAATTCGCAGGTCGTTGGGAAAATTTCCCCAGAGGGATGGGCCTCCACTGAGAATCACGGATCTTGGGTCAAACTGTCAACTAAACGTCCAAGTTCATGAAGCTGGTTCCTAACGGGAGAGGAACAGGGGTCTTGTGGTTGGTCTTTTCCAGAACTCCTTACAGCTGTGAACATCAGTAACACCATTACATCATTAAACAACATGTTGCTCATGTTTTTGTGTAGGACAGAAATACAACTGAAAAAAATGGAAAAAACTCTTGCATCTCTTTTTTTTTAATAAATTTATTTATTTATTTGTTTTTGGCTGCATTGGGTCTTCGTTGTTGAGTCTTAGTTGCTGCGCACGGGCTTTCTCTAGTTGTGGCGAGAGGGGGCTACTCTTCATTGCAGTGCGCGGGCTTCTCGTTGCGGTGGCTTCTCTTGTTGCAGAGCATGGGCTCTATTTGCGCAGGCTTCAGTAGTTGTGGCTCTCAGGCTCAGTAGTTGTGGCATGCGGGCTCTAGAGCACAGGCTCAATAGATGTGGCGCACAGGCTTAGCTGCTCCGCGGCATGTGGGATCTTTCCGGACCAGGGCTCGAACCCGTGTCCCCTTCATTGGCAGGTGGATTCTCAACCACTGCTCCACCAGGGAAGTCCCTTGCATCTTAATCTTGGTGTCAGTTGTTTTTCTAACATTTTGGAAGCTCAGTGGATGGCTCTGAGGTTTTACTGACTGACTCAATGACTCCCAGGTTATAATCTCCCACAAAAGCAATTAAGGAAAAACAAACTCAGAGAGAAAGCGCACATCCTACATAGAAGGGCTCATGACTCTGTTTGCTAAATGCTCCTAAAACAGAAGCTGCTGGTTCAGAAGGGCTCGTTGAAATAAGCTTCCAAATTGTCATCTTAGTCATATATCTCACTTAAGCGTGTTTGTTTCTCTTAGCTCATAGACTTCATGAGAAGGAGTGAAAAAATTTCCAGTTAAATCTATTTGTCACCTTAAAATGTACATGCAAAATTTTTAAAAATATTAATTTAAAGGTAACATATGACTAATGTGTAATAATTTCTACCTATGGATTTTAAACTTAGACGTTTCCAGAGAGCACTGTCTCTCTATCAAATTGTATTTTTTAATTTTTTAATCTTTAATTTAAAATTTTTATAGTTTTTAAAGGTTACTTTCCATTTACAGTAATTACAAAATATTGGCTATATTCCCCATGTGGTACAATACATCCTTGAGCCTATCTTATACCCAATAGTTTGTACCTCCCACACCCCCATCCCTATGTTGCCCCTCCCCCCTTCCCTCTCCCCACTGGTAACCACTAGTTTGTTGTCTATATCTGTGAGCCTGCTGCTTTTTTATTATATACACTAGTTTGTTGTATATTTTAGGTTCCACATAAAAGTGATATCGTACAGTATTTGTCTTTCTCTGTCTGACTTACTTCACTAAGAATAATGCCCTCCAAATCCATCCATGTTGCTGTAAATGGCAAAATTTTACTCTTTTTTATGGTTGAGTAATGTTCCATTGTGTATATATACCACATCTTCTTTATCCATTCATCTGTTGATGGCCCCTTAGGTTGCTTTCATGTCTTGGCTATTGTAAATAATGCTGCTATGAACACTGGGGTGCATTTATCTTTTCAGATTAGTGTTTTGGGGGGTTTTTGGATATATACCCAAGAGTGGAATTGCCGGGTCATATGGTAGTTCTAATTTTTAGTTTTTTGAGAAACCTCCATACTGTTTTCCACAGTGCCTGCACCAATGTACATTCCCACCAACAGTGTACGAGGGTTCCCTTTTCTCCACATCCTCGTCAACAGTTGTTATTTGCATTCTTTTTGATGATAGCCATTCTGACAGGTGTGAGGTGATATCTCATTGTGGTTTTGATTTGCATTTCCCTGATGATTAGTGATGTTGAGCATCTTTTCATGTGCCTGTTGGCCAACTGCATGTCCTCTTTGGAAAAAAATCTATTCAGTTCTTCTGCCCATTTTTTAATTGGATTGGTTTTTTTTTATGATGTTGAGTTGTAAAAGCTGTTTATATTTGTTGGATATTAACTCCTTAGTGGTCATATCATTTGCAAATATTTTCTCCTATTCAGTAGGTTGTCTCTTCATTTTCTCAATGGTTTCCTTTGCTGTGCAAAAGCTTTTAAGTATAATAAGGTTCCATTTGTTTATTTTTGCTTTTATTTCCTTTACTTTAGGAGATGGATCCAAAAATATTGTTATGATTTATGTCAAAGAGTGTTCTGCCTATGTTTCCCTCTAGGAGTTTTATAGTAGCGGGTCTTACAGTTAGGTCTTTAATCTGCTTTGAGTTTATGTTTGTATTTGTATTGCCTCTCACATATAGTTTTGACCCCATGACCCAATGCTGCTAGGAGTTTTTGTATCATTGGAAAGTTGATCACTCTTCCCTCCTCTCAGTGATAACTGAACGGGTTGAGCACCCACCCTAGCCCTTTACATAACTGTCTCACATAGCCCTGTGAATTGATTTTGTTTTCTGTAGAGGGCACAGAGAGGGGCAATAACTTGAACAAGGCCCCCCAGCTAAGTGGCAGGGCCAGATGTGAACTTAGGCAGCCTAAATCATTCTTCTAAGAAGATGGAGTTGTTCCCATGAGCTCTTCCCTTGAAAATGTAGAAAGAGGAAGGGGAAAGGACTGCTATTATCAGATGCATCCCCAGGAGACCTATATAGTTTCTACTTCTGATATCAACCTTTCTGATACCAAAGATAGTCACTGGAATGACATTTTTTAGATTACTGCATCTAGGTATTATTCATAGATCTTAATTTGTTGACAAAAATATATCTACACTGTGAAGTAGATTCCAAAGTGGAGGCAATGACTCGGTAGCCACACCCCTTGCACTGGGATTTTCTGATCATCGGATCAGGAAGTGACAGGAACTTTCCCATCCCTTGAGTCTGTGATGGCCTTGTGACTTATTCTTCCTAATACATACTGATACAGACTTCCAGCTAATCATTGAGGGTCTTCTGTCACTCCAGAGTTGAACTTGCTGTTTTGGGATATTTAGACAAATGTAAAAAGCAGCAAAAAGTAAGACTGAACTGTCCCTGAAGGAGCATTAACATCTAGTTTAAAAGAAAACACACACAGACACAAACACCCTATACCTAATGGATCAACAAGACAGTAGGTAGTTATGTGATAAACTGTGAGTAGTGGTGCCCAGAGAAGGCAGAGATAGGTCAATGGAACAAATCATCTTATTTCCTTAACTAGAAGTTATTCACTTTATGCCAACATGGATCATCCCAACAGCTAAGTTTTCCTTTGGGGAAAACTTGGCCAGTAATTACATTATCAGTAATTACTAACTCAGTGATCACCAATGGCCTGTGATATGCATCCAGTTTCATTTGCATGAGTCTGGGTTAATAAACATTAATGTAGAGGAATTTTAATCCATTATTAATTTCTCAGCATCTGCATAATGCCCTCTCAGGTAAAACTAATAAAAGCTTCATAGGATTTTCAGCTTAACAAAATCTCCAAACAGAAATGCAGTGAAAACAGGGTAGAAACTACCCAGAGGAGAGCACTGATTTTTTTTTAGTTTTTATTTTATATTGGAGTATAGTTGACTTAACAATGTTTACAAAGTATAGTTTCAGGTGTACAGCAAAGTGATTCCATTATACATATACATATATCTATTCTTTTTCAGATTCTTTTCCCATATAGGTTATTACAGAATATAGAGAAGAGTTCTGTGTGCTATACAGTATGTCCTTGTTGGTTATCTATTTTATATATAGTAGTGTGTATATGTTAACCCCAAACTTCTAATTTATCCCTCCTCCCCCCACTTCCCCTTTGGTAACCATAATTTTGTTCTCTAAGTCTGTGAGTCTGTTTCTGTTTTGTAAATAAGTTCATTTGTATCACTTTTGAGATTCCACATATGAGTGATATCATACAATATTTATCTTTCTTTGTCTGACTTACTTCACTTAGTGCGATAATCTCTAGGGCCATCCATGTTGCTGAAAATAGCACTATTTTCTTTTTTATGGCTCAGTAATACTCCATTTTATATACGTACCACATCTTCTTTATCCATTCCTCTGTCAACGGACATTTAGGTTGCTTCTGTGTCTTGGCTATTGTGAATAGTGCTGCTATGAACATTGCGGAGCACTGACTTTAAGAAAAACCTCAGAAGAATTTTCAGAAAATGTGACTAGGGCATCCCAGTCTCAGAAATCCATCCCACTTCCATAATGTGTCCTGAAGAGAGAGACTCAATCTTCTTCTGTGAGATGTTCCTTCTTTCTTATTCCCCCTAAGCACTCCTGTGGTAAAGATGTGTTGCCACTCCTATCCAAACCCTGAAATTAATGGAACATTCCAGGAACATTTCTACATGAATAGGAAAATAATATAAACCAAAAACTAGGAACCATTGAACCAGGATTCAAGGTCATCTGTTCCAAAGTTCTGAAGACAGTGCCAAGCATGTGATAGGCACCCAATGAATACTGGTTCAGTGGCTGAACACCACAGAGGGCACTGGACCATCTGCATGCAGCAGAACAGTACTGTTCACGTCCCTTTATGAGTCACTGGGAGTTAAGGATATTTGGAGTTGGCATCCAAACTCCAAATAGGTGGAGCATTATTTTTAAAATCATTCCTGTCAAAACTCATCTCTTGGGCTTCCCTGGTGGCGCAGTGGTTGAGAGTCCGCCTGCCGATGCAGGGGACACGGGTTCGTGCCCCGGTCTGGGAAGATCCCACATGCCGCGGAGCGGTTGGGCCCGTGAGCCATGGCCGATGGGCCTGCGCGTCCAGAGCCTGTGCTCCGCAGCGGGAGAGGCCACAACAGTGAGAGGCCCGCATACAGAAAAAAAAAAAAAAAAAAAAAAAAAAAAAAAAAAAAAAAAAAAACTCATCTCTTAAAGGCCACAACTAGAAACAAGAAAATTATGAAATGGGAAAGCTCATTGGTAAAGGCAAACATACAATAAAGGTAGGAAATCATCCACACACAAATATGGTATCAAAACCAGTAATTGTGAGAGAAGGAGAGTACAAATGCAGGATAGTTAAAGTGCATTTGAAATTAAGAGATCAGCAACTTAATCATGTATATATATAGACTGCTATACCAAAACCTCATGGTAACTGCAAGCCAAAAATTTATAATAGATACACACACAAGAAAGAAAAAGGAATCCAAACACAACACGAAAGATAGTCATCAAATCACAAGAGAACAAAAGAGGACAAAAGAGAACAAAAGAGAAAGAAAAGACCTACAAAAACAAATCCAAAACAATTAACAAAATGGCATAAGAACATACATGTCGATAATTACCTTAAATGTAAATGGATTAAATGCTCCAGCCAAAAGACATAGACTCACTGAATGCATACAAAAACTCATCTCTTAAAAACCACTAAAACATATTTCTACTTGGCCCTAGTATATAAGGGTATTTAGTATGTGGCAAAGATAGTTTTCTAGGTAATAGGATAAAAAAGATGGGTTATTAATAAATAGCCTTAAAAACTGGCTAGCTATTGACAAAGAAAAATAAAGCTCTATCTCTACCTTGTTTTTTGCATAAAAATAAAGCATTGAAGGATCAAATATTAAAATGTAAAATAAATGCAACCAGAGTACAAACATTGATGATATATGTACAATCTTGATTGCATAACTGAATCTGAATCATATAATCCAGCTTCTTCTCATAACAAAAAGCCAGAAAATACTCAAAAAAGATTAATACATTTGAACATGAAAATGTTTTAAATTTCTGTAGAGAAAAACTATAATAAGCAAGGTTAAACACAAATGCCACCCTGTGAGAAAATTTATATTTTACATTTTCAACCCATCATCAATTGATTTCATGTAAATCAATTAAGAAATAAAAGATGAATTTGCAAAGTAGAAAGTGGGCAGAGAGCACAGATGGGCAATTCATCCTAGAATTACAAATGGTGGATAAACATACCATTTTTATTAGTGGTAGGGCTGACAATTGCCATAACAATAGTTTGCCTATTGATTTGCAAATATCTTGAAAAACTGACAAAATCCATCATTAACAAAGATATAGGGGTGAACACTTACCTACACTGGTTGGGAGCATAAACATAATCTTTCTAAATTATGCAATAGCTAATAACATTCTGAATGGTCGTACAGTGGTTCATACAGATATACAGACACTCACACCCTCAGACCTAAGGACAAAAGTGAACTTTCAGAGATCCACAAAGAAGAAATGTATTTCTGTGTGCCTCGCCTTGTACAGAGAGCCCATCTCCCAAAGCAGCTCCACTATTTCACGTCTTGCGGACAGTGTTGGTTTCCCAGCTTCAACCCTGACGTTCAGATTGTGCCCTGGAGTTTAGAAGGAAGAAGCAAGTAACCCACTGCCGTTTAGTTGATGTGTCCCCTCTCCCCTTAGCTACACAAAGTCCTCGCCTGTTTGTTTTAGCTTGTTATTGGAGTATAACATACATATAAGAAAGTGTAAATATATTGTAAGGGCATAGCTGTGTACATGGTCACGAAATTAACACATCCTTGTAACCAGCATCCAGATCAAGAAACAGCATCACCAGCACTTCGGAGCCACCTTTGTGACCTCGTCCACTCACACTGTCTGCTGGGTAACACTCTCCTAACTTTCAACAGTGAGATTAGTTACATCTGCTTTTGTACTTTAAAGAAATGGCCGTTTGAACACCTTCTTTTGTGAAGTGACTGTTAAGGAGTTGTGTCTATCAGTTTGCTGTTTCCTTATTGATTTAAAGGTGGTCTTTTTTTTTTTTTAATCAAAATGCACCCTTGGACAGGTTCTCCAAAGAAGACATACACATGGCCAACAGTCACACGAATTGTCACTAAGGTCAATGTCACTAATCATCAGGGAAATGCAAACCAAAACCACTAGATATCACCTCACACCTGTTGCAGGATGGCTAGTAACCAGAAAACAAAGACAACAAGTGTTGATGAGGATGTGGAGAAATTAGAACCCTTGTGCACAGTTGGTGGGAATGTAAATTGGTACAGCCACTATGGAAAACTGTATGGCAGTTCCTCAAAAACACTGAAAAGAGAACTACCATACAATCCAGTCTAAGTATTGAAATGACCATTGGTAAAGGCTCAATGAAATATTTAGCCTTATAACTTTCCATCGAAGACAATGAGAAGTTTTATTTTTTCCAACTGCATCTCATTCATCCAGTTTTATACCTTTACCCAAACACTAACAAAAACACACATAGGCTTAGAGAGATATCTGGGTAGATGCTCACCAAAATATTAACAATGGTTTCTTCTTCATGATGGGATTTTAGTAATTTTATTTTTCTTCACTATTTAATTTCCTTCCTATTTGATTTTCAAATAAGCGGGGAGTATCTTAGTCTCCTAGGGCTGCTATAACAAAGTACCACAAACATGATGGCTTAGAAAAACAGAAATTTATTCTCACAGTTCTGGAAGCTAGAAGTCTGAAATCGAGGCATTAGCAGGACCCCACGGCCCATGAGACTCCGGGCAGAATCTGTCCTGGCCTCTTCGCAGCTTCTGGTGGTGGATGTCCATCCTTGGCCTTCCTCTGCTTGTAGCTTCATCACTCCAACCTCTGCCTCTGTTGTCACAGGGCCTTCCGTGTGTGTGTCGTGTGTGTGTCTGTGTGTGTCTGTGCCTGTGTATCTTCTTATAAGGACACTAACTAGGTTAGGGGCCTACCCTGCTCCAGTATGATCTCATATTAACTCATTACAACTGCAATTGCACTATTTTCAAATGAGGTCCCAGTCTGAGGTGGTGGGAGTTCCTGTGTTTTCCCATAGGACTGTGGTTGGAAGGCACAGTGTAGCTTTTGAGTCAATGGTAGAGATTATAAAGTCGCTTACACACAATTCCTGTGAAATGATTTTTCCCATCACCGGAGAGCTAAATTGGAATACCCCAGACTAGGAATACAAAGTCTAGAAAAATGTTTTGCTGTTGCCAGGGTAATTGCCTTTCCAAGAAAGACTTGTCCATCTGGGCATATAATAGTCAATACAAAGTCAAAATTCATGGCTGAAGGCAGTTGAATATAATCCATTAAAAGGTATTTAAATGTAACTTGAGAAATTGGTTATTGTCATTGTCCCACTTTTACAGTTTTTCCAGGGTAATGAGTTTGACAGATGGGACAAGTGCCAGGAACAGCCTTAGAATCTGAATGAAATTTCCTCACTGAAGACTGAAAAGCTCTAGATAATGTATTATGTTAAACAGCATTTTCAGCATGAAAGAGTGAAATCCTCTCTTGAGGTAAAACACATAAGTAGTTAATGAGTGGTAGACAATGGGAATAAGAACATATTAAGAGCAGTGAGAACACTGACAAACCTACATGAAGAATACTATGATCATCTCGGATTGTATCTGACTGAAAAGGGCTTTGAAATCTACAACTAAATATCAGTTCATAGATGCAAACTATCATATATAGATTGGATAGACAACAAGTTCCTACTGTATAGCACAAGGAACTATATTCAACATCTTGTGATCAACCATAATGGAAAAGAATCTGAAAAAGAATATATATATATATGCATAACTGAGTCACTTTGCTGTACAGCAGAAATTAACACAACATTGTAAACCAACAATACTTCAATAAAATAAAATTATTTTAACTAATAAAAAATAAAATAGGGCTTCCCTGGTGGCGCAGTGGTTGAGAGTCCGCCTGCCAATGCAGGGGACACAGGTTCGTGCCCCGATCTGGGAAGATCCCACATGCCGCGGAGCAGCTAGGCCTGTGAGCCATGGCTGCTGAGCCTGCACGTCGGGAGCCTGTGCTCCACAGTGGGAGAGGCCACAACAGTGAGAGGCCCGCGTACCACAAAAAAAACCACACACAAAATAAATAAATAAATAAATAAATAAAATAGGTAAGCTACAAGGATATATTGTATAGCACAGGGAAGTACAGCCGTCATCTTGTAATAACTTTTTAAAAATTTAACTTTAATTTTTAGAATGTAATCTGTGAAAATACTGAATCACTATGCTCTACACCTGAAACTAATAAAATATTATAAATCAACTATACTTCAATTTTAAAAATAGACCATTATTAATTAAAAATTAATTCATAGACAGTTATTGTACCAGTCTTTGGAACCATATTGAACTACAGTAGTGAACTTATTTCTATAAGGTAAAACAAGAGACTAAAGTCCCCTCTTAATTTGTCAAGTTTTTTTCCCAGTTTATCTCAAGTTTGGTTTTAAAAAATGGTTATCTCAATAGCTCAATAATTAAATAAAATTTGAATGTCAAGTCTATTTTTATGATCCTTATTTTAATAAGATAAAGAAGCAAATCTTGTGTTACCTCTTGGACATTATAGCAAACACAATGATAGCTTTAGACATTTTTTTAAAAAACAGTTTACAATTCTTTCCTGGGGACCTGAATTTGGAAAACGTGAAATTACAAAGAATTGTTAGGGGAGACAAGTCATGAGCATAAGTCATAATTTTTTCTAGGATAAAAGGTAATTATAGGAAAACCACAGCAACAAAAAACAATGATTACTTTAACCTTTTCAAAATTAAGTAATTTTTTTTTTTTTTTTTTTTTTTTTTTTGCGGTACGCGGGCCTCTCACTGCTGTGGCCTCTCCCGTTGCGGAGCACAGGCTCCGGACGCGCAGGCTCAGCGGCCGTGGCTCACGGGCCCAGCCGCTCCGCGGCATGTGGGATCTTCCCGGACCGGGGCACGAACCCGTGTCCCCTGCATCGGCAGGCAGACTCTCAACCACTGTGCCACCAGGGAAGTCCAAAATTAAGTAACTTTTAAAAATGATTCAAGAATATACCACAAGCACAGAGAGTTAACAGAATTTTTTGATCCTTCCAAAAAATATTGTTCCACATAACCTACTGGTCTAGATATCCATAGATTGTTTTAGGGTTGTCAGATGATAAATATAACATACTAAAAAGTGTATGGCATTCAGCTAAAGCTGCACTTAGAAGAAAACATATAGCTATTAAAGCTTATGTTTAAATAAAAGAAAGGTTAAAAGTGAATGAGCTAATCAATTTAAGAAGTTTCTTTAAAAGTAAGTAGAAAAGTATAGTACAGATAAGAAAAGAAAAAATGAGATAGAAATAAAGGATACAGTTGAGAATGTCAACAAACCAAAAGTTATTTCTTTTCTCCTTCTTTTTTTATTCACCAGCTCTTGTTTTATTTTTGTTGTTATATATTATGCCAGTGGAGAAATAAAATGATGCACAGGTACCACGCTCAAGGATGAAGTTTCCCTTGATCTTTCCTACTCAGTTTGTGCAGGACAATAATTATGGCCCACTAAATTTATATCTATAAAAACACTATAAAATGGAGAAATCCTCAGTGAAATAGAAAGAGGAGGTAGAGGAGAAAGTGGAGGAGAGGAAGGAGAAGGAGAGGAAACCACACAAGAAATAACACTGGGAATGGTAAAGGTTTCACAACTGCAGACTTCTCAGACACTTTAAAGATATTAAGAGAATACGTTGAACAACTTTAGCTAATAAATTTGAAATTTAGATACGTGGACAAATTTCTCAAAAATATAACTCACTTATGATAACTCAAGGGGAAAAATTAACAAAACCTGAAAATACTGTAACCACTAAGGACATTGAATTAGTGGGTAAATAAGTTTCCCTAAAAAAGGCACTCTTGTCTTATCAGTACTGTACATTCTTCCAACTTTCAAGGAAAATTTCATCTCAACCTTATTCATACTCTGCCAGTGAATAGAAAAGAATTTCTAACTCCTTTCTATGAGATCACTAAAACTCTGAAACCAAAACCAAATAAGGTCAGAAGAATGAAAAACATTAGGTCAATCTCTTTCCTAATCTTAAATGCAAAATTCTTCAAAAGATTTTTGGCAAAATGAAATCCAGCAGTGTATTACAAAAAAGGATAGCCATATGGTTTATCTCCTCTAATTTCAGCTAGTGAATTAAAGAAGATAAAGTATATGAATTTGTGGGGGAAATCCCACTTGGTCATGATGGATTATTGCAACACATGCCAAAATATGTTAAAACCTTTGGTACCCACTCACCATTTCAAAAGTCTTAGCATATGAGGAATCAGAGAACTTCACTAACTATACAGTTTACCAAAAGGTCACATCAGATATCATTGTTAATGGTAAAATATTAGCAGAAATACCCTGTCTTGTTCCTGAACAACAAAAAAAAGCTTCTAGTACTGCTTCTATTCAATATTAAAAGGAGGTCCTAGGTAGTGAAATAAGACCAGGAAATAATTAAAAGATTTGGAAAGGAAGAAAACTGATGTATAATTATAACTTTTCACTTAAAACCCAAGAGAATCTATAGACAAATTTATAGATGACTTATAAAACAGTTTAGCAAGCTAGCTGCTAACTAGATCAAAATAAAAAGTTATTTTATGTGCAGGGCTCTTTTTTAAAATCTGGGTGCTAATTAGATGAGTGTGTTCGCTTCATAAAAAATCATCAAACTGTACACTATGAATTGCACCTTTTAAAAAAAATTTAAGTGATACTTCAATAAAAGTTTACTTGACTAATTAACCTTCACGAGACATCTTAATTAATGGTGAAAATTTATAAGCATGTCTTTAATCAATGATTACAGAAAGATCCCTGCCAAGTACACTCCATTATAATTTTCTTGGAGACCCTCCTGGCAAGGTTTGAAAAGTCCAGACTGTTCTTGAAACATGGCAAAGGTGTGTAGTATGACTTCTAGAGCTTACAACAGAGTTTAGCAAGCCGACTGGACAAATCAGCAGATTAAGAAAAAGGCGACGGCAGCCCATCTTTCCAGCAACATGGCAGGAATGAGCATCTGTGTCAGGGGGTGTGGGGAAGGGGGTTGGGAAGAGGCTGCCTAGCCGGGACCACGTGTCCCTGGTCCTGTACCACACGGATAGTCATAGGCAATGGAATGTACACAGAAGCCCACATTTCATTTCAGGACCAACGTGGTTAAGAAGCAGGAGTGCCTTCTCTGCTCTTCCTTTCCCTTCTATGGTGATCTTAGAAGCCACATATTGAAATTAAAGGGCCACTGATGTAAGCGCCCCATGTAAGCCCAGAGGGAAGGCCACCTGCAAGCGCCAATGGTGGCCTATTCTAGGAGTAGCCAGGATCTTGGAGGTGGAGGTGTGAAGCTGAGTAGGGAGTGCTCACAGCAACCACACCTGTGCGGGAAGCAGGTCAGGGCAACCAGGGCGTTGAACCAAGATCGGTTGTTACAGAGACCTCAGCTGATCCCATGAGGATCTCTGGAGCTGGCTGGGCTCCCATTGTTTTCCTGAATTGGGTTCTTGCTCCCCTGCTATAACATATATTTGTATATGGTGAGAAGGTTCACACAGTCTTATCACCAATTTCTACATAATTAATTTCCGTACACAAAAATTAGTTTTTATAAAACTACTTTGCAAAGTGAACAAGCCGTGATGTTAATTACTTACTAGTGATGTGAATGAGTTATTAATTAATACTTAAGACCTGCCCCCCTCCAGTTTTCATGCTGTTTAGGTTCTGAAACAGTTTCCTTGTTGAGATTAATAAGTAATTTAGAGCCCCCTTTCCTTTGCCTACATTAGAGTATAACAGGCAAGAATGGAGGGCGTGCATGCTGAGATGCAGTAGAAATAGTTACAAGGATAATTCTTAATTTTTACAATAATAATGACATGAGCTTAGAATTTTTAAACTGTCAGGGTCTCATTAAAAAGCAGTTCATATTTTTTAAAGTGCAGACAATCGCAGCTTGGTGAACATGTCAAAACAGAAGAACCAATTTAATATCTATAGATAGCGAGTGTGGAAAACATATTTTCTTTAGGTGGTGTGGATAATTCATGCCATTTATCTATTAGATAGTAGATAATAAATATCCAGGAAGGGACTTCCAAAGACCAGAATAATATTTTCATAAAACTCTTCAGAGGGTTATTTTCTCAATCTTTTTGAAATCATGTGACCTCTTGTGATAAGCATGACACTCTCACCACCTCCTCTCCAAGGTCTTGCTATAATCTTTACATCTCTTTAATAATAGTGAATCTAAAGTCAGGTATACTTAGTAATTGTTAAAAGATGGCTTCGGGGTCCACGGAGTAAAAGAATCACTTAATTATCTTGATAATACAGACTACTTAAGCTTACAAAGAAACCCTGATGGATCCCATTTGGACATTTAATGTTGAGTAAATTATATTATTATGCACAATCTGGCACGTGGGACTCGGGATCCAACAGGTGAATGTTTTACATTGACTACATTATTCAATCCTCACAAGAACACGGCACGATCATTATTATTACCCCCATGTTTACAGATTAGGAAACTGAGACTAATAGGCAGGAGAGTAATTTGTCCAAAATCATACAGCAAAGCTAGTCATTTACGTTTTTTGCCCAAGCAGGACTGGTGGTGGTGGAAGTCCCTATACAAGGTAACAAGAAACAGCACATATAGACACTCCAAATCAGAATGTCCAGGAAAATAGTTCCTGTTGGTTTATCCCCTAATTTCTGCCCCCAATGTCTGCTTCCTACCCCACCCCAATTATAGATAGTAGACACTCTCATCTATACATATGCTTGTTGGATACTCTATATAAAACTTATTTTTTAAAGAACTTTTTATTGAACTATAGTTGATTTACAATGTTGGGTTAGTTTCTGCTGGACAGCAAAGTGACTCAGTTATACACATACATACCTTCTTTTTTCATACCCTTTTCCATTACAGTTTATCACAGAATATCAAATGTAGCTCCCTGTGTCATACAGTAGGACCTTGTTGTTTATCCATCCTATATGGGATAGTTTGCATCTGCTGACCCCAAACCCCCAGCATGTTAACAGTTATGATGACTTACTCCCTAGCCCTAGACCTACTCTTCCCTTGAACTACCTTGGAAAAAATGTGAAATGGCCATTGGAACTTGGAAACAAGGGGGAAAGCCCTTTGAATTCTAAAATCCACACAAAACAGATCAGCAGTATGCTACATAATCTTCAAAAGACATAATAACTCTCAGGCTGGCAAGACAAGAAGATAATCTAGGTAAATGAATAAATCTAAATAAATAATGTGTTAATTATTCATAGAATGACACAGTTGCTTAGGCCAAGGTCATGGCTCCCATGAAGATACTGAGCACGGAGAGCAGGTTATATATTTTATATATAATTACATGTACACAAGTGTATATACATTGATCATACAATTATATTATTGTTGGTTTTCCCACTAACAAGTTTTGCCTATGGAGTAAAGATGTCTCAAGTTTCTTTAGTTGAGGAACAAATTTTAATGAATGATTTTTATCAGCCAATATTAAAATATTGACTGTCTTATTGTTAATTAATTAATTAATTAATAACAAATATTAAAAGTCATATAATAGAAGTATTAAATAACAAATATTAAAAGTCATATAATAGAAGTATTAAAAGTCCTATAACACATTCCTCAGTCCCATTCCAGAGTGTAACCAGTTTTAGCCACTTGCAGTTTTAATTTTTCTGCTAGTTATTTTCATATTGCTAAACAGTATGTTGTATCACTATTTCTGGATTTCTCATTGCCTTCTAGTTGTAAGAGCTAAGGATTCAGCCTACTTATACTGATTTCTATCTTCTACTCATTTCAAGTTGTTATAATTACACCACCATTTTTTGTTCCTCTAATTGGTCCCATTTGAAACTTAAGTATATTCAGTTTGAAGACTCAGGTCTTACTTGGCCCTGGATAATTGGGCAGGGGGGTTATTTGATTATTAGCTCTTTCTACTTCCCTTGGTCTTGCTTTCTGTAACATCTATTAATTAAATATTAGAACTTCTGGATCAAAACTCTGACCCTCTTATCTTTCTTCATATATTTTCTCACATTATTTTTGTGCTCTAAATTCTGCATGGTTTTCTCATACTTGGCTTTGACCTCTTACACTGAATAATTAATGCCCTATCCCATAATACACATGGTCCTATTTCAACTTCCAAGGGCTGATTCTTGTTTTCTTACTGAACCTTTTTCATATCAAGGTTTTGGTTCTGATTTAAGTGTTTCTGGTTGTTCTACTTACTTCAAACTTTCTTTTTCATGCCACAGGATTTCCTCAAATGTCTGGTTATTCTTTGTTGCCTTTTTCCTTTGCAGAATGAGGCCGGTAGAAGGTCCAAACCCTTCTGGGGTCCCAAGGGCTGGGATGATAGCCTCTGGGGATTCAAGTGAATTCAAATGCCATCACCTCCTCTCCTGAGCCCCTTGTGGAGACATGGTTTCTTCCTGTTCTGTGCATTAAAAGAATCACATATTTTCCATGAAGATGGGGTCTGGTTTTATTCACCTTTATTGCCCACCCACCCTCACTTTAGTGCTTTGGGCAGAGTAGGCCCTCGATAAATAAATGCTCAGTGAATGGATGAATTAATTAATTAACAATAAGGCAGAATTGTGTTAACTTGTCATTTTTCCAAAATAAAGAATTTTTTATGCATTATTGCTCTTCACTTGAGAATCACAGCTTGAATCGGCAAAACATCACAACTTTTAATTAAGGAAAAAGTAGAGAAATTAATGGACAAAAACATTACTTTTAATGGAAGATGGCCTAAAGACAGAGGGAGGACATTAAAATAGGCGCCACAAACATTCCATTCAACTTTACACCAGAGACTGAACTCTTTTTCAGCTTCAATAACTACGTTTACTAAAAGCAGAATAATATAAAGAGATATATCCATGGGTGGCTACCACTCCACTTGGTTTAAAACAGTACAAACTTTGAAAACAAAACTGACATAATTTGACAGTTAAGGTATTGAGATTTAACTATCAAGTACTCCTTAGGTCTGGACAATACGGATAATAAATCCAGGAGAGAGAGTACATTTAAAATGTTAAGCCTTTGTTCTAGTTAGCCCTTCGAATGCATTCTGGTGGAACGCTTTTTTTTTTTTAATTGAAGTATGGTTGATTTACAATGTTGTGTTAATTTCGGCTGTACAGCAAAGTGACTCAGTTATACACATACATACCTTCTTTTTTATATTCTTTTCCATTATGGTTTATCATAGGATATTGAATATAGTTCCCTGTGCTATACAATAGGACCTTGTTGTTTATCCATTCTATATACAATAGTTTGCATCTGCTAATCCCAAACTCCCCATCCATCCCTCCACCTACATTCTCCCCCTTGGTAGCCACAAGTCTGTTCTCTATGTCCATGAGCCTGTTTCTCTGCTATAGATAAGTTTATTTGTGTCATATTTTAGATTCCACATATAGGTGATATCATATGATATTTGTCTTTGTCTGGCTTACTTCACTTAGTATGATAGTCCCTAGGTCCATCCATGTTGCTGCAAATGGCATTATCCATTCTTTTTATGGCTGAGTAATATTCCATTGTATTTATATACCACATCTTCTTTATCCACTCATCTGTTGATGGACATTTAGGTTGTTTCCATATCTTGGCTATTGTGAAGAGTGCTGCTATGAACATTGGGGTGCATGTATCTTTTTGAAGTACAGTTTTTTGGGGGTGTATGCCCAGGGGTGGGATTGCCGGATCCTATGGTAGCTCTAGTTTTAGTTTTCTGAGGAACCTCCATACTGTTTTCCACAGTGGCTGCACCAACTTACATCCCTACCCACGGTGTAGGAGGGTTCCCTTTTCCCCACACTGATGGATCACGTTAAAAACTGGGGACTAAGTAAGTACAGAATTCAGAGTGGAGAGAGGGAAGTCACTGTTAAATTGTCTGCGCATAGACTTCTTCTGGAGCTGGTGGCAGGCCAGGAAGCTGTGCCCTTGCTGCCTGCGGGTGTCTGAGCCCCACAGTATGATTTGGAAGGAAACCTCTCTGCATCACAGCGGTGGCCCTGAGACTCCTGGTTCGTTCCTGGCTTGTGCTGCTGTTCCCCCTCCAAGCTGTCATTCGGAGCTGTGATTGTGGGATTGTCATCAGCAGAGGCGGGCTCCTGGGGAAGCCTGTCGAGAAGCAGCTAGCTCTTTCAAAGCCAGTCCTGCCTTTTGTCTTCTGTTTAAACACTAGGGCTGGCAGGATGGGGGAACCAACCCTCTCCACACCCTCCTAAATTTTTGCTGAATGGAATCCAGATTTCTCTAAATAATACTTGAAAAATCACAGCCAGGAGATGAGTTTCGCCTCCTCAATTCAAAACAGAGAGAAGGGCTTCCCTGGCGGCGCAGTGGTTGAGAGTCCGCCTGCCGATGCAGGGGTCACAGGTTCGTGCCCCGGTCCGGGAAGATCCCACATGCCGCGGAGCGGCTGGGCCCGTGAGCCATGACCGCTGAGCCTGCGCATCCGGAGCCTGTGCTCCACAACGGGAGAGGCCACAACAGTGAGAGGCCCGCGTACCGCAAAAAAAAAAAAATAATAAAAATAAAGAGAGAGGAGCATCTGAAGAGTCAGAAGCTCCAAGGAAGAAACTCAGTCACCAGCAGCAGCAAAGGCACCGGGGCCCCTAAGGAGCCAAGAATTCGGGGAGGGTCCAGAAGGTGGACAGCAGATGAGCTCGTGCCAGGAAGGTGACTGGCGCCCTGGTTTCCCTCTGACTCATGTCCCCACTCACGCCATCTGTGGATCTCAAGGCCAAGACCCCCAAACTGCAGAGAGCTGAATACTTATACGGCCATCTTACCACGTCCGACTGACTTTTATATGGTAGAGGGGGTCTGAAATCTCACAGATGCTCTAAGACCCTGGCTCCCAGCCATAGCCTTGCTGGTCAGATACCTCCGTATTATTCTTGTTCTTGGAAGCATCGATGATACCATTTCTATCACAAAAAGAAGCCTCTTTTTGCCTTAAAGCACTGTCTCTAGGAGATTCCTAAATTGCACACATTCAGGGGTGATGGATGACTCCTGAATTCCTAACTATCCCGGGAGTGATAGATTTCTCAGCTATTTACTCAAAAAGAGAACTCTGATAAATGACCTCCTCTCAGAAGTCTTAGGGCGGTAATAATGGGAGTCACGTGGGTAGAGAGGTATGATGCACAAAATTAATAGAAGAGAAGCAACCTGGGTCAGGAATCACAAGGGGGAACAGTGAGAGCTGGGGGAAAAGGGACAGGCTATGGAACAAACAGTCCTTAACTTAGCAGTTTGGCTGCCACATCAGGTCCCAAAAGTCCCTAAAGCTCTTCCCCAAAGGGAGAGCCAGGGACCCTTAGCTATGGTGGTTAGAAGGTCTCAGAAAAGGCAATGACTTCAGATAGATGATTTCTTCCTCCCAGCTAATGCCAGAAATCACTTAAGATTGGGGGTACGATGGCACAACTGTCTGAGTCCCCATTCTCCACTTAATTTCTCCATGGTACAGTGTTTTTTTTTTTTTCCTCACGTGCTTATCTCACATGGTGTTTCTGAGAACCAAATAAAATAATATCTAGGCGGGCTTCCCTGGTGGCGCAGTGGTTGAGAGTCCACCTGCCAATGCAGGGCACACGGGTTCGAGTCCTGGTCTGGGAAGATCCCACATGCCACGGAGCAGCTGGCCCCGTGAGCCACAATTACTGAGCCTGCGCGTCTGGAGCCTGTGCTCCGCAACAAGAGAGGCCGCAATAGTGAGAGGCCCGCGCACCGCGATGAGGAGTGGCCCCCACTTGCCACAACTAGAGAAAGCCCTCGCACAGAAATGAAGACCCAACACAGCCATAAATAGATAAAAATAAATAAATAAATAATAATTTAAAAAAAAAAAAATGCTTATTTAAAAAAAAAAAAAAAAAAAAAAAAAAAAAATAATATCTAGGAAAATGCCTTATAAACTGCATACAAATATATGGATTTATTGTGCAAAACATCAGCTGCAGTGGGTCTTTGTTGCTCTTGTCATCTGGCATCCTCTCTCTGGGGGCAGTGCTCTTATGTGACTTTGTTGGGACCATCAAACACACCTGCTTCCTGACTACAGAGTCACGGATGGCATTTCATCCCCCTGTACAGAGTGATTGGCCCACGGGGTGGACATGAACCAGACAGAGCCAAACAGAAGCCTTAAGTGGAATTAGGCAAAGGAAAAGCTACGAGCTGCAGGGTTGTGATGGTTAATTTCACGTGGCAACTCGACGGGCCATCAGGTGCCCGGATATTTGGTCAGACTTTATTCTGAATATGTCTGGGAGGGTGTTTTGGATGAGATGAATGTTTGAATTGGTGGACTGTGTAAAGCAGGTTGCCCTCCCCATGTGGGTGGGCCTCACCCAACCAGCTGAGGGCCTGACTAGACCCAAAGGCTGACCCTCCTACAAGTACGAGGAATGCCTCTTGCTTTGAGCTGGGACATCATTTTTCCCTATCTTCAGACTCATATGAAACATTTCACCTCTTGTTGGGTCTAGAGCGTGCCAGTCTCTGGACTAGAGCTACATTCCTGCCCTCTTGGGACTCCAGCTGTCAACTACAGATCTAGGGACATGTCAGCCTTCATATCACATGAGTTAGTTTCTTATGTTAAATACACACACACACACGCACACACACGCACACACACACAGTCTGTTGGTTCTGTTTCTCTGGGGAGCCCTGACTAGTACATGGATCTCTTTTCCTTTTGAGTTATGAGCTGTAGAAATATAGGTTTGGGGCTCACATTGGCTATCTTTCCTGCCATATGCAGAGAGCCTTTAAGTACATCAGTTCTTAAAGCTGTTCACACTGATTGGTGAGACAGTATTTGCCCAAGCACACCCTCCCTCTAGCACCTTCATGCTTCTGTCAGAGTGCCTTGGCACAGACCTAGACCTCAGCATGTCTGGGGAGAAAGTCAGTCACCCCCGTGGCACCTGTGATCCCAGCAGGCACCCGTGACACCCACCTGTGACCTTATTGTTGGCTCTAAGGGAATTCCGTTTTCTCTGCGGGAAGCTGGGGAAATGCTGTCCTGAAGGTTTGCACTGGTGAAATGCACAGCCACAAATATAAAGCAGATTCTGACTCACAGAATAAAAGTTTGGGAGGGAGGCCAGCGAACGGTCCTACCTCCCACCCGCAGTAAGAACCTTCACCACACCCATCCTACCTGGTGATCAGAGAATTTTCCGATGGGCAAATTCTCCCAAGGACCCTGAGCAACCACAGACGCACGTTTCAGAAAGGTCCCGGGCATGACAGAGGTGAACAGAAGGACCACATTGCTGTTTGCTTTAGGGGTGAGACATAAAGACATTCCCTTCTGCAGGGTCTGGAGCTCTACCGTGAGAAATGGTTCCCTTTGGATCAAGGCGTTACTGGCTTCAGAAATAAAAAGGGCTGTTATCATTAAGATTTAATATGCACTTTAGTGCCAGGGACTGTGCTAGAAACTTTGTATACATTATCTCCATACCATTCGTCAGATGCCTCACAGAATCCACGGACACACTTTACATGCAGCGAAGTCACACAAGTTGTCTGGGCCACACAGGTTGTAGGCAGCCGAGTGGGCTGTGCCTTGAGGTCTGCGGCCAAATACCCAGCACGTTCTACGGCATTAGCCTCTGGCGTCCACAACCTCCCGTTCCTGCCCAGACGTTGCGGAATTGGATATTGCTCTCAGCTGGGTCCCATCCATTTACCTTCAGGGCATCCACCCTCTGTGTTTTAGCAGAAAACAAAAGTGACCCCCCCAGCTGCCCATATCCACAACCCCAATCAAACTACATGTAAGGAAAGAACAGAAAGTGAACAGCAACTAATTTTTATAGACTCAGATGAAGAAGAAGCACGAGGACAAGGACAAAGACAAGGAGAAGAATTGCTGCGGCCTGATTAGGACCTTGGAACAGAAAGGAGATGCCCAACAGCTCACGTGGTCACATCCAACCAGGAACATGTCCTACGAAACCCCAAACAGAGAGGCAAAGCTCTGCCTTTGCTTACTCTTCCTGGAGCCGGTAGGATGCTTCTCACCCACGCATCTCCAAGAACCTCTGGACAGGCTAGATGGCTCTCCCTGGGGGAGGACCATGCCAGGTACGCCACACCGGAGAGGCTCACCCCAGACGTCCACGTGAACAGTTCTCCCACCTCCTTCAAGAGCTGCTAAAATGACAGCCTCCAGTGCCAGCTACTCTGATGTCCAACTTAAAACTACAACCACCCCTCCCATACAGGTGCTTCTGACCACCTGTACCTGCCCTAAGTTTTTTCCATGGCATTTATCACCTACTAATCTACTACATACCACATGCATGCACATATATACACACACGAAGATATCTATATTTACTGCATAGACTACCTATATGATACTATGTATACTACATATGTGTGTATATAGTATGTATGTATATATATGTACACACACATTACAGTATGTAGTATGTATATATATATAAATTATATATATACTGTGCAATCTTTATTATGGTTTTATATATAAACTCTTCGGTATATTTGTTGCTTATTGTTTACATTTCCTTCTAGAGTGTAAGGTCCATGAAGGCAGGGAGATTTTGGCTAGTTATTCACTGCCCTATCCCAGCCCTCAATTTGGTGCCTAATCTGGAGTAATCATCCAACAAATATTTGTTGACAGATCAAATTTAGGTTTTAGATATTTAGCCATATAAGGCATTAAATGACACCTCTTAATGTGCATCTCTCCCTTATAAGCTGTCACATATCTTAGTGTCTTCAACATGTTTGATGGGACTTCCCTGGTGGCGCAGTGGTTAAGAATCCGCCTGTCAATGCAGGGGACATGGGTTCGAGCCCTGGTCCAGGAAGATCTCACATGCCGGGGAGCAACTAAACCCGTGCGCCACAACTACTGAGCCTGCGCTCTAGAGCCCGCGAGCCACAACTACTGAGCCCACGTGCCACAACTGCTGAAGCCCAGGTGCCTAGAGCCCATGTTCTGCAACAAGAGAAGCCACCGCAATGAGAAGCCCGCGCACTACAATGAAGAGTAGCCCCCGCTCGCCGCAACTAGAGAAAGCCCATGTGCAGCAACGAAGACCCAACACAGCCAAAAATAAATAAATTCAATAATTAATTTTTTTTAAAGTTTGATGAATAGTTCCGAGGGAATGAATGAAATATCGACAGCTTCTTGCTATCGTGACTCCTAAAGCCACCGATACGAGGGCTGTTGTAAACATTTAGAAGTTTAAGCTCCTCCCCTCCAGTCAGTCATCCATTCACTAACTCATGCTTCATTCATTCAGCAAATCTTCGCATCCCTGCTACCTGCCAGGGCTGCATAAGGCAAGGTTCATCCACAGCAGTTGCACATAAGTTGGTCTCAAACTGGTGAAACTCTCCATCTCTATCTTTTGAAAATTCATTAGGAAAACAAAGCTGTGAGGGCTTGAGGAAGGGCAGGATTCGGGGGTGGGTTCCCAGAGAAGCAATAAGTATAACCTCCATTGCAGCTAAAACTATGTCAGCATACATTCAAATTACTTTACCAAGCAGGTGGCGAGTTATCATGTTACTTCACGGAATTAATATTTTCCCCTCAAACAAGAGATAGAAATGAACCTCACATGAGTAAAAAGGCCGTACTGGGCTTCCCTGGTGGCACAGTGGTTGAGAGTCTGCTTGCCGATGCAGGGGACACAGGTTCGTGCCTTGGTCCGGGAAGATTCCACACGCCGTGGAGCGGCTGGGCCCGTGAGCCATGGCTGCTGAGCCTGAGCGTCCGGAGCCTGTGCTCCGCAACAGGAGAGGCCACAGCAGTGAGAGGCCCGCGTATCGCAAAAAAAAAAAAAATTAAAAAAAAATAATAATTTTTTAAAAAGCCCATACCCATACTGTTGGTCTTCACAGAGGAAAGAGGTGGGTTGGGGCCGGTGGCATCGCTGATGAGCCCTGTTTTGTGCCACTGCATTTGGTATCTGTTCCTATTTCCCCAATGGGAAACATTAGGATCACAAGAGATACTTGTACCAGCAAAAGGTTCATTTCTGTGTCACGTGGGCCAGGCTGTGGAAGAACCGGGGAAACTGAGAGGGAAGAAAAGCCCCTTTCGAAGCGCAAATAGACGGGAAGCGTTATTGCAACGGAAATAACTTTAAGGGACTTATTTCATCAAATTACCCTCAACCTCCGCCCAGCTAAAGTCCCGAGAGGTGTGTGCTAAGTCTGGAAGCAGAAGCAGCGAACTCCGACCAAGTTAACGGAAAGGGCTATGCGCGTGCGCAGTGTGTGCGGTCTGTGCGGTGTGTGTTTTGTGTCAGTGCATACCGTGTGTAGAGCGTGTGTTCAGTGTGTGTGAGATCCTGCACGGCGAGGAGGGGGAGGAAAAAGGGGACGATGGCGGGGGCACCAGGACCACCAGCCCCAGGGCAGCCCAGCTCTAGGTGGAGGTTCCGGGTCCAGCCCTGGGCATGGCTGCCAGGCGCACCTGTGGGTGGGCGGGTGTTGGGGTGCCGGCCTTCGCGAGCACAGATGGCCTCGCAGGTGGTGATCAGTGCAACACTTTGCAAAACAAGCTTCAAAGGAGGCATCAAGCTGAGATGTGGGCGGTCAGCACAAACCAGCCACGGGATGGGAATGTGGACGGCCTCCAAACCGCGCGCACCCCGCCGGTGGGCTGGCGGCTCAGAGCCTCGGAGACCAGGCCCTGCAGTGTCCGTTCACCCTCCTGCATCACTGTCCCGCCAGCATCCTACCCCCCACCCGCCAGCCCCTCCCTCCGGGCCCCGTCATCTCTGCCCGTCCATCCGTTTCTGGGATCTCGGTGACTTTCTCCTCTTCCCGCAATCCTTAACCTTCTCCTTTCCCTCCCCCCAAACCCACGTGTGTTCAAGTCATGGTGCCCGGTGTCACCTTTCAGCCAAGTGTCCCCCAGCTCCCTCCAAAGGCCCTGCAGTTATGGGACTGTCTGCGGTGCCAGCTGAGGCCTCTCCCTTCCCCAGTGCAGCGTGTCGCCGCGTGTCTGCCGTCGGGGCCACCGTCTGGTTTCTGCCATTAAATGGGAAATGCGGGGGGGAGGAGCTGAGTCTCAAGTGGCCCATGGCCTGCAGCACCTTCTTGCAGGTGCCAAGCCCGTGGTTGCCCTGGGGAATGTGGAGGTGTCTGTTCCTCGTTAGAACTCATTTCAGTTCTGCTAGAAGGGCCAGTCCGCTCCCGGGGGAAGGTGTCTCCGGGGCCTTGTGACCTCACCTCCACGCCGGTGCATCCCCAGAGCCTGGACCAGGGGTGACCCACCTCCCCTCAGGGGCCAGGAGAGGGATGCCCCCATCCGAGGCGGGGGGCCGGCAAGGCTCAGATGCTTCTTTGTCCTGCAAGGAAAAGGGAAACATGCAGACGGAGGGAGAACGCAGGTCCCGGAAAGCTGTGAAACAGGCAGCCTGGTGGGGCTTGGGGGAGCCAGACAGAGGCCCACCGCCTTCAACAAGCATCATGTAGAGGGACTGAGGGAGGGACGCTGGGAAGGAGGGGCTCTCACAAGCGGGGTGGGAACTGCGGGAACAGTTTTCACTGGAGCGGCTGGAACAGTGAGATGAGCGGCCCTTATGTAAAGTGCATCCCCCCGACCCTCCGAAGGAAGTGCCCCCGAGACCCGGGCGGCCGTCTGGTCTGTGAGGATCCCCCGGGCTGGGGGTCAGAGCCTGAGCCCAGAGGCCCGAGACTCATGTTCCGCCTCCTGGGGTGCCCTGAGTCGCACTCACTCAGGCATTCACAGAGTGTTCGTGGTGGGTCTCGGTTTGCACACTACCTCCTGCTTCCCGTTACATCTCCTGCCCCAGGATCCAAACCCGGGAGGCAAACGATGGACAGAGACGACGGATACAAAGAAACACGAGTGTGCAGATTGCTTTCTAGAGGGGATGATGCTGCCCGGCTCTGCAGAGGCTTTAGCTCCCACGGGGCAACCAGCAAGTTCCCAAAACGCTGCATTATTCAGTTTTGTGCCCCTTCGTTGAACGGAAGTTGTATCCTGCGCAGGACACCTTCTGAAGTCGCAGTGCCTCTGGGGCTGGGACCAAGGGCATGGGAGGCCTCAAGGTCAGCACTGATTTGCCCCCATGGGCAGGGCGGCAGATGTGTGGATGGCGGCATCCACAGCAGTGCACAGCCGGGGAGAATGGAGCCACTGCCCCAGACACTGCAGCTGGGGGACGCCCCTGGAGCAGAAGCCGTAAGTGAGGTCTGCGGACTTTCTGAGATGCCAGGTTTCTGTGCATCTACAAGGCCGGCCCTGGTGCGGCTCCATCCCCTGTCTTGCTCCGTCAGATTGGCTGCGTGTTCCATCAGAAGGCACCAAAGGGGACCATCTACAAAAGCAGAGTCCCCCAGAAAACACAGCCCCCGAGAACAGACCCTGTGCCCTTCCCTGCACCTCCATCCTCTTAGGATTTGAGGACCAGTGAGCTGAGGGGCCCTTTATGTCTCTAGCTCCCTTACACACTCCCTGACTTGGTTGTCACCTGCGTGCTTTCTCTTCTGATGTCTTCATGCGACTATTGCTGGTGGGCTGCGAACACACCTGAAACCAGGGCTGACCTGTCCGCTCCCTCGTTACAGGATTGGGTCCGTGACAACACTGTCCCCCAGCAGATGCCCCAGAAACGCAGCTGACAGGCCAACTACAACTTGCCCCACCCACCTCCCCCTTGGAGAGGCCCCTTAGCTGCTCCCCAGGAAAACTGTCACTCTCCAAGCAGTTCTGTTTCTGCAGTGCCTGCGTAAACAGTCTCCCTCACAGGCAGAATCCTCCTCACCAGTCTGCCCTGTCGGCAGCTGGAAGGGGAACGGAAACACAGAACTAATGCCGCCCCACTAGCCCCTGTCCCTGGGTCTCCCTGCACAGAAGGGAGGGGGCACCAGGAACAGGATTAAAGTGAAAGAAGGATGCTCAGCTGAAGGCACACTCTCCTGATGTCTCGCACTGAGACCCTGAGGCTGGCCGGGTGTCCCCTCCTGTCCCTCACTCTCCTGCCCTTGCTGGCTGTAACGAGAGGTCACTGCTGCCTGGGTGGCTGAGTCCTTCTGAGCTCGTCCTGGGATGGGGACAAAGCCAGGAGGGCAAAGTCAAGGGGAGCGGGGGGTCTGACTGCAGGGTATGGAGTCATCATCACAGGTGGGTGGAAAAGGTAGTGGGATGGCCTGAACTCTGTCCCTCAAAAGGCATACGTTGAGGGCTTCCCTGGTGGCGCAGTGGTTGGGAGTCTGCCTGCCAATGCAGGGGACACAGGTTCGTGCCCCGGTCCGGGAAGATCCCACATGCCGTGGAGCGGCTGGGCCCATGAGCCATGGCCGCTGAGCCTGCGCGTCCGGAGCCTGTGCTCCGCAACGGGAGAGGCCACAACAGTGGGAGGCCCACGTACCGCAAAAAAAAAAAAAAGGCATACGTTGAAACCACCACCCCCTCCCCGGGACCTCACGATGTGACTATGGCATAGGGCCTTTAAGGAGGTAATTGGGGTGAAACGAGGCCCTGTGCGTGGCCCCTGATCCACTATGACTGGTGTCCTTGTGAGAAGAGGAGATGAGAACACGGACAACACAGAGGGACGACCTGGTGAGGACTCAGTGAGAAGGCGGCCACCTGCGAGCCAAGGAGAGAGGCCTCAGAAGAAACTCAACCTGTTGACACCTTGATGTGGGGCTTCCAGCCTCCAGAGCTGTGAACAGCCCCCCACTGGTGGCAGGAGACTGCCCACACCTAATGCACCCAGGACAGCTTGCTTGGGAAGCAAATAAAACTCTACTTGAACTCTCTAACCTGATGTAACAAAAGAGATTTCCAGGAGGGCCATTTCTGAAGACATTCAGAAATGCTCCTTACGTTTTGTTGTTGTTGTTTTATTTTATTTTATTGACGTGTAATTGGTTTACAATGTTGTGTTAGTTTCAGGTGTACAGCAAAGTGATTCAGATATATATATATTCTTTTTCACATTCTTTTCCATTATGGTTTATTACATGATATTGAGTATAGTTCCCTGCACTATATGGTAGGACCTTGCTGTTTATCCATTCTATAGATAATAGTTTGCATCTGCTAATCTCAAACTCCCAATCCATCCCTCTCCCACCCCCTTCCCTCTTGGCAACCACAAATCTGTTGTCTATGCTGTGAGTCTGTTTCTGTTTCATGGGTAAGTTCATTTATGTCATATTTTAGATTCCACATATAACTGATATCACATGGTATTTGTCTTTCTCTGTCTGACTTACTTCACTTAGTATGATAATCTCTAGGTCCATCCATGTTGCTGCAAATGGCATTATTTCATTCTTTTTCTATGGCTGAGTAGTATTCCATTGTGTGTGTGTGTGTGTGTGTGTGTATGCCACATCATCTTTATCCATTCATCTGCTGATGGACATTTAGGTTGCTTCCGTGTCTTGGCTATTGTAAATAGTGCTGCTCTGAACATAGGGGTGCATGTATCTTTTTGAATTATAGTTTTGTCTGGATATATGCCCAGGAGTGGGCTTGCTGGATCATATGGTAACTCTGTTTCTTGTTTTTTTAAGAAGCCTCCATACTGTTCTCCGTAGTGGCTGTATCAATTTACATCCCCACCAGCAGTGCATGAGGATTCCCTTTCCTCCACACCCTCCCCAGCATTTGTTGTTTGTAGACTTTTTAATGATGGCCATTCTGACCAGTGTGAGAGGTGGTACCTCATTGTTGTTTTCATTTGCAAGAGATGCTCCTTACATTTACGGTAACTAAATGACCCTGTTTTCCCAAGGCAGGTGCGTCTTACTTCTGGAGCCCTGGAATAATGATTAATAGTGTTTCCTTTCACTCCTTCATCTGGTTTGGATGAGAAATGATTTGGCAAGTTTATCCTACATGCTTGCGCTCATGCGCACTTGAGTGTCATGTTACTAATAATAAAAATGAATAAATCTTCCTGCTCACTTTTTGGGTACCAGCACTCAGTTTCTTTTCAGTGGGTTAAGAAATACAGCATATGACAATCACAATATTTTAAAATTCTCTTTTTTTCCCACTGGGCCATTCGTTCTGTTATTGCAACTGAGTTTCAAGTAAATCCTCTACGATCAAGAAGACAAAGCCCTCTTTCCTAGAAGATTCTTCAAAGAATCTATGACAAGCATCAAAGGACAAGAATAGTTTCCTTCAAAGTTTCTGGGGTCTTGTCTTAGGTCATGTAGTATCAGGTCAGAGCTGGAACTTTTGTCTTTACCACACTTCTGGGAGGGTTCAACATGAATTTTTCTTTCTTTGGGGGTATGGGTGGGAGGCAGTGTTTTTCCTTTTTTTTAATTCCTGCTCTTTTAAAATAAATTAATTTATTATTTTTGGCTGAGTTGGGTCTTTGTAGCTGTGCGTGGGCTTTCTCTAGTTGTGACGAGCGGGGGCTACTCTTCGTTGTGGTGTGCGGGCTTCTCATTGCGGTGGCTTCTCTTGTTGTGAAGCATGGGCTCTAGGCGTGCAGGCTTCAGTAGTTGTGGCACGTGGGCTCAGTAGATGTGGCTTGCGGGCTCTAGAGCATAGGCTCAGTAGTTGTGGCACACGAGCTTAGTTGCTCCACAGCCTGTGGGATCTTCCCAGACCAGGGCTCGAACCCGTGTCCCCTGCATTGGCAGGCAGATTCTTAACCACTCCGCCACCAGGGAAGTCCAGTGTTTTTCTTTTTGGTTGTTGGTTGGTTTTTGGTTAAATATTTGAAGATAAATGACAGAGAACCAAAGATAGCAGATCTCACTCTGATGGACTCGCGTGTGGGAAGGATACTTCTCTTCTGTCCCGTCTAGAAAAGAAGGGAAATTCAAGCTTCTTCTAAGCATGAGCCCAGTCATAGAATTTGTCCAGTTTTTTTTTTTGCTTCTTTTCTTGCCCCTGGTTTTTCTTCTTGATGACATGTAGTCCATGGGCCTGTGTCTTAGTCCATTTGGGCTGCTATAAAAATATACCATAGACTGCATGGCTTATAAACAGCAGACATTTATTTCTCACAGTTCTGGAGGCTGGAAGTCCAAGATCAAGCCACCAACAGATTTAGTGTCTGGTGAGAGCTCTCTTCCTGGTTCATGGACCTTCTCGCCATGTCGTCACATGGCAGGGGGGCAAAGGGGCTTTCTTGGGCTTCTTGGATAAGGGCACTGACCCCATTTATAAGGTTTTGCCCTCACAACCTAATCATTTCCCAAAGGCCCCACCTCTAAATAACCCTCACATTGGCTACTAGGTTTTCAACATATGAGTGTTGGTGGAACATGAACATTCTATAGCACACAGTCTATAGCAGCCTGTGTGCAGATTCCTGTTGAGAAGTTGAAAACCATTAAAAGCTGCTGTCCTGCCATTTTTTTTCTCTGCTGTTTCAAATCGCAGAGGGAGGAATAAGGTCAGGTTTACATCAACTCTGAATGGAAGAAGCAGCCTTGAGTAAAGGACTACAGACTGGAAGGCAGGCCCAGGACGGGATGCTCCCCTACTATATAAGGCAGTGAAGCCAGCAGAGAACAAGAGATGTGTCGCCTTGGTGATGAATGGCCCAAGAACACTCAGACTTGTAGCCAGCTGGTGTGAGAGATGGGCTTGGACGAGAGTGGTTCAGAATTACTGGAAGGAAAGCAGTTTTCAGAATGAGGAACATAATGTTCTAGTGAAGTATTTGATGCCTGTGAACTGAGCTAGAAATTGAACAACAAGGCTGTCCATAAATGGGTAGGAAATCTTCAAGAGCAACAAATATGGGGTGTGGGGCGGGGAGGAAGGTTGGAGATAATGTGATCACGTCAACAGAAGGAGGTGAGTCCAAGTCACAGCAACAAGATATAGTCTGTGCAATTTTTAATAGTTTTATTGGATTGTAGTTTAACCCTGCTTTAACTACTGCAAGTGTACAACCCAATAATTTTTAGTAAATTTGCAGAGATGAACCATCACTACCACAATTCCACTGGAGAACATTTCCATTGTCCCTCAAAACTTCCCATGAAGTCAATCAATGCTCCCTTCCCAATAACCACCAATTGGCACTCAGGCTCTATAAATTTACATTTATTAAGGAGTATTCACTTGCTTATTAATATTAATTTTCACCGCCTGGCTTCTTTCAATTAGCATAACATTTTGAGGTCCACTCATGTTGAAGCAGGTACCAGTAGTTCATTCCTTTTTATTGCTTAATAGTATTTCATTGTGTGACTCTACCAAATTCTGAATTGACCAGTTGACAGACATTTGGGTTGTTTCCAGCTTGGGGCTGTGATGAATAAAGCTGCTATAAACATTCATGCATATAAGTCTTTGTGAAGACATACGCTTTCATTTCTTTCAAGTAAGTTCCTAGGAGTCTCATGGGAATTTTAGTGGGTACGAAGTGGTTTTGATTTCATTTCCCTAAAGATTAATGGTGTTCAGCATCCTTTCCATGTGCTTCTTAGCCATTCATGTATCTTCTCTGGAGAAATGTCTACTCAAGTCTTTTGCCCATTTTTGACTTGGGTTCTTTGTGGTTATGACTGAATTGTAAGTGTTCTTTATGTATTCTGCAGACCAGTCCTTCATTAGAGTTTGATCTGCAAATATTTTCTCACAGTCTGTGACTTAACTTTTGTAACGATGTGCTTTGAAGTACAAAAGTTATCAAATGTAAGGACTTAAATTTTAAAACTTAAATATAGAAAGAGCTGTGAGCCGTTACTAATCTCTGGTGTCTCACTGCCTTGTGTTCCGTTTCTTAGCTTTCTTTTTCTCTCTTTTTTTTTTTAACCAAAGTAAGCAATTCCCTCTATTAAATTCCTTCTGGTTAAGAACTACAAGTGGTTTCTGTTTCCCTGGTTGGACCCTGACTGATACATCTAAAAGTCCTGAAGTTTTATTTGCTCCTGATAATGGCTCTTTCTTCATGAGGTCCTTTTGTCAGGAATGATCTCTCCAATTCCTTAGCGCCACCCCTGACACACACCCTTGACCAAGCAAACTTTTATTCATTATTGAGATCCCAGAGCCAAGGTCCCTTCCCTCAGGTGTATTCCCTCACCCCCAGTCTAGGTCACATTTCCTTCTCTTCCAGAAATGTCAACTCCAGGAGAGAAGGACTCTTTCCTCTTTTCATTATTTTCCCCACCACTCGGCACAGTTCAATAAATCGGTTTGAATGCTTGAATATGGCAGAAGTTCATGGGCCTTTGAACCTGACGTTTCATATTTTAAGAGGATCAGAGTGAGGGTGAGAGCTGTTGAAAGGAAGAGTGCTGAATAGATTGACTTAATGAAGTAAAAGGAATGCTCTCCAGGGGTCAGGAGCTGTTCTCATGTTGATTGATGAACAGACCCTGGAAAGCTCAGACGACAGATGTTTTGAAGGACCTGGGACTCTAGGTATCAGGGAAAGAGAGAAGCTACTTGGAAGCCTGAATGGGACCCCTAGTTATGTTGATAAGAACAGAATGAGACATAAGTGACGGTGCCCCTGTGGCAGGAATCTCGGGACTGGTACCAGGATGTCTGATGTGAACTTTCAAGTTTTTCCACTTTCTGTTTGGAACATGTGTCTGTTATGGACTGAATGTATGTGTTGCCACCAAATTCCTGTGCTGAAGCTCCACCCCTAGAGTGGCTATATTTGGGAAGTAATTAAGGTTAAATGAGGTCATGGTGGGTGGGGCTCTGATCAGATAAAATCCGTGTCCTTATAAGAAGAAACAGCAGAGCTCTCTCTCCCTCACCCTCCCCTGCCCCCCACCCCATATGCACACCCTGAGAAAAGGCTGTGTGAGGATAGCAGGAATGTGGCCAGCTACAAGCCAAAATGAGTGGTCTCACCAGCAATTCAACCAGCCAGAACCTTGATCTTGGACTTCTAGCCTCCAGAACTGCCACCCCTTGGGCTCAGCCTAAGCCACCCAGTTCATGGTATTTTATGGCAGCCCTTGATTCAATCGATGGCTTGATTCAATGAAGGAGGGAGTTTGTCTCTTTGCTTGAGTGACAAAGTGAGGAGAAAAAAGAGCATCCTGAAGAATAATGATGACAGTGGCTTAGCTCACAGGGCACTTAATAAGCCCGGGTCCTGGGCTAAGGGCTTTACATGTATCAACATGGTTAAGTCTTGCAACAACCCCAAGAGATGGGATCAGGAGCCAAGGCACAGACTAATTGTCACACAGTTAATCCACAGTGGAGCTAGTGATGCCAAATCCAGGCTCTGTACCCTGACACCGAATGAAATCTCAGAGACAGAGTTTTGGGTGAAGTAGAACAGAACAGCTTTATTGCTTTGCCAGGCCACAGTGGGCTAATGCCCTCAAAACTGTGTGTCCTGCCCTGGAGGGGGTCGTGAGGAGTTTTATAGGAATGATTCAAAGAGGGCGGTCAGCTTGCAGACATTCTTCTTATTGGTTGGTGGTGAGGTAATCAGGAGTCAGCATCATCAACCTTCTGGTTCCAACTGGTCTGGGGTCTGTGTGCTTGTGGGCAGCAGAGAGTTAACTTCTCCCACCTGGTGGTGGCTTCAGAATCTGCAAAGCAGCTCAAAGATATTGTTATGTATCAATATATCCATGGAGGGGGAACCAGGACCCTGCCCCAAGGCTGCACTGTTGTTTCTTAGCCGCTGCTCCCTTGTCTCCACATCCCTTCCCTTCCCCGATTAGCAACTGAACCTGCCTGTTGGAACTCAGGGAAGGTCATGGAGGCTGAGTGGAGGCCATTTCCCATAATCAAGAAACGGGGGACACAGAAAGGCTTTTGTGCCCAGGAGCCCCACAGGGTCCTGCTCAGTTTCACTAGGGGTCCACACGCAGGCATGCCCTGCATCGCAATGACTCTCAGAAGTGTGGACCAGAAGGGGGCAGGTCAGAGGACAGAGGAGAAACGAGGAGCAGGAAAGCTCCTCGAAAGCAAGGTCACCTTGGGAACTTGAGGTGACCAGTGACCCGGCCCATTCTAATTCCGATCCTGCTGTTTGCTGAGACAGGTTTGGGATGAGTAGACAAGAAAGTGTCCGCTTCTTCGGGGGGTACTGAAAGGTGGCTCTGCCTGTCCCTTCTGCTCATCCTGCATCCATCCATCTCCGGCAGCAGCTGTGGAAGTAACTGAAGACCAACCAAATGAGAACAAGCAAGGGCTCTTCATTCAGAGGTTGCTTTAGCAGAGGAGTCGACTGCCACCCCTTGGGCTCAGCAGAGACTCAAAGGCAGGCAGGGAAGCAGGACAGCTTCATGGTGGGAAGAGGAGCCTCAGGGTGCTCTGATGGAGGCTGTGGGCACCAGGGAGCTGGAAGCGGGGGTCCTGTGTGATCAGTTAGGGGTGCATATTGGGATTTCTTTGTCTTCCTGCAAGTCTGACTTATGAATAGTAGGCTGGCTTCCTGGGCTGGCCACTGTAGGTAACGGGTTTGTCTCCTGGGCTGGCTGCTGAAGATTTGGTCAGCGTTCTAATTTTTTTTTTTTTTTCTGGCCATGCCACTTGGCATGCAGGATCTTAGTTCCCTGACCAGGGGTCGAACCCATGCCCCCTGCAGTGGACCTGCAGAGTCCTAACCGCTGGACCGCCAGAGAAGTCCCCCAGTGTGCTAATTTTATATACGGTCTTGCTGTTGTCCACTTGTATATTCAATCTCTCGAAGCTAAAGGAAAAGATTTATCACTGGAGACATTGATTTCCTCCAGCATCTTTTGCCTCGGGTGGGGAAGCACTCTTTAAATCAGTAGTTTGCAGCCAAGACTGCACATGAGGACCACCTGGGAGATTAAAGGAAACACCAATTCCTAGGGCCTACCCCAGGCTGCCTAAGTCAAAAATCTCTGAGTGCAGCTCAGGCCTCAGTAGGTTCTAAAACCTGTTCAGAGGATTCAGTTACTGCCAAGAACAAGAACCACAGCTCTGAAGGTCAAACATGGCAGGAAAGGCTCCCTCAAATGTTAATGTGCAAACAAACCACTTGGGGATTTTGTTTAAAGTGTGGACTCCGATGAAAGATGTGAACTTTGTTTCTGCCTGTCTAACAAACTCCCAGGTAGGCTGAGGTGTAGGTCCTCTGGCCACACTTTACATACAAAGAACCAGCATTCAGCTCAGAAAATGAATAATTAAAGGGCAGTTATGGATGGATCTTTCCACTCACTGGGAAAGTCTACCTGGAGCTGCTGTAACCACTGAGATGTAGAAAAATCAGCAGTGAGGCATCTAGAGCTTTGAGTTTTGTCTCTTGGGAAATAAAAAAACAAAACAAAAAATAACCCATGTGTATTCTTGGGTATGCAGCATAAACTTTCCAAGCCTCAGCTTCCTAATATACTATATAAGTGGTTTGTACTAGATAATCATCTTACTTCAATTGAAGTAGAGTTGATTTACAATGTTGTGTTAGTTCCGGGTGTCCAGCAAAGTGATTCAGTTATATATACACATGTATCTTTTTTTTTTCCAGATTCTTTTCCCTTATAGGTTATTACAAAGTATTGAGTATCGTTCCCTAGATAATCTTTATAGAATAAAAATCGTGGTAATTAATATTTTAATGCTTGCTGTGTGCATAAAATATGCTAGCATTTTACTATGAGAAGCATATAAGATAATATACGTAACCTTGTTAGGATTGCCAGATTAAATACAGGACATCCAGTTCAATATCGGATTAGCAACAAATAAATGATTAGTTTAATTATGCCCCGTGCGATATTTGGAGTATTCATAGCTTATCTGAAGTACAAACTTAACAGGGCATCCTGTATTTTTATCTATTAAATCTAGCAACCTGAAAAGGTCTTAGACCCATTTCACAGATGAGGTGACCAGGTAGTAAGTGGAGGAGTTGGTACTTGAAGACACAGAGTCCCCCTCTTAAGCCCAGACTCTTAGCTGCTGGCTCACCCCACTGGGATGATATTACTAGTTGAGGCTTAGTCACACCACCACGGGACAGGAGACATTAGGCAGCAGATGAAAACAGGAACATCATTACCTTCTTGAAGGCATTGGCACAGAGGTTGACTTTGTTCATGACTTTGTTCATCAGCCTTTCCTTGTTTGTAACAGGTCAACCTCACTGCCCGGCTTTCTCACAGCAATGATCAGGACGGGACCCGATGGAGGAAACTTCTTCTGTCTAAGTCGGGGCCAGGGTATCGCTCCACCTCTCTTTAATCCTCCATTTGCCATTTCAGAAATGGGGCCCTACTTCTCCTGGATTTTGTTGCACGCTGAGTACAATATGAGCCTCTCAGTTGGGGGAATTTTTACTTAAGATCTTGGAATGCACAGTTTTCCCTTGAATTGACTTCCTTTAGGAGGTGCGTGTCTTCTGTTGTATAAAGGCAACACCAGGATTCTGACTTGTCTTTGTGATCCCGTATCCGACATCCTTTCCTACTCACATTCAGTGTCCCATCCCTCACCCGAAAATGAACCCAAACTGCACCCTCACTTGCCAAAATCATTGCCCGTAGGACCTCTGCCTCCTCTTCCCTCTCTGCTACACCTTGCTTCTCCCCTGGGTTCCAGCAGAGACCTCACCCCGATGCTCAGGTCTCCCATTCCTTCCTGCTAAAATTAAGAGGGCTGGGACTCATGGTCTGGATGCAGGAAGGTTCCAACCCTTTTCAGAAAAGTTTCTCTCTTCTGTGACCTTGCTCTGGCTGTTCCCCCACAATAAACCCTGGGCTAGAATGCCCTCTCCACGTCTTCATTTGTTAGAAGAGGCTCTGAGGGAATGTGGATGGCTTTAGGGGTTGTCTTTCTGGTCATCTCAACAAGCTATTCTCCAACCATCCCCAAGTCTGGAAGAATATCATCCACCAGCCTTGGAGTAAGAGCCCAGGGTCTTGACAACATGGCGGCCTGATTTGACCTCACTTCCACATCCAAGTAATGTGCTCTTGCCTTAGCCCTTGTGTGGGGGGGCTTCGCACATTTATGAATGTGCTTTGTAAACTCTGAAACACCCTTAAATCTAAGTTCTGTTCACCGGATCTCCATCTTACTTAGCCAAGGCAGCCATTGCCAGGCCCCTGCAGTACATCTCAGGGTCACTGAAAGCCAGGTTTAGTTAGAACTTAGTAGTCAGGTCGGGACCTGAGACACCACCCTGCCACCTGCCAACAGGTGGATAAGAGACCCACCTCTCACCTCGCCCACATCCCAACAGCACTGAGTAATTTTACTGACGTTATCACTTAATAATGAAAGAAAAACTCCCCGAGAGAAAATCTTCTGCTTCCAGAATTATTTGGCCAAGATTGGGACCCACTTTTCTAGACAGGATACAGACTATCACTTGTGAAGTTAATTGGGACATCTGTAGACAGTGGATTTTAGAAGTGGCCTATAGCATTGTCAAAAAGAAATCCTCAGCCCTTCAAATTAATTATGCACCTATTTGTAATGGAAAGCACCTGCTCTCCATTACATACTAAGTGAGCAGGAAGCAGAGGTTTACCACAGTGGATTAAGGTTAATGGTGGGAAAAAGGCAAAACCTGTGTCCAGATTTGTCACTGAGGGAGGAAGGGAGACCAGAACAGCCACAAGCCCAGTAGTGATGGCATTACAGGTAAATCACTGAGAAGGGGACCCTGGGGGAAGGCAAAAATTATGAGGAAATCCAGTCAGAGGATGGGTGTCCCAGCTGGGGAGTGGAGAAGGGTTTAAATAAATTCCAACAGGCAAATCAATGGTCCATGTCAGGAATCTGGGACTGGATTTGGGGCTCAGAGACAATGTGGAGCCCCAGTCTTGGAGTCATAAAGACATCCCTGACCACGTGAAACCAGAAGGTGCAAACCTAGTAAAATGAGATTAACACCTACTTGACACCCAATAGCTATTTTTAAAAGACTGAGCCCCCAAATAATGATTTCACCGGATACAGAAAGTGTGTTTTCCTATCATTCAGCAAAGGAGCTTTCCTTTTCATCAGAGGACTGTTCTTCAAAGTGAATCACGTTCATTTTCTCTTCCAAGTTCATGTGTAAGAATGTATGCAAGTCATGGCTGTTGATACTTGGACTTCATTAGCAGCAGAAATACTTTTCAAATAGTTGAAGGACAACAGTTTTTTTATTATTGTCACCAGGTGCTTCTAAAAGGAAATCAACATCATGGATTGTAATCGTAGCTCCACTTTTCTCCTCCTATTCTAGAATCAAAGAAAAACTTTTGGGAGTTCATCCTGTCAAAGTTGAAATGGCTGATGCTGTTCTGAATGCCGTTCCAAATTCAATTTAAAGGTAAACGTTAAACATAAAATTATTTGGTTTTGAGGTGGTAATATAAATTTTGGTAGAGCAGAGTCACATTGTAAAGGCAATTTTACTAAATTAAGAAAACTGTGACAGCTTCTATTTTGACTGGTAAAATATTGCAACTTATTTGGGTGTATGGCCAGTACGGGGGGCAGGGTGTAGGGGAGAGAGGGGGGTGGGGAAAGAATAACTGAACTACAGTATTTTCTGAGAAAAATCTGACTTTGGATATAATAAAAATACTTTAGCACGGCAGCGCATGCTTTCTCTTTTTGAAGCTGCCGTCAGATGGCAAAAATGTGTGAGCCTTTGAAGTACTTCAATATAAACAACCTAAGCAATGGTATTAAACTCGTTTTTTTAGTACTAAATGAATCCTCTAAATTTTGACTTCATGTTTTTCAAACTCAGGTGGAATCCTTTTTATTCAAAAAATGTCAATACCTGATATGACAAGAGTAACTTTAGATTTTACACCTTTTAGTGAATTGTAATTATTCAGGAAGGAGGCACTGGAATGCACCCCTTCAAAAGCAAGGAGGCTGATAAATTAAATGAAAAAATCCCAAATAGTCTGAAAATTTTAATTGGAAATTTCATAATTGCATTTTGGAATATCTCAACCTTTTAATTTGATAGATTACATTCTGTAGTGGAATAGAATAAAATGGAGAAGGTCAATGATTTTTAGCATCCAAATTTGACAATATTCTAAACAATTCTGTATGGTTTGGTCCTATAAACATTATTTTTGAGAAAATCTAGTATAAATAGAGGCAATAAAAAGCACCTGTGAACATATTTGATATTTTTGCTGAGTTAAAAAATAAATAGGACTGAGAATATCCTCCACTTAGCAGAATTTGTTCTGTGATCACTAGGGCCTCAGGGAAGAAGAAGTAGCATCCATGTTCCAAGAATAATTACTCTGCCTATGTTCATTTTTAATATTTATTGAAACAATATAAAGAGTTTTATTCCATTTCAACGTATATTGATATATCATTTAAAATTTTGAAAATAATTTTGGTTTTAAAAATGGTTTTACATTTTAGCTAATTTATATATCTACCTATATTTACCTATATAGTAAAGGCAACTTGTCAGACACTTAACGTAAATTCCAGGATCACCCTATGTATAGGCCTTTCTACTTTCTCCAAGATAATGTTTAACATCCAGGCTTCTCAGAGGAGAAAGCACGTACTCCTTGAGTTTACCCCTGACAGCAGGAATTGTAGAGCACAGGGAGATGGCAGAGAGCATGCAGAGACAGTGCAGAGAGTCACGGCCACCCTGGATGAAGGATCTGACATTTAGTTTCTACAGCCCTGGTTTCTGGCAATAAATTCATTGCTCGGGTCTACAAACAATTGAGAGAGGAAAATCCTTGAAGAAACACCCTGCAGAGCAGCCCTGTGCATTTTCTTGAATAGGAGGGACCGTCCTATTGGACATATTGGACCGTCCAATCAGCACTGTTGCCTGAGAGTTCCAAAAAGGCTCCTCCTCCCAAGTTCTTGAGAAGCTCCAGGCCTCTCCAGTTCCTTGTGGTCTAGAGTGAGGGGAGGAATAAGTCATCTTGTATACAAGTCATAGCTTTGTTCTCCACTCAGAGCCATATATTGGGAACAATAACTAATATCTTACAATTCAAAGCCCATTCAGGTTAAATGAAGCTGCTCAGTCTCAAATACATGAAAATTAAACTGTTTGAGTTGGATGTGCTATAACACTTAAGTGGATGATTATCAATAATCATACTCCCAGGACGATTGATTAGACTGCTTCGTGATGAATTTTGTAAGTTACTCATTCTTGTAATCTACCAAGAAGCAATTTTATTCAAACCGAGTCAGTAAAATCAGTAAATAAATTAACAAGGAGAAGCTGATTAAGGCATTCCCTTAGACATCTTCGGCATGTGTGTGAAGTTCCCATCACATGGAAAAGACTATTTTAATCTGAAAAGTGGAGAGTGCATTACTTTTAAGTCCTGCAGATCCCCCTGCAGCCCACTGGGTCTCTACCTGACTAATTTTACTCACTGGAATGACAGCTCTTCCTACAGTGGGCATGGTGTTGAAAACACAAGACTCATATTAATGAACCCCGGTGAATGTGCTGCAGGCACTTGCTAGAGAATTCAAATCTGAGTAGGTGGAAATCCATGCCTGCCAAGGCTCACTTGAGACATCTGATATCTGAGAAAGGCCATCTAATGCCCAAGTTCACTAACAGTCTAATAGGGTTTTTTATGTCCTTTTGCTACAGGAAGCCAGAATGTTAGATTGCAACGAACACAGACTATTATAACCTAGTCAAAGCAATTTCGCAGGCAACTAAGATAAATTCTTGGTGTGCCTTCTTCCACTTGAACAAGATGTATGCATGTTTTCTAAAACTGTATTTAAATGCATTGTCTATTCTGTTACCCAGGATTCTCTGACTCATCCCCATTTGAATTCAATAACGGGAAAAAGCTTGATAAATAAACCAGAATGTTTGCCTTCAGAAAGTAGCAGAAATATAAATCAATGCCTTTCTCTTTTGCCTTGGTAACAAGGAAGCTAAGAAGATTACAGTCAATTAAAAGAAGGCAAAAAAGTTCTTACAGGACAATAAGAGAATTATTATAATTTTTAAATGTTTTGTATTCCACACTGTGCTTAATTTTTAAGATGTCTCAAAACTGTTTCAATACCAGATAGAGTATAAATTCTAGTGAAGATACAAGAAACAAACAGGATAATGGGCAAAATAAAAGTTTTGCAAGCTTGTTCTGGTTGTTATATTTTGGTATCAAAGGCTTGAGGGATTAGAGGAAATGTTTGCCTTCTCAAATCTTTTCTGGTCCAATTTTCTTCAATGGATATATTTATCTATGTATCTATCTGAAATAAAGATAGGCTTTTGGAATTGAATATTAATTCTTGAAGATACAGTTCTCTTTTTTTAACATCTTTATTAGAGTATAATTGCTTTACAATGGTATGTCAGTTTCTGCTTTATAACAAAGTGAATCAGTTATACATACACATATGTCCCCATATCTCTTCCCTCTTGCATCTCCCTTCCTCCCACCCTCCCTATACCAACCCTCTAGGTGGTCACAAAGCACCGAGCTGATCTCCCTGTGCTATGTGGCTGCTTCCCACTAGCTATCTGTTTTACATTTGGTAGTGTATATATGTCCATGCCACTCTCTCACTTTGTCCCAGCTTACACTTCCCCCTCCCCATATCCTCAAGTCCATTCTCTAGTAGGTCTGCATCTTTATTCCCATCTTGCCCCTAAGTTCTTCCGACCATTTTCTTTCTTTTTTTTTTCAGATTCCATATATATGTGTTAGCATACGGTATTTGTTTTTCTCTTTCTGACTTACTTCACTCTGTATGACAGTCTCTAGGTCCATCCACCTCACTACAAATACCTCAGTTTCATTCCTTTTTATGGCTGAGTAATATTCCATTGTATATATGTGCCACATCTTCTTTATCCATTCATCTGTTGATGGACACTTAGGTTGCTTCCATGTCCTGGCTATTGTAAATAGAGCTGCAATGAACATTTTGGTACATGACTCTTTTTGAATTATGGTTTTCTCAGGGTATATGCCCAGTAGTGGGATTGCTGGGTCATATGGTAGCCCTATTTTTAGTTTTTTAAGGAACGTCCATACTGTTCTCCATAGTGGCTGTATCAATTTACATTCCCACCAGCAGTGCAAGAGGGTTCCCTTTTCTCCACACCCTCTCCAGCATTTATTGTCTGTAGATTTTTTGATGATGGCCATTCTGACCGGTGTGAGATGATATCTCATTGTAGTTTTTTTTTAAACATCTTTATTGAAGTATAACTGCTTTACAATGGTGTGTTAGTTTCTGCTTTATAACAAAGTGAATCAGTTATACATATACATATGTTCCCATATCTCTTCCCTCTTGTGTCTCTCTCCCTCCCATCCTCCCTATCCCACCCCTCTAGGTGGTCACAAAGCACCGAGCTGATCTCCCTGTGCTATGCGGCTGCTTCCCACTAGCTATCTATTTTACATTTGGTAGTGTATATATGTCCATGCCACTCTCTCACTTTGTCACAGCTTACCCTTCCCCCTCCCCATATCCTCAAGTCCATTCGACACAGACCTCATTGTAGTTTTGATTTGCATTTCTCTAATGATTAATGATGTTGAGCATTCTTTCATGTGTTTGTTGGCAATCTGTATATCTTCTTTGGAGAAATGTCTATTTAGGTCTTCTGCCCAATTTTGGATTGGGTTGTTTGTTTTTTTGATATTGAGCTGCATGAGTTGCTTGTATGTTTTGGAGATTAATCCTTTGTCAGTTGCTTCATTTGCAAATATTTTCTCCCATTCTGAGGGTTGTCTCTTCATCTTGTTTATGGTTTCCTTTGCTGTGCAAAAGCTTTGAAGTTTCATTAGGTCCCATTTGTTTATTTTTGTTTTTATTTCCATTTCTCTAGGAGGTGGGTCAAAACGGATCTTTCTGTGATTTATGTCATAGAGTGTTCTCCTATGTTTTCCTCTAAGAGTTTTACAGTGTCTGCACTTACATTTAGGTCTTTAATCCATTTTGAGTTTATTTTTGTGTATGGTGTTAGGGAGTTTTCTAATTTCATTCTTTTACATGTAGCTGTCCAGTTTTCCCAGCACCACTTATTGAAGAGGCTGTCTTTTCTCCACTATATATTCTTGCCTCCTTTATCAAAAATAAGTTGACCATATGTGCATGGGTTTATCTCTGGGCTTTCTATCCTGTACCATTGATCTATATTTCTGTTTTTGTGCCAGTACCATACTGTCTTGATTACTGTAGCTTTGTAGTATAGTCTGAAGTCAGGGAGACTGATTCCTCCAGCTCCGTTTTTCTTTTTTAAGATATATTTCAAAAGTTATGTCCTCCATAAAATATTCCAGATTCATCACACAGTGATTCTTTTGGCTTGGGGCATTGTGCAGTAGGTTTTGTGTATATTTCAAATTATGTCACTTAACTTTAATCTGTATTTTATTCTCTATATACTATCTGAGAGTAGAAATTATATCCTATTTTTCTTTTTTAATTGTATATATGTGAGGGGTTCATCTGTATCCATTGTGAAAGAATTAACACAATTAAGTTAATTCACACATCCTTCACAGTTACCTCTCTCTGTGTGTGAGAACACCTAGGATCTACTCTCTTAGCATATTTCAAGAAAAAAGACAGTATTTTTACCTATAGTGTCCATGCTATACATTAGATCCCCAGAAGTATTCATCTTGCATAACTGCAACTTTGTACCCCTTGACTAACATCTCCCTCATCAACCCCTCCCGCAGCCCCTGGCAACCACCACTCTAATCTCTGCTTCTATGACTTTGACTGTTTTAGATTCCACCACATCTAAGTGAGATGATTCAGCATTTGTCTTTCTGTGTCTGGCTTATTTCACTTAGTATAATGTCCTCTAGGTCCATCTATCTTATTGCAAATGGCAGGATTTCCTTCTTTTTAAGGCTGGATAATATTCTACTGTGTGGATATACCACATTTTCCTTAACCATTCATCCACTGATGGACATTTAGGTTGTTTTCATATCTTGGCTATTGTGATAATGCTGAATAAACACAGAAATGCAGATAAGTCTTTGAGATCCTGATTTTGTTTCTTTTGGATAAATACCTAGAAGTGGGTTTGCTGAATCATACGGTAGTTCTATTTTTAATATTTTGAGAAATCTCCATACTGGTAATGGCCTTACCAATTTGCATTCCCACCAACCGTGTACCACTTCTCAACAATGTATCACTTCTTGCTACATCCTTGCCAACACTTACCTTTTGTTTTTTTTAAATAATAGCCATCCTAACAAGTGTAAGGTGATATCTGTTGTGGTTCGATTTGCATTTCCCTGATGATTTATACTTTAGGCTTCTGCTCTGGCATCTCCTAAAGGACCTAGTGAAGACTGGATAGGGTAGTAGTAGATGCTTAGAAAGGCTTACTGTACACCAGTGATGGCAGTGCAACATTTCCTCTAGTAAGAACTGTCTATTCGGCTTAGCCTAAGTCAGACTTAGGGGTTTAAAACTCTCTAAACCACACCATGGGGTTTTCTGGATGTATCCTGGGTTGACCAGTTATACATAAGCAGACCTAGATGTTAAGAGTCAGATTGTGCTTATGAGTTGGCACATGGAACTATTCACTTCCTGTGCCCAGGACTGAGACTTACCTTGGCACTGGGGTACCAGGAAACAATGAAATATGGAGAAGAGAAGACCCCCAAAGCCCAGTTGACCCCCAACGCCCAATTTCTCTCTTCTCCCTCTTGTCAGAAGCCAAAGTAGGAAGGGGGGAGTTTGGAAGTCAAGCAGATGGAGCAGCAGCAACTGGGAAGGGAGGCAGGAAGAAGCTTCCTCACCAGTGCTGAACCATCTGTCTTGGAACCGGAGAGGGGCACCCCGCTGGGAGCTCTGGAGCCTTGGATCCTCGGCAACAGGATCCTGGGCAAACAGCGGCTACATCCAGGCTCAGGCCAAGGACAGCACCAGCTGCACCTATTTTTAGGTTGGGAATAAAATAACTGAAGCATGAAGGGCTGGCCCTACTTAGAGTTCCACTGAAGGACCCCCTACTCAATACCTAAGGGGGTTTGCAATGGAGATAAGCAAGTGTCTGATTAATCTGATGGAAAACCAGGTGTTTCCTCTTTTAAAAATATTGTCCCTTGAAAGAGAGCCCCGTGTAGTCACCTTGGTCCCACCTCTGGGGACTGGCATGGTGCCGAAGGCATCACGTAGGAGATCAAGAGACACAACTTCACCTCTCTCAGCCTCAGTCTCCCCAGCTGCAAGGAGAAAAACATTGTCCCTAGGTTACTTTCCTATTGTTGCATAACTAATCCCCACACAGTGAGCAGCTCAGAACAAAACCCATTTATTAGCTCACAGCTTGGCAGGTCGAGTCCAGGCTGGCCATGGTCAAGTTCTCTGCTCATCCTCATCTGGAGCTTAAATGGTTGTGACACAACTCAACTGCTGGTGGTTACAGCCCTGAGGTCCCATTTCCTTGCTAGGAGTCAATGGGGGCTGCTCCAGCCCCTAAAAGCCACATGTGCTATCTGCCACATGGTCCCTCCACCTTCAAATCCAGCAAAGGAGACCTTCTCACATATCCAATACCCTTTGTGCTTTGAACCTCTTTCTCCAGGAAGAGAAAAGTCTCACCTTTTTTTAAGGGATCACTTGATTAGGTCACCTTGATAATCTCCCTACTTTAAGGTCAACTAATTTGGGATCTTAATTACATCTGTAAAATCCCTTCAGAACAGCACCCAGATTAGCATTTCAATAAGTAGGAGAGGGCCTCCCTGGTGGCGCAGTGGTTGAGAGTCCGCCTGCCGATGCAGGGGATACGGGTTCGTGCCCCGGTCTGGGAGGATCCCATATGCCGCGGAGCGGCTGGGCCCGTGAGCCATGGCCGCTGGGCCTGCGCATCCGGAGCCTGTGCTCCGCAACGGGAGAGGCCACAACAGTGAGAGGCCCGCATACCGCAAAAAGAAAAAAAAAAAAAAATAAGTAGGAGAAAGTGCGTGTACACCAGGGGTTGAGAACTTGGGGACAATATCAGACTTCTGCCCAGCACAGTTCCTCATGGGTCTAGTGGTCTATGGTTCCACGAAAAAATAAAAATAGAATTTTCGTTAATTGAGAAGCAGAGATGAAGTAGATCTTGTCAAAGAAAAATTAATCAGTCGATCTATGAAAGAAATGGAAAATTTTATTCTAGCCAAATTTGAGGATTATAACCCAGGAAGAGCATCTCAGAAAGCTCTGAGAACTGTTCCGCCTGTTAGAAGTCAAGACATAGTTTATATAAATTTTATGAGACAGAGGGCTACATCAAATGACATATTATTGACGATTTACATAATCTAGATCTAGGTACCATCGAGGTGGATCATGTGACCCCTTACAAGATCAAGGAGGAATGTTATCTTTAAGGAGTTGTCTTATTGATGCCGGGAGAATGTTGCTCTTCATGGTTGAGCAGCTATTTCTGCCCGTGGGGGAGGTTTGGTCCATGCATAATGCAGATACACATTGCACAGTAGGGAGAGAGGAGGCCAAAGAGCAGAGAAGACTTTTTACATTTAAATTTTTCTTGTCTTGCCATAAAACATGAATTTTATTTCACAGTCTCCATTGAAGGTTTAAAACTCAACCTCAGGCTGGCAGGAAGAGAAAGAAAGAAGGAAAGAAGGGATGGGAAGTGTGAGGTCTACTGTGAATCATGTATTTTTCATATGATGACTTAATATTTCTCAGTGTATATTATGGGAAACACCTTTCCACTGGTTGTTAATAGATATGGCACAAAAGGGTAGCTATAGTCAGGTAAGTTTGAGAAATGGAAAATTTTTTTTAAACTTAATAGGAATAGGACTAAACACCTGAGATGTTCTGAGAATTCCTGCAAGGATCTACATCACATATTCAACCTTCACAAGGGGAAATCAACATCGTGCTAAGGATGGGATTCTAAAATAGACCATTGTTTATGTTTTAATATTTCTGAAACCATGTCATATTAAACCTGATATATGCAGTATAAGCTGCATTATGTGAAAGTGGATATATGCGTCATAGAGTGTGACTTCACTTATACCCAAAGGCTACTGTATAATTGATGGTACAAAGGACAATCAATGAAGTCAGAGCAGACAGGGAGGGCACAGTGAGGGGCCCAGACAAGAGCCATCCCGGGAGCTGCCCCCACCCCTGGCTAAGGTGCAAAGAGAGGAGATGGTCACAGTGAGCCCCCCTTCCCCAGGTGTGCAGTTCTTCAAAAGCTGGCATCTCAGTGAGAGGCTCAGTACCTGAGCTGGGTTCCTGGACAGAGGGGCTATCTGGCAGGAGCGGAATCCTTGTGGGAGGAACGGCACTGTCACAGACACTGCCTGAAACGGGGCGGCGGGGGGGGCGTTGGTCCCCAGCACAAGTCTCCCAGTGGCTGAATCAGGCCAGAGATCACTTGACAAAAAAGCCTGGGGAGTCAGGTTTTCAGAGCACAGGATCCAACAGAGGAGGGCAGGAAAGGACAGGAAGAGCAAACAGGAAATGCCTGGAACAGCAGATGGGAAGTGCCTGGAACAGCAAACAGGAAGTGCCTGGAACAGCAAACAGGAAGTGCCTGGAATGGCTAGGTTAGGTAGAAGGAGGGAGCTTTCTCTGTACATTCCCTGTTAGATTTTTGTCTCGTGAGGGAAGGTGGGAGGGTCAGTGGGGTGGAGGGGAAAGGCTGCCCTTTCTTTATCCCATTAGCTGCAGTGTGGCTTCCCTCCTAGGGCCCAAGGCAGGTAAGCCCAGCAGATGAGCAGCAGTGTCTAAAAAGACAAAAGGCAAAGGGAGTTTGAGGTCAAAGCCATAGGCGAACCTCCATCAGACACCCCGAAGGAGACAAGGAACAGCCAGGCTTAGGTGAGCACGAAAGCCAGCAGCTGCCTTCCCTGTAAACACTGTTCAGTGTGCAAGTCAGGATAAACATGGCGGCAGAAGGCCTGGGAGGTTCAGAACCATGAGACGGCCAGCCACTCAGGAGGAGGCATGGTGGCCCCTAGGCAGTCACACCGGGACCATCAATTTTGGATCAGTGATGTAAAGGGAGGTTTCTAGGAACTGTGCGTGAAACCAAGGAGTCAGTGCCATAAAGAGCATGCAGGAGGGGCTGGAGGCATATCAGGAAAAGCAGAGGACGGAGCAGCCTTGAATCCAGCAGGAGCCGAGCAGACGGTCCAGCCCAGTCCCGAGCCACGGGCTCCAAGGAGGCCTGGGGAGCAGGTATGTAGACTAACACCTGGGAACCAGGAGCACAGCTGGGGCACAAGGTGAGAATCCAGTGTTAGGACCCTGGAGAGGAGACCCCAATAGGACCAGAGGCCTGACTCAAAGTTCAGCTGAGGAACAAACGCCAGGGGTAAAGACCCTTGTGACACTCTGCTCGAGGCAATGGTAAGGATGGATCCTGGAGGTCAAGTTTCAGATGCACCCAAGGGGTAAGAGTCAATTGCATATTACTTCCAGGTTAGAGGGAGCAGAGATTAGGGACCTGGAAACCTGTACAAGGCTCTGGGACCCTCAGCAAGAGGCTGTACATCTTGGTCTCATCTGTAAGATAAAGCTGTTGGAGATCATGGGCTGGTTGAAAAGACTGGTTTCTAAGATGAGTTCAGTGCTGAGACATGCACTGCTTTGTAGCCGTGTGGCCATCTGGAATTAGATGTATTACTCGTGGCCAATATTTTTTGTCAGGAACCAGAGTCATCAAGTCCCATCATATTTCTCATACTCTCCTTCCCTTGTTCCAGTCCAGGCTTTAAAAGGTCCCTTCTGTTGAGTACAGCTGGCCTCTGCCCCCTGCTTCACCAAAAACATCATCTACATGAAGATCTTCTCATAAGTGTAAATAAGGAAATAAGCAGTAGGTATTTTCCTATACCTAATTCATTTGCACAATCATTGAATGAAAAACACACAATATTTAACTATTAAACTTTCATAGGATGAAGTAACTATGCATTTCTGATGCAAAAACAAAATACATTTTCATGCTTTAAATAAAATTTTTTATGGAAATAGCTTGAAGCACTTGGAGCGATACCTGATAGATAATACTCAATTTTTTATTTTTTTAAATAAATTCAATTGAAAAATTAATAAGAAGAAACCTTCGACTGTATAATGGAGTTTAATTTGGAGATTATTTCTTAATTCTACTGTACTGGAACAAAGTTATAAGTGGTTCATATCATCAAAAGATTACCTTTTCAGGGTTTAAGATTAGTACATTTAAACTTTATAATAATCTGCTGGAATAGTCTCTGCTTTTCAGAGGAGGGAAGCAATGACAACTCACATAGATGAACTTGCTTTGGGAACATCTGGCTTCTTAAACAGCATATATTTCCTCATTTGACTCACTTCAAACCCCTGTGAAGACTACTATATATAAAATCGATAACTAATAAGGACCTCCTGTCAAGCGCAGGGAACTCTACTCAATCCTCTGTAATGACCTATATGGGAAAAGAATCTAAAAAAGAGTGGGTATGTGCATGTGTATAACTGATTCACTCTGCTGTACAGCAGAAACTAACACAGCACTGTAAATCAACTATACTGCAATAAAAATTAATATAAAAAATAGCATTTTTTACTTCACTTACTTGGAAGTCAGTAAGAACATATTCCTAGTCCTACGCCCCATCCCCACGTCACCGAGGCCCACCCTCTTCAAAAATGAGGAAGCTGAATACACAACAGATCTGTTAGATGCCTCTTGCCGGGTCCTGTTACGGGGTAAGGCTCCGCAACGGTGTCGGTGGAGGTCATCACACGTTACTCCTGCTTTTGGCCCCTGTAGAAGGCTGCCCCTCTCGGCCTGAGACTGAGCCATCTTCAGGGTCACTAGCTTGTCCTCAGGAGAAAGGACTCAGTGCCAACCTAAGCACATCCCCCCGGCCCACCACAGCTGACGGCCACCTTTCCTCGCATCTGATGCTGAAGGCACCGAAGAATCCATAGCAAACACATTCTGACTCCAAGTAACTGCCAGCAGGCCCAAGACCTGGACCAAGAAAATACAGCATTGGTTGGACTTGGGCAAATGTCATGTAAATGAGGACTTCGCGTCCCTAAGGCTTCCTGGAAGCCTGGAGGACGCCCACTGGTGCCTTTCAGCAGCTCCTCTGCCCACCGAGGTCAGTGGCCCATCGCTCGCCACTAAAGCTGATCAGTTTGTCCCAGAAATATCAGTTTCCTCTCGGATTGCCAGGGAAGCAAGGGCAGTGGCGATTTTCAGAAGCGAGTATTTCTGTTACCCTTTGATATGCATTATCCAAAATGGGCTAGAATCACCTGAAAGCCCGTGGCTGTGATTAGCCGAGGGCAGGAACAGGAGTGTCTGGGGGACAAAGCGTAGTGGTTTTCACTGCGGGGGCCTCTGCCCGGGAACTCATCCTTCCTCTCCCTCCTGGCACACCCTTCAGCACCACTCCCAGCGGACAGGCAGCACCGGACCCCAAAAGGAGCTCAACCACAGCTTCCTATGTGCTTCTAGGTCTGTTCCTGGTGTCGGTGAAGCTGCTTGCAACGGACCGATGTTTAGATTAGTTGTCGAAACGCAGAGATGCGGCAGAGGAGGTGCGCCAGAAACAAGACGCTTGGAAACGGGCAGACAGGTGCAGGACAGACCTTCATAGAAATTGTCCTCTCCCTGGCCCCTCACAGCACCTGGAAATACACTCGTTATATTTTTAAAGGTATGAATCGTTTCAGGCACACCAGGAACAATGGAACAAGCCCCCACCATGTACCTGCCCTGTAGCAGGCACTTCCACATACCTTAGCCCTTTGCTCATGCAGCCTTCACAATGATGCAGTGATGCTGAAAGGAGAAAATAAGAGACATGTGACATGTGACACCTGTCAGCGCAGGTGTGGGCTGGCAGGGCTGCTCAGGACAAACCTGGGAGTGAAGCTTGTCTCAAGATCACGGCTGTTCACCCTGCTGTTTTGTAATCTGGATGGCACAGTGGGATCCCGTACCCTCTACTGACGTGAGTAAAAACGCAAAATCTCCATGGGGTGCAAAGCCCTTTTCCATGCACAGGATGCAGAAGCAAAACATTTGCTAGCAAGAAACAATCTCCTCCAACAGAGGGGGGAGGGGTGTGTTTGAGGCCATATCTAATGTGAATCAAAGGATCATAGAGCAAGAAGCACGTGTCATATTCTCAACAAGCACATGTCTGCAGTTTCTTTTGAGTTTGGAGGGATGGATAGGCATGAAACCATGATTCCAGCTGATTAAAACGCATTGAGTTGTACTGGAGAGGTCCCATATCTCAGATGTCACCATTTGTCTTTCTGAAGGAAGAATGTGAACCCCAAAGCTTAGTCTGGTCACAAACAACACATATGAGCAATGCACCAAACAACTCAACCCTTGTTCTTTGAGAGCTTTCTGCGTGCTGGGTATTGCTTAAGTACCACAAGGAATTCAAGATGAAATCTAAGGTACAGATGGTCCCAGGTGAGATAGAGGACAGCAAACGGTCACAGTGGATGAAAACAGAATGCGCAACCATGTACTGGTTAAAGGACTTTGTGAAAACACAGAATTAAAACTAAGATAATCAAATAATTTAGGATAGAGGAATTTTTTTAAAATATTTATTTATTTATTTATTTATTTATGTTTGGCTGTGTTCGGTCTTCGTTTCTGTGCGAGGGCTTTCTCTAGTTGCGGCGAGCGGGGGCCACTCTTCATCGCGGTGCGCGGGCCTCTCACTGTCGCGGTCTCTCTGGTTGCACAGCACAGGCTCCGGACTCGCAGGTTTAGCAGCCATGGCTCACGGGCCCAGCCGCTCTGCGGCACGTGGGATCTTCCCAGACCGAGGCATGAACCTGTGTCCCCTGCATCGGCAAGCGGACTCTCAACCACTGCGCCACCAGGGAAGCCCAGGATAGAGGAATTTTAAAAGATATAGCATGGGGCTTCCCTGGTGGCACAGTGGTTGAGAGTCCGCCTGCCGATGCAGGGGACACGGGTTCGTGCCCCGGTTCGGGAAGATCCCACATGCTGTGGAGCGGCTGGGCCCGTGAGCCATGGCCGCTGAGCCTGGCGTCCGGAGCCTGTGCTCCACAAGGGGAGAGGCCACAACAGTGAGAGGCCCACATACAGCCAAAAAAAAGAAAAAAGATATAGCATGCAATGACTAAAAACTGAGCGAATAAATAAAAGAGAAAGATTTGATTAATTGGACTCCATCAAAATTAAAAACTTCTTTTCTTAAAATTTATTTTAGTGAAGTATAGTTGATTTACAATGTTGTGTTAATTTCTACTGTACAGAAAAGTGATTCCGTTATACCTATATATACATTCTTTTTCATATTCTTTTCCATTATGGTTTATCACAGGATATTGAATATAGTTCCATGTGCTATATTGTAGGACCTTGTTGTTTATCCATTCTATATATAATAGTTTGCATCTGCTAATCTCAAACTCCCAATCCGTCCCTCCCCCCAAAACTCCTGCTCTTCAAAAGGCATCATTAAAAAGACAAGCCTCAACTGGGACAAAATATTTTCAAATCCTATATCTTAGAAAAGTATACTTATAATACAATCCAGCAATTTCACTACCAGCTGTATCTCCAAGAGAAATAAAAATATATATCCACACGAAACCTTGGCTATGAATGTTTATAGCCGCATTATTTATAATAGCCTAAAACTGGAAACAGCCCAAATGTCCAAACAGGTGAATAGATAAACAAACAGGTGAATAGATAAACAAAATGTAGTATATATCTATATCTGTAGTAATATCTCTCTATCTATCATGTGATAGTACTCAGCCATTCAAAATAATAGACTGTTGATACACTGCAACCTGGATGAATCATCAAATAATCATGCTTATTTATTTTTGTTTTTACTTATGTATTATTTTTGAAAAATAATCATGCTGAGTGAATTTAGATAAAACTAATACACTGTAGGCTTCCATTTATATAAAATTCTAGATTATACAAACCAATGCCCATTGACAGAAATAAGGCCAGGGATTTTATGTTGATGGGTGGGGATGGGTGGGGAGACAAAGGGGCACACTGGTGTTTTCATGGGTGTGTACATGTCACAACTCACCAAATTATAAACCTTAAACGTTCACAGTTTATTATATGCCAATTTTACTTCAATAAAACTGTTTAAAATATATGTAAAAATGAACAAAGGAAGAAAAATTACACACTACAAAAATTGAACACATAAAAGGCAGTAAAGAAAGAACAGAGGAACAAAAATACATGAGACCTGGAGAAAACAAACAGCAAAATGAGTGAACCCCAAGCACTTCAATAATTACATTAGGGGCTTCCCTGGTGGCGCAGTGGTTGAGAGTCTGCCTGCCGATGCAGGGGACGCGGGTTCATGCCCCGGTCTGGGAGGATCCCACATGCCGCAGAGCGGCTTGGCCCATGAGCCATGGCCGTTGAGCCTGCGTGTCCGGAGCCTGTGCTCTGCAACGGGAGAGGCCACAACAGTGAGAGAAAAAAAAAAAAAATAGAAAAAAAAATTACATTAGGCATGAATGTTCTATACACTCTAATTAAAAGACAGATTTTCAAACTTGATTAAAAGAAAAAGCAAATCCAATTATATGTTGTCAACAGGTGAAACACTTCAGATTCTAGGACACAAATAGCTTGAGCATGAAAGGATGAAAAAAGATGTTCTGTGCAAACAGTGACTGTGAAAGAGCTAGCGAGACAATATCACTATCATAGAAAATAGATTCAGAGACAAGAAATATTGCTAGAGTTCAAAGAGGGACAGTTTATAACAAAAAGCGTCAATACACAGGAAGACATAAAAATGATTAACGTATAGACAACTAACAGCAAAGTCCCATCTCTAATGTTAATCCCAGGAAAATAGAGTAAAAGTGTGCATAACCTTTGCCCTCTGCTTTTCCCCATCTTTAGAGGTGAGCGTAAGATAAGTCCCCTGTGGTCGAGTTTGCAGAAGTCGTGGCTGAGGCATCAGGCCCACCAGTGCAGATGGGGAAGCGCAGTGAACGTCAACCAGCAGCATGCGGGGCAGGGACAGATGTGGCTGTAAAGAGGGAAGCAGATGGGGCTTGGCCAGGGGTGGGGGTGGGGGGGGAGGTGACCAGGAACTGGGCTGAGAAGACGGATAGCGAGGAGGATAGAGAAAAGGGCTCTGACTGCAGCTTCACGAGCCAGGTGCCAACACTGACTTTACGCTCAAGTGGGAGATGAGATGGAGTTATCCCCACACCACAGATGGGAAGACTGAGGCCGTCAGAGGAGAAGCACTTCTTCCAGAGGCGATTCTGTGGCTGAGCTGGACTCCCAAGCTGGTGTCCGCTCCACCGGTCACACCAAGCTCCGTGTGGGTGGCCCCTCCTACCATTTCTTGGGTGACTCCAAGCTTGAGCGGTCCCTGGGACCAGCTTCTCTTACAATTGGAGATACAAGAAATGCCTCTCGCCACCAGCATCTGTTTTTGAAGGGTCAAGTTTACTGGCTCTGCCTGGGAAGAGCCCACCACGCAGAGCTCAGTGAGGAAACTGCCTGTCGGATATGGAAAGAGGGCTTTGAAGGGCAGGGGACGTCTGGGAGATGCAGAGGTTCATGTGTCCTTCACCCACCCGGATACCTGCGGTATCCGGCTCGAAATGACGTGACCTACAAGGACTAGCTGGGTGAGTGATGTCTCTGCCTCTGACACCAACTGTGTGAGAAGCCAGAGAAATAGGGGTGACAGCAGAGAGCTCCAGGCACCACCGGGGGAGATAGCCCCCTCCCTTTCCCCAGTGGATGCCCTTGACCTCATTCAAAATAAGATGAGGCAGAAATCAGAGAGGACACAGCCTCAGCCCTGGAGCCTGCTAAGATTAGCGGGAGTTCTGAATGCCCACTCCCCACCCCCTTGGACATAGACTTCCAGGGAGGGGCCAGAGGCAGCATGCTCCGTTAAAAACCCATCAACCACAGAAATCATTTTTAGCAAATTGATGACTTCATGGAGGGCTGGGAATACTACATACAGGGCTGGAATGGTGACAGGGACAGTCAGGTTAAACAGGTGTCAGGAGCTGTAGCTGGAAAGCTGGGAAGCATATGTACCGCAAGCCCGGTCACACCCCAGCTATGCAAATGTAGGCAAGGTATTGGACTCCTCAGTGCTTCAGTTCCCACTTTTATAATAACTATGTATGAAGAATAGTGACACAATATGTAAAATGCTTAGTGTAGTGTCTGCTCCTGGAAGGCACCCAGTGCATGACTGCCAATCATTATAAATTATAAATCAACGTACACACATTCAGTGCTTTCTTATTAGTCTACATAAAATTCCTGACCTACAGGTAGGATATGTTGCATTATTAGTCCTTTATTAGAAACCTGTTTATGTCATTGCTGTACCCAAAACACATTGTCTGACGTTCACAGTGAAGTGGTGCTGAATAGCACACAATCTAGTAACGTTTGAATCCTGGCTCTGCCCATCATGGGCTGTGGACCCCCAGCCAGTCATGAACCCCTCTTGGTTTCAATGTCTTATCTGAGGATATAGGGTTGCTGTAAAGATTAAATGAGCTCCTACTATTACGTATCACCCTTTGTTCCTGGAAAATCTCTCTCATGGGAGTGTGCCCACAGGGTGGGCATGGGGACAGGTGGCAGAAGACTGCAGGGGAAGAGAAGGTTTCCTTCTATTTCTGAGCATCCCTGGTCCTGTCATGAAGCAGGTTGAGGTCCAGTTGAAGGCCACACCTGGGCCCCCTGTATCTCAGTTATGACCGTGAGCAGATTGATTTGGCTGTAAACAGTGTCAGGGGGCCTTCGATGCAAGGCTGTCTCTTTGATTTTGCAGTTGGTTTGATATCCCAAAGGCAGGGAGGCCTTGCCAAGAGGATCCCAGGAGCAGCGTGCAGTTTGAGAATTTGGGAAGTGAAGTGGCGTCAGTGCCCCCTGGTTATGCCGCAAAGCCCCTCCCTGCCACTGCTGATGGTCATTGCCCTGGCACAAGCACTCGGGCTTGCTTGCTGTTCTTGAGGCAACTCCTGAGCTCCAAGGGCAGAAAGCCAACCGCGGCAAGGAATTATGCTACTTGGGAACAGAAGGGAGGGAGGTCGAGGTTTGATTGTTCTGAAACATTAGAAAATCTGCAAGATGACGTCTCCAGAGCATTTAATATTTAGTTAGTGCTAAACACCATGAGGGGTAAAAGGAGATGAGTTTCGGTCTGCAGGGTGCTTACGCTCTGTAAGGAAGTCTCTTTCCTGCAGAGGGTGGGAGCTGAGGGTGCTGTGCTGGGCAAGCCAAACTCAGGGGCTTGTCTGCACCTGGACCTAATTAGATGGTGAGATCATGAGTCAAATCCCATGACAGATGAGACTTTGGGAGATCCTGGGAGGAAGTGGGCCCGTGAGATGAATCAAATAACTTGTGGCCAGAACATGGAAAATATGCTTTTAAAAAGAAGACTAAGTAACAACCAAAGAAAAATTATTTGAGGACTCAGTAATTATACTAACTGGTATAAATCAACATCTTGAAACTACAATAGGAAAAAACAAAAACAGAACACCCCTGGCATCTGGGATTAGGGCAGGAACTGACTGGGAAAGGGCTGAGGGAACTTACAGAGATGATGGTAATGTTTTATATCTCTTGATAGGGTTTAGATTATATAGATGTATTCATTTGTCAAAACTCGACAGATGTACATGATGTACTTGTGCGTTTATCATGTGTAAGGTTTGCTTCAAAAGAAAAAAATGTAAAAAAATATTGAACCCTTGTTAATGATAAAAAGAAAAATTAAAAAATGAAGTGTATTCAAAAAACAAATCAGGGCTTCCCTGGTGGCGCAGTGGTAGAGAGTCCGCCTGCCGATGCAGGGGACACGGGTTTGTGCCCCGGTCCAGGAGGATCCCACATGCCGCGGAGCGGCTGGGCCTGTGAGCCATGGCCGCTGAGCCTGCGCGTCCGGAGCCTGTGCTCCGCAACGGGAGAGGCCACAACAGTGAGAGGCCCACGTACCGCAAAAAAAAAAAAAAAAAAAAACAAATCAGCAAAACATGTCTTCACATTTTTGACCCTCCATAAAAAGGAGGGCTCCAATTCACCTCTCCTTGAAGGCAAGCCATTTTTTTTAACATCTTTATTGGAGTATAATTGCTTTACAATGGTGTGTTAGTTTCTGCTTTATAACAAAGTGAATCAGTTATACATACACACATGTCCCCATATCTCTTCCCTCTTGCATCTCCCTCCCTCCCACCCCTCTGGGTGGTCACAAAGCACCGAGCTGATCTCCCTGTGCTATGCGGCTGCTTCCCACTAGCTATCTATTTTACGTTTGGTAGTGTATATATGTCCATGCCACTCTCTCACTTCATCCCAGCTTACCCTTCCCCCCCCCCGTATTCTCAAGTCCATTCTCTAGTAGGTCTGCATCTTTATTCCCATCTTGCCCCTAGGTTCTTCATGACCTTTTTTTTTTTTTAGATTCCATATATATGTGTTAGCATATGGTATTTGTTTTTGTCTTTCTGACTTACTTCACTCTGTATGACAGTCTCTAGGTCCATCCACCTCACTACAAATACCTCAGTTTTGTTCCTTTTTATGGCTGAGTAATATTCCATTGTATATATGTGCCACATCTTCTTTATCCATTCATCTGTTGATGGACACTTAGGTTGCTTCCATGTCCTGGCTATTGTAAATAGAGCTGCAATGAACATTTTGGTACATGACTCTTTTTTTTTTTTTTTTTTTTTTGCGGTATGTGGGCCTCTCACTGTTGTGGCCTCTCCTGTTGCGGAGCACAGGCTCCGGACGTGCAGGCTCAGCGGCCATGGTCCACAGGCCCAGCCGCTCCACGGCACGTGGGATCCTCCCAGGCCGGGGCACGAACTCGCGTCCCCTGCATCAGCAGGCGGACTCTCAACCACTGCGCCACCAGGGAAGCCCTACATGACTCTTTTTGAATTATGGTTTTCTCAGGGCATATGCCCAGTAGTGGGATTGCTGGGTCATATGGTAGTTCTATTTTTAGTGTTTTAAGGAACCTCCATACTGTTCTCCACAGTGGCTGTATCAATTTACATTCCCACCAACAGTGCAAGAGGGTTCCCTTTTCTCCACACCCTCTCCAGCATTTATCATATCATACCCATCAGAATGGCCATCATCAAAAAATCTACAAACAATAAATGCTGAAGACAAGCCATCTTAATGGCTCATTTCTAATGAGTAAGATGTGGCAGAAGAAACTCAGAGCGACTTCCACAGCTGGGTCTTAAAAAAAGATACAGCTTCTGTCTCTGCTTGGGATGCTTGCCCTGGGAATCTAGGTCGACAGACTCCCATTGGGAGTTACTGTAGGCGGTTCTGACCAGTTGCTATTAACAGGAGCTGTCAGGTTGTTCCTCTAACCATAGTGTCCAGAAGACTCAAGACAAATCCAACTGTCCCAGACTCTTGTACCAAGCACGGCACTTTTCCTCCCTGGTCCTTTCTCCTGTCACCTGTTCCTATACGGCCCCGTACCATGACTTTGCCCCCTGTGACCCACACTTTGACCTTGGTCTGTGTGCCTTTCAGCCGGCTGCATTCACTGACCATCGCAAAGGCAACACTAACATGTAAGTTACTTTTCCAGGGTATGACTCCTAAGTGAGGTGGAAGATCTGCCCATAGAAATGATATTCTTTACAGTGATGCCCTGTTCCCACTAATTCCCGGTGGTATCACTTAATGACGATGAACTTTCTCTGCAGCTGCTCGTGGCTCCCTGCCCCACCAACTGATTAATCTTTGCAATTGGAGGCATTTAACCATCAGCCTCAGACTCTGGGTCTAACCCTGTTCTTGGAGAGGGGAACCACAAGGACTCCTGGACAGTAGTAGAGGGGCTTAAGGCAGCTGGGCAACTTTCTCCATTCTGATCAAATACCCCTTAAACTGGTTCTCCACCAGATCACAGGGGAGCAGGCCACACTGAGCACCAGTTTCTGCTAGTTCGTCTTCTGACTTGCTTTCTAGGAACAGAGACTTTCCTTTATCTGTTGGCCATATCTGTCCCCTAAGGCTTGAGGGGCAAGGCTGTCCTTTCCCCAATACTTTTTTTACATCTGGAATCCTACGTGTGAAATTCATTCTCTGCAGGTTGTTCCATCTATTTTCCAGATAATAATGACCACTTTTATGGAATTTCTCTTTTTTTCTACCATGGAGGCAAATGACTCCTGTCTGCCCTATCCTTGTGCTTTGTGAAGTCCCCTCATCAGACCTCACAACACTGGCTACACCCTTCTTATGAAGCAGAGGCAGCCCCTAGGACACGTCCTGGCTCATAGCAACCACTCTGTAAATGTCGCGGAGGGAACGAGTTACAGGACAGAGTGAAAGCTTTTCCTGAATGAGGAAAGAAAGCCAGTGTGGCTCCTCCTCTACTCAGAGAGACGCCCCCTTCTCCCCCCAGGCCCCAGGGACAGTCAGCGTTGCCCTTTCACCCCGTGCCCCCCACCTGGCATTGGGAGTGAGCCACAGGCCATCTGCCTTGGAGTCACACTCCTTCCCCCAAATCAACCACCTGCCAGAGCGAATGAGCATATGATCCCTGAGAATACTTGATGAAGGTCATTAAGAGCTCCTCCCCTGAAAGAGCTTCCCGTCCTGTCGGTGAACCAAGAACCTGTCAATAGACGGAACCCATCTTACTGGGTTAAGTGCTTAGGGAAGAAAGGCTTCTTGACCTGTGGCGGGGCAGGGGGACACAATCCAGATCTGGCGTGGTAGAGACTGTGGCTCCCCACCAAGTATCCACACGATCCTCTTCCTTCCCAGACCCCTTCTTGTCTGAGGCAAATACAAGCACGTGTGTCTTCTCTAGGCGCTCTCTCTCTCTCTCTCTCCCCCTCTCTCTCTCCCTCCCTCCCTCTCTCTCTCCCTCTCTCTCTCTCTCTCTTTCCTCCTCCCTTTCTCCCTCCCTCCATCTCTCTCTCTCTCCACTTGCCTGGAAGGAAAGAGTCTAAGATGGTGTAGCTGCATTATGAAAACAGTTCAGATCCCAGAGTCACTGCCAAGGAGAGGACCCAGGTCTGTGAGAGGCACAAAGCAGAGCAGAGTGGGGAAGCTCGCTCAGGGGACCCAGGCAGGAGATCCGCTCAGCCCACATCAGACTGTGTTGTGAGTGACAGACAGGGTCTGTACACATCCCAGGGTTGAGATGCTAGGGTTTATTTGCTACAACAGCTTAGCTTATTCTAGTCTATCTAATACACATGGGGTATTGTTATGATGTGATTTCTTTGGTGTTAGGTTTCCTATTCATCATCTGTGAAACCTACAGGATTTAAGCACTGTCAAGACATGTTAAGTAGTTCAACATGGAGTCACAGTAGCCAATGGGAACTTCCATACTAGTTGTTTTGAAAAGTCCGCTGCAGGACTGTGGAAGTCTTCAAGTGATGAACTAAGACTACTGCTTTAGATGAGAAGTTTGATGGGCCATGCATGTCACTGGAATAGGAGCAACGGATAGAGCCAAGATCCCTTCCCCTGGGGTAACCATGACGTCTTAAAAAGAGATGCTAAGCAGAGTGACTTGAAGGTTCTTTGCGGGAGGACCCAACCCTTAGTTACGCCCTTTCCCTACTTGACTGGCCTGTGTTGTGTTCTAACTGTGTGCAATATGTGAATCGTGATTCGTGACTATTGACTACCGGTTCGTGTATCTCCAACCCCGTGATTCTTACCTGCCCTTACTGCTGGGCCCTGCAACACAAACAGTTATTTCGGATGGAGAAAATAGCATGTACCAAGAACTCTAAAGTGGGATACAGAGAAAACAAATGGGGGAAATTTAAGCCTCTCCTCTGAAGTCACCCAGAATAACTTTTGCCAACGCTAAATCTTCAATTACAAGCTGTAAATCATTTTTGCATGTTATTAGGCCCAATGATTTTTCAGTCTGATGTGACATATTTCAGGCGTTTCCTCAAATGTCAAGAAATGAAATGTCAAATTCTGAGTTACTTTGCCTACTGGATAGCAGTGAAAGGGCATCGTTTGCAAAGCTTACCAGCCTGGAAAGAGATTTGGCCAAGGAGTCAGGCTGTCAATTCCAATCCCAGCGCTGGCCAAGGCCACAAACACATAGCAGCTGGGCCATTACTGTGAACGAGAAGATTGGAAAAGATGATCTTAATGGTTTCCACTAGTTTTGATGATTGTGTACTATTGTGATTCTAACAAGGTTTATACTTCGTGAAGTTTGTCATGCTGTGTTGCCCCAAGAAAGCTCAACAAATGAAACTGATTGAACACATCTGTAAGCATGTGATCAAAACTCAGAAGAGGGTTTCCACAAGCCTGATGGGGTGCAGGGGATGCTGGCTTTGGTCTTGTGAGGTCCTGGCAGGCGTGCTGAACTCAGCCTTGGTGATAGATCTTCTGAGAGAGGAGAACCTTCCCCATTTTCTCATAAGAATGCTTTGGGCCAACCTAGTAGACAGCTGGCCTCACATGCTATTGTTTGTAGAGACCACTGGACTTTGTTTAAGGCTTGGAGTTTTTAAACCAAGCACTAACACGACTTGTCAGCCAAATGAATTTGGACAAGTCACTGAACCTCTCTGAGCCTATAACTCCATCTGTGAAATAAGATATAATAGTATCTACTTTGCAGGATTGTTATGTGTATTCAATGAAGTCCTGCATATGAAAACCTCTAACAAAACATATTTCACAGAGTAGACCCTTACAAAGTTTAATGAACAGATGTACAGGTGGATGGATAGATGGACAGATGGAAAGTATTCTATCTAAAACCAACGACTGGGGAGGCAATCAAGATGGCAGAGTAGTAGGATCTGAAGCTCACCTCCTCCCACAGATAAAACCAACTACTTACTAGGGAGATAGGGAATGTTTTAGGATATTGTAAGAGGTTATGGCTTAAACTGAAACATTGCCTGAATCTCTTTGCATTATATCCTTTGCTATCCTAGAGGGAATGGGTTCTCTGAATTCTGTATCTGCTGCCTGAAGAATTGTTATTGTTTTCTCATCATTTGTCTGAAGGTTAATGATTTCAAGCTATCCAATAGGCTCCATTTTTCTGCTACGTTTTGGATTTCAAAACGTTCCTGTTCAGCCTTCCATTTACTTCACGACTTTACAAACTTTGATCACCCTGACTTTTCCCCCTTCTTTTTCTAGCTTGAAGCGCTTTGTTCTTTTTAGGTTATCCTCATAAGACAGCCTCTTTATCCCTTTGATCATGTGAAGTTTTCTTCTTTGAATCGTCTCCAGCACTGTTATGTCATTATTCTTAAGAAGGTTTGACTCTCAGTTTAACCACATAGAGGATGGGAGAGGGAGAAAACAGAGGAGATCAAATAAGTTATGAAACTGATGTTCTGAAAATAAGAATATGTGGTAATTGCCAACTGAGTGATAGATGCTTTGATGTGCCCCCCCACCTCGAAATTCTAATAGAAAGTGAGAATTGGGAGCTCCCTTGGGGAGCATCTGGTCTAGTCTCTTCCACACTTACTCAGACGTAAGAATCATCTGAACCACTTGTTCAATGTACAGATTCCAAGGCTCTGTGGGGGCCAGTGCTGTCCAAGATGGTGGCCAGCAGCCACAGGTGATGAGTGAGCGCTTGAAAGGTGGCAAATCCGAAATGAGTTGTGTTGTAAGTATAAAATACACACTAGATTTTGCAGGCTTCGTAGAAAGAAGCCTTACATTACTATTACATTACTATTTTCTATTGACTACATCTTGAAATGATAGAATTTTGAATTTATGGGATTAAATAAAAGATATGGACCTCCCTGGTGGCACGTGGTTAAGAATCTGCCTGCCAATGCAGGGGACACGGGTTCGAGCCCTGGTCTGGGAACATCCCAAATGCCACGGAGGAACTAAGCCCGTGCACCACAACTACTGAGCCTGTGCTCTAGAGCCGGCGAGCCACAACTACTGAAGCCCACACGCCTATAGAGCCCGTGCTCCACAACAAGAGAAGCCACCACAATGAGAAGCCCGTGCACCTCAACGAAGAGTAGCCCCATCTCGCCTCAACTAGAGAAAGCCCGTGCGCAGCAACGAAGACCCAACGCAGCCAAAAATAAATAAATAAATAAATTTATATTTTACAAAAGATATTAGAATTAATTTCACTTATTTCTTTATACTTTTTTTTTTAATGTGGCTGTGAGAACATTAGAAATGACATGAGTGGCTCATATTACATTCTACTGGACAAGGCTCGTCCAGACATACCGAATCAGAGTCCCTGTGGGGGGGGGCTTATTCTTATCAAGTATTCCTGGTGCTCTCAGGACTAGGAAAACTGGGGAAACACAAATAGCACAATGAACAGATTTGACAGATGAGGAAGTTCACATTCAGAGGGTTTTATCAGCTTGTCCAAAGTCATGTCGAAATCCATATTATAAGGGCCAGGGAGTCAAACTATAACCTCATCAGAAAGTAAGCAGCATTAAGTGCAGAAATTTGGACTGTTTTGTTCACTGATGCATCCCCGGTGCTGAGAGCAGTATCTGGCATAGAGCTACTTATAAATATATGTTGAATGAATGAGGCCACTTAGACACAATGTTCATGAAGTTAAATGCATAATTTCAATCCCCTAACGGCCTGGCCTGCTTTGTTCTCTTCTTGAGGCTGCAGATAATAAGAGGATTGTTATCTACAAGGGAAAGGAAAACACATTATAGGTCATCTAGAAACTATCCTTGAAAATCACAACACAAACCACATTAGCATCTCCTAGAGAGCATCTCCTTTGCATGCAAATTTGACATTCACCTCATCCATTCAAACAGTGTCCTAAGAGTAATTTGTACCACTAAGAAACATAGTCACAACAGGTTTTTTTCCCCCCAGCTCCACCTGTTGGAAATACTACCTCCTCTACCAAACATAAAGGAGGAATATTTTTTTCCTAAACCACCTAAGCTGAAAACACCCAGAGGACCTACTCCCAACTCCCTCTGGGGCTCATGGTTTCTATTTCTAATCATGCAGTGTGCAGAAAGAAAAACAGCTCTCAAAGAAATTGCTTTGCAGAGAAACTGTAAACATCCTCTGGCTTCTACATGTGAATGTGGGAGAGTAGCGGACTTTTCAGAAATCAGGAATGACAAGGGAACAGTGGCATTTGAATCACCCAGCCAAAACAAAAACCCAAACCTAATTACTCTCCTCATCCTCTGTGTCCTATAAATTACTCACCAGGCAGCTGCAAGTAGGAAGCCCAATTTCATACCGAGTGATGGAGCAGATCTTCCGTGTGGGCAAACATTCAGTAAGATGGGAGGGTGACTCATAGACCGTTCTGCCCATTGTTAGAATGCGTGCCCACCTGCCTCTTCAAGGGCTGAAACAATCCGTTGTCACGCTACTGCAGGAAAATCTAATTGTCACCTTGGTCCCCCAGCCCCTCTTGAATTGCTCACTCACAGCCTCGGCTTTAATTACATAACAGTTGGAGGGAGAAACGCAGAAAAGACAAAGACTGTGTCGGTCTTTTAGTAAAAATGGAAATTGATCAGAGTTCAGTCACATGCTTGGTGGTCTGGGGACCATGTGTGGTATCACCCGATCACCCGGAAACTTGCTTCTATGCCTATTGCCAGGGCCCACCCCAAACTCTCTAATTACTGAGTGCAACCCCCAGGAAGATGTACATTGTGCAAGGCCTGATTACGCACAGCCGTTAATCACGAATCATGCGAGCTCCAATCATCATGTTCTATTCTGTCCTCCGAAAGGAGGAACAGGTAAGGATTATCCCACCTGACGATGGGAAGATGTACATTTTAATCAGCTCTCCTAGTGATGACCTATGCCTGCAAATGTTTGAAAATACCGGTCTAGAGTCACATCTGCCACGCTGAACTTTGTGAAAGTCAAACTCAACTCTACGGATGAATCAATACGTGTCACATTCCAGTGCATGGGACTCTTTCCCCAGGCCCCAGACTCTGCTTCTGAACCCCAGCCTGTAGCAGCCACTATCCAGCAGGACCATCGGTCTGATAGCAGGCACCCAGCAGACAGCCTCACCAAAGACTCCTCATTCCCAGATTTCCTGACCTGAGCCCAAGCTCTGAAACCCTCACAGGGCATTCTGCTACTAACTACAGTCGGAATCAAACGGAGCCGGTCATGCAGTTTGGACCGTATGCCCTACCCACCTGGTAGACCCTGATGCCCAGCCTATCACCCTTGTCTACTATGGGGAAGCATCCCCTTCTTCTGCCCGATGTGCTATGGGGACCTCTGTGCCTTGTGTCCCATTCCTAGACGTGCTGGGGCTCACTGTCCACGAGGAATCCCAGAGGTAGAAACCTTTCAGGGAAAGGTTTATCTTCGATGTGCATTTGGGCTGAGTTCAGAAGATTGGGTGTGATCACGGCAGGGAGAGAAGGAGGCATCAGGATGGAGCCCGTGGAAAGGGGCCGGCAGAGCTGAGGGGTATTTACTGCAGTGTCACCAGGCAAGGAGACACCACAGAGGAAAGGACAGTCCGCTGTTGTCTCTTCATACCAGTTCATCCCCAACCCACGAGCCCCTATTTCTGACCCTTCCAGGATTAGATGTAGGGGGAGGAGCTACAGAAGCAAAGGTGATTTTACACTCACAAGGCAGGTGCACTGGAGGATTTGGCGTTGGTACCGCTGGCTTGTGTGAACAATGAAGAAACACCTCTGTGTGTGTGTGTATCTGTGTGTGTGTCTGTGTATATCTGTGTATGTCTGTGTGTGTCTTTGTGTGTGTATCTGTGTGTGTGTCTGTATGTGTCTTTGTGTGTGTCTGTGTGTGTCTTTGTGTATCTGTGTGTGTTTCTGTATATCTGTGTGTATGTGTCTGTGTGTGTCTTTGTGTGTGTCTCTGTATATCTGTGTGTATGTGTATCTGTGTATGTGTATCTGTGTGTGTGTGTCTGTGTATCTGTGTGTGTCTGTATATCTGTGTGTATGTGTCTGTGTGTGTATCTGTGTGTGTATATCTCTGTGTGTGTCTTTGTGTGTGTCTGTGTGTCTCTGTATATCTGTGTGTATGTGTATCTGTGTGTGTGTCTGTGTATGTGTATCTGTCTCTGTATCTGTGTGTGTGTCTGTGTGTGACTTTGTGTGTGTATCTGTGTGTCTGTGTCTGCCTGTGTTTTGCTCCTTCCTCAGGATTCTTCCTCTGGGAGGCCCACCTGCACTCTCTGTTCAGCTGAGCAACCCCCTCCTCCAGTTGGCCCCTTGCAGCTCTCCCCGTGCCCCTGAGCTTCTATAGCCTCCCTTCTCCCTGGGGTCCCCCTCACCTCCTAGTGGTCCCCTTGGCATGCATCAGCTTTAAGACAATGTGGAATGTTTGGGAAATGTGTAGCTTTGCCTCCCATCAGGGAGCTCCAGGCACATTCTCCTGCCTTTAAACATCTGCGGGATATCAGACACTAGGCTGTATGTTCTGCACATTCCATGGAAACTTCTGGAGCCTCCTTCTGGTTTTCTTGACTAAAACGCCCTGTCCCTCATCCCCATAGGGGTGGTGAAGTGGCAAAGTGGAGGGGAAATGCCGAGCACTCTGAAAACCCTCCCCAAAGGGATTTTTTGCCTCATCCTCTTCAACCTCATCTTTTGAGAGGGCTGGAGGTTGAAGATTAACTAACGTTGACTAACCAGCTTCAGCTCATTCCCCAAGCAATTCCTCCATAAGTCAACTAGCTCCTGTCTTGAAAATGCCGTGATGCTTTCACTGACAAGCATCTCATTTTAATATCTTGTTTCTCATGTACAATTATAATTCAAGGTGGTATTTATTCTAATGGAAACATGCATATATTGCAATAGAATTATAAGGTAATCTAAGAGCAAACAAAGGAGGGAGTGTCTAACCTTGTCTGGGACAATTAAGAGGACCTTTGCAAAGGAAGTGATATGTGAGCTGCATCTGAAGGTCGAAGGGGAGATATTCAGTTCTGATGGAGACGGTGCTATTCTAGGTTTGACACAGCCAAGTGCTTCTCTTTCTGTGACAGCTCGTGCTCGTTAGACAATCTCAAAAATGGTTTCCAGAGCCTGACATCCAGTGGCTGTCAAACCATTTGTAGGGAAAGAACAGGGAGGTGGGAATAATAAAGATGGATTTAAACAGATAAGTTAGAGAGAAGCTACACCCCTACCACACATACGCTTCACTGACCTGGGAGAAGGGAGGGCTTTAAGACAATGAAAATATTCACATTACTCTGTGTGTGTGTATCCCAGTACACACACACACACACACACACACACACACACATAAATAGGCCATGGGTTTAGAGTCCATGTTTTAGCCCCTCTATCCAAATCTATTCCAGAAGGTATAGGTAATACTAGAAAAAGGGAGAAAAACATGAATACAAGGCCAGGAACTCCCATATAATTGTATGCCAATGTCCTACAAAGCTTTCTAAAGGTGCCAAAGGTGAGCAAATAGCAAGTGAATTCTAGAGAGAGACACACAGGGCCTGTGAAACGTTCTGCAGAGTTAATACAAGCTGACTCCAGGCCCCTGAGAAGATGAAAACTCATCAATCTGGGCATTTCCTGGGGAGGCAAGTATAGAACATGGTTCCCTAAGCCAGAAGATTAATCCAATTCTGCCCTGAGACACTGAGCACTAGGAGTTTCTGGGATTCTCTGAGGGCCAAAGGTGGAGCACTTGAGAGCTGGAGGGGTCTCAGAGATCAATTCACACAGCAGATTTCACAGATGAGGAAACCGGGGCTCCGAGGTATTCCACGTCTTACCCCAAATCTCATCATTAATCACCAGTGATGCAGAACTAGAGCCCAGGGTTTGTGCTCTTCATGTCACGTTAGGTGACATGAAGGGAAAATACCAGCTTGCCTGTGAGCAGGGCACAGAACACGTGTGTTTTCTCTCCCTACGATCCCTCTGGAAGCCCCACTAAAAAGAAAGCAAACGCGTGACATTATATTACAAACCTACAAGGACGCAGAGACCCATTGAGGAGCTGATCCCAGATGAGAGATGCCAACAGAAAAGCTTTCATTAAAAACCCAAACACTGGAAAGAGACTTCCCCAGTCCACTTCCCTTGCTTGGTCTCAGGAAATCGGTGGCCATATTTATATCCTCAGACACAAGGCCAGAGGATCTTCCCAAGAGAAACGGCCTAGCAAAAGATAAAAAACCTGATATTTCAGGGTGCCTCTAACAAAATGACCAGGTCTCAGCTCAATAACCCTAAATGAAATCCTGCTTTAACCGTGCTCACAAATCTCCTTTGCCACTCACTCTTAAATAAAAACAGAAAGCAAGAGACCACCAGAAAATTGAGGCAAGCCTGTATCACTAAAGACAGCTCTGGTTTTTAAAGTTTTCTTTTAAATAGATTGACTCTCTTCCCTTCAAGTGCATTTCAATGTTTGTTTGGCTTTCCTTTCGCTGTTAACAGTAGCCTCAGAGGGACAAAAGAATCTTGGCTTTCAAGAAGCAGCATTAAGATTAAGAGCGTATGCAAATGCCAGAACCAAACCTGGTTCCCTGAATGTAAATTGGTGCAGCCACTGTGGAAAAAGGGTATGGAGGTTTCTCAAAACACTAAAAATAGAACTACCATAGGACCCATCAATTCCACCCCTGGGTATATATCCCTCCAAATCCCACTAATTCTAAAAAATACAGGCACCCCAATGTTCATAGCAGCATTATTTATGATAGCCAAGACATGGAAACAACCTAAATGTTCATTGACAGATGAATGGATAAAGGTGTGGCGCATATATACAATGGAATACGACTCAGCCATTAAAAGAGAACAAAATTTTGCTATTTGCAGCAACATGGATGGACTTGGAGGGCATTAAGCTAAGTGAAATAAGTCAGAGAAAGACAAATACTGTACAATAGGACTTATATGTGGAATCTAAAAAAATACAACAAACTAGTGAGTATAACAAAAAAGCAGCAGACTCACAGATATAGAGAACAAACTAGTGGTTACCAGTGGGGAGAGGGAAGGGGGGAGGGGCAATATAGGGACGGAGGGTGGGAGGTACAAACTATTGGCTATAAGATAGGCTCAAGGATGTATTGTACCACACAGGGAATATAGCCAATACTGTATAATAATTGTAAATGGAAAGTAACCTTTATAACTTGTATTGAAAAATAAACTTTTGGGCTTCCCTGGTGGCGCAGTGGTTGAGAGTCCGCCTGCCGATGCAGGGGACTCGGGTTCGTGCTCCGGTCCGGGAAGATCCCACGTGCCGTGGAGCTGCTGGGCCCGTGAGCCATGGCCGCTGAGCTTGCGCGTCCAGAGCCTGTGCGCCACAACGGGAGAGGCCACAACAGTAAGAGGCCCGCGTACAGCAAAAAAAACAAAAAAACTTTTAATTTTAGAATAAAAATCTGATTCCCTTAACAACAGCAGCATGAAATTGGGAAAGTCACTGAACTTCTCTGTTCCTCAGTTTCCTCATCCGTTAAATGAGAAATACTGATGAGCCCCACGTGCCCCTGGTGCCACTGATCTCTGCGGAAAGAGCTGCCACAGGGCACCATTCACGTGGAACAGATGGAAATGGCTTCCCCCGGAGGTGTGCAGCGGGTGAAGAGGCAGGACCACGTGACATAGCCCTGTTCCGCAAACGCGCCAGGGAATGTCCCCAGGACTGTGCACACCGTGGGCCATCTACCAGCCTCTGTCCCGCGATCAGAGTGATGGGGCTGGAGACACCCAGAACCCTGCTCGCTTTTGGAGAAGTCTCCTCCCTGTCCCCGGTATGCACAGCCTCACCACCCCAATTTGCACAACATTCCTATGTACACTTCTTCGTATACACATCCATCACTGAGTCACACCTCATCCTTTATTAACTGGAAACTCACCCCACTTAGCTTTGCACATCTCTGAACACTCACGCTCCCCTATAGCCCAGATCCTCCCACTGTGCCTTCTAGAACCCAAAGTCATCAGCAGGCTCTCCTCTATTTCAACCTCTTCTTGGAACAATCTCTTCACCTTCTCCTCTGGCTGGAACCGGCTGACTGTGGAGGACTGAGCATCCCCTTCAGCCTGTTCTTTCGTGAGGCCAAGTGGGACGTGAAGTAGGTGTTTCCAGTTCCTCACTGGTTTCTAGACCGTCATCCCTCCTCACTCATGAAATGAATCTGGTTCTTTGAAGCTCTTGCCATTAGCCAGCCTCGTTAGCTCCCTGTCATCGTGACAGCCATCTATGGATCACTAGAACCGTCCCCTCTTTTCTTAAAGATCACTGTTTTGATCTGTTTGCCTGTATCTAAGCGCAGTTCCCACCCACCCCCATCCCGCCTCACTCGTGTCCTAAATTCACTCCCCTCTCATCTGCTCAAAGATGTCACTGTGGCAGTTTTCCATCCTCTCTCACATCATAAATGTCCCTGTCTGTGGATTATGTCCCTTGATCGTACAAAGATGCTCTCATCTTTAAAAACAATAATAAAAGAACCTCCCTTGAACTCAGATGAGTCTCTTGCTTCTCTATGTGTCCAATTCGCCTTTTATCACGACTCGGCAAAAGAGAGCCTACAGTCCCTGAATCCACATCCTTTCCCATCATTACCTTGGGAAACTACACCAGTTAGACTGTTATCTCCACAATAAAAACCAAAAGCACCTTCATCAAGGTCAATTCCATGTCATCATGTAATAGTCATTTCACCAGGATCATTTTTCTCAACTAGGTATGCTACCCATCAATGCCTTTCTTATTCATGAAACGAAATGTTGCTTTTACTTGGCCTCAGGGAACTTCTGGACTGTTTGAAGGAGCCACGGAATGAGCAACACAGGCATCCACTGGTCTGGGTCTCTGTAATTTGGGACCAATTTTAGGATTAAAATAGGCACAGTATCTCTCGGGGCCTCTTCTATGTTCTACGTCCAATGACTATTTCCTACACACAGGGATGCACTGTGCTGACCTCTGTGTGGTGGATGCCGAGATGGAGACTGTGACCTTGCCTTCCAGGGCTCACAATGCAGAAGGGAGACATTCTCATTGGTCTAAGGAAATAACTCTTATTTTATTCTTTTCCCCCTCTGCCCAAACTGACTTCTGCTGACTCCCCTCTGACTACCTACCCAGTGAGTCTACTGCCAATATCTTAAATCGTATTTCCTCTGCTCACTCTCAAGCATATCACAGTGACAACTAGGAATAAAAATTGCTGATTAAATTCATTCATTCTTAGGGCAAAATGATTGGGAGTCCCCTTTAAACTCCTGTGTTTTTTTAATTTAATAATGCTCCTTATATTAAAACAAGAATTAATATTGAACAGCTTAAGAAACTTTGTAAAGAACAAAATGTATAGATTGAGAATGGTATTAAAGCAAATGATAGGCTTTTCAGGCTGCTAGGTCTATTTTCCTTCAAAGACTTCACTTCTTTCACGTTGTGGACACTTGCAACAGACAGCATGACCCAAAGTGTGAACACTTGCAAGAGGCTTTACTATCTGTGTTATGTTTTCCCTTGAATTTCTTTTTTCCACACCAGAACACCCAACGCTTTCTGAAAATTGTATCTGCCAAGTATACAAGGTATCCAAGGAAGTTTTCTAAAAAGCTGAGGAATTGTCCTTTCTCCTTTCAGAGTCAGGAACCACTGTTTGGAGAAACAATTGATGGCACTGGGGACTTTTTTTGACGCTGTGATTTCCATATTCTGAATTCTGAGAAACCATGGAAATGTATCTATTCAGTAAACATCTATCAGTAACTCCTGATGACTTTTATTTGAGAAAATACCATACACTGAAGAAAATTCCCTAATAGCTTGACTAAAGACCAAAACTATCTTTGAAAATACCAATAAGGCCCCCAATTTTTGTTTTCTAAGACATTTTTTTAAATATAAGGGCATGAATACATCATCATCTAAAGTTCTTCTCATTCCCAATAGCTCCTACATATTTTGTATTTGGTTCTGTCTTTCAAAATATAATCCCTAGCCAGGATTTGTGTATATTTAAGCAGGGTGAATTACCTGGGCTTGAATTCACACCAGGTAAGGTGACTCACCTGTTCCTCCTCTAGTCTTCATCATCTCTGTAAACAGGTGCTCAAACCCAGGACCTGGGACTCACATTTGTCTTCTCACCATCACTCACCTTCATACCCATCACCAGGTCTTGTCATTTCCACATCCACATCTGTGGATCTGAATTCTCACTATCATCCCCTATATCTGGGGTAGCCATAACCTTTCACCTGAACTGAAACCACAGGCTCCTAACTGGTATCCATTTCTGATCCATTCTACACATAGCTGGCAAAGTCTTATTGGTGTATCACTTCCTGTTCAAAGCCTACAATGGTTTCCGTTCACAAGCTGGATATCCGACAGAATCCTTATCAAGGTCCAAGCAACCCTGCATGATCTGTCCTCCTGCTCCCTTCATCTGACTCACTATTCTCCAGTGACAGTAATATTCTTTCGGGTCCAGCAAAGATCTCTTCTGAGTCAGGATCCTTGCACGGGCTACTGCCGCAGCCAGATGTTAAGTCAGAGCAGCCTCTGCGAATTATAACCTTAAATTGTGGAGTCAGAGAGTCCGTTCTGAGATCTGAAGAGTGAGTTCCACCCTGCTCACTGGCTCAGAGCCCATCCCTTGAACCTATTAAAGTCACACTAATGATCTGTCTGTTTTTAGTCTGCCTCCCTACTGGATTGTAAGCCCCATGAGGGCAGGGGTATGTCTGTTTTCTTATGAAGAACATCCCCTTTGCTTGGAAACTTCCAAAATAAATAAGTGCCTACTTAATACATATTTGTTAAAGAATAAATTAATGTTATTTTTCCTTCTAAAATCTGGCTTGCCCCAGAATGTGTTACTTTTTCTTTTTAATCTAAATTCAGGGTTTTTTATGCAAAAGACTGTTTCTGAGAAACAGAGTGTTCTCTCTCACTCAATTCCATGTGTTGCTGTAACAAATAAATCTCTGTGTTGAGCTATTACATGTTTTTAGATTTATTCCTCACTCACGTGAAACTCATGTGAGTATTCTTGACCTGTAGGCAGCTTTCCTTCTCTAGAAGGAAACCCAAGCCCCTTCCATGTGGGGAGCAACCTGTTCAATTGAAGCTGTGAGGATGTGCGGCTCATTTGCATCAGGACCGGAGGAGGAGCGTGGAGGGAGGGGCACAGGATGCTGTCCGCCTGACCTACACTCGCATCCACCTGATGGATATCTGTGACCTGGCACACAGAACTTCAGGAGAAACAGGGAAATACGTTCTAGCCCCAAAGGAAGAGAAAATGATTTCATGATCAGTTCAAAGGCAATCCCAAGCTTATCAAAGAATTGTGTTTCAAGAATTCCTCTCTCACTGAAGTTGTTTATTCTTTGGAATGCACTTTATTCTTTTTTTTTTTTTTTTTTGCGGTACGCGGGCCTCTCACTGTTGTGGCCTCTCCCGTTGTGGAGCACAGGCTCTGGACACACGGGCTCAGTGGCCGTGGCTCACAGGTCCAGCCGCTCCGTGGCATGTGGGATCTTCCCGGACCGGGGCACGAACCCCTGTCCCCTGCATCGGCAGGCGGACTCTCAACCACTGCGCCACCAGGGAAGCCCTGGAATGCACTTTATTCTGCCCGCTCCCTCCCCTATACCACACAGGCCGGGTCTTTAAGCCAGTGCACAGGAAACACAAACCCAGGAAATTGAATGCTGAGTTGGCCAAGATCTCCACCCTCTCCCTCTGCGGGACAAGGTCGCTAAGTTACCACAGGCCTCTGTGATCTGAGGCACGAGCGACAAAAGGAGATGCCCAGGGACTTTAACGTGAACAGACCTGGGACTGGGGCCATGTGGAGGGGAAAGCCTCGCACAGATAGTAGCCTTAACCTCTATTTACACGCACCTTTCAGGAATGGCTAAACCCCCAGGAACCCTACCCTCCAGCTCTCCCCACTTGTTCCCATTTTCCTCCTTCCCCCTTCAACTTTTAACTGAAATACAATTTGTTTTCCTCTGAAGTGTGGGGGAAAGCTTTTATTTAAAATTCAATAGCTTGCGAAAAATTCTCTGAGTCTCAAGGGTCCTGCATGTGCCTTTGGGTTTCCCTACAAGGACTCAGTGAAAAAAAGACAGAGAATTGTTTTGCATTTGTAGATAACTTTGTAGATTTACTGTCTTTTCTGAGATTTTCCACAGTTTGAAACAAAAGTAATGTGCTTGCTCTAGGGCCATCAGTTATCAAATGTTGTTCCATAATGGACCAAAAGTGAGAAACCTCGGCTAGAAGGAATAAATTAGAGAAATAAGAGACTGAAGGCTGCCCCCCTGGGAGCCAGGGAGTAAATAATATAAAGGTAAGGGGCTGAGGAGCCCTGTGAGACCTGAAGGGTTAATCAGGCCCTCGCACCTGCAGGAGACAAATTACCCATGAGTGACACCTGATGGAAGCAGGTGCCTGTTAATGTCAGCGCCATTTCCTTTCCCTGAGGGAAGGAGGGTAAAGACCTCAGTGGACAGGTTGACAAAAATGAACAGCGCCTGCTCAGGGAAACTCATGGCACTTTGATTTGCAGCGCATACATTTAACTCAGAACCACCTGCATCAACCCATTTCTGTACTTCAAAATGAAGGTGTCAGAAAGCCATTACCTATCTCAAGGTGATTACATGAAGCCCACTTTTCTCTTTTTTCTTTTTTCTTGAAGTATATTCGACCTATAATACTGAGTAAGTTTAAAGTGTACAACATGTTGATTTGATCCATGTATATACTGTAGTCTGGTTGCCATCGCAGTGTTAGCCAGCACCTCTATTGGGGCACAGTTATTACTTTGTCACAGTGGGATTAATTAAGAGCTGGTCTCATAGCAAGTTTAACAATTATAATGCAATAATGTTGTCTGTATTCACTAGACTGTGCATTAGATCTCCAGGACTTACTTATCTACTGGTTGCAAGTGTGTGCCCTTAAACATCTCCCGTTTTCTTCCCCCCAAGTCCATCCCCAGCCCCTGGGACCCTCCATCTCACTCTGTTTTTAGGAGCTTGGCTATTTTTAGATTCCACCAATAAGTGAGATCATACAGTGTTTTCTAATGCCTAGCACTCACTTCTGTTAGTTGCCTCTGCCTTTTCTCTCTACTTTCTTAACACATTCTGATTCATCTTTTGCCACTTTCCCCCATTTCTCCCTCTTTAGTTCTTGGTTGCTTCCCCATCCCGCTCTTCTCTCACCGTGTCAGCCCCAGGACCTCCATGAACTCAGATGATCTGGTCCAACTAATTTCCTTCTCATGCCGGGCGGCAGATGCCATACTTCCAGCCTCATTCAATTCATGATCAATCAATCCAAAAATATTTATTGAGTGCTTGTACATGCCAAGCAAAGACGTAGAATTGGCGGGGGCGGGAGGGCAGGCAGAGAATTTCATTCCCAGGATGTCAGAGAGCTGGCAAAATTAGTGAAACGCTTGGGTTGGTGCAGACTTTGGTGTGATCCGGGAACGATCATTTATTAGTTCTGTGGCTTTATTCAAGGTGTTTACCTTCTCCTATGTTGAGTTTTCTCATCCATAAAATGGGCATTAGAAAAGTGCCTCACTGGAAGGTGCTGGTGAAGATTAAACAAGATAATTTGTAAGGAACATTTATTACGGAGCCAGCTAGCTTTACGGCACCAACCCCTGACAGGTACTAAGATCTTACCACCTCGTCAAATTAATGCTGAACTAACAAAATGACAACAGTGATCCCCCGACATCTGTAGAACACTTGACGGCTTTTGAACCTCATCTGTCGTTTAAAGGCTGAGAATTCCCAGAGTTACAGTGACCGTCTGCTCCGGCAACCCCACCACCTTCAGCCCTACATCTCCGGCCAGCATCCAGGTGATGAGAAAGACATGGGTTGTAGTACCAAGCAGCCAGCAAGATGCTTGGAACCCCACCTGCTAATAGGGTGTCTGCTTCATTGAAAGTCACAGGGTCGGGGTGGGTACCTGTCCCCTCAGCATCCGTTTGGAGCTTGGAAATGGCAGCGTGTGCGGGAAGCCAGAACACACAGTGGCGGCAGCAGAGCACTTTGCCGAGTCTTCGCACAGGCTGTGATTTTATCTGGCGTTTATGTTTATTGTGGCCGGTGGAAACCTCCTCCCCTAGCAGGGGGACTGAGGCTAATGCTCGTGTACCACATAAGGTTACACCTCAATTACGATTTTTATGAGAATCCTGTCTTCGGAGACTAGCTCCCGGGGAGAGACTGCTCTTTTTTTATTGTTTTGCCTGAAAATGGGAAATTCCCTTCCTGCCGTGAGGCAAGGCAGTCTTCTGACCTCCCTCCAGAAACACACAGATGTTAGCGCACCGTACCTCCCCCAGATCCCTTAATCTGGGCACGACTGGCAAAATTAATGAGTCACAAGGATTCCAGTGGCACGGGGATATTCATCATGATCCTGATTTGCAGGATCGTCCTAACGTTTCAAAAATGTATTCTTCTGAAGTCTTATTTCACTCTCAAGGAAATTTGAGAAGCAAGGCCTGAGGTTATGGTTGCTTCTCTCATTCAGGAGTAAGAGGTGGTCCAAAGTTAGCTCGATTTCCTAGGGTCACTAGAGAAAAGTCTGACGGGAGCACTGGTCTCCTGATTCCTGGCCCCGTTGGTTGATCTTTCCCCATCGCATCACATCAGTCATGCTTCGTATTGGTTCTTCTCCCCACAGTCAGGGAGCGAGTCTCACCCAAGCTTTCGTTGTGACGGTTCTGACTTTCCCGTCCATTCCCTTGCTACTCTCACCGGTTAAATCTGGTCCTAAACACTCACAGTGACTTCCTCATGTCTACTTCTTCCATGTCCCTTGGTTCCGACATGTATCCAACATCTATCCATTCCTTATGACCACATTATCCCTCTTAAAAGTAATCTTTGAGACTCTATTATCTACAAAGAATAGACTCTATTATCTATCCAACATCTATCCATTCCTTATGACCACATTATCCCTCTTAAAAGTAATCTTTGAGACTCTATTATCTACAAAGAATAGACTCTATTATCTATCCAACATCTATCCATTCCTTATGACCACATTATCCCTCTTAAAAGTAATCTTTGACACTCTATTATCTACAAAATAAAACCAAACTCTTCACTCGGGCGTGAGAGACCCCTACCTACTTGTCTAAGGTTCCTTCCAAGAGGCAACCTTCTCTCCAGCCAGCTCGAGAGACCCAGTGTTCTCAGAGGGTATGCGTGTCCTCGGACCTGAGGCCTTTCCCTGCCCCTCCCAATCCCCTCCATCAAAGACCGGGTGAGCCCTGCTTGCCCCGTAAGCCTTTCTGACCACGCCAGCCAGCTGTGACCTCTCCTTCCTCAAGTTGCCTACCTCTCACCTGCCATGGGGCAAGTTCTGCCCCATGTTCCTTAAGCAGGATTGTGTTTGTTCACTCCCCCCGACAGAACCCTAGGGAACTTGACTGCACTACTTTCTTTAGGCTCCAAACATATGGTGAGATCCTCTGCACATAATAGACAAGGGCATTTGTGCCCTTGCTGAGCTACCAAGAGTTCTAGAGCCCTTGGAGAAGATGGGCAAAAGGGATTTAAAAAAAACAGCCAAGAATTTCAGTGTGGACCTCCCAAATAGCCACAGCAATAGCAGCTAAGAAGGGTTCTGCAGTGGATGTAAATAATTTAGTGGACTGAGTTTTTTTGTTTGTTTGTTTTGTTTTTTGTTTTTTGCGGTACATGGGCCTCTCACTGTTGTGGCCTCTCCCGTTGCAGAGCACAGGCTCTGGACATGCAGGCTCAGCAGCCATGGCTCACGGGCCCAGCCGCTCCGCGGCATGTGGGATCTTCCCGGACCGGGGCACGAACCCGTGTCCCCTGCATCGGCAGGCGGACTCCCAACCACTGCGCCACCAGGGAAGCCCTGGACTGAGTTTTTGAAGTAAGTAAGGAAAAGGCCATGAAGCACTCTGAAGCTGGAGGAGGAGAACCAAGGTTCCCCTGGGGTCCCTTGGAGGGGCATTTTTCAAAGGCATTCAGTGTGGCTACCAGTTTACAGACAGGTGAGCTTCAGAAGAGAAAGTCAGGGAATCTCCATGTCTAAACTCGTTTTTAATGAAAATTTGTATTTCCTGTAGCCAGTTACTCTCAAAGCCCTTGCTGTGCCCTATGACACACACCCGGGGGAGCTCAGTCATAAGCCCAGTAAAAGAGGCAGTACAAAAGCCAGCTGTGTGATGTTCCTCGCGGTTAGCCTGGGGTTCCCCGTTACTGGGAAGAAGAGCACAAAGGTGCTGTGCCCTCCTCGGGGCATCCCTCTGGAGGCCACGGTGTCTCTGCATCACCAGGGCTGTCAACCTTGGTCACTGGTCCCCACGCCCTCCATCCTCTCCCAGTCCAGCTTTTCATGCTCAGTGCTTGATCCCGGACCTCCCCTTTGAATAGCCCTGGGTGGGTATCTACTGTTTACTGCCTGGCTTGGACATGTCTCTCCTGACATTTTTGAGCAAAGCCTTGTACTCTGGTTTGCATTATCACTTAACCAGAATGTGCCCAGAGCCCATCCTTGCTAAAAGCTTTCTCAACCAGACAGCTGGTCATGGCTATGTCCAATATGACCTCCTGTTCAGTTAGGATACATAAATGGCCTTTGGATGACAACCTGATGGGCATGCAGCTCAATTTCACTTTCAACTAGACCTGAACCATTTTTGGAAAAATGAACATTCACACCAGGCAGAAGATACTGGCCAGAAGCGCGTCTGGAGATTCTTGAGTAAATCATAATTATTAATACCTACCGTTTGCAGGCTGGGTACCATACGGCAGGCATTGTGTCAGCACACTCCCTCTGAATCCTCACTTCCATCCTGTGAGTTAGGCATGATTCTCATTCTATAGATGAAGAAGCCTATCCCCCTCTCTTTCTCCCAAATTTGCTAATAAATGCCCACACTCAGCATTCCTACCCTATACCACCCCTTTCACAAAGATTTTGTTCTGGCACAGAAGATGGTCTACAAAGCACTACTTTAAAGGGTGAGGAATTTGGAGTTTGAGATGGTCTCTGCTGTCCAGAATCCAAATATTCCTAAAGAATGAAGCAGGTAATATGAATTATACACCTGACTCAGACATCGATTTCAGGACTGACTTAGGAAGCCCACGAATACATCCAGCAAAAGGCAAGTGCAGCATCACTAAGACAGTTATGTCCTGAATGTTTGGTGGGTTCTAGCTCCAGACACAGCACCGTGGGAAATCCAAAGTAGCATAAGACATCATCCCTGCTCTCAGGAAGCTTGGGACATAGACATGGAAGCAAAATTCACGCGTGAGATGGTTACCAGATGCTAACAGAAGTGACTATGAGCTTAGAATTCATGGAGTACAGGGAGGAGGGCTCACATTGGGGATAGAACTAGAAGGATTTGAAGGATGGGGGATTAGGATGAGGTGGGGCAAGAAGACTATGACATTTTCCTGCAGGATGAATGGCCGGGGAGAACGCTGAGTGTGGCGTAAGCCGGGCTTCTGGGGAGACCGCGTGAAATAGCTCTGGGTGATCCCACAGGACAGGGGTTGTGGACTTGCCTTGCCTTCCACCTTGAAGCCTCTATCCAACCAAGGACTTCTGGGCCCCTTCTTAATTTGCGGGTTATTTCCATGTGATTTATCGTCACACTGATGGGATCTCAGGTGCACCGATGAGCTTACTGGGACATCCTGTGACACCGTTGCTAAGAACCAGCTTTAAAGACGACAGGGAAGTCTCCTCCCTGCCAGAGTCCTCAGCTTTGCTCTGTGGCTTTTACCACTTTCATTGTCTTCTCGTCATTTTGTGTCTCGTGGCCTCTGCCCTCTGAGTCCCCTTCCACTCCCTGGCTCTGACAATCCATCGTAAGGAAGGATGGACCCTAAGTGAATCCTCTGAATGGAGCACACGCTGCGCCTCCCTTGTAAAGCACTTCCTGGCTCTTCCACCGTGACGATCTTCACCATCTCTCACTCCCCGGCACTTGACATTCAGAACCTCCCTCTTAGCCCTTAGTTGTAGCAGCAGCCGCCACTGCAGGGCCGTCCTCATGCCAAGCACTGTGCAGAGAGGACCCAGTAATAAACACGGGTACGGTGTCAGGTGCATCACACAGCTAGAGGTGTCCATACCTCATCCGGGCTGCTCTCTGACCTGGCTTTGTGCTGCTTTGTGCTTGGAAGTAACAAAAACTAAGAGAAGGCCAGGTCCTCCCACTGTCTCATTTCTAGACTGACAACAGAGGCGTCTGCCTTCTGGAAGGGGGGACCAACGTCAAATCTCTCCCTGACTTAACACGCAGCACAGGGCTGGAGCATCCTACGTCCAGCTGCCTGATTCAGTTTCCATTCTGCAGCCACCCTCCAGGCAGTTTATGTTGCAGCCCAGAGATCAGAGCCCAAGCACCTCCCGGGAAGCCCGCTTGGCTTCTGAATCAGGCATTTACAGAGGAGCATCTCCTCAAAGGAACTGAAAAAAGCAAAACAGTGTCGCCACTCAGCCCATGAGGGCTCTCAAGGCGCAAAGCTTCCCCAAGTCAGACAGAACCCAGAGTTCTTTCCTTGGGTAGCAAAGACCTTCTCTCTTGGGTGACCTTTTCTTTCAACACTTCTTGCCCTGTCCCTATTTCATCTCCCCAGATAACCTGATCTCTGGTCTTGAAGACAAGAAGTGCTTCTTTTTATTGCTGTTGAGTTACTCTCTCAGGCAGGTCTAACCTGAGGGTCCTGCAGCATTCACAAAAGTCAGAAAAACAAGATGTTTAAACTGGAGGGACCTGGCAGTCACCTCATCCGAGCCCCCACTCATAGATAAGAAACCCGCGTCCAGTCTGCTGGAATTATTTGCTCAGGTTCACGCAAGCTCTTAGTGATGAAGCTGAGAGAAGGTATTTCCTCGGTTCCCCATATTATCCCTGATTCAGATTGTGAAACCAAACAAGGAAGTGTATTCAAACTGTGTCTAAAGTGAGACTAAATAAGGGATTGGTGAAGGTCTAAGAAGCTCTGTGTGATAAAGCATATGAATTGGGGGGCAGTTGACTGAGGAGGGCACCCTCAGTCAACTGAATATGTTTCCAGGATCACTTATTTTCACCGGGTTCTGAGCAGGTGAGCCTGCATGATGATTATCCTGCCCACCTGAAGATGCCCAGATTCCTGTTCACTGACATTGTCCCTCAATGGAATGCACAGTCTCTTTTCAGGAGATATTGGCATGTAGATTGCAGGGAGAGTGAATATTTCACACCTCCTAGAGGAAAGGCAAAGATGTGCTCCCGGGCTTCCCTGGTGGCGCAGTGGTTGAGAGTCCGCCGGCCTATGCAGGGGACACGGGTTCGTGCCCCGGTCTGGGAAGATCCCACATGCCACGGAGCAGCTGGGCCCGTGAGCCATGGCCGCTGAGCCTGCGCATCCGGAGCCTGTGCTCCGCAACGGGAGAGGCCACAATGGTGAGAGGCCCGCGTACCGCAAAAAAAAAAAAACAGTTGCGCTCCCACCCCCAAGAGAGCAGTGGGCAGAGTCAACCACAGCTTGTCCTGTTCCCCCCATGGAAGAGAGGGAGGGGGTGAGCTGTGTATCACAAATGCCAAAGCTTCTCTCATTTGCCTGCCTCTGCTCTCATTACTAACCCAGAAAGGCATGACAGAGCCCGGAGTTGCATTAAAATTCTCCAACAGAGGTGTTCATCAATAAGCAGTGAGGGTGAGACTACACAAAACCCCCAGCAAAAAACAAAGCAGAATCACTGGGCTAATGAGTGGCAGACTGATAATTAAATGTGAAAACCTATGCCTTAGGATAAAGTGTGCCCTAGAAGAACGCCTGAGTTCTCGGATATGGGGAGAGGCTGCTTCCAGATGGCAAAACAAGGAACACAGAACCCGTGGGAGTGGGGACAGCAAGGTGGTGAACTCAGCAAACTGGGATCTCCCACAGATCAGCATGGGAAGGTCCCAATTCCCACAATAGGAAACAACCTAAGGGCTTTTCCATTTCAACATTCAATTTAAAAAATTGAGTGCAATATTGGTTTTGGGTGAACACTGGTTATTTTCTAAACACTAACAAGTCACTAATTTAGGAGTTTATACTGTATTTTCCAATAATGTTTCTTTTAATCCTGCTTTATTACTGTGGCTACCGTGCTAATTAATGTGCATATATAATGCAGGCATGGGTGTGGGTGTTTATGCCACTGCCCTCGAGAATTTACAGTAAAACAAGAAACATAAAATACTTTGATATTCCTGAAGAGTTCATCATTTCCTCATGAATGACTTTTGATTATTGAAAGCCCCTCTTCCTATATAAATAAACAAAATGATATTTTCCCATTGACTGGAAATCAGGAGAAATTATAAACTTTTTTCCCCATGCTAAATCACCTCAAATCCCTTTAGATTTATCCTATACAAAAAATTCCCAAGGTCATTTGACTTCACAACAGAATTTTAAAGGGCATGAGAGTGGAGAAAGTCTCTTAGGAACATCATTATGGGTTTTGAAACAAGTTCTGTTTTTTCAACACGCCTCATGTTAAAAAGAAACAGGAGATATGCGGGCTGGATAAGAAGCTAGGAATTTAGTTGGGGGGGGCAGGGAGAAATGAATTATGACTAGTAAAATACAACAAGCTAATTTCCAAGAAACAATGTCCACAAGAATGAACCAAGAACTCCACATGCCCCAGAGACAAAAGTGAAAGCACTTATTAGAAGCATCCCTAAATAGGGCAAGGCTGAGACACAGCAAGGCACACAGGAAAGCAGGACATGTTAGAAAACAAGATGCAAAAGTAAATGATCAACATTTGGAGATTATAACTCGAAAATAATATTCACAGAGACAGAAAGAAGCAAAGAGCTAAATAGATCTAGAAAAGATAAAGAATCTTTGTGGGTTGTAAAGAAAAGGAAATTCCCATGGGTTAAGAATTCTGAAACTACTCTGTGTTTTATGGTCGAACAAATAAGTACATTGCAGATAATGAGAACTAAGTGTCTCACTGGCAGAGAAAGAATATACAAATAAGAAAAGGGAAAAGCCTCGAAAAAATTCTCTGGTGCTGGATTGGGGTTGGAGATATCAATATGGACTCATGACAAAAGCATAAATACAGATGTGTGCATGCATGTGCTATATGAGTACATATATTCTTAGCTATTTCAACTGAGGACAGCTAGAAGCAGCAGTGACACCCCAGTATCAATGAGCACAATTATCTTCCATGGTTTGGTTTCTAAATACCATTCTCAAAAACAAACAAACAAACGAAAACGGAACTGTGGATAAAAATAAAAAAATGTTGCCTGCCATTCCAGTAAACAATAAATTATGCTCGCCATCAAGCAACAGCCACTGCAGCGTACCCCCACCCCTGAGAGTAACTCAAGATGGAGAAAAGCAAGATACTGGCCCTAGATAGTTAAGATGCATATCAAAGGAATAATTTCAGTAACCCCAGACTCTTGCATCTTCTTACACATAGAAAAGCACTAAAATCATTAAATTTAGATGTCTGGTTTTTTTGTGAGTAGCAGTAATCTTTTGATCTTTGACCACATTTATTTTTCAGCAAAAATACCCATTTATCCTGGCTCCTCCCTCACCTCTTTGGAGCAATTCCTCAGAGTTAGCTGAGAGGCTGTCTCCCCAGCTATATAGTCCTCAGCAATGTCTCCAAATAAAACATAATTCTCAACTTTTACGGGGTGTGTGTGTGTGTGTGTGTGTGTGTGTGTGTGTGTTTCAATGGACAGAACCAAGCCTCCTTAGTAAAGTGGTTGATTTCAGGACTGGAACAAAGAAAATACCAGATGAGCCTGGAGCATCTTGTGGAGCTAGAAAATAAGAAATTGCTGAACAAAAAAAGCACACATATTGAAAAGGAACAGAAACCAACCTGAAAGTTCTCCCAATGGGCAAAGTTACAACAACTCAAGATATAGATAAATAAAATAAATAACTATAGTACTAGACTATAACTCAAGGAATAAAATAAATATCCATGAGTCCATACTGATAAAAATAAATAACTGGATAAATAAATCAATGGAAGAAGTGGCAGTTCTTCCTCACAAGAGAATCCCAATTAATAAATGTAGAAAGAAAGGGAGAAATAAAAAATCACCATTAACATAGGCAAAATATTCTTAGGCATAAATTGTAACAATATTTTCTTAGATCAGGCTCCCAAGGCAAAAGAAATAAAAGGAAAGATAAACAAATGGGACCTAATCAAACTTAAAACCTTTTGCACAGCAAAGGAAACCATCAACAAAATGAAAAGACAACCTACAGAATGGGAAAAAATATTTGCAAACGATGTGACTGACAAGGGGTTAATATCCAAAATATATAGACAGCTCATAGAATTGAATAAAAAGAAATCTAACAAACAGCCTAATCAAAAAATGGGCAGAAGACCTAAATAGACATTTCTCCAAAGAAGACATACAGATGGCCAACAGGCACATGAAAAAATGCTCAACATCACTAATTATTAGAGAAATGCAAATCAACACCCCCAATGAGGTATCACCTCACAGCAATCAGAATGGCCATCATCAAAAAGTCTACAATAATAAATGCTGGAGAGAGTGTGGAGAAAAGGGAACCCTCCTACTCTGTTAGTGGGAATGTAAATTGGTTCAGCCACTGTGGAAAATAGTATGGAGGTTCCTTAAAAATCTAAAAATAGAGCTACCATATGATCCTGCAATCCCACTCCTGGGCATATATCGAGAGAAAACTCTTAATTCGAAAAGATACATGCACCCCAATGTTCACTGCAGCACTATTTACAATAGTTAAGACATGGAAGCAACCCAAGAGTGCATCAACAGATGAATGGCTTAAGAAGATGTGGTGTATATATATATATATATATATACACACATACCCACACACTACTATACATAAAATAGATAAGCGACAAAGACCTCCTGTATAGCACAGGGAACTATATTCAATAGCTTGTAATAACCTATAATGAAAAATAATCTGAAATATATATATAATATATATATATAACTTAATCACTTTGCTACATACCTGAAACTAACACAATATTGTAAATCAACTATACTTCAATAAAATAATGTTTTGCTTTCCCTTTAGTTCAGACAGCACAGTTGTTCCCCTTACTACCCCCTAGGAATAGAAAGGTCCCCTGTGATTCATGAAAGGAGTAGTTTTGTGGCTTAGACCAGAGAAAGAAAGAAAATTAACTTAAACTTGCTCCCCCAGGGCAAGGGGCTCCCACTACCACTTGCTCCCACTCATGCTATTCCTTCTAAATTGGCATCTCATGCACTATTCGCAGTCATCCGAAAGATGATATAACATGCAGTGCAAGGACTGTCTCCTCATGGCTGGTAGCCCACCTCACTAGCCTTGACTTTTTCAGCCTGTAAGTCTCATCTTTGGTGCTTCCTTCTACCTCGTCCCTGCTGAAGAGTCGTGATCATCTCATAGCAAATACAACAGTCATATCTGTGGGATAACCACTCAACATATATGTCCTGATTATCTATTGATACATAACGAACTATCCCAAACTTTGACTTAAAGCAATGAACCCTTATCTCACAGTCTAGCAGGGGTTTGTGGCACAAGGGCCATCATGAGGTTGCTGCCAGATGTCAGCCAGGGCTGCATCATCTGAAGGCTGGACTGAGGCTGGAAGATGCTCTTCCCAGGGGGCCCACCTACATCCCTGGCAAGATGGCACTGGCTGTGGGTGGGAGGCCCCCTTTCCTCACCGTGTGGACCTCTCCACGGGACTTCTTAAGTGCCCCCACCCTATATTGTGGCTGGTTTTCCCAGAGCAATGCTCCATGAGAGAGCAAAGAAGAAGCCACTGTGCCTTTTATGATCCAAGCTTAGAAATCACATCCCATCCTTTCCACCATACCCTGCTGGTTACACAGGTTGTCTCTATTCAACATGGGAGAGGGAATAGATCCTAGGAGATTATAATCATTGGGATCATTTTGGAAGCTACCTGCCCCAATTTTTCAGAAAAGGAAGTAACGGTAAAGCTAGAATTCAGTGGTTTATAAGATGCCCACACTCTCTATCTTCATGTTGACTTGTCCTAAAAACTTCACGATCAAAGCACAGTAAGCCAGTCACACGAGGACACTTTGTTCTCTCACCTACAATGCCATGATCATTTCCTCTCAATCCCAATCCTTCTCTTTCGCCTATTCAGAGATTATAGTAATTTGATTGAGAGCGGATCTTAATTGACAGGTGGGGAGTCGATAGACGGCAGTGTGCATAAAGAATTTGAATCATTGATAAGTAGATTTCTCTAACCTCCAAAGTTCTTCTAATACTCAGGGTGATGGGACCACCCCATTAGACTTTCTGAGAGACAAAACATTTGTATGTGACTCACACCAAGCAGACTTGAGCTTTGCAGACAAGTTGAAGGCCTCCCATAAATCTGATTTGGTGAATCACTTTGACTCTATTGCTGAGTTCACTCAGCTATTGAACAAAAGTGGAATAGATCAGTAATTGTTGCATTTGACTGATGACCTCGTTCTTCTGGGTCAAAATCAGATTTCCAAGCCCTATCCATGAACATTATGATTTGGTGGGTATATGGTGAGATCCCAGAATCTATATTTTATGTAAGCTACTTCAGAGGGTTTAGGAATCATTGAACTAATTCAGATTTTCTTGACTGGAGATGGCAGACCCTCTTACTTTGGGGAAGGAAAAATAGCGAGCTTCTTTTTACTTGAAAAGAGTTTCTGCATTATTGAGAATGGACTAAATGATCTAACAGATGGTCTTCCAGATATACATATCTAAACTTTTATGCTTCTAGGTAGAAAAAAAGCTTGTGTGTGGTGATACAAAATCTTATTACAGTAAGTTTGGTCTAATCTTATCTATAACTTTATATTTGTTATCACTTTCCTCTAGGGCAGTAGGTCTTGAACTCCAGTGTCAAAAAGAATCACCCAGCCTAGATTCATCCTCTTAAACCAGGGTTTCCAAAATTTCCTTGATGATAACCACTTGGTGGTGTTTGTTAAATGCAATACATAAGAGTTAGATCTCTTCCCTGATTCTACTTTGGAATATCTAGGCCATTTTGTAAACGAGTGTTCCAGGCAAGTTTGGGAGAGTCTGTTCCGAGGACCTGTAGGTGGAGAAATCTAGAGATAAAATATCCCCATCTTGTCCTTGTGCACTTAAGGTGACAGAGGCCACCCACCTGGCTAAGGTTACACGGCTGGCTAACCTCCACTTGAATTGCATCTTGTCTTAAAAGTTTTTTGAATACTGGGTCTTTAGAAGCATATGGGCTTAACCACTTTTGTTGGTCTCATTGGAGACAGATTGAAACAATAAGATAATGCAACTGAGGAAGAGAAAACTAACTAGCAAATTCATTTTATGCCGTGTCAAAATTTTTTAAAAAAGAAGGAAAAATGAAAGCCAATAAAGGGGTCTAAAAAAATTGTTATTTAACCCTATGATCCAGATAGCTCCTGGAGTCCAAGAACTGACATTTCCAGTGGTAATTAAGGAAGACAAATAAACTACTCAAATTATAAATAGGAAACATGCTTTCTAACCACTGGCTACTTTCTCCATATTATTTCAAGGGTGATCAACTCCAGCAGTCATCACCGAAATACCTGATTTGGAGGAGAGCCCAAATGAATTGTATGTTATTGTTTATTATGATGATAGAAGCAGGCACTTGCTAGATGGCTCCATGGAGACCATAACCACAGAACAAGAGGATATTGAAAAGTGTTCTAATGACCCATCAGAAAATTAGCCTCCTTGATTCTGGACCACGTTAGGGGCTTCATGTGGAGAGGATGCTAAAACTGGAGCCACTGCCCGACCCTGGGTGAGTACCAGTCTCCTGGGCTCTGCGGTGGTACTGACATCCAACAGCCTGATGTAAGGATTCCTGATGGATATTCTAATACTGAGGCTTCCTCCACAGACCAAAGAGGACCCCATAAGCCTAGAAGACAGTCCAGGCTGGGTGGGAGAGAGCAGATCAGCCGACCACTACATCGTCTCGTCCTTGGTTTCTGCTGGATGCCCCAAGGAGCTCAGGTCTGCTGCACTTCCCGTACTCACTCAGCAGCAGCTGCCTCTTCGAAGGGAAGACCCACTCCCCTTCCCACTTTTCTGCCTCCGCTCCATCCCTGACTTATGCATCCCCAGGGAGGCAAGAGTGGCTAATGTGATTGGCAGGCACTTGACATTATTGGACTTTACTTTCAAAATAGGTGATGTCGTTGTGTTATAAGTTGGTGCTTCTGCACAGAGCATTTCCGTACACGTTTACCTTTTCTGTTGCATTGTCTCAGGCAAGCAGGTCCCCTCCACTGGCTCTCTCCATGGGGTAAGGAAGGAGGAATGCCCTGCTTTGACTACCCCCTACCCTATTTTCTCTCTTTTCTGTCTGTCTTCAAAAGAGATAGAGAGTTCCAATTTCTTGTCCACATAACAGATTGAGGAAATGGACTTGGAATCCACTATGGTTGTCTATTACCAATTCTTGCAAGCCTACCTTTGGGTAATTACAGGATTCTTGCTCAGTAATATGATACTCACATGATTATGAAATTTAGGCCTATCCTCCACTGCTCCAAGCCCCGAAGGGCAGAAAGAGCAAGGCATAACTTGAGTTCTTAAAAAATAGCGTCTGAGGGTGTGGACTCTGTACACAACCCCCCTCGGTGTGAATCTTGACTTTGCTCCTTAGTGGTTGTGTGACCTTGAACACATTTACCTTCCCTGGCCTCGGTTTCTTCATCTGCATATTAGGAGAAATAATGGTCACTAACCCAAAAGATTAGTGTGAAGATGAAATGAGTTAAAACCTATGAGTAAAGCTGATGTTCAAAGTGCCTGGAACATAGGAAAGAATAGTCAGATTTTTATTACTTTATTATTATTATTATTAACATCACGATAAGAAATTATCACTTTAAGAATCAATGTTGATGTTGATGGTGCATCGCTAAGGTTTTAAAGGAATAAAGTAGGTGCATGGGATTTGGCGGACGTTAAACTCTATGTTAGTCAACAACCACAAAAGCTAATCTGACCTTAGATGGTCTCAGTAGAAGTGTCTCCTTCAGACTGAAGAGGAATCATCCTCTATTCCTCTCATAAGATAGCAGTGCGGGCTTCCCTGGTGGTGCAGTGGTTGAGACTCCGCCTGCCGATGCAGGGGACACGGGTTCGTGCCCCGGTCTGGGAAGATCCCACATGCCGCGGAGCGGCTGGGCCCGTGAGCCATGGCCGCTGAGCCTGCGTGTCCGGAGCCTGTGCTCCGCAATGGGAGGGGCCACAACAGTGAGAGGCCCACGTACCTCAAAAAAACAAAACAAACAAACAAACAAAAAGATAGCAGTGCACCTGAGAGAATACCTCTGTGATGCCACAAAATTAAGGATCATTAACAAATGGGAGCATGATCCCATGAAAAGGACAAAAATTCGGGTCCTAAACACTGGAAAACAAGACAAATAAAGGGTTGGAAAATCTGGAAATTTTCTTTTTCACCTCGAGAAAAGAGCAGATCAACAGCATATGGCTCAGAGTCACAGGCAGCGTGAGTGAGAGAAAAGACCATGAAACTGCTCCATCCTGAGTCCTACGTGTGTCTCTTGCACTGACATGCTGTGTGACCTTGGGTAATGTACTTCATCCAGCTGAACTTCATTTTTCTCATCAATATAATGACTCTCAATTCCCTCCAGCTTTAATATTCCAGGATGCTGAAGGGGAACATTGGCTTTGTATCCCAAATCCTCCCATTTACTGGCCCCCTCTTTTTTTCCTGCTCCAGAGCTCTGGCTGCTAAACTATAAATACAAACAATTGAGCCAAATGGGAAATATGATAGCAGGTATACTGATGGCAAAGTAGTTTGGAGAAAAAAACTTGGCACTGGTATTGAAGCAAGGGTTATAACAACTCCTTTGCCCCCTGAACTGAAGCCAAGGACACAGACCAGAACTGATCTTTCTACTGACCTATCCACAGGCTGACAAGCCTGAAAACTGTCAGAGTCCAAGGGCCCGACAAGAAAAAGCAGGGACATTTATAACCTCCCTCTCTTAACAGACTGTGTGCATTCTCACAAGAGGGAAGACAATCTCCTTCCGTTCCTTGGAACGTTATGATGTCTTACTTTTCTGAGTTCTTTTGCTGGGAAAAGTGTGATGATGGAACGGTATTTTGACTTATTTCTGAGATTCAGCACCACACTTGCCAAAGACTCCATCATCGCTTTATTAACTTCTTGATGATTTGTTATACACGGTGGCATCACTGTGATCAGATCCAGTGCATTAATTACGCAAACTTTATTCATGGGTGCGGTGTAACATGAGGAGTAATTGGAAGAAATAACCTATTCTAGAGAATCCCTCTAGGAAGAATGTAAAAACAACCTAGTAAGTTATTAAACCTTTAAATAGATGCTTTTCTCTTCTGTCTTCTTTATAAGAGTGCTTCCTAACTATTTAAAATTCTTCAGCCCAGGTAAATTTATCACAGTGCAGTGAAAGAAATACAAAGCTTGGAATGAGAAATGAAGACTTATTGATTGTCTTCTCACACTAGGTATTTTCATACAAGTTCTCCATCAATCTTTCTAACGATCTCATGATGTAAATAGCATTTGCCACATTTACAAATGAGACAGCCGTAGCTCTCCCGTGGCCAGTAAATCAAAGAGCTACATTTGAATGTGGCTTTCCCTGATTCTAAAACCCATAGTCTATTTTACCAGCGTTTCCCTGATTGCATCAATATGTATTTCACTACTTACAGCCTAGCCGTGAAAGAAAAGTTGCAACTCAGGATCAAAGTGTGTATGATGCACCAGAATACCTCAAAACACATGCACAAGTGCTGCTTTGAAAACATATCTAAGATGCCGTGCCTCGGTGCATGCCCCTCACTGGTTGAGTCATCAGAGGCCCCCGATCTGTGTTCCAATCTTAAGTCTTTAGCACAGTGCCTATCACCTTACAGGTCTTCCAGAAAGAGTTTGAAGGGTACAGTTGTTAGACTGCCTTGATGCTAACAAATGCCACTGTGAGCTTCTCATGCTGCCAGCGTTGTCTCCCATGACTAACCAAAATAAATCTACTTGCTAGAGGGAAAATGGACAAAGTGCTTCTGTTGAAATACAAGTGAAGTTTCTGTAATATATTACAGAGCAGGATTATCCCATTAATTCAGAAACCTTAGAGAGCCGTTAGAGTCCTAGAGGTGTGAGGAGTCACAAGTCAGGCTGAACAGCCTTGGCTGCATCCAAGCACGGGTGGTGAGCTCTTCCTATGAAGCCCTACATCTATCCGCGATCCAAGCAAGAATTAAACAGTCTTTATGAAATTCTCTGTTTCGGTTCTGTGCATAGGCCCCCGATCTGCTGTATAATCCGTGGTAAGACATTCTGGGCTGGAGGGAGAATTAAAGAGGAAGTGACAGTGACTTCCCTTCCAACTCTTAGACTTAGAGCCTCCACTGCCCTCTCCATTGCTGATCAGGATTTAGTGCCATTTCCCAAAAGAGTGGGTTTCATCCCCACCCTTCCCTGCCCGAGTACTTAGGGGCACCCCGTTCCCTTCATAATCAGAATCAAATCACCCTTGAACTCCCTTTTGTTTCATTTGCCCAACGACACAAAGATTCCAAAATTGCCAGGTATTAGTCTCAGCATCCAAGTGAAAAGAGCCATCACTTTGTCTTTTGTTGAAATGTTTCTTACTTTCTAAAACCTCTAATTCAGCCAAGTTCATAGTAGTGGAGCAAGAAATTAAAAATAGCTGCAAATGGGTCTTCAGATATAAGTGTGTGAGGACCCACCTTAATGTTCATCATTTGATTCCTAGACCAACATATTGTGGCTATGATGGAAAGCTCACTACCTATTCGTCACTGTTTCACTGTATCAGAGTTTGTGTGTCATTCTGAAGGACAGTACCTCATACTTATATGGTAAAATCTCCTTGGCATCATGCCTAGGTCTTTTTTAAATTTAATTTTTATTTTACATTGGAGTATAGTTGATTTACAATGTTGTGTTAGTTTTAGGCGTACAGTGAAGTGAATCAGTTATACATATACCTATATCCATTCTTTTTCAGATTCTTTTCCCATTTAGGTTATTACAGAATACTGAGTAGAGTTCCCTGTGCTATACAGTAGGTCCTTGTTGATTACCTATTATATATATAGTATATGTTAATCCCAAACTCCTAATTTATCCCTCCCCTAGGTCTCTAATAGTCATTCTATTCCTGTAAGGTCAACAACTTCTGGATGGCGAGCTGTTTGATGAGCTCAGAAATCCCATAAGCATCTGCTCATTGCCTTCCTTCTTTTGCTGTACAGAAAACGCCTTGATCAAGACCAGTTTGGGATTTGATGATGAGTATAAGATATCAGGCCCGCAAATGATGGAAGAGGCCAAGTTTCCCTTCTCCATCATCTTTCCAAGCGTCATGGAGCTGAAGCAGCCCACGTCTAACTTATGTTAGCGTGTTATACAGAACTATCCCAAACTGGGCTTTTGTCTTTTCCAATCAACGTCCACGAGTAACTTCTTGCAGGCACGGACCAGGCACTCTGTTTGTGAGAGAGGCTTGCTTGCAAATTGCTTACACCTCCATGTCCTGCTACTGCAGGTGCCACAAATGCCATTGTCATCTGATGATAGACAGCTGCCAGACAAGTCCAGTCTATGTCTGGACAGCTCGGATGTTCCTGGGTTCTTGAAGGGCACATCAGATCACCTATGTCCATGGTCAGCCTAGCAGCAAGCTAGAGGCCATTTCTCCAGAAGAGAATGTCATTTGCCAAAGAAGGCGTAGATTTGCTCCCTATGCCCAGAGGTTTGCTACAGGCTCCAGGCATCAACCCAAATGTCTCAGCCTCTGTAGGTACCATGAGCTCTGCTGCCATAAGGGCTGAAGGCGGACCTTCTTGCCCTGCAGCCAGGACCAATTGGAGGACTCTCCCTTAATCTGGGCTCTACTCAAAGCTAATAGCTTCTCCAGTTACCTGTCAAAGTAGTTATTCTGTAATAACCTAAATGGGAAAAGAAGTTGAAAAAGAATAGATACATGTATATGTATAACTGAATCACTTTGCTGTACACCTGAAACTAACACAACATTGTAAATCAACTATACTCCACTATAAAATAACAATTTTAAAAAGTTAGTTGGACCAGAACGTTTCAATTTAACTAAGAGTGCCTTTTTCCTAGTGATGAGAGGGGCAGGAGATCACTCCTCATCCTTAACTTTTTGAGATAAGTCCCAACAAAGCTCAGATCAGCAGAACATCAGAAACTTTACTAAGGGGTCAGGCTCCTGTGTTTCCTTAGAAGAGATATTCAACCCTGTAAATGCATACATATATACATATGTGCATACATGCCCTCTATCAGAAAAATATCCATATTTCTAGAGCTACCCAGTTAATAACATATAAAGAATGTAATTTTCCATTACATATTCCTGAATTAACAAAATGTAGGGGCAACATTTTAATGTATAACATTAAACACTCATGAACTCTTCACACAGCTGAAGAAATAAAACTCCTCTCAAGTCAGCTTTCCCTCCTCCACTTCACCCCAGCCTCACGCCAAAGGAAACCACCATCCTGACTTTGGTGTTCATTTTTTGAAAATTTTATTGAAATATAGTTGATTTACAATGTTGTGTTAGTTTCAGGTATACAGCACAGTGACTCAGATATATACATATTCTTTTTCAGATTCTTTTCTCTTATAGGTTATTACAATATATTGAGTAAAGTTCCCTGTGCTGTACAGTGTGTCCTTGTTGGTTATCTATTTTATAGATAGTCGTGTGTATGTGTTAATCCCAACCTCCTAATTTATCCCTGCCCCTCTCCTTTCCCTTTGGTAACCATAAATTTGTTTTGTATGTCTGTGGGTCTATTTCTGTTTTGTAAATAAGTTCATTTGTATATTTTTTAAGATTCCATATATACGTGATATCCTATGATATTTGTCTTTCTCTGTCTGGATTACTTCACTGAGTATGATAATCTCTAGGTTCATCCAGGTTGCTGCAAATGGCATTATTTCATTCTTTTTTGTGGCTGAGTAATATTCCATGGTATATATACACCACATCTTCTTTATCCATTTATCTGTCGATGGACATTCAGGTTGCTTCCATGTCTTGGCTACTGTAAATAGTGCTTCTATGAACATAGGGGTGCATGTATTTTTTTAATTATAGTTTTCTCCAGATATATGCCCAGGAGTGGGATTGCTAGATGATATGGAAACTCTATTTTTAGTTTTATAAGGAACCTTCATGCTGTTCTCCATAGTGGCTGCACCAATTTACATTCCCACCAACAGTGTGGGAAGGTTCCCTTTTCTCCACACCCTCTCCAGCATTTATTATTTGTAGGTTTTTTGTTGATGGCCATTCTGACCGGACTGAGGTGTTCATTTATTCCACATATTTCTTCAGGCAGAACCATGCTGGGTTTGTCACTCCATCCCCAGATGGTGTTCAGTAACATGCTTATTGAATGGCTCAACTCCCTGTATTTTTTAGAAAATACATGGTCCATTGTAACCAGTATTTCTGGGTGGTGAAGGTTTTCCATGTAAGTTACTCCACTGTGTTCCCAGACACAGATGAACACTCACTTTGCACAGCCAAACCTTGAACTCCCTTTTGTGATTCCACTGGTGAGTCAATGCCTGCATTGCTAAGAATAGACTTCTGAAATGGCTCTCATTAATACATAGGTGACAGATAATGAATCATCAACTCCATTATTTCATTTATCCCTTAAGAACAAAACCCACTTCCATCCCCTTCCACAGTGTTTCCGTGAAGGTATTTTGTAGATGTGATTAATAATTATAATCACTGAGTGTCCAGTCTGCCAGCACAGAGACCAACACTGAGCCATTAATATGGCACTATTCCCTGGGGTGATCAGTCAGCAGGCTGACTGCACTAAACCACTTCCATCCTGGAAGAGGAAGTGCTTTGTCCTTACTGGAATAGACCCTTAATCTGGATACAGATGTACCTTCCCCATGCAGTGCTTCTGACAAAACTACCATCCAGAATGCCTTATCCACTGTCATGGTACACCACACAGCACTGCTTCTGGTCAAGGAACTCACTTCGCAGAAGACAAAGCATGGCAACGGGCTCATGCCCGTGGAATTCACTGGTCTTACTAGGTTCCCCAGCATCCTGAAGCAGCTGGCTTGACAGAAAGATGGAATGGCATTTTGAAGACTCACTTACAGCACAAGCCAGATGGCCAATATCTTGCAGGGTGGGACAAAGTTCTCCAGAAGACTGACTGTTCTGAATCACTGTCCAATATACGATGCTGTTTCCCCCAGAGCCAGGATTCACATGTCCTGTAATCAAGACACAGAAATAGGAGTGGCTCTAGTCATTATTAACAACAGTGATCCACTAACAAAATCGTTGTTTCCCAGCCTTGTGACCTTAGGCTCTACTCATCTAGAGGTCTTAGTTCCAAATAAAAGATTGCTTCCATCAGGGGGAAGAAAACCATGTTTCCACTGAAATAAAAGTTACGATTGCATCCAGCCACTTTGATCTCCTCATCCCTCTGAATCAACAGGCAAAGAAAGGGTTTGCTATATTGATGGGGTGAATGACTTTGACTCCCAAAGGGAAATTTGGTAGCTTCTACACAACGGAGGTAAAGAAGAGCACATCTGGAATACAGAATACCCCTTTGTGCCTCTCAGTACCATCATGTCCTTAAAGTCAATGGAAAACTACCACCATCCAGTTCTGTGGAGAGTGCTAATAGCCCAGATGCTTCTGGAATGCAGGTCTGGAGCACTTCACCAGGCAAAGGCAAAGAACCACAACCAGCTGAAGTGCTTGCTGAAGGCAAAGGGAATGTGGAACGGGTAGTAGAAGAATGAGTTATAAATACCAGCTACAACCATGGAAACTGTTGCAAATACAAGGCCTGTAATAGTTGTAAGAACTTCATTATTTTGTTCTGTTTGCATATACATTACCCAAATATTTTCTCTGCTTTCTTCTATTGTCCCCTTATCATCTGACACAAAATGTATTAATAGTAGTGAACGCTACAGCATAGTGTTTATGCTACAGGGTATCGAGGATTAAGAGTGGGCTTCACTCAAGGACTGACTGTGCATCCCCTTCTGGGGGAAGGGTTGGCCTGATTTTGTTGTACACGGAATAGTTGTATCATGTAAGGTTGAAGTATGACTTTGTTATTGTCTTTAGTTAGAAATTAAGTATGGTTTAAGGAATTTTGTATGGTACCAAGTTCACAAAGGGGTGCACTGGACAGTGACGGTCTACTGGTGTCGGCTTAGCTGCAGTCCCGTCCCTCAATGAGACACCAGTCTAGGTGCTCCTGGGAAGGTATTTTGGTCACACGGTTTTAGCTGGTATGTATAACTACCTTCTTTTACCATAAGAACTTTTTATTCCAACATGCTTTTCAAATGACTTTGATATCCACTGTGGCAGTGTATCCTGGATACGTCCTGAGTTATCATCCTCAAATGATGGGTAGGTAGACAGGAAGGAAAAATGAGTTTCTCAGAACTGCAGAGACTGAGACCTGAAAACAAAAAATATGTCTCTATAATTTTGTTCATTCTGTTCATCGGCAACTTTAGCTAAACATGAGGGAAACGTGATGGCTCCTCTTCCCTCTCTGACCCTCCCTCGAGCCTGACAGTCTCACCACAGAAGGTAGTTTGCCTTGACATTAACTATCCTTCAGGAAACATTTTTGTGTAATTAATAACCTTTAATGCTTACTGTGTTAGCTACAAAACCAAATGACTGTTATTGGAACACTTAACCTCATCAATTCTGACATTCTCTAAGGCTTTGGTTTCTGTAAATGCCTGGTGACACAACGGTATTCGATAGAAAAAATTAACATAACAAAGTTGCCGAGTCTGGGATTGTGTTAAAACGGACAGTTCTGAATGTAAGAGTTTGATCCAAAAGTAGAATTAACAGAGAGCCAGCAGAAAGCAAGGGAAGTTGAACAAAAAATGGGGGATGACTGGTGAAGGATAATCAGTTGATTCTAATTGGAGGAAAACCTGACACAGAACATCAGGCGACCGCAGCAAGCCTTTGAAGAAGGTAATAGTCACATAGACATGGGCTCCTGTGACGAAGAGGAAATTCTAAGTTCAAGCTGGGGTTCTTCCCACTCAAGAGACAGATCGTCACCAATGTGACAACTTGTCAACTCCACTACTTTTGCCTGAGAAAGTGAAATGAGCAATTAAAATTTTCCCAGCATGTATACTCACACTTCCATCCATGTGCATAAATGGTACCTAATTTATCTCCCCACTAAAATTAACTAGAAAACTGGGCAAATATATATGAAATAGTAATTTTCGGCCATAGGACATTGACAGCACAGGAGTATGATTCCTGAAAGAAGGAAAAAACTAAGATGAGCCTGACAATTATCCTGGATTACAACCTGAAGCAGTTTTCAGTTCACAGCACAAGAAGGGAAACTAAAGAGACCCCTGAATGAGGTGGTGGAGATCCTAGGGCTACAAATGTGATAAAATTTCATAGAATTGTGTGCCCCCCAAAATGAGTGTATGTAAAAACCAGTTGAGTTGGGCCTCCCTGGTGGCACAGTGGTTGAGAGTCCGCCTGCCGATGCAGGGGACACGGGTTCATGCCCCGGTCCGGGAGGATCCCACATGCCACAGAGCGGCTGAACCCATGAGCCATGGCCACTGAGCCTGTGCATCCGGAGCCTGTGCTCTGCAACGGGAGAGGCCACAGTAGTGAGAGGCCCGTGTACCACAAAAAAAAAAAAACCAAAAAAACCTAAACTTTTATAAGATAGATAAATTTCTTGCATGACCAACACATCAAAGCTCAATCAAAAAGAAGTAGATGTGGAGCAACTGGAACATTCATTCATTGTTGGTGAGATCACAAAGTCATACAACTAGTTAGGAAAATGATTTGGAAATTTTGTGTAAAGTAAAACAAACGCTCACTGCACTGTCCAGGATCACACTTCGACGTGCTTCCAGGGGACGTGCTTACAGA